>NW_027513287.1:0-1200000 GCF_048772815.1 Callospermophilus lateralis | reverse complement strand
TATCTGAAAATACACAGGAAATGTCATATTGACATACATACATTCATTCCAACCAGTTATACATCTAATGGTAATATTAGGGTTGTGGTTTATCATAAAGTGTGTGTGAGTTTTGCTTCAAAATTGATTATGGAAATTGAAAATAATGTGTTTGGAAAGAAGTCTCAATAAATAACCAGTCAAAAGCAAGGAGGAATAAATGTGTACTGAAGCAGGAAGTGATTGAATGGGTTTCAAATGTCTTTAAATTTGTGAACTTGTGGATGAAATGTATATACTATGATGTACAAAAACTGAAGAAATAGTAATGTACCAGTGTTAAATAAAAATGAACGTCAAAATACACATCATGCCCCTTTGGAATCTACTTGCATTGATGTTAAATTGGGTCAGTTACAGTAGAAATATAAGGATTTGTTTGCACCATTCAGTGAAGTGAGTTTTCAGTACTAGAAAACAAATATGTATTTCAGGTGGATGAATATTTCTGAAAATAATCGTATGAAAATTTGATTATAAAACCACATACATGATCATGAGTGAATTATTTAGGGTGTGTATAATAGGACACATATATTTTATATTTGGAAAAATCTAGAGAATATATATATATATATCTCACAGAGAAACATTAGAAAGTAGCAATATATATGCCAATCAAAATTCATCGTGAAATATATATCATCCACCGATCCAAAAATATTAATTTTACTGAACATGGATTTATGTATAATGTTGTTCAACTAAAAATCTCACTCATAGTTTGAATTTTCAGTTCCAAAAGCGTTTAGGAGGGGTGATCTCTTCTCATACTTTGTTTCTGCCAAGTTAGCCACCTCACAAAAATGTACGTGTGATACCAGGTATGATTTTATATGTGCATATAAAAATACATGTGCTGAATTGGCTACAGAAAAAAGGAGACAGAAATTCACATATGTGTTAACTTTAAAAACACATGGAGTACTATTTCAACAAACAATTGACAAGATTTATAACTCCTACACTATATCATGCAAAAGGCAAGACCAACTATACACCATGCCTCCTCTGAACTGCTTGTATTAATATTATGTTTGGGTTATTTGTCTCCATCATATTAGGATTAGTAGTCAGAGTCTATTAGGGTATGGGTTACTGACAGGGATTCAGTATTTCGAATGGAAAATTGGAAAATGAATCCAATGTGTATGTAAATATGTGCTACACAAAAATCTTCCCACTCTCATCCAGAACAATACCTTGACAACACCTTCACCCCATGCAAGACACAATTAGAGGAGAAGAGTTAGAAAATCCATGAATACATATCTGGAATGGAATGCGATCAGAAGTTCACAACCTTGGAAGTGTTAGAGGAGTTTTCAAAAGTAAGGGACAGGGTAAACACTTCAAAAACATGGAGGTCTGTTGTCCTAGAGACTTCTTGAGATACTGCCTGTGAGGTTGGGCACTTGAAATATATGTTGTTGTCACGTGCTTTAGCTTCCTTTCTAGTGAAATCATCAACCTGGGTCTGCATCTATGTGACCTGGAGGACATGGTTTCTTATTTTCCATCCGTGGGTGGGCCCCTTGCTTAAGAGCTCTGGCTACTGGACAAATTTTACACAAAGAAGCCTCTAATCTGACTTTTGGGGCCCCTTGAACTATCTACTCCCCACATCACTTGAAAGATCTTTTACCTTAAAAGGGTCTTCAAACCCTCCCTACATCCAGAGTTCTGTCGCTCCTCACTTCCTTTCTGGAAAACCCTAATATTATTTTCCTCCCCTGCTCTGCACTGAACCCTGCCTCACTGCTCCCAATAACTCCCATGTCTCACACACCAACTCAAAATTGCTTGGAAAACTTAGATGATTTCCTCCCCTGTCATTCTTCCATTTTTGAGAGACCACTCACCAAGCCTGACCTTATCTGGTTTACTGACAGCAGTTCCTTTAGGCAGAATGGAACTCATTACTCTGGATACGCTGTATTTTAAGCCACTGAGATTATAGAGGCCAAAGTTTTGCCTTCAGGAACTACAGACCAGCAGGCTGATTTTATAGCATCCACTCGTGCCTGCCTTCTAGCACAAGGCAAATCCCTCACCCTCTAAAATGATTCAAAATATGTCTTCCATATCTTATTATCCCATGCTGCAATTTGAAAGAAGCGAGGCCTACTTACCACCAAAGGTAATGCGATCACTAATTCAGCTCTTATAACCAATCTGATAGAGGCCTCCCACTTACCCACCCAGTTGGGAGATGTCCATTGTAGGTCCCATCAGAAGGACGGCTCTCTTATCACTGAGGGCAATGCCAAAGCTGACCAGGTGGCACGAATGGCTGCTACCACTTCCAATCATGGCCCCCATGGTGGACATATAATGGCCACTTTAGACAGCTCATCTGAAGCCCCTACTTCTTTCAGTAAGAACAAGCATCTTTTCAAGTTCCTTCATACTCTATTCCTTTCCAATTCTCAGTCTTTGACCCTCTTTTTACAGAGTTTCTTCTTCCTCACTCCCTCTGACAAGCCATGCTACAGAATATAGCCTCTAATTGTCAGATCTGTCAGCGGACCAACCCTCATACTCCTTTAAGGCCCAAACGTTTCCCTTCCCAACAAGCCCGGGGACACATTCCCTCTACTGACTGGCAGGTAGACTTCACCAACATGCCCACAGTATGGCACACTAAATACCTCCTTGTCTTTGTGGACACTTTCTCTGGTTTGGTTGAGGCATTTCCCACTTCCAATAAAAAGGCTTCCACTTTAGCTTCAATCTTACTGACAGACATCATCCCCAGGTTTGGTATGCCCACTTCCCTACAATATGACAATGGCCCTGAGTTTACTTCTAGGATCACACAAAAGGTCTCTCAAGCCCTCTCCTTCAAGTGGCATTTCAACTGTCCATATTTCCCCCAGGCTTCAGGGAATGTGGAAAGGGTAAATCGTACTCTAAAGGAAGTCCTTACCAAATTGACAATGGAATTAAACATAGACTGGGTCAAACTCCTTCCCTTGGCTTTGCTTCGAATCAGAGCTCTCCCTAAGAAACCATCTTTACTGTCTCCTTTTGAGATAATGTATGAAAGACATCTTATAACCCCTGCGTTGGTCATTTCACAAGGACCTCTCACCCGAGATTTGTCTTTGCCTCTCTTGCTTCATCTCCGCTCGGAACTCTGGAAATATCAGGACTGGCTTCTTCCGGACCCAGTCTCCTCTCCAAACACTCCTCCCTTAACACCTGTTAGTCTAGTCAATTATAATACCCCAGAGGAGAAAGGGACTCTTGCCCCAAAATGGGAAGGCCCCTATCCTGTCATTCTCTGTACCCCCACCGCCGCCAAACTCTCCTTACCAGACAACCGTCTCACTCCCTGGAATCACATGTCTAGGTTGAAGCCACATCACCAGGAGGCCCCACATGCTGACGACAGGGCCACCCCAGAGGAACTCCAAGAATCACCTCCTGAACCTCCCCTTTACTCCTGCTCTCCACACCCATCTCACCCATTTAAGTTGCGGCTCACACGGTTTTCCTTGCAGCCCAATTCCTCTTAAAGAAGGCACAATGAGCTCTCCCAACACCCTAGTCTTCTCTAACTGCTTGTTTTTTGTGCTCTGCTTATTTTCTGTGCTCTGTCAGGACTGGTCTTTACCCTCCTCACCTACCATGCATTTATTCACTCTTCGGGAACGATACTCAGAACATGGCATGCAGACGGTCCGCGGAGTGGATGCAACTACTTGCTTCATCCACAACTGCACCTCTATTTCCCTAAAATTGTCACCTTCAAGGACCTTCGTCCCTGGTAGCTGGAACTGGCCTTTCATTTGCTTCCTTTTTGATCAAACAAAAGATTATTGTCATTGGTGGCCTGAGATATATAATGGGTGCCCCTATTGGTCATGCAGGTTCCATGATGAACGTGGTAGCTATTCTTACCACTCACTCGGTTACCCTGAAGGGTGGACTTCTAGTTACATAAAGTGGCATAAAGGCTCTTCATCCAATAACAATGCATGGTATACTTTAGATAAACCTGACCCCAAGGCCAAACGTTGGGGCTATGTTGAGTTTGCTGTCTATGCTCAGACAACCTCAGTCAGACCCACAGGGTGGATTACTATTGGCCGCACCCTGATTACGCCACCTAAGGCAACCATCCAGGTAGTCGAACACATTAAGGACTCAGAATCAAAACTTCGAGATCGTATCCATAGCTCATCCAAAGAGGATTCAGAGCCTTCAACCCCCTCAGGTCCCTCTCCCACATGGCTCAATTTGCTACACCAAACGTTTTGATTATTAAACTCCACCCGTCTTTCTTTGCCTACTTCTCAGTGCTTTCTCTGTGCTTCACTTAGTCGTCCACTTCTAGCAGCAGTCCCATTAGCGGCAGAAAATATTCCAGCAAAACCCTACAATTTCTCTAAAAAGGACAAACCCTACATGTGACACGTAACCCACTGTGGGAAAGTTATTCCACCAATACTTTATTTCCTTTCATCTGTTTCCACCTGCCAATAATGAATCCTTTACCCGTTTGTTCCTTGAGCTACAACACCCCATAGAGCCCTGTGTTTAGGCAACCTGAACATTTCCTCTGGTGTAATGGGTCTTTAAGTACCTCAACCATCAATGTCTCTGGCACCTGTTTCTTGGTTACTGTAGTTCCTCAGCTATCTTTGTATACTCCCACCGAATTCCGACAGTTGGCCCTACCTTCCCGCACCCGTAAGGTAGTCTTTCTGCCGGTTCTGGTAGGCCTCATTTTAACAACCTCAGTGACGAGTCTCGGACTCTCTGGTGGAGCTATAGGTCATGCTCTATGGGCATCCAATGACCTTCAATAAAAACTGCAGGAAACACTCAATACCATGGCTGAGTCTCTGGGTTCCTTGCAGCGGCAGGTTACATCATTGGCACAAGTGGCTTTACAGAACCAAAGGGCAATTGATCTTCTCACTGCAGAAAAAGGGGTTACATGCCTATTCCTCAGAGAGGAATTTTGCTATTATGTTAATGAATCTGGGCTAATAAAAAAAAATGTTGTTAAATTGCAGGAATTATCGACCGAATTTCTCAAACATACCTCCTCCAATCCCATCATAGGGTTCTTCCAATCCTATCTTGCCATGTACTTACTACATATCTTGGGGCCCCTTATTGGGATGCTCCTTTTTGTGCTCTCTTGCCCTGCAAAATGAAGTGCCTTCAAACCCAACTGCAAAAAATTCCTAATCAAACTTTCAACCAGCTTTTGCTTAGGCACTACCAGCCTCTGATGACCGATGAACCCCCAACATCTCCAAGAGAACAGTAACTCAGTGATGAAGCTCACTACCAGGCATGATGGAATGCAATGGGTATCAGACAGCGGGAGACAATGAGCTCTGAGAACCTCTTAATCTGCCATCCTGGATTCATGAGTCTTTACCACCTTCTAAGATTTCTCATGGCCCTTGGCCTCTTCTATGTCAGTCCCCCAACATGGAACTTCTGCCAAAAAATGACATTTCCTTTAATTTTTATCTTCATTCTGTTTTTATTTGCTCTGATCTTCTTCAGGTGCTGGTGACGCCATGTCCAGGCAACGCTTCCAGTATTTCCTAGAGTCTCTGTTACAGGACCAGTGGCTGATACCAACAATCTCTTCCATCCAGGACTAGTTCAATGCCATCGACAACTTTGGCTTCAGGGAACATTCATTGACTTCACCCCTACGAAAGTAGCTGTCTATAGCCACTGGGTTTTATTTCTGGCTGCCATGATAATCCCAAACCTGCTCCATGAGCATTCCTCCACTTCTCTTTCTAGGCCCCACACCACCCCCACACAACAGGAAGCAGCCGGATCTGACAAATGACGCCCCACTTCCTAAGAAAACAAAAAGGGTGGAATGTTGGGAAAAGAATAAATGGCAGCCATACCCCAGAGAAAAACCTCAACATGGCGCCTAAGGACTTCTTCTTCCTACCTTCTTCATTTCTGCAGTGGCGCAAAAAGTTCCCACCCTTGTGAACTCTCACGTCAGCGCCAATTTCAAATCTCACTTGTGGGGAACCTTAGCCCCAATGAGAACTAATTCCTGGGCTCTGGAGCTGATATCTGAAAGAACTTGCCAATAAACGGGTTGCTGCCATTTATCTAAGCCCTACCATCTCCCCCTTAGTTCTATATAAGCACACAGCTTTGAGCAATAAAATTGGAATTCTCCCAGTGAAGTGTCATTGCGTGGGGAATTATTTCACTCATGATCAGCAACAGGATATCCAAAGGTTCTCCAGTGCCACCTGGTCATGGGAATTTCAGAAATTTGATGGTATTTATTTAGCCATTTTTGAAGGATGAAGTTGGAGTCACTGTACGTTTCAATTAATGCAGGAACCATTATGTGGTGAGGAAGCTCATTTAAATTAAAACTCTGGAGAAATCTCACAGGCAAGGCTTCCCAAAGAGTGGCCAAAAGGTCACATGAAGCCAGGATCATTGAGGTCTACAATATGAGTTCCATATGTGTTTAGATTCTCAACTATGGCTGCCAAGTCTTTCAGAATAAAATCATGTGATATCCTGGCTGAGATTCTCACTGCACTGTGGAAAGACACCCTGGCACTCGATCTCAGTTTTCAAGGGAGGCTTCTCATGCGTGGCCTCCTAAAATCCCAACACATTTCATGGCAATACTTCTTTGAGGTAAATTCCAGAACTCAGTCTCTAAGAGGAATCATGCCAGAGTTCAAGCCCAGGTGGATCCAGTTATCTCTTCCAACCGCCAAACAAATGACCACAATTAAAACCAAACACTCCCACATGGCCCTCATCTTCTTCCATATAGACACTTATCATAACCTCTGGCTGGAGTTTTTCATGAGGGGTGCAGCCCAAGACAGTGTCAAAAATAAGCTCCCTTGCCCCTCATTTGCCTAAAGTCAAGGTGGCCTGGACACCCATCCGGTGAACCAGGAGTGATCAGATAGGCTAGCTGTTAATACTGCTTTGCATCTCCAATTTGAGGCCTACTGACTGTCAGGTATAGATTCTTTATATGATTTGGAGCCATGAGAAAACCCAAAAACCTATGGGCTAGCCTCTGCAGGGCTGTGCATAACTCATTTGACCCAAAGGATCCGTATTCTCACTTGATGGTGGTCAGGAACCTTACAAATGAATGCGAGAGACTTCATTCACAATAATTGCTCTTTTGGCCATTTTGGTTTTGGATGCACACATGGGATCTCTCTTTATATCCATCAGGTGCTGAGAATCTAAGCCACAACCTCACACAGGGCCAAGAGGCTGATTTAGACACATCCCTTTCCAAAGCAATTAAGCAAAGAGCCACAGGTGGTGCCCATTCATTTTCATTTGAAAACTGTTTTCTTCAGGCTTCACAAAGGGGTGGCCTGAGGCAAAGACCTTCCTGACATTCAGGGAAACAGAACAATTGATAAGCAAAAGGCCGAAAGCATGGTTTCTCAACTGAGACTTTCTTGGTCACACTGATATCTGTGTTTTCTGAGATGCTCGCCATTCCCTTCAGCTATCCAGGACATGGCAATGTCACAGAGCTTGGAGGTGGTACATATTTTGGACACAAAACCATGAGAATATTCTGGAGAGTGGTGAGAATTCTGGAAGAAACAGGAACTTAGGAAGGTAGCAGGTGTTGCCCATGGATAAGGCAAGCTGCAGTCCATTCATAAATTGGGCAGGATGAATGCCGGGAATCTTTCTACTATACAGGACATATCAATTGTTGCATTCTCTTTTCTAATGTCTACAACCACGGACACAGTGGGATACACAGACATAGAAACACTTGCCTTGTCCAACGACTTACTAGAAGAAGACCACTCCAAATCAAACAAACCGTCTTTCCTACCTATTCTCAGATCATGAGACAAAACCACAAAATCACACCCACATCCACAAAGACACCTCCTTCCCCCATGTAACTCTGTGACTATCCGGAGTTTTCTCTGAGTGGTGGGCCATACTATGTTCCCCCAAAGTGGCCTGTCCTATCTCAGATCTGGTCTCCTTGGCCAACTCTGTGAAGTTGTCAGGAGCCTGCGGTGAACCACTACCTACTTTCTCAGGAAAGGCCCCTATGCAGAGCTCTCCTGGTATTTGGCCATCCTCACATCTGTAGGTACCAAGAAAGACTGACACTCTCTTTGGTAAATTCAAACAAGTGAGCCTACTGGGTCTGGGACTGGACTGGCTCCGGGTGCCTGGCTTCCTGGATCCCAAGTTAAGAGAGTTCCATCACCAAGGAAGTGAGGTAGATCACTTCTTCAGGAACTGAATGAGGTCATTGCCTTGACAACCACTTTGTCCTAACAGTTGCTTTCAAGAGTCCCATGAGATGGAGGCTGCCCCTACTTCCTGTGACACTTTCACAAGTTAGAATGGTATATAAACCATGGGCACCCGGGAACAGCTCTCCACCTAGCACTGTTTTGGTCCATCTTCTCTACATTAAGAAGAGAGAGGCTGATTCATACACATCCCTTCATGCTGACAAGGTTGTTTACCATAGAAGATGACTTTTCTCTCTCAGGTCTTTCGTAGCTGCCTACATCTTCTCAAGGGATCATTTCTGCATGGACCTTTGATGTTCTCAACAGCTGGAACATGCCCTACATTCCTGTATTTTAAGAGCAACCCTGTCCCTGCTGTTCTGTAAAGTTCGATTGAGAGAACAATGTATGGTTTTGGGTTAGTAACATGTTCAATTTGGGGTTAGGAATCCTTCTGCATGACGAATAATGGTATTGGGAAACTATGATATTTACAAGAATATATAGGTGAAATATAAGTATAAAAACAGAAATCTATGGAAGATATGAAGTCCAGAAGGGCATTGGGCCCTTAATTGGTACACTTAGCTTTGAATTATTTAAGGGAAATTGCTTGGAAATGAAAGGAGACCCTCAGATAAATCTATATACAATGGCATAGGAGCTTGTACCTTGGATGATTGAATGTCGAAGAGAACATCCACTCAAAAAGGGATAGTCGGTAGGATTAGGAAGATAGTCAGTAGGTTTACAAAGAACAGTGAGAATAGGATTTAGACCAAAAGTTCTTAAGCAATAGGGTTTCAGGTAGACAGTGAATGTAAATGTCAGCACAAGTGAAGAGTCAGTCACAATGATGAACAGGGGAAAATATGTAGGAAAATAGATATAAATAGAGACATTACTAAATCAGGCAAAGTATAAAGTGAGTGATAGGATTAGGCATTTTCAACAGGCTTGAGGTTGAATATATAATCTTAGGAAGAAACAAAAATGTAGTCACCAATAAGATTGACATTTGAGAGCATTAGGCCACCTGGACATGGAAGGTTTTAGTAATCCATGCTCACTTTCCATTTAGGCTTTGGTACAAACTTAAGGGTGACCTTTGATTTTTTTGTACAGAATATTACTGTGATAAAATGTATATATAGATCAGGTGACATGAGTATTTCTTCCACCATTTTTTGAGGAATATTTTGAAAACGTATAAATTAGTATTGAGGGTAAAAATAGGTGTACCCTGTGTCTATGAATATAGAGATAATGCATGAATAGATCATACAGTTAATAAATAATATAACTGGTTCCCCTTTAAATAATGTATTGAATTGATATCTGAAAATATATAAGAAATCATATATTTTTTTAATTAATTTTTATTGTAGGTTGTTCAAAACATTACATAGTTCTTGATATATCATATTTCACACTTTGATTCAAGTGGGATATGAGCTCCCATTTTTACCCCAAATTTTTACACATTGCAGAATCACATCAGTTGCAGAACCATTGATTTACATATTGCCATTCTGGTGTCTGTTGTATTCTGCTGCCTTTTCTATCCTCTACTATCCCCCCTCCCCCCTCCCCTCCCCTCTTCTCTCTCTACCCCCTCTACTGTAGTTCATTTCTCCCCCTTATATTTTCCTCCTTTCCCCTCACATCCTCTTGTATGTAATTTTGTATACCCCTAAGGGTCTTCTTCCATTTACATGCAATTTCCCTTCTCTCTCCCTTTCCCTCCCACCTCTCATCCCTCTTTAATGTTAATCTTCTTCTCATGCTCTTCGTCCCTACTCTGTTCTTAGTTACTCTCCTTATATCAAAGAAGACATTTGGCATTTGTTTTTAAGGGATTGGCTACCTTCACTTAGCATAATCTGCTCTAATGCCATCCATTTCCCTCCAAATTCTATGATTTTGTCATTTCTTAATGCAGAGTAATACTCCATTGTGTATAAATGCCACATTTTGTTTATCCATTCGTCTATTGAAGGGCATCTAGGTTGGTTCCACAGTCTTGCTATTGTGAATTGTGCTGCTATGAACATGGATGTAGCAGTGTCCCTATAGTGTGCTCTTTTTAGGTCTTTAGGGAATAGACCGAGTAGGGGAATAGCTGGATCAACTGGTGGTTCCATTCCGAGCTTTCCAAGAAATCTCCATACTGCTTTCCAAATTGGCCGCACCAATTTGCAGTCCCACCAGCAATGTACAAGAGTACCCTTTTCCCCACATCCTCGCCAGCACTTGATGCTGTTTGACTTCCTAATGGCTGCCAATCTTACTGGAGTGAGATGGTATCTTAGGGTGGTTTTGATTTGCATTTCTCTGACTGCTAGAGATGGTGAGCATTTTTTCATATACTTGTTGATTGATTGTATGTCCTCCTCTGAGAAATTTCTGTTCAGGTCCTATGCCCATTTGTTGATTGGGTTATTCGTTATCTCATTGTCTAATTTTTTTAGTTCTTTGTATATTCTGGATATTATGGCTCTGTCTGAAGTGTGAGGAGTAAAGATTTGTTCCCAGGATGTAGGCTCCCTATTTACCTCTCTTATTGTTTCTTTTGCTGAGAAAAAACTTTTTAGTTTGAGTAAGTCCCATTTGTTGATTCTAGTTATTAACTGTTGTGCTATGGGTGTCCTATTGAGGAATTTGGAGCCCGACCCCACAGTATGTAGATCATAGCCAACTTTTTCTTCTATCAAATGCCATGTCTCTGATTTGATATCAAGTTCCTTGATCCACTTTGAGTTAATTTTGTGCATGGTGAGAGAAAGGGATTCAGTTTCATTTTGTTGCAAATGGATTTCCAGTTTTCCCAACACCATTTGTTGAAGATGCTATCCTTCTTCCATTGCATGCTTTTAGCCCCTTTATCGAATATAAGATAGTAGTAGTTTTGTGGATTGGCTTCTGTGTCCTCTATTCTGTACCATTGGTCCACCCGCCGGTTTTGTTACCAGTACCATGGTGTTTTTGTTACTATTGCTCTGTAGTATAGTTTGAAGTCTGGTATAGCTATCCCGCCTGATTCACACTTCCTGCTTAGCATTGTTTTTGCTATTCTGGGTCTTTTATTTTTCCATATGAATTTCATGATTGCTTTCTCTATTTCTACAAGAAATGCCGTTGGGATTTTGATTGGCATTGGATTAAACCTATAGAGAAGTTTTGGTATTATCGCCATTTTGATGTTGTTACTTCTACCTATCCATGAACAGGGTATATTTTTCCATCTTCTAAGATCTTCTTCTATTTCTTTCTTTAGGGTTCTGTAGTTTTCATTGTATAAGTCTTTCACCTCTTTTGTTAGGTTGATTCCCAAGTATTTTACTTTTATTGAGGATATTGTGAATGGGGTGGTTGTCCTCATTTAAATTTCAGAGGATTTGTCGCTGATATACAGGAATGCCTTTGATTTATGCGTTTTGATTTTATAGCCTGCCACTTTGCTGAATTCATTTATTAGCTCTAATAGTTTCTTTGTAGACCCTTTTGGGTCTGCTAGGTATCGAATCATGTCATCTGCAAATAGTGATAATTTGAGTTCTTCTTTTCTATTTTTATGCCTTTATTTTTTTTCGTCTGTCTAATTGCTCTGGCCAGTGATTCGAGAACTATGTTGAACAGAAGTGGTGAGAGAGGGCATCCCTGTCTTGTTCCAGATTTTAGAGGGAATGCCTTCAGTTTTTCTCCATTCAGAATGATGCTAGCCTGAGGCTTAGCATAGATTGCTTTTACAATATTGAGGTATGTTCCTGTTATCCCTAGTTTTTCTAGAGTTTTGAATATAAAGGGATGCTCTACTTTGTCGAATGCTATTTCCACATCTATCGAGATGATCATATGGTTCTTATTTTTAAGCCTATTGATGTGGTGAATAACATTTATTGATTTCCGTATATTGAACCAACCTTGCATCCCAGGGATAAATCCTACCAGATCATGTTCCACAATTTTTTTGATATGTTTTTGTATCCGGTTCGACAGAAGTTTATTGAGGATTTTTGCATCTAGGTTCATTAGAGATATTGGTCTGTAGTTTTCTTTCTTTGAAGTGTCTTTGTCTGATTTAGGAATCAGGGTGATGTTGGCCTCATAGAATGAATTTGGAAGTTCTCACTCTTTTTCTATTTTCTGAAATAGCTTGAAAAGTATTGGTATTAGTTCCTCTTTAAAGGTTTTGTAAAACTCTGCTGTATACCCATCCGGTCCTGGGCTTTTCTTAGTTGGTAGTCTTTTGATGGTATCTTCTATTTCCTCAATTGATATTGGTCTGTTAAGGTTGTCAATATCCTCCTGACTCAATCTGGGCAAATCATATAACTTAAGAAATTTATCGATGCCTTCACTATCTTCTATTTTGTTGGAGTATAAGGATTCAAAATAATTTCTGATAATCTTCTGTATTTCTGAAGTGTCTGTTGTGATATTGCCTTTTTCATCCCGTATGCTGGTAATATGAGTTCTCTCTCTTCTTCTCTTCGTTAGCGTGGCTAAGGGTCTGTCGATTTTTTTTATTTTTTCAAAGAACCAACTTTTAGTTTTGTCAATTTTTTCTATTGTTTCTTTCGTTTCGATTTCATTAATTTCAGCTCTGATTTTAATTATTTCTTGTCTTCTACTTCTTTTGCTGTTGTTTTTCTCTTCTTTTTCTAGGATTTTGAGTTGAAGTATTAGATCATTTATTTGTTGGTTTTTTCTTTTTTTAAGGAATGAACTCCAAGCAATAAATTTTCCTCTTAGAACTGCTTTCAATGTGTCCCATAGATTCCAATATGTTGTGTCTGTGTTTTCATTTATCTTTAAGAATTTTTTAATTTCCTCCTTGATGTCTTCTATAACCCATTGATCATTCAGTAACCTATTGTTCATTCTCCAAGTGATGCATGATTTTTCCTTATTTCTTTTATCGTTAATTTTCAATTTCATTCCATTATGATCAGTTAAGATGCATAGTATTATCTCTACTCCTTTATATTGTCTAAGAGTTGCCCTGTGACATAATATATGATCTATTTTTGAGAAGGATCCATGTGCTGCTGAGAAAAAAGTGTAACTGCTTGATGTTGGGTGGTATATTCTATATATGTCAATTAAGTCTAGGTTATTAATTGTGTTATTGAGCTCTATAGTTTCCTTATTCAACTTTTGTTTGGAAGATCTGTCCAGTGGTGAGAGAGGTGTGTTGAAGTCTCCCATGATTATTGTATGGTGGTCTATTAGACTCTTGAACTTGAGAAGTGTTTGTTTGATGAACATAGCTGCACCATTGTTTGGGGCATATATATTTATGATTGTTATGTCTTGTTGGTGTATGGTTCCCTTGAGAAGTATGTAGTGTCCATCTTCATCCCTTTTGATTAACTTTGGCTTGAAATCTATTTTATTTGATATGAATATGGACACTCCTGCTTCTTTCCGAAGTCCATATGAGTGATATGATTTTTCCCAACCTTTCACCTTCAGTCTAAGTATGTCTTTTCCTATCAAATGCGTCTCCTGAAGGCAGCATATTGTTGGGTCTTGTTTTGTGATCCATTCTACTAGCCTGTGTCTCTTAATTGGTGAGTTTAAGCCATTAACATTTAGGGTTATTATTGAGATATGGGTGTTCTTCCAGCCATATTGGTTTATTTATGTTACTAAACATGGTTTGTTTTCCTCTTTGATTATTCCCCCCCCTTCACTGTACTACCTCCCGCTGTTGGTTTTCATTGACATTTTCCATTTCCTCTTCCTGTAATATTTTGCCGAGGATGTTTTGAAGAGATGGTTTTCTAGCTGCAAATTCTTTTAACTTTTGTTTATCATGAAAGGTTTTAATTTCATCTTCCATCCTGAAGCTTAATTTCACGGGATACACAATTCTTGGTTGTAACCCATTTTCTTTTAGTGTATGAAATATGTTATTCCAGGATCTTCTAGCTTTCAGAGTCTGTGTTAAAAGATCAGCTGTTATCCTGATTGGTTTACCCCTAAATGTAATCTGCTTCCTTTCTCTTGTAGCTTTTAAAATTCTCTCCTTATTCTGTATGTTGGGCATCTTCATTATAATGTGTCTAGGTGTGGATCTCTTATGATTTTGCACATTCGGCGTCCTGTAGGCTTCTAGGATTTGGGATTCTGTCTCATTCTTCAAGTCTGGGAAGTTTTCTCGTATTATTTCGTTGAATAGATTGCTCATTCCTTTGGTTTGGACCTCAATACCTTCCTGTATCCCAATGACTCTTAAGTTTGGTCTCTTTATGTTATCCCATATTTCTTGAATGTTCTGCTCATGGTTTCTTAACAGCTTTGCTGAGCTGTCTATGTTCTTCTCCAGTTGAAATACTTTGTCTTCATTGTCTGATGTTCTATCTTCTAAGTGTTCTACTCTGCTGGTAGTATTCTCAATTGAGTTTTTATGTTGGTTTATTGTTTCCTGAATTTCCAGGATTTCTGTTTGTTTGTTTTTTATAACCTCTATCTCCCTGAATAATTGATCTTTTGCTTCTTGGATTTGTTTATGTAATTCATTGTCGAAGTGGTCGAAGTGGTCTTTCATTGTCTGATTTTGCTGTCTAATGTCTTCCTTGAGACTCCAGATCATCTGAAGCATGTATATCCTGAATTCTTTATCTGACATTCCATCTGCTGCAGATATTACCTCTTCTAAAGTTGAATTGACCTGCATTGCTTGTGGTCCTTTTTTTCCTTGTCTTTTCATACTGATCGCGTTTCTTTCTGCTTGGTGAAACTGTTGTGTTATTGATTTTTCCCCCTATATATTTATATTGCTTTTGTATAGCTGCATCGTCTCCCTTGCAGGCTTTGGCGGTGGTTCTGCCCCTCCTTCAATTGAGGCAATGTGCCTACCACGCCGGGAGGCCGCTGTGCCTCTACTTTCGATGGGCCTGTTCTTTCGGTGGTCACAGGTCCGCCTACCTTGCAGGAGTGAGCAGCGGTTTTGCCCCTCCGCTGGCCACTAGGCCTGTTCTGTCTGTCGGTTGCAGGTATGTCTACCTAAAAGGCGCTGGTGGCGGCTCTGCCCCTCCCCCAACCGGGGTGATGTATCTGGCGGGCCACTGGGCCTGTTTTGTCGGTGGTCACGGTTCCGCCTACATTGCACGTGCGTGGAGCAGCTGTGTCCCTCTGAGAGTTGCTGAGCCTGACCTGCCGGTGGATGGCAAGTCTGCCTACCTTGCAGGCGCAGGGGTGGCTCTGCCGCTCCGCGGGTCACTGGGCCTGATCTGCTGGTGAGTTGCAGGTCTGCCTAACTTGCAGGCGCCCGGCGGCTCTGCCCCTCCCCCAACTGGGGCGGGGCGATGTGTCTGGCCGGCCGCTGGGCCTGTTCCGTTGGTGGTCATGGTTCAGCCTACCTAGCAGGCACGTGGGGCAGCTGTGTCCCTCCGCAGTTTTTTGGGCCTGACCTGTCGGTGGGTCGCAGGTCTGCCTACCTTGTAGGCTCGGGGGGTGGCTCTGCCGCTCTGTGGATTGCTGTGCCTGTTCTGCTGGTGGGTCGCGGGTCCGCCTACCTTGCAGGCACCCGGCGCCTCTGCCCCTCCCCCAACCGGAGCTATGTGTCTGGCGGTCCACTGGGCCTCTTTTGTCGGTGGTCACGGTTCCGCTTACCCTGCACGCGCGTGGAGCAGCTGGGTCTCTCTGAGAGTTGCTGGGCCTGACCTGTCGGTGGGTGGCAAGTGCGCCTACCTTGCAGGCCCGGGGGTGGCTCTGCCGCTCCGCGGGTTGCTGGGCCTGATATGCTGGTGAGATGCAGGTCTGCCTAACTTGCAGGCTCCCGGCGGCTCTGCCCCTCCCCCAACCGGGGTGGGGCAATGTGTCTGGCCGGCCTCTGAGCCTGTTCTGTTGGTGGTCAGCGTTCTGCCTACCTAGCAGGCTCGTGGGGCAGCTGTGCCCCTCCGCAGTTTCTTGGGCCTGACCTGCCGGTGGGTGGCAAGTGCGCCTATCTTGCAGGCCCGGGGGTGGCTCTGCCGCTCCACAGTTGCTGGGCCTGATCTGCTGGTGAGTCGCAGGTCTGCCTACCTTGCAGGCGCCCGGCTGCTCTGCCCCTCCCCCAACCGGGGCGGGGCGATGTATCTGGCCGGCCTCTGGGCCTGTTCTGTCGGTGGTCAGGGTTCCGCCTACCTAGCAGGCTCGTGGGGCAGCAGTGCCCCTCCGCAGTTTGTTGGGCCTGACCTGCCGGTGGGTGGCAAGTGTGCCTACCTTGCAGGCCCGGGGGTGGCTCTGCCGCTCCGCGGTTGCTGGGCCTGATCTGCTGGTGATTCGCAGGTATGCCTAAATTGCAGGCGCCCGGCGGCTCTGCCCCTCCCCCAACCTGGGCGGGGCGATGTGTCTGGCCGGCCGCTGGGCCTGTTCTGTTGGTGGTCACGGTTCAGCCTACCTAGCAGGCACGTGGGGCAGCTGTGCCCCTCCGCAGGTTTTTGGGCATGACCTGCCGGTAGGTCACAGGTCTGCCTACCTTGTAGGCTCGGGGGGTGGCTATTCCGCTTTGTGGATTGCTGTGCATTTTCTGCTGGTGGGTCGCGGGTCCACCTACCTTGCAGGCGCCCGGTGGCTCTGCCCCTCCCCCAACCGGAGGGATGTGTCTGGCGGTTCACTGGGCCTGTTTTGTCGGTGTTCACAGTTCCGCCTACCTTGCACATGCGTGGAGCAGCTGTTTCATTAGTGCCTGGGCACACTCTTCTTGTTGGCCTCCCTCAGGCCCTAAGTTTGTAGAGCTTGGGGCTGAGAAACCCCAGCCAATTTGCTTACCTTCTGGTAGCCACGCCCCCATATCTGGTGCAAGAGACCTCAGTTGTCAGCACTGGTGGGAGCGGTAGCCGTGAGTCCCACGCCGAGGCGAGTCGGTGCAAGAGACCTCAGTTGTCAGCACTGGTGGGAGCGGTAGCTGGGAGACCCGCGCCGCGCAGCTACCGCCGGCTCCTGTGCCAGTGCTGACTCCGGGTTTTCTTGACTACCACGCCGGCAGGTCGCTGGACCTCTTACGGGCCCGGGCGGCGGCTCTGTTCGGCCCCTCTGGCCTCCACAGTATTCAGCAGGACCCGGACCGAGAAACAGTTTCCGCGGGTTCTTTATCACCGGGCCAAAACAGTTCCGGGAGCCAGAATTCGGCCTCTCCGGACTTGGTGCATGCTCCGACATGAGCAGGCTCCAAGAAGCAGTTTCAGCGGGTTCTATAGCCCTGGGCCAGAGTAGCTCCGGGAGCCAGAACTCCGACACTCCGGGCTCGGTGCGTGTTCTGATAGGAGCAGGCTCCAAGAAGCAGTTTCCGTGGGTTATTTAGCACTAAGTCTGAGCAATTTGTCTGCGAGATGCAGACAATTGTCAGCCTGAAATTACCTGTTCTATAGCTGAAAGAGCTGCAATCAGTCGAAAACAAGGATGGTGACGTCAGCTCTCCAAGATGGTGGCCGCTGGCTTCCTCCGTGGTCTGACCGGTGTGGAGAACCAACCTGGACCGTTTCCTTTCCCTGTCTCCAACCCAGAATTCAGCTCCGAGCTCAGCAAATGCCTAGCTGGCAGGAGCCCACAGAATCAGCATTGCTGTATCTCTGCGCCACCAGCCTGTCATTTCCCAGCGCGCGCCGCAGACTCCAGCCATGGGGTGATCAGCCGAACAAGCAGCGCTCCATACAGACGGACAGATCGCTCGGATTTGAGCCCCTGAAGCTGATCCTCGTGCGATGAAAATCCTTCCACTAGGTTTTGGAGCACCCCAATTTTGCTGGAAATTCCTAACAAGATAGCTTTTAGCCGTTCTAACTCGTCATTTTCCCTCACAGTGACGCAGTACACGGAGTTACTGCACTCCCTTTGCGGCCATCTTGCCTCTCAAGAAATCATATATTGATATAGAATCATTCATAACAACTAGTTATACATCTAATTGTAATCCTAGGCTTATGGTTTATCATGAAGAGTGTGTGAGTTTTGCTTCAAAAGTGATTATGGAAATCAAAAATAATGTGTTTTGAAAGAAGTCTCATGAAAAGACCAGTTTGAAACATGGCAGAACACGTGTTTTCTGAAGCAGAAAGTGATTGAAAGTGAAATATATGCCTATAAATTTGTGAACTTGTGGATGAAATATATATCCTATAATGTGCATAAACTGAAGAAATAGTAATGTACCAGTGTTGAAATAAAAATGACCTTCAAAATACTTATCATGTCCCATAGGAATCTACTTGCATTGATGTGAAAGTGGATCAGTTACTGTAGAAATATTAGGATTCATATGCACCATTCACTGAAGTTAGTTTTCAATACTAGGAAAAAAATACGTATATCAGGTGAATGAATATTTCTGAGAATAATCTTGTGAAAAGTTTTTTATAAATCCACATACATATTCATGAATGAATTTAAGGAGTGTATAATAAGACACATATATTAAATATTTTGAAATATCTGGAGAGAATATATATATATATATATATATATATATATATATATATATATAACCACACACAGATTTTAAAAATTAGCAATATATATGCCAATCAAATTACACCGTGAAATACATATCATCCATAGATCCAAAAATATTCATTTTACTGGATATGGATTTATGTATAACTTTTTTCAACTAGGAAGCTCACCCATAGTTTGAATTTTCAGTTCAAACAGCGTTTAGGAGGAGTGATCTCTTCTCACACTTTGTATCTGCCAAGTTATGTAACTCACAAGAATGTACGTGTGATACCAGGTAGGATTCTAAATGTGCATATAAAAATACATGTGCTGAATAGAATACAGAGAAATGGAGACAGGAATTCACATATTTGTTAACTGTAAAAGCACATGGAAAACTATTTCAACAAAAAATTTACTAGATTTATAACTCCTACCCTATATAATGCAAAAGGCAAGTCCAAGTATACAACGTGCCTCCTCTGAACTGCTTGTATTTCTATTCTGTTTCGGTTATTTTTCTCCATCATATTAGGATTAGTATTCAGAATCTAGTAGGGTATGTGTTAGTGTCAGGGATTCAGTATATCAAATGTAAAATAGAAAAATGAAACCAATGTGTATGCAAATATGTGCTAAACAAAATCTTCCCACTCTCATCCAGAACAATTCCTTGACATTTCCTTCCCCCAAAGTAAGACACAATTAGAGGAGTAGAGTAATAAAATCTGTGAATAATATGCTCAGGAGTTTACAACCTTGGAAGTGGTAGAGGAGTTTTCCTAGTATGGGACAGGATAAAAACTCCATATATATGGAGCTCTGCTGGCCTAAATACTTCTTGAGAAACTGCCTCTGAGTTTGGGCACTTGAAATATATGTTTTTGTCAGGAGCTTTAGCTTCTTTCTAGTGAGACCATCAAAGCTGTGTCTGCATCTATGTGACCTGGAGGACATGATTTCTTATTTTCCAATGAACATGAGGCAGCAGTGCTGAATTCTCTCTTTGTAAGTAAACTGTGGCCACTGGGGGCTAAGGGTATTCCCATGTGGACTGGGAAGCCATTTGGTCATCCTCCACTTTTCGTGGTGTTTCTTGCTGCTGCACTGGGACTTTGGCATTTGCTTCATGAAATAAAAGAAGTTCAACTGGGACACAGTTCTGGAGGCAATTCTTTCATGTGTGGTTGGTCAGGGTCTGCAGGAGAATGCACCAACCAGGCTTCTATCCCACATAGCTTGGCCACATGTCTATAGCAACCTGATTCTGAACATTGCCCGGAAACATCTCCAACAAGAAGCCTTTACATGGAAGGGTCTGCTGGCTGCACCATGTCAGTCACAAGCCATTTGGAAGCCAATGGCAGATCCACATGGCCCCACCACAAATTTTTTATCACACATCTGCCTACCACTGCTCTAGGCCCACTACTCAGCAGGTTGTAACATACTGGCATCTCTGTTCTACACCATTTTCATGAAACCCACTCAATCAAGGCACTGTCTTGCATATTTACGATCAGCAACAGGACATCCAAAGTTTCTCCAGTGCCACCTGGTCATGGAAATTTCAAAAATTTCATGGTATTTATATAGGCATTTTTCAAGGATGACGTTGCAGGCACTGTGGGTTTCAATTCATTCAGGAACCATTAAATGGTGAGGAAGCGCATTTCAATGAATGCTCTGTAGAACTCTCACAGGCAAGGCTTCCCAAAGAGTGGCCAAAATGTCACATGAAGCCAGGCCCATTGAGGTCTACAATGTGACGTCCATGGTTGTTGTGACTCTCAACTATGGCTGCCAAGTCTTTCAGAATTAAATCATGTGATATCCTGGCTGAGATACCCAGGGCTCTGTGGAAAGCCAACCTGGGACTAGATCTCAGTTTCCAAGGGTGATTCTCATGGGTGGACTTCTAAAATCCCAACAAAATTCATGGCAATACTTCTCTGAATTCAGTCTGTAAGGGGAATCACACCAGAGTTCAAGCCCAGGTGGTCCAGGTCATGTCTTCATACTGGACACAAATGACCAAAATTAAAACCAAAACCCTCCCATATGGCCCTCATCTTCTTCCATATAGACACTAATCACAACCTCTGGCGGAAGGTTTCCATGAGTGGCGGAGTCCAAGAGAGTGTCCAAAATAACTCCCTTGCCCCTCATTGGCGTAAATTCAGGGTGGTCTGGACACCCTTCATGTGAAACAGGAGTGATCAAATATGCTAGACGTTAATACTTCTATGGTTCTCCAATTTGTGGAAAACTGAGTGTCAGGTATATATTTTTATGTGATTTGCAGTCATGAGAAATCACAAGCACCTCTGCAGGTCTTTGAAGAACACATTTGACCCAAAGGATCCCTATTCTCACTTGATGGAGTTCAAGAACTTTAAAGAGGAAGGCGACAGACTTCATCCACAAGGACTGCTTTTTGGCCGTTTTGGTTTTGGATGCACACATGGGATCTCTCTTTACATCCACCAGGTGCTGAGAATCTAAGCCACAACCTCACACAGGGCCAAGAGGCTGATTCAGACACATCCCTTTCCAAAGCAATTAAGCAAAGAGCCACAGGTGATGCCCATTCATTTCCATTTGAAAACTGTTTTCTTTAGGCTTCACAAAGGGGTGGCCTGAGGCAAAGACCTTCCTGACATTCAGGGGAACAGAACAATAGGTTAGCAAATGGCCCAAAGCAGTGTTTCTCCACTGAGACTTTCCTGGTCACACTGATATCTGAATTTTCTGAGATGCTCACCATTCCCTTCAGCTATCCAGTACATGGCCATGTCACAGAGCTTAGAGGCGGTACTTATCTTGGTCACAAAATCATGAGCCTATTCTGGAGAGTGGCCAGAATTCAGGAAGAAAACAGGAACTTAGGAAGATAGCAGGTGTTACCCATCCATAAGGCAAGCCGCATTCCTTTCATACATTGGGCAGAAAGAATTCTGGTAAGCTTTCTACTAGCCTGGACACATCCTTTGATGCATTCTCTTTTCTAATGTCTACAACCATGGACACAGTTTGATACACAGACTTAAAAACACTCGCCTTGTCAAATCACTTGTTAGAAATCGTCCACTCCAAACCAAACAAACTGCCTTTCCTACCTATTCTCAAAACATGAGACAAAATCACAAACACACACTCACACCCACAAAGTCACCTCCTTTCCCAAAGTAGGTCTCTGACTATCGGGTGTGACCTCTGACTGGTGGGCCGTACTATGTTCCCATCAAATGGCCTGTTCTGTCTCAGATCTGGTTTCCTTGGCCAACTCTGTGAAGTTGTCAGGAGACAGCGGTGAGCCACTTCCTGCTTACTCAGGAAAGGCCACTCTTCAGAGCTTTCCTGGCATTTGGCCATCCTCACATCAGTAGATACCAAGAAAGACTGACTCTGTCCTTGGTAAATCAAAAGAAGGGAGACCACTGGGACTGGGCCTGGGACTAGATTTGTGTGCCTGGATGCCTGGATCCCAAGTTCAGAGAGTTCCATCACCAAGAATGTGAGGAGAGGTCACTTCCTTCAGGAACTGAATGAGGTCAATGCCTTGGCAAGCACATTGTCCTAACATTTGCTTCCAAAGGTCCCATGAAATGGAGGCTGTCCCTAATTTTTTTGACACTTTCACAAGTTAGAATGGTATATCAAATATTGGTAACCAGGAACAGCTCTCCACAGAGGCCTCGTTTTGTCCTTCTTCTCTACATAAAGAAGAGAGAGGCTGATTCAGACACATCCCTTCATGCTGACCAGGTTGTTTGCAATGAAAGATGACTTTTGCTCTCTCAGTTCCTTCATAGGTGCCTACAACTTCTCTAGGGATCATTTGCGCATAGACCTTTGAGTTTCTCAGCAGTTGGAAGATCCCCTACATTCCTGTATTTTAAGACCAACTCTGTCCTTGCTCTTCTCTAAAGTTAGATTGAAGGAACAGTGTATGGTTAGGGTTAATAACAGGTTTGATTTGGAATAGAAATCATTCTGCTGGATGAATAATGGTATTGGGAATCTGCGATATTTTCAAGAATATATAGGTAAAATATAGGAATCTGAAAACAGAAATCTAGGTAAGATTTGAAGCCCAGAAGGGCATTGGGCCCTTGATTGCGGTATTAAGCATAGGACCTTGTAACTTGGATGATTGATTTTCAAAGAGAACTTCCAGTCAAAATGGATAGTCAGGAGTATTAGGAAGATAGTCGGTATGTTTATAAAGGAGAGTGAGTATAGGATTTGGACCAAAAGTTCTTTAGCTATAGGGTTTCGGGTATTGAGTGAATGTAAATGAAAGCACATGTGAAGAATTAATCACAATGATGAACTGGGGAAAATATGTAGGAATGCAGATATCAATAGAGACTTTAGGAAATCTGGCAAAGTATAGTCGGTAGTGAAATGTTAATAAAATAGATTCTTGTCACTTCCTGTTTTTCTGTATGCTTAATAAAACACTGTTGAAATCTTGAGAAGTGTTTTCTAAACTTTTTCCCAGAATGTGCTGTCCCCAACAGCCAAACTTCAGAATGTACTCCCTCACCCAGTTGCACGCAAACTGCTCACCCGCCCAGGCCCATCAATAAACTTTTCTCCCTGCCCTCTTCAAGAAAAGTATATAAGCTCTGCTTAAGCTGTTCTCAGGGTTCTCTGCTCTATTCAAATGAGCTCTGAGCCCCAGCATGCTGGACCCCCAATAAACCCTTTGTTTTTGCATGAGAGAGTCTCTTAGTGGTCTCTTCCCCCAATGCTCTTCCGATCTTTATATATGGAGGTTCCACCGAAATCCAGCAGCGGTGAACGAGAGACCCCAATGGGCTACTCTCAGGGTAAGTAAGGCGCCTCTTTCTGGTTTCAGGTTTCAGGTTAGGGCTTGGCAAAATGGCTGTCGATGAAGTGTGTGAGCTCTCTTTGATGGTGGCTGGCAGACGTGTCACAGAGCCACAAGCCAAGTCCCTGGGGGAGGCCACAGAGGACTCGGGAATCGAGGAATAATAGTCCCCTTGACTCAGTGATACTTTGTTTCAGATTCGGTATTGCCAGCCCATCGGGTTTTGCCGCCTGCTCAGTCTTGGTCTCAGTGTTGGACGTCCATTGCCTGTCTTTATTGTTTTCTCTTGTCTGTGTCCTGTGTCGTTGCTTTTACTGTTTGTGTATCTTTCATTATGGGACAGATCACTTCAATGCCTCTGTCCCTGACCCTTGATCTATGGACCAAAGTCCGCTTAAGGGCTCAGAATGTTTCTTTTTCAGTAAAACGCTGGACCTGGCAGACTCTGTGTGCCTCAGAATGGCCCACCTTTGGATTCGGATGGCCCCTAGAAGGATCTTTCTACTTACCACTAATTTAAAAAGACAGAGATATTGTCTTACAGCCAGGGCCACATAGCCATACTGATAAACAGGAATATACCTTAACTTGGCAGGACCTCTGCAAATCTCCTCTTCCGTGGGTGAAGCCTTTTTTTGCTGTGTCCCCGTTCCTACTCCTTCCCCCACGATCTCTCAACCCCTCTGCTCCTCCTCCTCCTCCACCCTCTGTTCTCCCTGAGTCACAAGATTTGACTCTACTGGACTCTCCTCCCCTTCCTTATCTTCTACCCTTGTCCCACAACCCCCAACACCCTCTAAGTGATTCTCCAGCTGCTGACTCAGCCTCTCCGCAATTGGAGGATGCTAAGCCAGCCCAGGGCCCTCCAGATAACTCCCCTGCGTCACACACAGCCCCTCCTCCCCTGGAGGAAGCTGGACTTGCTAAAGGAACTCGCTGGTGGCAAATGATTGAAAACCCTGGAACTCCCGTGTTGCTTCCCTCCATCCCTAAGGGCCAATGATTGACGATGGCCATGGGGAAAAAAACGGAAGCCTACCAGTATTGGCCTTCTCCTCTTCAGACCTATATAAATGGAAAAATAACAATCCCCCTTTTACCGAGGACCCAACCTGGCTCTCAGGTCTGGTGAAGTCATTGATGTTTTCACACCAACCTACTTGGGATGACTGCCAACAACTCCTAGGCACTCTCTTCATGACAGAGGAACAAAAGAGAATCCTCCTGGAGGCTAGAAAAAAGTATCCTCGGACCAAATGCGTGACCGACACAACTTCCCAACATATTCAAAGCCGGCTTTCTCTTGAAACGACCCAACTGGGACCCCAACACCTTTGAAGGTAGGGAGCATCTGTCCACTTATCGCCGGGCTCTAATAGTGGGTATCTTAGTGGCCGCTAGGTGACCAACTAATTTGGCCAAGGTAAGAGAGATTATTTAAGGGCCTGATGAATCTCCCTGTATGTTCCTAGAGATAATTATGTAGGCATATAAGAGACATACTCCTTTCGGTCCTCAGGCAGAGGATCAAAAGGCATCTGTCACAATGGCCTTTATTGGGAAAGCTGCCCTGGATATTAAAAGAAAGTTACAATGCTTAGATGGATTACAAGATATGACTTTGAGGGATTTAGTCAGAGAACCCGAGAAGGTATACTTTAAGAGAGAAACTGAGGAAGAGAAGGGAGCTGAGTGAGGATAAAAGAAACAAAAGACAGACTAAGGCATTGACTAAGGTCCTGGTCATAACAACAAATAGGCCAGAAACTAAGAAACAGAGAGACAGGAAAGGATACCTGGGCACACACTAGAGGCCACCCCTGGCCTCAGATCAATGTGCCTACTCTAAAGAAAAAGGACACTGGGCCAAAGAGTGCCCTAGAAAGAGACAGCCATGCCAGCCAGATATTCTGACTCTGGAGGAATACTAAGAAAGTCCGGGCTCAGATCCTCTCCCTGACCTCAAGGTAACTTTTGAAATGGAGGGGAACACAATAAACTTTGAAGTAGATACAGGGGCAATATACTCAGCCCATAAGGCCCATTGGGCCCTCTACCGAATAAAAGGTCTCTAATTCAAGAGTCTAACAGAAGTAAATATCGGGCTTTGACAACTAAGAGGACCATGGACCAGGGAAAAGGAAAAATCCATCACTCCTTCCTAGTAATCCCAGAATGCCTGGCCCCATTGATGGGCAGAGTTCTGCTCACCAAGCTCTGGGCCAAAATAACTTTTAACCCTGAAGGCCCCCAAGTGGAATTTTTTAATCCTTCAGTAACTACTCCTATAATCATGGCTCTAACTATGTCAGTAGCAAATGTTCATCAACTCACTCACCTTTGTTCAAAGAAACTGCATTCATTCGTGAAGGATCAAGAACACAGTTTTCCACTAACCTACTCACAGCTAAAGGAAATAACTGAATGGGTAACAAAAGCCTGTCAGGTCCATTAATTGGTTAAAGCTTACACTTCCAAGCTTCCTGCAGGAAAGCACCTATGAGGAACCAGACGAGGACAATTCTGGGAAGTGGACTTTACTGAAATTAAGCCAGTAAGGTATGGACTTAAATAACTCCTAGTCTTTGAACATACATTTTCAGGATGTATTGAAGCCTTCCCCACACACACAAAAAAAAGAAATAAAAAAGAAGAAAAAAGAAACATCGCAAATGGTTGTAAAGAAGATCCTGGAAGATATTTATTCTCCCCTTGACGACCAGTAGTCTTAACCCTCATCAGCCCCTTAAGCTGCGATGGCTGATCACAAATCCTACTGGACACGAAGTATGGCCTATCTCGAATACAGCCCCCTTACGAACCTGGTGGCCATCTCTCCACCCAGTCATTTGTCAGCTGGCTATAGGTCTTTCCTATTGGGATATCCCTGATTAACAGGATCCCACTAAAATTCCATTAAATCCCTTCCGTACCATAGATAATGGAAACAAACATTATAGATGTAGGGACACGTGAGCCAGATGCAGGTTGGCTAGCCTAGATTACTATGTTTGCCCGGCAGACTATCAAAGCCACAAACAGTCACGGCTGTGGGGGGGGGAGAGCAGACTTCTATTGTAAGTCATGGGGATGTGAGCATACAGGGACTGTCAGATGGAACCCAAACTCCTCATCAAATTCTGTACACAGCATTGGCCATATTACGAATTAGATAACCAAAACCGATGGCCCCCAGAGGGGTCTCTAGATCCTCAAATTCTGTGTGACCTTTTTAACTTCTGCAAGTGCTCAAAAGGGTGAAAGGAGATTCCGCTATGTGGAGGCCTTCTCTCTCCTTTGCTCACATCCTGAACTATGCTTCTCCAATAGATGCTCACCCTCAGCCTTGTGCTCTAGACTCTCTGCTGTCACTCCCACCTCAGCAACTTGATTTCTCCCCTCCAATATCTAGATCAAAAACCCAAATCTCGACTGGTTCTCAGACCATTGCTCCCTTGCTGAGGTTGTAGGTACTGAGGTACCACTCCATTCACTCACTCCTCTCCTCTCCTGTCAGTGCCCGCACCGGGTCCCACCCAGTCCTCTTACCACCTAATGCAAAGCTCAAACCCGCTGAGAAGAATCCTCAGACCCTAATACAAGATGTAATGAAAATGGCCTTTAATGTTGCTTTGTCATCACTAAAAACAGGTTACTAAGAATTTAAAGTCCCTCACAGGCTTTTTGGAATCTCACTCCCGTCTCCCCCTCTGTTCTATCTGTTCTACTGCTCAAGTTTTTGTTGCTATTAAGATTCCAAAGCCCTCTCCCAATATTCTTTTACATCTCTCCTTCCTCATTCTCAGATCCACAGAGCTGCTCTTATTTCTGCCTTCCAAATTGTCCCCCTCGGTACCAGGCCCACAGAAAAGTCTTAACTGACCTTCTCCAGAAGTCTTCACCATGGCTGATTTAGGACTTTCAGCAAAAGAGTCCCTATAAAAGAGTTCACTGTAGATAAACTTCCTATTTTTGTGTTGCCCTGGTCTCCTTGGCAACTGGCTAAAAAATTAAGCACTCCTGATCTAGACACACCCTTACTAGTTTTTCACAAAATATTTGAAAAAAAGTCCTCTGGCCTTGAGCTGGGGCTTCACAGAGATGGCTACATTTCTAAGATAAAGAAGTTACAAACTGGGCTGTATGGAAACAGCTGGAAGGGGGAAAAAAAGAAAGGGAAGACACCCACACCCAGGTGTCCTTGAAAAGTTAACTTGCCCAAACTGAGGAAAAAAGAGAAACAAAAACTGCTTTTTGTGAACTTCTGCAGACTGTGAACTTCTGAGCCCCTTCCCTTACGTGTTGGGTACAAAATTCTGAAACTACGTAACTTGGGTTTCAGGGGATTAATTGATTACAACAGAAGCAATGCCCTCTGAATCTGGTTGAAACCAAAAAAGACTGTTTCCGTGTCTTTGGTGCTATCTTAGGTGCCTTGCCTTGTCCGTCCCTACAACAGTATAATTCTATATACTTAAACATTGTTTATGTTTTCATGAAATGGTCAACAGATGTGATTAATTGTGAAATGGTGCAGATGTTTCCCAGAGTGCTCTATCATGACGCAGGTTCATCTGAAGATCAAAGAGGGGGACATACAACCCGGTTCCGCTGGGAACATATGTCCCTCACCTTAGCCATTCTATTACGAATAGGAGTTGCTGCAGGGTTGGGCACAAGAACCACTGCTCTGGTCCATGGGACACAACAAGTGACCCAATTAGAAGAAGCAATAGATCAAAACTTAAAGATTTTAGAAACCTCCATCACAGCTTTGCAGGAATCTTTAACCTCTCTCTCTGAAGTTGTTTTACAGAAAAGGCGAGGGTTGGACCTCCTTTTCATGACAGAAGGGGGCCTTTGTGCTTCATTGAGGGAAGAATGTTGTTTTTATGTCGACAATACTGGAGTTGTAAAAAAATCTATGAGTAAATTAAAAAGATGCCTTGAAGAGCAACAACGAGAGAGAGAGGCACAAAAACGGTAGTTTGAGTCTTTTTTTACACAGTCCCCCTGGTTAATTACGTTTTTATCAACCCTGGCTGGTCCAATAATAATCCTCATAGTATTACTAACTATAAAACCCTGTTTCCTCAATCATGTAATTTCTTTTCTCCAAGCTCAAATTGGACAAATTAAAATTATGGTAATACCCCACTAGCAGACATAGAATGTGACACCCCACAATGATCACTTTTATGATTAAAAGTAGCCAGAAAAAGAAGTGGGGAATGAAAGGTTAATAAAATATGTACTTGTCACTTCCTGTTTTTCTGTACGCTTAACAAAACACTGTTGAAATCTTGAGAACTCTTTGCTAATCTTGTTGCCAGAATGTGCTGTCCCCAATTGCCAAACTGCAGAATCTACTCCCTCACCCGGTTGAATAGAAACCTGAACTGTACTTGGATCATTGAATGTAGAAGAGAACATCCATTCAAAAAGTTATAGTCAGTTGGATTAGAAAGATAGTCGGTAAGTTTAGGAAGAAAAGTGAGTATAGGATTTGGAACAAAAGTTCTTTAGCAATAGGGTTTTGGTTAGAGAGTCAATGTAAATGTCAACACAAGTGAAGAGTCAGTCACAATGATGCACAGGGCAAAATATGTAGGAAAGCAGATATCAATAGAGACATTAGGAAATCAGGAAAAGAATAAAGTGAGTGATGGGATTAGATATTTTCAACAGGGTTGAGGATGAATATGTGAGCTTAGGATAAAACAAATATGAAGTCAACAATAGGATTGACATTTGATAGCATTAGCGTAGCCCAAGACAGTGTCCAAAATAAGCTCTGTTGCCCCTCATTTGCCTAAATTCCCAGTGGCCTGTACACCCTTCCTGTGTACCAGGAGTGATCAAATAGGCCTGCCCTTAATACTGCTCTGCTTCTCCAATTTGAGTCCTACTGAGTGTCGGGTACAGATTCTTTATGTGAATTGGAAAGATGAGAAAACTCAAGCACCTATTGGATAGCCTCTGAATAGATTTGAAGAACTCATTTGACCCAAAAGATCCCTATTCTCACTTGATGGAATTCAGGAACCTTACAGAGGAAGGCAAAATACTTCATCAACAATGACTGCTCTTTTTGCCATTTTGGATTTTATGCACCCATGGGATCTTTCTTTAGATCCATCAGGTGCTGAGAATCTAAGTCAAAGAATCACACTGGGCCAAGAGGCTGATTCACACACATCTCTTTCCAAATCAATTAAGGAAAGAGCCAAAGTTAAAGCATATTCATTTCCATTTGAAAAATCTTTCCTTCAGGATTCACAAAGGGTTGGCCTGAGACAAAGACCTTCCTGACTCTCAGGGCAACAGAACAATAGGTAAGCAAATGGCCCAAAGCAGGGATTCTCCACTGAGACTTTACTGGTCACACTGATATCTGAGTTTTCTGAGATGCTCGAAATTCCATTCATCTATCCAGTACATGGCCATGTCACAGAGCTTGGAGGTAGTACATATCTTGGACACAAAACCATGAGCCTATTCTGGAGATTGGCCATAATTCAGGAAGAAAACAGCAACTTAGGAAGGTAGCAGGTATCGCCCATCAATAAGGCAAGCCACAGTCAATTCATAAATTGTGCTGGATGAATGCTGGGAAGCTTTCTATGAGACAGGACACATCCATTGATGCATTCTCTTTTCTAATGTCTACAAGCACGGACACAGTGGGATACACAGACATAGAAACACTTGCATTGTCAAACGACTTACTAAAAACAGTTCACTCCAAACCAAACAAACTGCCTTTTCTACCTATTCTCAGAACATGAGACAAAACCACAAACCCACACCCGCAATGGCACCTCCTTCCCCCAAATAGGTCTGTGACTCTCCGGAGTGTGCTCTGACTGATGGGCCATACTATGATGCTCCGAAATGGCCTGACCTGTCTCAGATCTGATCTTCTTGGCCAACAATGTGAAGTTGTTAGAAGCCAGGAGTGAGCCACTATCTGCTTTCTCAGGAAGAGCCCCTCTTCCGAGCTTTCCTGGCATTTGGCCATCCTCACATCAGTAGGTATCAAGAAATACTGACTCTGTCCTTTGTAAATCCAAAAAAGTGAGACCACTGGGACTAGGACTGGGACTGGCTCTGGGTGCCTGGCTTTCTGTATACCAAGTTCAGAGAGTTCCATCACCAAGGAAGTGAGATGAGATCACTTCCTTCAGGAACTGAATGAGATCACTGCCTTGGCAACCACTTTGTCATAACAATTGCTCCCAACGGTCCCATGAGATGAGGGCTGCCCCTACTTCCTGTGACACTTTCACAAGTTAAAATGGTATATCACCCGTAGGCAAAAGGGAACAGCTCTCCACACAGGCCGGGTTTGGTACATCTTCTCTACATTAAGAAGAGATAGGCTCATTCTGACGCAACCCTTAATCCTGACCAGGTTGTTTGCCATGGAAGATGATTTTTGCTCTCTCAGGTCTTACATAGCTGCCTACATCTTCTCCAGAGATCATTTCTGCATGGAGCTTTGAGGTTCTCAACAGATGGAAGATCCACTGCATTCCTGTATTGTAAGACCAACACTGTCCCTTCTCTTCAGTAAACATAGATGTGAATTGGAGTCATGAGAAAACCCACGAACCTATGGGATAGCCTGTGCAGGGCTTTAAAGAATTCACTTGACCCAAATGATCCCTATTCTCACTTAATGGAGGTCAGGAACCTTACAGACGAAGGCGAGAGACTCTATCCACCATGACAGTTCTTTTGTCCATTTTGGTTTTGGATGCACACATGGGATTTTTCTTTAGACCCATCATGTACTGTGAATCTAAGCCACAGCCTCACATAGGGCCAAGAGGCTGATTCAGACACATCCATTTCCAAAGCAATTAACCGAAGAGGCACAGGTAATGACCATTCAATTCCATTTGAAAACTATTTTCTTCAGGCTTCACAAAGTGTGGCCTAAGGCAAAGACCTTCCTGACATTCAGGGCAACAGATTAGGTAAGCAAAAGGCCCAAAGCAGGGTTTCTCCACTGAGACTTTCTTGGGCATACTGATATCTGAGTTTTCTGAGATACTCACCATTCCCATCAGCTATCCAGTACATGGCCATGTCACAGAGATGGAGGTGGTACATATCTTGGACACAAAATCATGAGCGTATTCTGGAGAGTGTCCAGAATTCAGGAAGAAAACAGGAATTTAGAAAGATGGCAGGAATTGCCCATCCATATGGCAAGCTGCAGTCCATTCATAAATTGCACAGGATGAATGCTTTGAAGCTTTCTCGTAGACAGGGCACATCCATTGATGCATTCTCTTTTCTACTGTCTACAATCACGGACACAGTATGATATATAGACACAGAAACACTCACGTTGTCAAAGGACTTACTAGAAACAGTTCACTCCAAAACAAACAAACCAGCTTTCCTAACTATTCTCAGAACATGAGACAAAACCACAAACTCACACTCACACCCAAAATGGTACCTCTTTTCCCAAAGTAGGTCTGTGTCTATCCGGAGTGTCCTCTGACTTGTGGGCCATACTATGTTCCCCAAAAATGGCGTGTCCTGTCTTCAATCTGGTCTCCTTAGCCAACTCTGTGAAGTTGTCAAGAGCCCGTGGTGAGAAACTACCTGCTTTCTCTGGAAAGGCCAGTCTTCATAGTTTCCAGGCATTTGACTGTCCTCACATCAGTAGATACCAAGAAAGAGTGACTCTGTCTTGTTAAATCCAAACAAGTGAGCCCACTGGGACATGGAGTGGGTTTGACTCTGTGTGCCTGGTTTCCTGGATCCCAAGATCACAGACTTTCATCACCAATAATGTAAGGTGAGGTCACTTCCTTCAAGAACTGAATGAAGTCACTGCCTTGGAAACCACTTTGTTTTAACAGTTGCTTTCGAGGTTCTCAAAAGATGGAGTCTGCCTCTACTTGCTGTGACTCATTCATAAGTTAGAATGGTATATCAACCATAGGCACCGGGGAACAGCTCTCCACACAGCCATGGTTTGGTCCATCTTCTCTACATTAGGAAGAGAGAGGCTAATTCAGACACATCCCTTCAACCTGACCAGGTTGTTTGCCATGGAAGATGACTTTTGCTCTCTCAAATCCTTCATACCTGCCTACACCTTCTCCAGGGATTATTTCTGCAGGGACTTTTGAGGTTCTCAGCTGGGGGATGATACCCTACCTTCCTGGATTTTAAGACCAACTCTGTCCCTGCTCTTCTGTAAAGTGAGATTGAGGGAACAGTGTATGGTTAGTGTTAATAGCATGTTCGATTTGGGTTAGGAGTCATTCTGCTGGATGAATTATGGTATTGGGAAACTTTGATATTTATAACAATATAAATGTGAAATATATGTATGAGAACAGAGATCTAGGAAAGATTTGAAGCCCAGAAAGGCATTGGGCCCTTGATTGGTATACTTAGATTGAATCATGTTCTGCACCGAGGTCTCAGATAAATCGATATACAATGGCATAGGACCCTATACCTCGGATGATTGAATGTAGAAGAGAACATCCAGTCAAAAGGGATAGTCTGTAGGATTAGGAAGATAGTAAGTAGGTTTAGGAAGAAGAGTGAGTCTCGGAGTTAGACCAAAAGTTCTTTAGCAATTGGTTTTCAGTTAGAGGGTGAATGTAAATGTCAGCACATGTGAAGAGACAGTCACAATGATGAACTGGGAAAAATATGTAGGAAAGCAGATATCAATAGGGGCATTAGGAAATCAGGAAACGTATAAAGTGAGTGATAGGATTAGATATTTTCAAAAGGCTTGAGGTTAAATATATAATCTTAGGAAGAAACAAATATGTAGTAACCAATAGGATTGACATTTGAGAGCAGTAGGCACCCTGGACATAGATGCTTTTAGTAATCCATGGTCACTTCCCATTTAGGCTTTGGTACAATCATATGTGTGACCTTTGCATTTTGTGTACAGAATACTACTGTGGTAAAATGTATATGTAGATCAGGTGACATGAGTATTTCTTGCACTATAAAGGGGAGTAATATTCTGGAAACTTATAAATTAGTACTGGGGATAAAAATAGGTGTACCTTGTGTTGATGATTATTGAGATGATGCATGAATAGACCATATTGTGAATAAAGTATGTAACTGGATCCAACATTAAATAATGGTTTGAGTTTGCATCTGAAAATATATTGGAAATCTTATATTGATATATATACCATCATTCCAACGAGTTATATATGCAATGGTATTATTAGGGTTACGGTTTATCGTGAAGAGTGAGTTTTGCTTCAAAAATGATTATGGAATCGAAAATAATGTGTTTAGAAAGAAGTCTAGTGAAAAGACCAGTAAAGAAACATGGAGGAATACATGTGTTCTGAAGTAGTAAGTAATTGAAAGTGAACCAAATGCCAAAAAAATTTGTGAAGTTGTGGATGAAAAAATACATCCTATGATGTCCATAAACTGAAGAAATAGTAATGTACCAGTGTTGAGTAAAAATGAACTTCAAATTACACATCATGTCCCATAGTAATCTACTTGCATTAATGTTAAACTGGGTCAGTTACTGTAGAAATATTAGGATTTTTAAGCACCATCCACTGAACTTAGTTTTCAGTAGTAGGAAACCAAAATATATTTCAGGTGTATGAATATTACTGAGAATAATCTTGTGAAAATTTGAATTTAAATGAACATAAATGAATATGAATGAATTTAGGGAGTGTATAATAAGACACATATTTTTCATATTTTTTTAAAATCTGGAGAATATACACACACACACACACACACACGCACACACACACACACACACACACGCACACACACACACATTAATATTTAGCAATATATATGCCAATCGATATTCATCATGAAATATAATTCATTCACAAATCCAAAAATATTCATTTTACTGAACATGGATTTATGTATAGTGTTTTTCACTAGGAAGCTCACCCATAGGTGGAATTTTCAGTTCCATCATTATTTAGGGAAAGTCATCTCTTCTCACAATTTTTATATTCCAAAGCCAGTGATCTTTCAAGAATGTACGTGTGATACCAGGTAGGATATTGTATATGCATAAAAAAATTACATGTGCTGAATAGGATACAGAGAAAGGGAGACAGGAATTTACATATGTGATAACTTTAAAAAATCATGGAGAAATATTAAAATGAAAAGTTTACTAAATTTAAAACACATACTCTTGATAAAGAGGAAGACAAATACAAATATACACCATGCTTCCTATGAAAGGACTGTACTTCTATTCAGTTAGGTTTTTTTTTCTCCATGGTATTAGGATTAGTAGTCAGAGTCTAGTAGGGTATGGGTTAGTGTCAGGGATTCAGTATTTCAAATGGAAAATAGGAAAATGAATCTAATGTGTATGCAAACATGTGATACACAAAAATCATCCCTCTCTTATCCAGAACAATGCCTTGACATAACCATCGCTAAAAGTAAGACACAATTAGAGGAGAGGAGTTAGAAAACCTGTGAATACATATGTGGAATAAAAAATGCTCAGGAGTTCACAACACTGGAGGTGGTAAAAGAGTTTACAAAAGTATGGGAGAGGGTAAACACTCCAGAAACATGGAGCTGTGCTGACCTAAAGACTTATTGAGAACCTTCCTCTGAGGTTAGGCACAAGAAATATATGTATGGCAATATGTAAATCAATGGTTCTGCAACTGATGTGATTCTGCAATCTGTATATGGAATAAAAATGGGAGCTCATATCCCACTTGAATCAAAGTGTGAAATATGATATATCAAGAAGTATGTAATGTTTTGAACAACCTACAATGAAAATTAATTAAAAAAAGAAAAAGAAATATATGTAATTGTCAGGAGATTTAGCTTCGTTTATAGTGACACCAAAAATCTGGGTCTGCATCTATGTAACCTGGAGGACATGGTTGTTTATTTTGTAATGAACATGAGGCAGCAGGTGTGAATTCTCTCTTTGTAGGTAAACTGTTGCCACTGGGAGCTAAGTGTCTTCCCGTGTGGTCTGTGAAGCCATTTGGTCATCCTCCACTTTTCAGGGTGTTTCTTACTGCTGCACTGGGAATTTGGTATTTGCTTCACGAAATACAATATGTTCAACTGGGACACAATGCTGGAGGGAGTTCTGTCATGTGTGGTTGGTCAGGGTCGGTAAGAGAATGTACGAACCAGGCTTCTATCCCACATAGCTTTCCCCTTGACTATAGCAACCTGATTCTGAACATTGCCCTGAAACCTTTACATATAACAAGATGCCTTTACATATAAAGGTCTGCTGCCTGCACCATGTCAGTCGCAAGTTTTGGAAGCCAATGGAAGATCCAGGTGGTCCTACCAAAAATATTTATTTACACACCTACAGTCCACTGCTCTACACCCACTACCCAGCAGGCTCCAACTTACTGGCATTTCTGTTCTACACCATTTTCACGAAACTCAGTCAATCAAGGCACTGTTTGTTATACTCATGATCAGCAGCAGGATATCTAAAGGTTATCCAGTGCCACCTGGTCATGGGGATTTCAAAAATTTCATGGTATTAATCTAGTCATTTTTCAAGGATGAAGTTCGAGGCACTGTGTGTTTCATTTAATTCAGGAACCATTAAATGGTGAGGAACCTCATTTCAATGAAAGCTCTGGAGAACACTCACAGGCAAGACTTACCGAAGAGTGGCCAAAAGGACACATGAATCCAGGCCCATTGAGGTATACAATGTGAGGTCCATGTGTGTTTGGACTCTCAACTATGGCTACCAAGTCTTTAAGAATTAAATCATGTGATATCCTTGCTCAGAATCCCTGAGCTCTGTGAAAAGCCATCCTGGGCCTAGATCTCAGTTTTCAAAACCGATTCTCATGCGTGGTCTCCTAAAATCCCAACACTATTCATGGCAATACTTCTCTGAGGTCAGTTCCAGAACTCAGTCTCTAAGGGGAATCACACCAGAGTTCAAGCCCTGGTGGACCCAGTCATCTCTTCCAACTACCACACAAATTACCACAATTAAAACAAGAACCCTCCCATATGGCCCTCATCTTCTTTCATATAGACACTCATCATAATCTGGCTGGAGGTTTCCATGAGGGGCGCAGACCAAGACAGTGTCCCAAATAAGCTCCTTTGCCCCTCATTTGCCTAAAGTCAAGGTGGCCTGGACACCCATCCTGTGAACCAAAAGTGATCAAATAGGCCTGCCATTAATACTGCTCCAATTTGAGGACTACTGTCTGTGGGGTTTAGATTCTTTATGTGAATTTTAGTCATGAGAAAACCCAAGCACAATGGGCTAGCCTCTGCAGGTTTTGTAGAACTCTTTTGACCCAAAGGATCCCATTCTCACTTGATGGAGGTCAGGAACCTTACAGAGGAAGTCGAGAGACTTCATCCCAATAATTGTTCTTTTGGCGAATTTTCTTTTGGATGCACACATGGTAACTTTCTTTAGATCCATCAGGTGCTGAGACTCTAAGCCACAGCCACACACAGGGCCAAGGGCCTGATTCAGACACATCCCTTTCCAAAGCAATTAAGGAAAGTGCCACAGGTATGCCCATTCATTTCCATTTGAAAACTGTTTTCTTCAGGCTTCACAAAGGGGTGGCCTGAGGCAAAGACCTTCCTGACATTCAGGGCAACAGAACAATAGGTAAGCAAAAGGCCCAAAGCAGGATTTCTCCTCTGAGACTTTCCTGGTCACACTGATATCTGAGTTTTCTGAGATGCTCGCCATCACCTACAGCTATCCAGTACATGGCCATGTCACAGAGCTTGGAGGTGGTACATATCTTGGACACAAAACCATGGGCCTATTCTTGAGATTGGCCGGAATTCAGGACGAAAATAGAAACTTAGGAAGGTAGCAGGTGTTGCTCATCGATAAGGCAAGCTACAGTCCATTCAAAAACGGGGCAATATGAATGCTGAGAAGCTTTCTACTAGACACGACATATCCATTGATGAATTCTCTTTTCTAATGTCTACAACCACGGAAACAGTGGAATACACAGACATAGAAACACTCGCCCTGTGAAAAGACTTACTAAAAACAGTCCACTTCAAATGAAACAAACCGACTGTCCTACCTATTCTCAGAAAATGAGACAAAACCACAAACCCACAACCACACCCACAAAGGCACCTCCTTCCCCTAAGTAGGTCTGTGAATATCCAGAGTGTCCTCTGACTTGTGGGCCATAATATGTTCCCCCAAAATGGCCTTTCCTGTCTCAGATCTTGTCTCCTTGGCCAACTCTGTGAACTTCTTAGGAGCCAACGGTGAGCAACTACCTGCTTTCTCATGAAAAACCCTGCATCCGAGCTTTCCTGGCATTTGGCCTTCGTCACATCTGTAGGTACCAAAAAATACTGACCCTGTCCTTGGTAAATCCAAACAAGTGAGACCACTGGGACTGGGACTTGGATTGGCTCTGTGTGCCTGGCTTCCTGGATCCCACGTTCAGAGAGTTCCATCACCAAGAAAGTGAGGTGAGGTCACTTCCTTCCTGAACTGAATGAGGGCACTGTCTTGGCAGCCACTTTGTCCTAACTGTTGCTTCCAAGGGTCCCAAGAGATTGAGGCTGCCCCTACTTCCTGTGACATTTTCACAAGTTAGAATGGTATATCAACCAAAGGCACCCAGGAATAGATCTCCAAGCAGGCCTGGTTTGGTCCATGATCTCTACATTAAAAAAAATCTGATTCAGACACAACCTTTTATCCTGACCGGGTTGTTTGCCACGGAAGATGACTTTTGGTCTCTCAGGTCCTTTATTGCTTCCTACATCTTCTCCAGGGATCATTTCGGCATGGACCTTTGAGGTTCTCAGCAGGTGGAAGTTTTTCTACATTTCTGTATTGTAATATCAACTCCTTCCCTGCTCTTCTGTAAAGTTAGATTGAGGGAACAGTGTCCGGTTATGGTTAAAAACATGATCAATTTGGGTTAGAAATCATTTTGCTGGATGAATGATCGTATTGAGAACTTGCTATGTGTAGAAGAATATATAGGTGAAATATATGTATGAAAAAAGAAATCTAAGTCTGATTTGAAGCCCAGAAGGGCATTGGGCCCTTGATAGGGATACGTGGTGTTGAATTACGTTCTGCAGAGTTGTCTCAGATAAATCGATATACAATGGCATAGCACCTTGTACGTTGCATGAATTAATGTAGAAGGAACATCAAGTCAAAAAGGCATAGTCGGTAGTGAAAGGTTAATAAAATTAATAAAATAGGTACTTGTCACTTCCTGTTTTTCTGTATGCTTAACAAAACACTTTTGAAATCTTGAGAAATGTTTGCTAATCTTGTTCTAGAATGTACTGTTCCCAACAGCCGAACTGCAGAATGTACTCCCTCACTCGGTGTCATGCAAACCGCCCACTCGCCCTTACCCATCACTAAACTTCCCTCTCTTCCCTCTCCAAGGAAAGTATATAAGCTCTGCTTAAGCTGTTCTCAGAGGTCTCTGCTCTATTTAATTTAGCTCTGAGCTCCAGCATGCTGGACCACAAATAAACCCTTTGCTGTTGCATGAGACAGTCTCTTGATAGTATCTTCCTCTGACACTCGCCTGACCTTTACATATTGAGGTTCCACCGAGTTCCAGCAGTGGCGGAGGAGAGACCCCAACGGGCTCCTCTTGGAGCAAGTAAGGCGCCTCTTTCCGGTTTCAGGTTTCTTGTTAGGGCTTGGCAAAATTGCTGGCGATGAAGAGCCTGGGCTCTCTCCGACGGTGGCTGAGAGACGTGTCACAGAGACAAAGGGCACCTCTCTGGAGGACCCCGCAGAGAACTCGGGAAATCAAGGAACAATAGTCTTCTCGACTCAGTGATATTTTCTTTTAGATTCGTTGTTGCCATACCATTGGGTTTTGCCGGCTACTCATTCCTGGTCTCAGTGTTGGACGTTCATTGCCTGTCTTTATGGTCTTGTCTTATCTGTGTCGTGTGTCCTTGCTTTTACTGTTTGTGGAACTTTCATTATGGAACAGAGCACGTCAATGCCTCTGTCCCTGACCCTTGATCACTGGACCAAAGTCCGCTTAAGGGCTCAGAATCTTTCTTTTTTTAGTAAAACGCTGAACCTGGCAGAATCTCTGTGCCTCAGAATGGCCCATCTTTGGAGTCGTATGGCCCCTAGAAGGATCTTTCAACTTCCCACTAATTTAAAAAGTCAGAGGTATTGTCTTTCAGCCAGCGCCACATAGCCATCCAGATCAACAGCCATATATCTTAACTTGGCAGGACCTCTGCAAATCTCCTCCTCCATGGGTGAAGCCTTTCCTTGCCCCTACCTCTGCTCCTACTCCTTCCCCCATGATCTCTCAAACCCTCTCAACCTCCTCCTCCTCCACCCTCTGTTCTCCCTGAGTCACAGATTTGACTCTACTGGACTCTTCTCCCCCTCCTTATCCCCTGCCCTCATCCCCTAACACACAACACACTCTAAGTGATTCCGCTGCTGCTGACTAAGCCTCTCTACCATTGGAGGAAGCTAAGCCGGTAATAGGATCTGACAATGGATCGATGTTCATGGCCCAGGTAAGTCAGGGGTTAGCCAGGAACCTGGGGATTAATTGGAAGTTAAATTGTGCTTATAGACCACAGAGTTCAAGACAAGTAGAAAGAATGAATAGAACCATTAAAGAGACCTTAACGAAATTAAGCTTAGAGACCAGCATAGGATTGGACTATGCTCCTGCCTTATGCAATGTTTCATGCAAGAAAAAATCCCTTTGTTTCTTTGAGTAACCTTACCACGTGTGAAATTCTTTATGGTGGCCCTCCTCCAGTAGGGGACCTAAGCCCAACTGTAAGACCTAAATATCCTTTCCACACCCCCTTGCTTGACAGACTTAAATATCTTGAAAGAACTCAGTAATACCTGTGAAAACAGCTGGCCACTGCCTACCCAACTGGGAACCAGGGGATTCCTCATCCATATCAAGTAAGAGATTTCATCTATGTAAGATGATATCAGGTGTCATCCCTGGTACCCCGCTGAAAAGGACCATACCAGGTGCTATTATAACACCTACAGTGGTAAACGTAAACAGAATCACTTCCAGGATCCATGCCTCTCATCTCAAGCCTGCTCCCTGTACAGAATCTTTCTGGAAACTGAAAAAGACTGGTAACAGTTTCAAATTGTGTATTCGCAATGTGAATAAGGTTATATACTCTCCCCTTGGCTACAAGTAGTCCTAACCCTCATCAGCCCATTAAGCAGTGATGGCTGATCACAAATCCTACTGGAAAAGAAGTATGGTCTATCTCGCATACAGCCCCCTTAGGGACCTGGTGGCCATCTCTCCACCCAGACATTTGTTAGCTGGCTATAGGTATTTCCTATTGTGATATCACTGATGAAGAGGATCCCACTAAAATACCATTAAATCCCTTCTGTACCATAGATAATGGAAACAAACATTATGGATGTAGGGACACGCAAGCCAGATGCAGGTTGGCTAGTCTAGATTACTAAGTTTGCCTGGCAGACTATCAAAGCCACAAAGAGTAATGGCTGTGTGGGGGAAAAGCCGACTTTTTCTGTATGTCATGGGAATGTGTGCATACAGGGGCTGCCTGATGGAACCCCAATTCTTCATCAAATTCAGTACACAGCATTGGCCACATTACCAATTAGACAACCAAAAACTATGGCACCCAGAGGGGTCTCTAGATCCTCAAATTTTGCATGACCTTTTTGACTTCTGCAAGTGCTCAAAAGAGTGAAAGGAAATTCCCCTATGTGGAAGCCTATTCCCTCCTTCACTCACATCCTGAACTATGCTTCTCCAATAGATCATTATCCTCAGCCTTCTGCTCCAGACCCTCTGCTGTCACTCCCATCTCAGCAACTTGATTTCTCCCCTCCAATAACTAGATCAGAAACCCAAAGCTCCACCAGTTCTCTGACCATAGCCCCCTTGCTGAGGTAGCAGGTACATAGGTACCGCTCCACCGACTCATTCCTCTCATCTCCTGTCAGTGCCCTCACCGGGTCCCACCAGTTCCTCTTACCAGCTAACCCAATGCTCAAACGAGCTGAGGAGAGCCCTGAGACCCTTATCCAAGATGTAATATAATTGGCCTTTAAAGTTGCTTTGTCATCACTGAAAACAGGTTACTAAAATTTAAAGTCCCTCACAGGATTTTGGGATCCTCACTCCCGTCTTTCACTCTGCTCTACCTGATCTACTGCTCAAGTTTGCTGCTAGGAAATTCCCAATACCCTTTCGCATTATTCTTTTACATCTCTCTTTTCCCTCATTCTCAGATCCTCGGAGGTGCTCTCAGCCCCAACTTCCCCGTCTTTCCCCCTCTGTACCAGGTCCACAGAAAAGTCTTAAATGACCTTCTTCAGAAGTCTTCACCATGGCTGAGTTTTGAACTTTCAGCCAAAGAGTCCCAATAAAGACTTTAATGTAGATAAACATTCTCTTTTGTATTGCCCTGTTCTACTTGGCCACTGGCTAAAAATCTCAGTACTTCTAAGCTAGACAACCTCTAACTAGTTTTTCACAAAATATGTGAACAAGTTCTCTGGCCTTCAGCTGGGGCTTCACAGAGATGGCTACATTTCTAAGATAAAGAAATTACCAACCGGGCTCCATGGTAACAGCTGGCAGGGGGAAAATAAGAAAGGGAAGAAAAAGCTCTCCTCCTCCCAGGTGTCCTTGAAAAGTTAACTTGCCCAGAACAGAAGGAAAAACAGAAACAAATACTGCTTTTTTAAACTTCTGAAGACTGTGAACTTCTGAGCCCCATGACTTATATGTTGGGTACAAATTTCTGAAACTACCTAAACTTGAGTTTCAGGGGATTAATTGATTACAATAGAAGCAATGCCCTCTGAATCCGGTTGCAACCAAATAGGACTGTTTCCCTCTCTTGAGTGCTATCTTAGGTGCCTTGCTTTGTCAGTGCCTACAACAGCATAATTCTATATACTTAAACATCGTTTATGTTTTCATGAAATGATCAAGATATGTGATAATTTGTTTAATGGTGCAGATGTTTCCCAGAGTGCTCTATCATGATGCAGGTTCATTTGAGGATCAAATAGGGGGGGCATACAACCGGTTCCACTGGGAACATATATCCCTCACTTTAGCCATCCTATTAGGAATAGGAGTTGCTGCACGGGTGGGCAGAGGAACCAGTGGCATTGTCCATGGGACACAAAAGATGACCCAATTAGAAGCAGCAATAGAGCAAAAGTAAGATATTAGAAACCTCCTTCAGGGCTTTGCATGAAACTTTAACCTCTCTCTCTGAAGTTGTTTTACAGAACAGTTGAGGGTTGGACCTCCTCTTCATTAGAGAAGGGGGCCTTTGTGCTGCATTGAGGGAAGAATGTTGTTTTTATGCTGACTATACTGGAGTTGTAATAAAATCTATGAGTAAATTTAAAAGACACCTTGAAGAGCATCAACAAGTGAGAGAGGCCCAAAAAGGGTGGCTTGAGTCTTGGTTCACACAGTCCCCCTGGTTAACTACGTTTTTATCAACCCTGGCCAGTCCAATAATAATCCTCATATTATTGCTAACTATAAAACCCTGTTTGCTCAACCGTGTAATGTCTTTTCTCCAGGCTCAAATTGGACGAGTTAAACTTATGGTAATACCCCACTAGCTGACATTGAATGTGACACAATCCAATGATCATTTTTATGATTAAAATTAGCCAGAAGACGAAGTGGGGAATGAAATATTAATAAAATAGGTACTTGTCACATCTTGTTTTTCTGTATGCTTAACAGAACACTGTTGAAATCTTGAGAAATGTTTGCAAATCTTGTTCCCAGAATGTTCTATCGCCAGCTGCCAAATTGCAGAATGTACTCCCTCTCCCAGTTGCATGCAAACCGCCCACTCGCCCTGACCCATCAATACAATTCCCTCCCTTCCCTCTCCAGGGAAAGTATATAAGCTCTACTTCAGCTATTCTCAGGGCTATCTGCTCTATTCAGGTGAGCTCTGAACCCCAGCCTGCTGGACACCCAATAAACCGTTTGATGTTGCATGAGATAGTCTGTTGGTAGTCTCCTCCTCTGAAGCTCGCACCACATTTACTTGGATGATTAAATGTAGAAGAGAACATCCAGTCAAAAAGGGATAGTCTGTAGCATTACGAAGATAGTCAATAAGTTTAGGAAGAAGGGTGAGTATAAGATTTGGAACAAAAGTTTCTTAGCAATAGGATTTCGATTAGAGAGTGAATGTAAATGTCAGCACAGGTGAAGAGTCAGTCACAATGATGAACTGGGGAAAATATGTAGGAAAGCATATATCAATATAGACATTACAAAATCAGGCAGAGTATAAAGTGAGTGATAGGATTAGACATTTTGAACAGGGTTGAGTTTAAATATATAATCTTAGGAAGAAACAAATATGTAGTCACAAATAGGATTGACATTTGAGAGCACTGGGCAAATTTCAGGTGGATGAATATTTCTGAGAATAATCTTGTGAATAGTTGATTATAAATCCACATACATGAACATGAATGAATTTAGGGAGTGAATATAAGACACATATATTTCATATTTTGAAAAATCTGGAGAGTGTATATATATATATATATATATATATATATATATATATATACACATATATATACATGTACATAAAACACTCACACAGACAAAAAAGTAGCAATATATATGTCAATCAAAATTCATTATAAAATATATACCATCCACAGATCTAAAAATATTCATTTTACTGAACATGGATTTATGTATAATGCTGTTCAACTAGCAAGCTCACCCATAGGTTGAATATTCAGTTCCAACAGGGTTTAGTAGGAGTGATCTCTTCTAACAATTTGTATCTGCCAAGTCAGCCACCTCACAAGAATGTACGTGTGGTACCAGATAGGAATCTATATGTGCATATAAGAATACAGAGAAAGGGAGACAGGAATTCACATATTTGTTAACCTTAAAAATACTAGGACAACTATTTCAACAAACAATTGACTAGATTTATAACTCCAACTCTGTATCATGCAAAAGGCAAGTCCATCTATACACCATGCCTACTCTGAACTGCTTGTATTTCTATTCTTTATGGGTTATTTTTCTCCATCATATTAGGATTAGTAGTCAGAGTCTGGTAGGGTATGGGTTAGAGTCAGGTATTCAGTATTTTGAATTGAAAATAGGACACTGAATCCAATGTGTATGCAAATATATGCTACGGAAAAATCTTCCCACTCTCCTCCAGAACAATGCCTTGACATTACCTTCGCCCCAAGTAAGACACAATTAGAGGAGAAGAGTTAGAAAATCTGTGAATACATATCTAGAATGGAAAATGCTCCAGATTTCACATCTTTGGAGGTGGTAGAGGAGTTTCCAAAAGTAAGAGACAGGGTAAACACTCCACAAACATGGAGCTCTGCTGGCCAAAAGACTTTTTGAGAATCTGCCTCTGAGGTTGGGCACTTGAAATATATGTTGTTGTCAGGAGCTTTAGCTTTATTTGTAGTGAAACCATCAAAGCTGGATCTGCATCTATGTGACCTGGAGGAAATGGTTACTTATTTTCAAATAAAAATGAGGCAGCAGTGATGAATTCTCTTTTTGTAGGTAAACTTTGGCCACTGAGGGCTAAGGGTCTTCCCATGTGGACTGTGAAACCAATGGTCATCCTCCAATTTTCGTGGTGTTTCTTGCTGCTGCACTGGGAGTTTGGTATTTGCTTCATGAAATACAACGAGTTCAAATGGGACACAGTGCTGAAGGGAGTTCTGTCAGGTGTGGTTGGCAGGGTCTCCAGGAGAATGCACCAACCAGGGTTCTATCTCAAGTAGCTTGCCCCCTTGACAATTACAACATGATACTGAACATTGCTCTGAAACCTCTCCATATAAAAATATGCCTTTACATATATGGGTGTGATGGTTGCACCATGTCAGTCACAGCCATTTGGAAGCCAATGGAAGATCCACATGGCCCCACCACAGATGTTTTATCACACATTTGCATAACACAGCTCTAGGCCCACTACTTACCAGGCCCCAACTTACTGGCATCTCTGTTCTACACCATTTTCATGAAACCCAGTCAATCAAGGCCCTGTCTGTTATACTCATGATCATCAACAGGACATCAAAGGTCCTCCAGTGCCAGCTGGTCATCGGAATTTCTAAAATTTCATGGTAATTATCTAGCATTTTTTCACAGATGCATTTGGAGGCAATGTTGGTTTCAATTCATTCAGGAACCATTAAATGGTGAGGAAGCTAATTTCAGGGAAATCTCTGGAGCACTCTCACAGGCAAGTCTACCCAAAGAGTGGCCAAAAAGTCACATGAAGCCAGGCCCATTGAGGTCTACAAAGCGAGGTCCAAGTGTGTTTTGAATCTCAATTATGCCTGCCAAGTCTTTCAGAATAAAATCATGTAATATCCTGGCTGTGATTCCCAGTGTTCTGTGGAAAGCCACTCTGGGCCTTGATCCCAGGTTCCCAATGGCAACTCTCATTCCTGGCCTCCTAAAATCCCCACACAATTCATGTCAATACTTCTCTGAGGTCAGTTCCAGAACTCAGTCTCTAAGGGGAATCACAGCAGAATTCATGCCCAGGTGGACCCAGTCATCTCTTCCAACTGCCACACAAATGACCACAATTATAACCAAAACACTCCTACATGGCCCTCATCTTCTACCATAAAGATACTCATCATAACATCTGGATGGAGGTTTTCATGAGAGGCACATCCCAAGACAGTGTCCAAAATAAGCTCCCTTGCCCCTCATTTGCCGAATGACAGGGTGGCTTGGACACCCTTCCTGTGAACCAGGAGTGATCAAATAGGCCTGCCCTTAATACTGCTTCGCTTCTCCAATTTGAGCCTCTCTGACTGTGGGGTCTAGATTCTTTTTGTGAATTGGAGTCATGAGAAAAGCCAAGCACCTCTGCAAAGATTTGAAGAACTCATTTCACCCAAAGGATCCCTATTCTGACATGATGGATTTCAGAAACCTAACAAAGGAAGGCAATATACTTCATGCACATTGATTGAACGTTTTTCCATTTTGGTTTAGATGCACATATGGGATCTTTCTTTACATCCATCAGGTGCTGAGAATCTAAGTCACAGCCTAAAACAGGGCAAAGGGCCTGAATCAGACACATCGTTTTCCAATGAAATTAAGCAAAGGGCCAGAGGTGATGCACATTCATTTCCATTTGAAAACTGTTTTCTTCAGGCTTAACAAAGGGGTTGCATGAGACATAGACCTTTCTGATATTCAGGGCAACAGAACAATAGGTAAGCAAAAGGCCCAAAGCAGGGTATCTCCACTGAGACTTTCCTGGTCACACTGATATCTGAGTTTTCTGAGATGCGAGCCATTCCATTCAGGTATCCAGTACATGGCCATGTCAAAGACCTTGGATTTGGTACGTATCTTGGACACATAACCATGAGCCTATTCTAGAGAGTGGCCAGAATTCAGGAAGAAAACAGGGACTTAGGAAGGTATTAGGTGTTGCCCGTGCATAAGGCAAGCCACACTCCATTCATAAATTGGGCAGGATGAATGCTGGGAAGCTTTATACTAGACATGACACATCCATTGCTGCATTCTCTTTTCACATGTCTACTACCACAGGCACAGTGGGATACACAGACATGGAAACACTCACCTCGTCAAACGACTTACCAGAAACAGTTCACTCCAAAACAAACAAACCGCCATTCCTACCTATTTTCAGAACATGAGACAAACCACAAACCCACACCCACTCCCAAAAAGGCACCTCCTTCCCCTAGTAGTTGTGTGACTAACCAGAGTGTCCTCTGACTGGTGGCCATACTCTGTTCTTCTGAAATGGCCTGTCCTCTCTCAGATCTGTTTTCCTTGGTGAACTCTGTAAAGTTGTAAGGAAAAAATGGAGAGCTACTACCTGCTTTCTCAGGAAACTTCCCTCTTCAGAGCTCTCCAGGCATTTGGTAATCCTCACTTCAGTAGGAACCAAGAATGACTGACTTTATCCTTGCTAAATCCAAACAAGTGAGCCCACTGGGACTGGGACTGAAACTGCCTCTGGGTGCCTGGCTCCTTGGATACAAAGTTCAGAGAGTTCCATCACCAAGGAAATGAGGTATGTCACATTCTTTGGAACTGAATGAGGTCACTGCCTTGGCAAAGGTATATCTTATGATGTGCAAAAACTGAAGAAATAATAATGTACCAGTGTCGAATACAAATGAATGACAAATTACATATCATGTCCCATAGGATTCTACTTGCATTGATGTTAGACTGCGTCAGTTACTGTAGAATAATTAGGATTTGTATGCACCATTCACTGAAGTTAGTTTTCAGTACTAGGAAACAAATATGTATTTCAGGTGGATGAATATTTCTGATTATAATCTTGTGAAAAGTGGATTATAAATCCACATACATGAACATGAATGAATTTAGAGAGTGTATATTAGACACATATATTTCATATTTTGAAAAATTTGGAGAGTATATCTATATCTATATCTACATCTATACACACACACACACACACACACACACACACACAACACTCACAGACATTAAAAAGTACCAATATAAATGCCAATCGAAATTCATCAGTAAATATATATCATCCACAAATGCAAAAATATTTATTTTACTGAACATGAGTTAATGTATAATGTTGTTCTACTAGGACGCTCTCCTATAGGTTGAATTTTCATTTCCAACAGCATTAAGGAGGAGTGAACACTTCTCACAATTTGTATCTGCCAAGACAGCCACCTCACAAAAATGTACGTGTGATACCTGGTAGGATTCTATATATGCATATAAATATACATGTGTGAATAGGCTACAGAAAAGGGAAACAAGAATTCACATATTTGTTAAGTTTAAAAACACATGGAGAATATTTCAATTAAAATTTGACTAGATTTATAACTCCTACCTTATATAATGCATATGTCAAGTCCAACTATACAACATGTCTCCTCTGAAGTGCTTGTATTTCCATTGTGTTGGGTTAATTTTCTCCATTATATTAGGATGAATAGTCTGAGACTACTAGGTATGGGTTAGTGTCAGGGATACAGTATTTCGAATGGAAAATTGGAAAATGAATCCAATGTGTATGTAAATATATGCTGCACAAATATCCTCCCGCTCTCATCCAGAACAATGCCTTGACATTACCTTCACCCCAAGTAAGACACAATTAGAGGAGAAGAGTTACAAAATCAGTGAATACATATCTGGAATGGAAAATGCTCAGGAGTTCACAACCTTGGAGGTGGTAGAGGAGTTTCCAAAACTAAGGGACAGGGTAAACACTCCACAAACATGGAGCTCTGCTGGCCTAAAAACTTTTTGAGAAACTGCCTCTGAGCTTCCACACTTGAAATATATGTTGTTTTCAAGAGATTTGGATTCCTCTGTAGTGAGACCATCAAAGCTGGGTCTGCATCTATGTGACCTGGAGGACATGGTTTCTTATTTTCCAATGAACAAGATGAAGCAGTGCTGAATCCTCTCTTTGTAGGTAAACTGAGACCACTGGGGACTAAGTGTCTCCCCGTGTGGACTGTGATGCCATTTGGTCCTCCTCCAATTTGTGGTGTTTTTGCTGCTGCACTGTGAGTTTGGTATTTGTTTCATGAAATACTAGGAGCTAAACTGGGACACAGTGCTGGAGGAGGTTCTGTCACGTGTGGTGGGTCAGGGTCTGCAAGATAATGCACCAACTAGGCTCCTATCTCTCACAGCTTGCCCCATTGCCCCCTTGTCCATATCAACCTGTTTCTTAATTTTCCTCTGAAAACTCTCCATATAAAAAGATGCCTTTACATATAAGGGTCTGCTAGCTGCACCTTGTAAGTTACAAGCCATTTGGAATTCAATGGTAGATCCACATGGCCCTACCACGGATGTTTTATCAAACACCTCCCCACCACTGCTCTAGACCCACTACTCAGCAGGCTCCAACTTACTGGCATCTCTGTTCTACACCATTTTCATGAAACTCAGTAAATCAAGGCACTGTCTGGTATACTCATGATGAGCAACAGGACATCCAATATTTCTCCAGTGCCACCTGGTCATAGGAATTTCAAAAATTTCATGGTATTTATCTAGCCATTTTTCAAGCATGAAGTTGGAGGCACTGTGGGTTTCAGTTCATTCAGCAAACATTAAATGGTGAGGAAGCTCATTTCAATGAAATCTCTGGAGCACTCTCACAGGCACGGCTTCCCAAAGAGTGGACAAAAGGTCACATTAGGCCAGGCCCATTGAGGTCTACAATGTGAGGTCCATGTGTGTTTTGACTCTCAACTATGGCTGCCATTTCTTTAAGAATAAAATCATGTGATATCCTTGCTGAGATTCCCAGGCCTCTGTGGAAATCCACCCGGGGCCTAGGTCTCAGTTTCGAAGAGTGACTTTGATGCGTGGCCTCTTAAAATCCCAACAAAATTCATGGCAATGCTTCTCTGAGTTCAGTTCCAAAACCCAGTCTCTAAGGGGAATCACACCAGAGTTCAAGCCCACGTGGACCCAGTCATTTTTTCCAATGCAACACAAATGACCAAAATTAAAACCAAAACACTCCCACATGGCCTTCATCTTATTCCATATAGTCAATCATCTTAACCTCTGGCTGGAGGTTTCCATGAGGGGCACAGCCCAAGACACTGTCCAAAATCAGCTCGTTTGCCCCTCATTTGCCTAAAGTCAGGGTAGCCTGGACACCGTTTCTGTGAACCAGGAGTGAACAAATAAGCCTGCCGTTAATACTTCTTTGTTTCTCCAATTTGAGGCCTACTGATTTTAGGTATCGATTCTTTAGGTGATTTAGAGTCATGCAAAACACAAGCACGTCTGCAGGGCTTTGAAGAACTCATTTGACCCAAAGAATCCCTATTGTCATTTGATGGAGTGCAGGAACCTAACAGAGGAAGGCAAGAGACTTCATCCACAATGAATGATATTTTTTGCCATTTTGGTTTTGGAAGCTCACATGGGATCATTCTTAAGATCCATCAGGTGCTGAGAATCTAAGTCACAGCCACACACAGGTCCAAGAGGCTGATAAAGAGCCACAGGTGAGGTGCATTCATTTCCATTTGTAAACTGTTTTCTTCAGGCTTCACAAAATGTGGCCTGAGGCAAAGACCTTCCTGACATTCAGTGCAACACAACAATAAGTAAGCAAAAGGCCCAAAGCAGGGTTTCTGCACTGAGACTTTCCTGGTCACACTGATATCTGAGTTTTCTGAGATGCTCGCCATTCTCTTCAGCTATCCAGTACATGGCCATGTCACAGAGCTTGGAGGTGTTAAATATTTTGGACACAAATCCATGAGCCTATTCTTGAGAGTGGCCAGAATTCAGGAAGAAAACAACAACTTAGAAAGATAGCAGGTGTTGCACATTGATAAGACAAGCTGCAGTCCATTCATATATTGGGCAGGATGAATTATGGGAAGATTTGTACTAGACAGGACACATCCATTAATGCATTCTCTTTTCTAATGTCTACAACAACGGACACAGTGGGATACACAGAAAGAGAAACACTCGCCATGTCAAATGACTTACTAGAAACTGTCCACTCCAAACCAAACAAACCGCCTTTCCAATCTATTCTCAGAACATGAGACAAAACAACAAACCCACACCCACTCCCACAAAGGCACCTCCTTCCCCCAAGTAGGTCTGTGACTATCCGGAGTGTCCTCTGACTGGTGGGCCATACTATGTTCCCCCGAAATGGCCTGTCTTCTCTCAGATCTTGTTTCCTTGACCAACTCTGTGAAGATGTCAGGAAAAAGTGGTTAGCCACTACCAGTTTTCTCAGGAAACGTCCTTCTTCAGAGCTCTCCTGGCATTTGGCCATCCTCACATCATTAGGTACCAAGAAACCTGACTCTGTCCTTGGTAAATCCAAACAAGTGAGCCCACTGGGACTGGGACTGGGACCGCCTCTGGGTGCCTGGCTTCTTGGATACCAAGTTCAGAGAGTTCCATCACCAAGGAAATGAGGTATGTCACATTCTTTGGAACTGAATGAGGTCACTGCCTTGGCAACCACTGTGTCCTAACAGTTGCTTCCAAGGGTAACATAAGATGGAGGTTGCCCCTACTTCCTGTGACACTTTCATAAGGTAGAATGTATATCACCATTGGCACCTGGGAACAGCTCTCCACTCAGCCCTGGTTTGGTCCATCTTCTGTACAATAAGAAGAGAGAGAGGCAGATTCAGACACATCCCTTCATCCTGACCAGGTTGTTTGCCATGGAAGATGACTTTTGCTCTCTCAGGTGCTTCATACCTGCCTACAACTTCTCTAGGTACCATTTGTGCATGGACATTTGAGGTTCTCATCAGGTGGAAGGTCCCCAACTTTCCTGTATTGTAAGAACCACTCTGTCTCTGCTCTTCTGTAAAATGATTGAGGGAACATTGTATACTTGGGGTTAAAAACAGGTTTGATTTGGATTACGAGTGATTCTGTGTGATGAATAATGGTATTGGGAACCTGCAATATTTACAAGAATATAGAGGTGAAATATAAGTAGGAAAACAGAAATCTAGGTATGATTTGAAGCCCAGAAGGGTTTTGCCCTTGATTGGGATACTTAGCTTTGAATGATGTTCTGCAAAGATGCCTCAGATAATTCGATATACAATGGCATAGGACCTTGTACATTGGATGATTGAATTTAGAAGAGAACATCCAGTCAAAAAGGGATATTCAGTAGGATTAGGAAGATAGTCGGTAGGTTTAGGAAGAAGAGTGAGTATAGGATTTGGACCAAAAATTCTTTAGCAATGGACTTTCGGTTGTTGAGTGAATGTAAATGTCAGCACATATGAAGAGTCAGTCACTATGTTGAACTGGGGAAAATATGTAGAAAAGCAGATATCAATAGAAACATTACGAAATCAGGCAAAGTATAAAGTGAGTGATAGAATTAGACATTTTCAACAGGGTTGAGTTTGAATATATAAATTAGGAAAAAAACAAATATGTAGTCACCAATAGGATTGACAATTGACAGCATTAGGCAACCTGGACATGGATGTTTTTAGAAATCCATGTTCACTTTCCATTTAGGCTTTGGTACAATCATAAGTGTGAACTTTCCATTTTTTGTCCAGAATATTACAGTGATAATGAGGTGACATGAGTATTTCTTTCACCATTTCTGGGAGCAATATATTGAAGTTGTAAAATGAGAATCGGGGGTACAAAGAGGTGTACCCTGTTTCTAGGAACATAGAGAAAAAGCATGAATAGACCATACTGTGAATAAATAATATAACTTTTTTGAACTTTAAATAATCAATTGAACTGATATCTGAAAAATTAAAGGAAATCGTATATTGATATACAATCATTCATTCCAACCAGGTATATATGTAATGGAAATATTAGTGTTTTGGTTTATCATGAAGAGTGTGTGAGTTTTGCTTCAAAATGATTATGGAAATTCAAAATAATGTGTTTGGAAAGAAGTCTCATGAAAGGACCAGTCAAGAAACCCTGACAATACATGTGTTCGGAAGCAAGAAGTGGTGAAAGTTGAAACAAATGCTTATTAATTTGTGAACTTGTGGATGAAATGTATATCCTGTGATGTGCAAAAACTGAAGAAACAATAATGTACCAGTGTCGAATACAAATGAATGACAAATTACATATCATGTCCCATAGGAGTCTACTTGCATTGATGTTAGACTGGGTCAGTTACTGTAGAATAATTAGGATTTGTATGCACCATTCACTGAAGTTAGTTTTCAGTACTAGGAAACAAATATGAATTTCAGGTGGATAAATATTTCTGATTATAATCTTGTGAAAAGTGGATTATAAATCCACATACATGAACATGAATGAATTTAGAGAGTGTATATTAGACACATATATTTCATATTTTGAAAAATTTGGAGAGTATATCTATATCTATATCTGTATATACACACACACACACACAACACTCACAGACATTAAAAAGTACCAATATAAATGCCAATCGAAATTCATCAGTAAATATGTATCATCCACAAATGCAAAAATATTTATTTAACTGAACATGAGTTAATGTATAATGTTGTTCTACTAGGACGCTCTCCTATACGTTGAATTTTCATTTCCAACAGCATTTAGGAGGAGTGAACTCTTCTCACAATTTGTATCTGCCAAGACAGCCACCTCACAAAAATGTACGTGTGATACCTGGTAGGATTCTATATATGCATATAAATATACATGTTTGAATAGGCTACAGAAAAGGGAAACAAGAATTCACATATTGTTAAGTTTAAAAACACATGGAGAATATTTCAATTAAAATTTGACTAGATTTATAACTCCTACCTTATATAATGCAAATGTCAAGTCCAACTATACAACATGTCTCCTCTGAAGTGCTTATATTTCCATTGTGTTGGGTTAATTTTCTCCATTATATTAAGATGAATAGTCTGAGACTACTAGGTATGGGTTAGTGTCAGGGATTCAGTATTTCGAATGGAAAATTGGAAAATGAATCCAATGTGTATGTAAATATATGCTGAACAAATATCCCCCCGCTCTCATCCAGAACAATGCCTTGACATTACCTTCACCCCAAGTAAGACACAATTAGAGGAGAAGAGTTACAAAATCAGTGAATACATATCGGGAATGGAAAATGCTCAGGAGTTCACAACATTGGAGGTGGTAGAGGAGTTTCCAAAACTAAGGGACAGGGTAAACACTCCACAAACATGGAGCTCTGCTGGCCTAAAAACTTTTTGAGAAACTGCCTCTGAGCTTCCACACTTGAAATATATGTTGTTTTCAGGAGATTTGGATTCCTCTGTAGTGAGACCATCAAAGCTGGGTCTGCATCTATGTGACCTGGAGGACATGGTTTCTTATTTTCCAATGAACAAGATGAAGCAGTGCTGAATCCTCTCTTTGTAGGTAAACTGAGGCCACTGGGGACTAAGTGTCTCCCCGTGTGGACTGTGAAGCCATTTGGTCCTCTTCCACTTTTTGTGGTGTTTTTGCTGCTGCACTGTGAGTTTGGTATTTGTTTCACGAAATACTAGGAGCTAAACTGGGACACAGTGCTGGAGGGAGTTCTGTCACGTGTGGTGGGTCAGGGTCTGCAAGAGAATGCACCAACTAGGCTCCTATCTCTCACAGCTTGCCCCATTGCCCCCTTGTCCATATCAACCTGATTCTTAATTTTCCTCTGAAAACTCTCCATATAACAAGATGCCTTTACATATAAGGGTCTGTTGGCTGCACCATGTCAGTTACAAGCCATTTGGAATCCAATGGTAGATCCACATGGCCCTACCACGGATGTTTTATCAAACACCTCCCCACCACTGCTCTAGATCCACTACTCAGCAGGCTCCAAATTTCTGGCATCTCTGTTCTACACCATTTTCATGAAACTCAGTAAATCAAGGCACTGTCTGGTATACTCATGATCAGCAACAGGACATCCAATGTTTCTCTTGTGCCACCTGGTCATAGGAATTTCAAAAATTTCATGGTATTTATCTAGCCATTTTTCAAGCATGAAGTTGGAGGCACTGTGGGTTTCAGTTCATTCAGCAAACATTAAATGGTGAGGAAGCTCATTTCAATGAAATCTCTGGAGAACTCTCACAGGCACGGCTTCCCAAAGAGTGGACAAAAGGTCACATTAGGCCAGGCCCATTGAGGTCTACAATGTGAGGTCCATGTGTGTTTTGACTCTCAACTATGGCTGCCATTTCTTTAAGAATAAAATCATGTGATATCCTTGCTGAGATTCCCAGGCCTCTGTGGAAATCCACCCGGGGCCTAGGTCTCAGTTTCCAAGAGCGACTTTCATGCGTGGCCTCTTAAAATCCCAACAAAATTCATGGCAATGCTTCTCTGAGTTCAGATCCAAAACCCAGTCTCTAAGGGGAATCACACCAGAGTTCAAGCTCACGTGGACCCAGTCATTTTTTCCAATGCAACACAAATGAACAAAATTAAAACCAAAACACTCCCACATGGCCTTCATCTTATTCCATATAGTCAATCATCTTAACCTCTGGCTGGAGGTTTCCATGAGGGGCGCAGCCCAAGACAGTGTCCAAAATCAGCTCGTTTGCCCCTCATTTGCCTAAAGTCAGGGTAGCCTGGACACCGTTTCTCTGAAACAGGAGCGAACAAATAAGCCTGCCGTTAATACTTCTTTGTTTCTCCAATTTGAGGCCTACTGATTTTAGGTATCGATTCTTTAGGTGATTTAGAGTCATGCGAAAACACAAGCACCTCTGCAGGGCTTTGAAGAACTCATTTGACCCAAAGAATCCCTATTGTCGTTTGATGGAGTGCAGGAACCTAACATAGGAAGGCAAGAGACTTCATCCACAATGAATGATATTTTTTGCCATTTTGGTTTTGGAAGCTCACATGGGATCATTCTTAATATCCATCAGGTGCTGAGAATCTAAGTCACAGCCACACACAGGTCCAAGAGGCTGATAAAGAGCCACAGGTGAGGCCCATTCATTTCCATTTGAAAACTTTTTCTTCAGGCTTCACAAAGGGGTGGCCTGAGGCAAAGACCTTCCTGACATTCAGTGCAACACAACAATAAGTAAGCAAAAGGCCCAAAGCAGGGTTTCTGCACTGAGACTTTCCTGGTCACACTGATATCTGAGTTTTTTGAGATGCTCGCCATTCTCTTCAGCTATCCAGTACATGGCCATGTCACAGAGCTTGGAGGTGGTACATATTTTGTACACAAATCCATGAGCCTATTCTGGAGAGTGGCCAGAATTCAGGAAGCAAACAACAACTTAGAAAGATAGCAGGTGTTGCACATTGATAAGACAAGCTGCAGTCCATTCATATATTGGGCAGGATGAATTATGGGAAGATTTATACTAGACAGGACACATCCATTAATGCATTCTCTTTTCTAATGTCTACAACAACGGACACAGTGGGATACACAGAAAGAGAAACACTCGCCATGTCAAATGACTTACTAGAAACTGTCCACTCCAAACCAAACAAACCGCCTTTTCTATCTATTCTCAGAACATGAGACAAAACAACAAACCCACACCCACTCCCACAAAGGCACCTCCTTCCCCCAAGTACGTCTGTGACTATCCGGAGTGTCCTCTGACTGGTGGGCCATACTATGTTCCCCCGAAATGGCCTGTCTTCTCTCAGATCTTGATTCCTTGACCAACTCTGTGAAGACGTCAGGAAAAAGTGGTTAGCCACTACCTGTTTTCTCAGGAAAGGTCCATCTTCAGAGCTCTCCTGGCATTTGGCCATCCTCACATCATTAGGTACCAAGAAAACTGACTCTGTCCTTGGTAAATCCAAACAAGTGAGCCCACTGGGACTGGGACTGGGACTGCCTCTGGGTGTCTGGCTTCTTGGATACCAAGTTCAGAGAGTTCCATCACCAAGGAAATGAGGTATTTCACATTCTTTGGAACTGAATGAGGTCACTGCCTTGGCAACCACTTTCTCCTAACAGTTGCTTCCAAGGGTAACATAAGATGGAGGTTTCCAGAACTTCCTGTGACACTTTCATAAGGTAGAATGTATATCACCATTGGCACCCGGGAACAGCTCTCCACTCAGCCCTGGTTTGGTCCATCTTCTGTACAATAAGAAGAGAGAGAGGCAGATTCAGACACATCCCTTCATCCTGACCAGGTTGTTTGGCATGGAAGATGACTTTTGCTCTCTCAGGTGCTTCATACCTGCCTACAACTTCTCCAGGTACCATTTGTGCATGGACATTTGAGGTTCTCATCAGGTTGAAGGTCCCCAACTTTCCTGTATTGTAAGAACCACTCTGTCTCTTCTCTTCTGTAAAATGATTGAGGGAACAGTGTATACTTGGGGTTAAAAACAGGTTTGATTTGGATTACGAGTGATTCTGTGTGATGAATAATGGTATTGGGAACCTGCAATATTTACAAGAATATAGAGGTGAAATATAAGTAGGAAAACAGAAATCTAGGTATGATTTGAAGCCCAGAAGGGTTTTGCCCTTGATTGGGATACTTAGCTTTAAATGATGTTCTGCAAAGATGCCTCAGATAATTCCATATACAATGGCATAGGACCTTGTACATTGGATGATTGAATTTAGAAGAGAACATCCAGTCAAAAAGGGATATTCAGTAGGATTAGGAAGATAGTCGGTAGGTTTAGGAAGAAGAGTGAGTGTAGGATTTGGACCAAAAGTTCTTTAGCAATAGACTTTCGGTTGTTGAGTGAATGTAAATGTCAGCACATATGAAGAGTCAGTCACTATGTTGAACTGGGGAAAATATGTAGAAAAGCAGATATCAATAGAAACATTACGAAATCAGGCAAAGTATAAAGTGAGTGATAGAATTAGACATTTTCAACAGGGTTGAGTTTGAATATATAAATTAGGAAAAAAACAAATATGTAGTCACCAATAGGATTGACAATTGACAGCATTAGGCAACCTGGACATGGATGTTTTTAGAAATCCATGTTCACTTTCCATTTAGGCTTTGGTACAATCATAAGTGTGACCTTTCCATTTTTGTCCAGAATATTACTGTGATAATGAGGTGACATGAGTATTTCTTTCACCATTTCTGGGAGCAATATATTGAAGATGTAAAATGAGAATCGGGGGTACAAAGAGGTGTACCCTGTTTCTAGGAACATAGAGAAAAAGCATGAATAGACCATAATGTGAATAAATAATATAACTTTTTTGAACTTTAAATAATGAATTGAACTGATATCTGAAAAATTAAAGGAAATCGTATATTGAAATACAATCATTCATTCCAACCAGGTATATGTGTAATGGAAATATTTGTGTTTAGGTTTATCATAAAGAGTGAGTGAGTTTTGCTTCAAAATGATTATGGAAATTCAAAATAATGTGTTTGGAAAGAAGTCTCATGAAAAGACCAGTCAAGAATACCCTGACAATACATGTGTTCTGAAGCAAGAAGTGGTTAAAGTTGAAACAAATGCTTATTAATTTGTGAACTTGTGGATGAAATGTATATCCTGTGATGTGCAAAAACTGAAGAAACAATAATGTACCAGTGTCGAATACAAATGAATGACAAATTACATATCATGTCCCATAGGAGTCTACTTGCATTGATGTTAGACTGGGTCAGTTACTGTAGAATAATTAGGATTTGTATGCACCATTCACTGAAGTTAGTTTTCAGTACTAGGAAACAAATATGTATTTCAGGTGGATGAATATTTCTGATTATAATCTTGTGAAAAGTGGATTATAAATCCACATACATGAACATGAATGAATTTAGAGAGTGTATATTAGACACATATATTTCATATTTTGAAAAATTTGCAGAGTATATCTATATCTATATCTGTATATACACACACACACACACACAAAACTCACAGACATTAAAAAGTACCAATATAAATGCCAATCGAAATTCATCAGTAAATATGTATCATCCACAAATGCAAAAATATTTATTTTACTGAACATGAGTTTATGTATAATGTTGTTCTACTAGGACGCTCTCCTATAGGTTGAATTTTCATTTCCAACAGCATTTAGGAGGAGTGAACTCTTCTCACAATTTGTATCTGCCAAGACAGCCACCTCACAAAAATGTACGTGTGATACCTGGTAGGATTCTATATATGCATATAAATATACATGTGTGAATAGGCTTCAGAAAAGGGAAATAAGAATTCACATATTTGTTAAACTTAAAAACACATGGAGAATATTTCAAATAAATTTGACTAGATTTATAACTCCTACCTTATATAATGCAAATGTCAAGTCCAACTATACAACATGTCTCCTCTGAAGTACTTGTATTTCTAATGTGTTGGGCTAATTTTCTCCATTATATTAGGATGAATAGTCTGAGTCTACTAGGTATGGGTTAGTGTCAGGGATTCAGTACTTCGAATGGAAATTTGGAAAATGAATCCAACGTGTATGTAAAAATATGCTGAACAAATATCCTCCCGCTCTCATCCAGAACAATGCCTTGACATTACCTTCACCCCAAGTAAGACACAATTAGAGGAGAAGAGTTACAAAATCAGTGAATACATATCTGGAATGGAAAATGCTCAGGAGTTCACAACATTGGAGGCGGTAGAGGAGTTTCCAAAACTAAGGGACAGGGTAAACACTCCACAAACATGGAGCTCTGCTGGCCTAAAAACTTTTTGAGAAACTGCCTCTGAGCTTCCACACTTGAAATATATGTTGTTTTCAGGAGATTTGGCTTCCTCTGTAGTGAGACCATCAAAGCTGGGTCTGCATCTATGTGACCTGGAGGACATGGTTCTTATTTTCCAATGAACAAGATGAAGCAGTGCTGAATCCTCTCTTTGTAGGTAAACTGAGGCCACTGGGGACTAAGTGTCTCCCCGTGTGGACTGTGAAGCCATTTGGTCCTCTTCCACTTTTTGTGGTGTTTTTGCTGCTGCACTGTGAGTTTGGTATTTGTTTCACGAAATACTAGGAGCTAAACTGGGACACAGTGCTGGAGGGAGTTCTGTCACGTGTGGTGGGTCAGGGTCTGCAAGAGAATGCACCAACTAGGCTCCTATCTCTCACAGCTTGCCCCATTGCCCCCTTGTCCATATCAATCTGATTCTTAATTTTCCTCTGAAAACTCTCCATGTAACAAGATGCCTTTACATATAAGGGTCTGTTGGCTGCACCATGTCAGTTACAAGCCATTTGGAATCCAATGGTAGATCCACATGACCCTACCACGGATTTTTTAGCAAACACCTCCCCACCACTGCTCTAGACCCACTACTCAGCAGGCTCCAAATTTCTGGCATCTCTGTTCTACACCATTTTCATGAAACTCAGTAAATCAAGGCACTGTCTGGTATACTCATGATCAGCAACAGGACATCCAATGTTTCTCCAGTGCCACCTGGTCATAGGAATTTCAAAAATTTCATGGTATTTATCTAGCCATTTTTCAAGCATGAAGTTGGAGGCACTGTGGGTTTCAGTTCATTCAGCAAACATTAAATGGTGAGGAAGCTCATTTCAATGAAATCTCTGGAGAACTCTCACAGGCACGGCTTCCCAAAGAGTGGACAAAAGGTCACATTAGGCCAGGCCCATTGAGGTCTACAATGTGAGGTCCATGTGTGTTTTGACTCTCAACTATGGCTGCCATTTCTTTAAGAATAAAATCATGTGATATCCTTGCTGAGATTCCCAGGCCTCTGTGGAAATCCACCCGGGGCCTAGGTCTCAGTTTCCAAGAGCGACTTTCATGCGTGGCCTCTTAAAATCCCAACAAAATTCATGGCAATGCTTCTCTGAGTTCAGTTCCAAAACCCAGTCTCTAAGGGGAATCACACCAGAGTTCAAGCTCACGTGGACCCAGTCATTTTTTCCAATGCAACACAAATGACCAAAATTAAAACCAAAACACTCCCACATGGCCTTCATCTTATTCCATATAGTCAATCATCTTAACCTCTGGCTGGAGGTTTCCATGAGGGGCGCAGCCCAAGACAGTGTCCAAAATCAGCTCGTTTGCCCCTCATTTGCCTAAAGTCAGGGTAGCCTGGACACCATTTCTCTGAAACAGGAGCGAACAAATAAGCCTGCCGTTAATACTTCTTTGTTTCTCCAATTTGAGGCCTACTGATTTTAGATATCGATTCTTTAGGTGATTTAGAGTCATGCGAAAACACAAGCACCTCTGCAGGGCTTTGAAGAACTCATTTGACCCAAAGAATCCCTATTGTCATTTGATGGAGTGCAGGAACCTAACAGAGGAAGGCAAGAGACTTCATCCACAATGAATGATATTTTTTGCCATTTTGGTTTTGGAAGCTCACATGGGATCATTCTTAAGATCCATCAGGTGCTGAGAATCTAAGTCACAGCCACACACAGGTCCAAGAGGCTGATAAAGAGCCACAGGTGAGGCCCATTCATTTCCATTTGAAAACTGTTTTCTTCAGGCTTCACAAAGGGGTGGCCTGAGGCAAAGACCTTCCTGACATTCAGTGCAACACAACAATAAGTAAGCAAAAGGCCCAAAGCAGGGTTTCTGCACTGAGACTTTCCTGGTCACACTGATATCTGAGTTTTTTGAGATGCTCGCCATTCTCTTCAGCTATCCAGTACATGGCCATGTCACAGAGCTTGGAGGTGGTACATATTTTGGACACAAATCCATGAGCCTATTCTGGAGAGTGGCCAGAATTCAGGAAGCAAACAACAACTTAGAAAGATAGCAGGTGTTGCACATTGATAAGACAAGCTGCAGTCCATTCATATATTGGGCAGGATGAATTATGGGAAGATTTATACTAGACAGGACACATCCATTAATGCATTCTCTTTTCTAATGTCTACAACAACGGACACAGTGGGATACACAGAAAGAGAAACACTCGCCATGTCAAATGACTTACTAGAAACTGTCCACTCCAAACCAAACAAACCGCCTTTTCTATCTATTCTCAGAACATGAGACAAAACAACAAACCCACACCCACTCCCACAAAGGCACCTCCTTCCCCCAAGTACGTCTGTGACTATCCGGAGTGTCCTCTGACTGGTGGGCCATACTATGTTCCCCCGAAATGGCCTGTCTTCTCTCAGATCTTGATTCCTTGACCAACTCTGTGAAGATGTCAGGAAAAAGTGGTTAGCCACTACCTGTTTTCTCAGGAAAGGTCCATCTTCAGAGCTCTCCTGGCATTTGGCCATCCTCACATCATTAGGTACCAAGAAAACTGACTCTGTCCTTGGTAAATCCAAACAAGTGAGCCCACTGGGACTGGGACTGGGACTGCCTCTGGGTGTCTGGCTTCTTGGATACCATGTTCAGAGAGTTCCATCACCAAGGAAATGAGGTATTTCACATTCTTTGGAACTGAATGAGGTCACTGCCTTGGCAACCACTTTGTCCTAACAGTTGCTTTCAAGGGTAACATAAGATGGAGGTTGCCAGAACTTCCTGTGACACTTTCATAAGGTAGAAGGTATATCACCATTGGCACCCGGGAACAGCTCTCCACTCAGCCCTGGTTTGGTCCATCTTCTGTACAATAAGAAGAGAGAGAGGCAGATTCAGACACATCCCTTCATCCTGACCAGTTTGTTTGCCATGGAAGATGACTTTTGCTCTCTCAGGTGCTTCATACCTGCCTACAACTTCTCCAGGTTCCATTTGTGCATGGACATTTGAGGTTCTCATCAGGTTGAAGGTCCCCAACTTTCCTGTATTGTAAGAACCACTCTGTCTCTGCTCTTCTGTAAAATGATTGAGGGAACAGTGTATACTTGGGGTTAAAAACAGGTTTGATTTGGATTACGAGTGATTCTGTGTGATGAATAATGGTATTGGGAACCTGCAATATTTACAAGAATATAGAGGTGAAATATAAGTAGGAAAACAGAAATCTAGGTATGATTTGAAGCCCAGAAGGGTTTTGCCCTTGATTGGGATACTTAGCTTTGAATGATGTTCTGCAAAGATGCCTCAGATAATTCCATATACAATGGCATAGTAACTTGTACATTGGATGATTGAATTTAGAAGAGAACATCCAGTCAAAAAGGGATATTCAGTAGGATTAGGAAGATAGTCGGTAGGTTTAGGAAGAAGAGTGAGTATAGGATTTGGACCAAAAGTTCTTTAGCAATAGACTTTTGGTTGTTGAGTGAATGTAAATGTCAGCACATATGAAGAGTCAGTCACTATGTTGAACTGGGGAAAATATGTAGAAAAGCAGATATCAATAGAAACATTACGAAATCAGGCAAAGTATAAAGTGAGTGATAGAATTAGACATTTTCAACAGGGTTGAGTTTGAATATATAAATTAGGAAAAAAACAAATATGTAGTCACCAATAGGATTGACAATTGACAGCATTAGGCAACCTGGACATGGATGTTTTTAGAAATCCATGTTCACTTTCCATTTAGGCTTTGGTACAATCATAAGTGTGACCTTTCCATTTTTTGTCCAGAATATTACTGTGATAATGAGGTGACATGAGTATTTCTTTCACCATTTCTGGGAGCAATATATTGAAGATGTAAAACGAGAATCGGGGGTACAAAGAGGTGTACCCTGTTTCTAGGAACATAGAGAAAAAGCATGAATAGACCATACTGTGAATAAATAATATAACTTTTTTGAACTGTAAATAATGAACTGATATCTGAAAAATTAAAGGAAATCGTATATTGATATACAATCATTCATTCCAACCAGGTATATATGTAATGGAAATATTTGTGTTTAGGTTTATCATAAAGAGTGTGTGAGTTTTGCTTCAAAATGATTATGGAAATTCAAGATAATGTGTTTGGAAAGAAGTCTCATGAAAAGACCAGTCAAGAATACCCTGACAATACATGTGTTCTGAAGCAAGAAGTGGTTAAAGTTGAAACAAATGCTTATTAATTTGTGAACTTGTGGATGAAATGTATATCCTGTGATGTGCAAAAACTGAAGAAACAATAATGTACCAGTGTCGAATACAAATGAATGACAAATTACATATCATGTCCCATAGGAGTCTACTTGCATTGATGTTAGACTGGGTCAGTTACTGTAGAATAATTAGGATTTGTATGCACCATTCACTGAAGTTAGTTTTCAGTACTAGGAAACAAATATGTATTTCAGGTGGATGAATATTTCTGATTATAATCTTGTGAAAAGTGGATTATAAATCCACATACATGAACATGAATGAATTTAGAGAGTGTATATTAGACACATATATTTCATATTTTGAAAAATTTGCAGAGTATATCTATATCTATATCTGTATATACACACACACACACACACAAAACTCACAGACATTAAAAAGTACCAATATAAATGCCAATCGAAATTCATCAGTAAATATGTATCATCCACAAATGCAAAAATATTTATTTTACTGAACATGAGTTTATGTATAATGTTGTTCTACTAGGACGCTCTCCTATAGGTTGAATTTTCATTTCCAACAGCATTTAGGAGGAGTGAACTCTTCTCACAATTTGTATCTGCCAAGACAGCCACCTCACAAAAATGTACGTGTGATACCTGGTAGGATTCTATATATGCATATAAATATACATGTGTGAATAGGCTTCAGAAAAGGGAAATAAGAATTCACATATTTGTTAAACTTAAAAACACATGGAGAATATTTCAAATAAATTTGACTAGATTTATAACTCCTACCTTATATAATGCAAATGTCAAGTCCAACTATACAACATGTCTCCTCTGAAGTACTTGTATTTCTAATGTGTTGGGCTAATTTTCTCCATTATATTAGGATGAATAGTCTGAGTCTACTAGGTATGGGTTAGTGTCAGGGATTCAGTACTTCGAATGGAAATTTGGAAAATGAATCCAACGTGTATGTAAAAATATGCTGAACAAATATCCTCCCGCTCTCATCCAGAACAATGCCTTGACATTACCTTCACCCCAAGTAAGACACAATTAGAGGAGAAGAGTTACAAAATCAGTGAATACATATCTGGAATGGAAAATGCTCAGGAGTTCACAACATTGGAGGCGGTAGAGGAGTTTCCAAAACTAAGGGACAGGGTAAACACTCCACAAACATGGAGCTCTGCTGGCCTAAAAACTTTTTGAGAAACTGCCTCTGAGCTTCCACACTTGAAATATATGTTGTTTTCAGGAGATTTGGCTTCCTCTGTAGTGAGACCATCAAAGCTGGGTCTGCATCTATGTGACCTGGAGGACATGGTTCTTATTTTCCAATGAACAAGATGAAGCAGTGCTGAATCCTCTCTTTGTAGGTAAACTGAGGCCACTGGGGACTAAGTGTCTCCCCGTGTGGACTGTGAAGCCATTTGGTCCTCTTCCACTTTTTGTGGTGTTTTTGCTGCTGCACTGTGAGTTTGGTATTTGTTTCACGAAATACTAGGAGCTAAACTGGGACACAGTGCTGGAGGGAGTTCTGTCACGTGTGGTGGGTCAGGGTCTGCAAGAGAATGCACCAACTAGGCTCCTATCTCTCACAGCTTGCCCCATTGCCCCCTTGTCCATATCAATCTGATTCTTAATTTTCCTCTGAAAACTCTCCATGTAACAAGATGCCTTTACATATAAGGGTCTGTTGGCTGCACCATGTCAGTTACAAGCCATTTGGAATCCAATGGTAGATCCACATGACCCTACCACGGATTTTTTAGCAAACACCTCCCCACCACTGCTCTAGACCCACTACTCAGCAGGCTCCAAATTTCTGGCATCTCTGTTCTACACCATTTTCATGAAACTCAGTAAATCAAGGCACTGTCTGGTATACTCATGATCAGCAACAGGACATCCAATGTTTCTCCAGTGCCACCTGGTCATAGGAATTTCAAAAATTTCATGGTATTTATCTAGCCATTTTTCAAGCATGAAGTTGGAGGCACTGTGGGTTTCAGTTCATTCAGCAAACATTAAATGGTGAGGAAGCTCATTTCAATGAAATCTCTGGAGAACTCTCACAGGCACGGCTTCCCAAAGAGTGGACAAAAGGTCACATTAGGCCAGGCCCATTGAGGTCTACAATGTGAGGTCCATGTGTGTTTTGACTCTCAACTATGGCTGCCATTTCTTTAAGAATAAAATCATGTGATATCCTTGCTGAGATTCCCAGGCCTCTGTGGAAATCCACCCGGGGCCTAGGTCTCAGTTTCCAAGAGCGACTTTCATGCGTGGCCTCTTAAAATCCCAACAAAATTCATGGCAATGCTTCTCTGAGTTCAGTTCCAAAACCCAGTCTCTAAGGGGAATCACACCAGAGTTCAAGCTCACGTGGACCCAGTCATTTTTTCCAATGCAACACAAATGACCAAAATTAAAACCAAAACACTCCCACATGGCCTTCATCTTATTCCATATAGTCAATCATCTTAACCTCTGGCTGGAGGTTTCCATGAGGGGCGCAGCCCAAGACAGTGTCCAAAATCAGCTCGTTTGCCCCTCATTTGCCTAAAGTCAGGGTAGCCTGGACACCATTTCTCTGAAACAGGAGCGAACAAATAAGCCTGCCGTTAATACTTCTTTGTTTCTCCAATTTGAGGCCTACTGATTTTAGATATCGATTCTTTAGGTGATTTAGAGTCATGCGAAAACACAAGCACCTCTGCAGGGCTTTGAAGAACTCATTTGACCCAAAGAATCCCTATTGTCATTTGATGGAGTGCAGGAACCTAACAGAGGAAGGCAAGAGACTTCATCCACAATGAATGATATTTTTTGCCATTTTGGTTTTGGAAGCTCACATGGGATCATTCTTAAGATCCATCAGGTGCTGAGAATCTAAGTCACAGCCACACACAGGTCCAAGAGGCTGATAAAGAGCCACAGGTGAGGCCCATTCATTTCCATTTGAAAACTGTTTTCTTCAGGCTTCACAAAGGGGTGGCCTGAGGCAAAGACCTTCCTGACATTCAGTGCAACACAACAATAAGTAAGCAAAAGGCCCAAAGCAGGGTTTCTGCACTGAGACTTTCCTGGTCACACTGATATCTGAGTTTTTTGAGATGCTCGCCATTCTCTTCAGCTATCCAGTACATGGCCATGTCACAGAGCTTGGAGGTGGTACATATTTTGGACACAAATCCATGAGCCTATTCTGGAGAGTGGCCAGAATTCAGGAAGCAAACAACAACTTAGAAAGATAGCAGGTGTTGCACATTGATAAGACAAGCTGCAGTCCATTCATATATTGGGCAGGATGAATTATGGGAAGATTTATACTAGACAGGACACATCCATTAATGCATTCTCTTTTCTAATGTCTACAACAACGGACACAGTGGGATACACAGAAAGAGAAACACTCGCCATGTCAAATGACTTACTAGAAACTGTCCACTCCAAACCAAACAAACCGCCTTTTCTATCTATTCTCAGAACATGAGACAAAACAACAAACCCACACCCACTCCCACAAAGGCACCTCCTTCCCCCAAGTACGTCTGTGACTATCCGGAGTGTCCTCTGACTGGTGGGCCATACTATGTTCCCCCGAAATGGCCTGTCTTCTCTCAGATCTTGATTCCTTGACCAACTCTGTGAAGATGTCAGGAAAAAGTGGTTAGCCACTACCTGTTTTCTCAGGAAAGGTCCATCTTCAGAGCTCTCCTGGCATTTGGCCATCCTCACATCATTAGGTACCAAGAAAACTGACTCTGTCCTTGGTAAATCCAAACAAGTGAGCCCACTGGGACTGGGACTGGGACTGCCTCTGGGTGTCTGGCTTCTTGGATACCATGTTCAGAGAGTTCCATCACCAAGGAAATGAGGTATTTCACATTCTTTGGAACTGAATGAGGTCACTGCCTTGGCAACCACTTTGTCCTAACAGTTGCTTTCAAGGGTAACATAAGATGGAGGTTGCCAGAACTTCCTGTGACACTTTCATAAGGTAGAAGGTATATCACCATTGGCACCCGGGAACAGCTCTCCACTCAGCCCTGGTTTGGTCCATCTTCTGTACAATAAGAAGAGAGAGAGGCAGATTCAGACACATCCCTTCATCCTGACCAGTTTGTTTGCCATGGAAGATGACTTTTGCTCTCTCAGGTGCTTCATACCTGCCTACAACTTCTCCAGGTTCCATTTGTGCATGGACATTTGAGGTTCTCATCAGGTTGAAGGTCCCCAACTTTCCTGTATTGTAAGAACCACTCTGTCTCTGCTCTTCTGTAAAATGATTGAGGGAACAGTGTATACTTGGGGTTAAAAACAGGTTTGATTTGGATTACGAGTGATTCTGTGTGATGAATAATGGTATTGGGAACCTGCAATATTTACAAGAATATAGAGGTGAAATATAAGTAGGAAAACAGAAATCTAGGTATGATTTGAAGCCCAGAAGGGTTTTGCCCTTGATTGGGATACTTAGCTTTGAATGATGTTCTGCAAAGATGCCTCAGATAATTCCATATACAATGGCATAGTAACTTGTACATTGGATGATTGAATTTAGAAGAGAACATCCAGTCAAAAAGGGATATTCAGTAGGATTAGGAAGATAGTCGGTAGGTTTAGGAAGAAGAGTGAGTATAGGATTTGGACCAAAAGTTCTTTAGCAATAGACTTTTGGTTGTTGAGTGAATGTAAATGTCAGCACATATGAAGAGTCAGTCACTATGTTGAACTGGGGAAAATATGTAGAAAAGCAGATATCAATAGAAACATTACGAAATCAGGCAAAGTATAAAGTGAGTGATAGAATTAGACATTTTCAACAGGGTTGAGTTTGAATATATAAATTAGGAAAAAAACAAATATGTAGTCACCAATAGGATTGACAATTGACAGCATTAGGCAACCTGGACATGGATGTTTTTAGAAATCCATGTTCACTTTCCATTTAGGCTTTGGTACAATCATAAGTGTGACCTTTCCATTTTTTGTCCAGAATATTACTGTGATAATGAGGTGACATGAGTATTTCTTTCACCATTTCTGGGAGCAATATATTGAAGATGTAAAACGAGAATCGGGGGTACAAAGAGGTGTACCCTGTTTCTAGGAACATAGAGAAAAAGCATGAATAGACCATACTGTGAATAAATAATATAACTTTTTTGAACTGTAAATAATGAACTGATATCTGAAAAATTAAAGGAAATCGTATATTGATATACAATCATTCATTCCAACCAGGTATATATGTAATGGAAATATTTGTGTTTAGGTTTATCATAAAGAGTGTGTGAGTTTTGCTTCAAAATGATTATGGAAATTCAAGATAATGTGTTTGGAAAGAAGTCTCATGAAAAGACCAGTCAAGAATACCCTGACAATACATGTGTTCTGAAGCAAGAAGTGGTTAAAGTTGAAACAAATGCTTATTAATTTGTGAACTTGTGGATGAAATGTATATCCTGTGATGTGCAAAAACTGAAGAAACAATAATGTACCAGTGTCGAATACAAATGAATGACAAATTACATATCATGTCCCATAGGAGTCTACTTGCATTGATGTTAGACTGGGTCAGTTACTGTAGAATAATTAGGATTTGTATGCACGATTCACTGAAGTTAGTTTTCAGTACTAGGAAACAAATATGTATTTCAGGTGGATGAATATTTCTGATTATAATCATGTGAAAAGTGGATTATAAATCCACATACATGAACATGAATGAATTTAGAGAGTGTATATTAGACACATATATTTCATATTTTGAAAAATTTGCAGAGTATATCTATATCTATATCTGTATATACACACACACACACACAACACTCACAGACATTAAAAAGTACCAATATAAATGCCAATCGAAATTCATCAGTAAATATGTATCATCCACAAATGCAAAAATATTTATTTTACTGAACATGAGTTAATGTATAAGGTTGTTCTACTAGGACGCTCTCCTATAGGTTGAATTTTCATTTCCAACAGCATTTAGGAGGAGTGAACTCTTCTCACAATTTGTATCTGCCAAGACAGCCACCTCACAAAAATGTACGTGTGATACCTGGTAGGATTCTATATATGCATATAAATATACATGTGTGAATAGGCTACAGAAAAGGGAAATAAGAATTCACATATTTGTTAAGCTTAAAAACACATGGAGAATATTTCAAATAAATTTGACTAGATTTATAACTCCTACCTTATATAATGCAAATGTCAAGTCCAACTATACAACATGTCTCCTCTGAAGTACTTGTATATCTAATGTGTTGGGCTAATTTTCTCCATTATATTAGGATGAATAGTCTGAGTCTCCTAGGTATGGGTTAGTGTCAGGGATTCAGTACTTCGAATGGAAATTTGGAAAATGAATCCAATGTGTATGTAAAAATATGCTGCACAAATATCCTCCCGCTCTCATCCAGAACAATGCCTTGACATTACCTTCACCCCAAGTAAGACACAATTAGAGGAGAAGAGTTACAAAATCAGTGAATACATATCTGGAATGGAAAATGCTCAGGAGTTCACAACCTTGGAGGTGGTAGAGGAGTTTCCAAAACTAAGGGACAGGGTAAACACTCCACAAACATGGAGCTCTGCTGGCCTAAAAACTTTTTGAGAAACTGCCTCTGAGCTTCCACACTTGAAATATATGTAGTTTTCAGGAGATTTGGCTTCCTCTGTAGTGAGAACATCAAATCTGGGTCTGCATCTATGTGACCTGGAGGACATGGTTTCTTATTTTCCAATGAACAAGATGAAGCAGTGCTGAATCCTCTCTTTGTAGGTAAACTGAGGCCACTGGGGACTAAGTGTCTCCCCGTGTGGACTGTGAAGCCATTTGGTCCTCTTCCACTTTTTGTGGTGTTTTTGCTGCTGCACTGTGAGTTTGGTATTTGTTTCACGAAATACTAGGAGCTAAACTGGGACACAGTGCTGGAGGGAGTTCTGTCACGTGTGGTGGGTCAGGGTCTGCAAGAGAATGCACCAACTAGGCTCCTATCTCTCACAGCTTGCCCCATTGCCCCCTTGTCCATATCAACCTGATTCTTAATTTTCCTCTGAAAACTCTCCATATAACAAGATGCCTTTACATATAAGGGTCTGTTGGCTGCACCATGTCAGTTACAAGCCATTTGGAATCCAATGGTAGATCCACATGGCCCTACAACGGATGTTTTATCAAACACCTCCCCACCACTGCTCTAGACCCACTACTCAGCAGGCTCCAAATTTCTGGCATCTCTGTTCTACACCATTTTCATGAAACTCAGTAAATCAAGGCACTGTCTGGTATACTCATGATCAGCAACAGGACATCCAATGTTTCTCCAGTGCCACCTGGTCATAGGAATTTCAAAAATTTCATGGTATTTATCTAGCCATTTTTCAAGCATGAAGTTGGAGGCACTGTGGGTTTCAGTTCATTCAGCAAACATTAAATGGTGAGGAAGCTCATTTCAATGAAATCTCTGGAGAACTCTCACAGGCACGGCTTCCCAAAGAGTGGACAAAAGGTCACATTAGGCCAGGCCCATTGAGGTCTACAATGTGAGGTCCATGTGTGTTTTGACTCTCAACTATGGCTGCCATTTCTTTAAGAATAAAATCATGTGATATCCTTGCTGAGATTCCCAGGCCTCTGTGGAAATCCACCGGGGGCCTAGGTCTCAGTTTCCAAGAGCGACTTTCATGCGTGGCCTCTTAAAATCCCAACAAAATTCATGGCAATGTTTCTCTGAATTCAGTTCCAAAACCCAGTCTCTAAGGGGAATCACACCAGAGTTCAAGCTCACGTGGACCCAGTCATTTTTTCCAATGCAACACAAATGACCAAAATTAAAACCAAAACACTCCCACATGGCCTTCATCTTATTCCATATAGTCAATCATCTTAACCTCTGGCTGGAGGTTTCCATGAGGGGCGCAGCCCAAGACAGTGTCCAAAATCAGCTCGTTTGCCCCTCATTTGTCTAAAGTCAGGGTAGCCTGGACACCGTTTCTCTGAAACAGGAGCGAACAAATAAGCCTGCCATTAATACTTCTTTGTTTCTCCAAATTGAGGCCTACTGATTTTAGGTATCGATTCTTTAGGTGATTTAGAGTCATGCGAAAACACAAGCACCTCTGCAGGGCTTTGAAGAACTCATTTGACCCAAAGAATCCCTATTGTCATTTGATGGAGTGCAGGAACCTAACAGAGGAAGGCAAGAGACTTCATCCACAATGAATGATATTTTTTGCCATTTTGGTTTTGGAAGCTCACGTGGGATCATTCTTAAGATCCATCAGGTGCTGAGAATCTAAGTCACAGCCACACACAGGTCCAAGAGGCTGATAAAGAGCCACAGGTGAGGCCCATTCATTTCCATTTGAAAACTGTTTTCTTCAGGCTTCACAAAGGGGTGGCCTGAGGCAAAGACCTTCCTGACATTCAGTGCAACACAACAATAAGTAAGCAAAAGGCCCAAAGCAGGGTTTCTGCACTGAGACTTTCCTGGTCACACTGATATCTGAGTTTTTTGAGATGCTCGCCATTCTCTTCAGCTATCCAGTACATGGCCATGTCACAGAGCTTGGAGGTGGTACATATTTTGGACACAAATCCATGAGCCTATTCTGGAGAGTGGCCAGAATTCAGGAAGCAAACAACAACGTAGAAAGATAGCAGGTGTTGCACATTGATAAGACAAGCTGCAGTCCATTCATATATTGGGCAGGATGAATTATGGGAAGATTTATACTAGACAGGACACATCCATTAATGCATTCTCTTTTCTAATGTCTACAACAACGGACACAGTGGGATACACAGAAAGAGAAACACTCGCCATGTCAAATGACTTACTAGAAACTGTCCACTCCAAACCAAACAAACCGCCTTTTCTATCTATTCTCAGAACATGAGACAAAACAACAAACCCACACCCACTCCCACAAAGGCACCTCCTTCCCCCAAGTATGTCTGTGACTATCCGGAGTGTCCTCTGACTGGTGGGCCATACTATGTTCCCCCGAAATGGCCTGTCTTCTCTCAGATCTTGATTTCTTGACCAACTCTGTGAAGACGTCAGGAAAAAGTGGTTAGCCACTACCTGTTTTCTCAGGAAAGGTCCATCTTCAGAGCTCTCCTGGCATTTGGCCATCCTCACATCATTAGGTACCAAGAAAACTGACTCTGTCCTTGGTAAATCCAAACAAGTGAGCCCACTGGGACTGGGACTGGGACTGCCTCTGGGTGTCTGGCTTCTTGGATACCAAGTTCAGAGAGTTCCATCACCAAGGAAATGAGGTATTTCACATTCTTTGGAACTGAATGAGGTCACTGCCTTGGCAACCACTTTGTCCTAACAGTTGCTTCCAAGGGTAACATAAGATGGAGGTTGCCCCTACTTCCTGTGACACTTTCATAAGGTAGAATGTATATCACCATTGGCACCCGGGAACAGCTCTCCACTCAGCCCTGGTTTGGTCCATCTTCTGTACAATAAGAAGAGAGAGAGGCAGATTCAGACACATCCCTTCATCCTGACCAGGTTGTTTGCCATGGAAGATGACTTTTGCTCTCTCAGGTGCTTCATACCTGCCTACAACTTCTCCAGGTATCATTTGTGCATGGACATTTGAGGTTCTCATCAGGTGGAAGGTCCCCAACTTTCCTGTATTGTAAGAACCACTCTGTCCCTGCTCTTCTGTAAAATGATTGAGGGAACAGTGTATACTTGGGGTTAAAAACAGGTTTGATTTGGATTACGAGTGATTCTGTGTGATGAATAATGGTGTTGGGAACCTGCAATATTTACAAGAATATAGAGGTGAAATATAAGTAGGAAAACAGAAATCTAGGTATGATTTGAAGCCCAGAAGGGTTTTGCCCTTGATTGGGATACTTAGCTTTGAATGATGTTCTGCAAAGATGCCTCAGATAATTCGATATACAATGGCATAGGACCTTGTACATTGGATGATTGAATTTAGAAGAGAACATCCAGTCAAAAAGGGATATTCAGTAGGATTAGGAAGATAGTCGGTAGGTTTAGGAAGAAGAGTGAGTACAGGATTTGGACCAAAAGTTCTTTAGCAATAGACTTTCGGTTGTTGAGTGAATGTAAATGTCAGCACATATGAAGAGTCAGTCACTATGTTGAACTGGGGAAAATATGTAGAAAAGCAGATATCAATAGAAACATTACGAAATCAGGCAAAGTATAAAGTGAGTGATAGAATTAGACATTTTCAACAGGGTTGAGTTTGAATATATAAATTAGGAAAAAAACAAATATGTAGTCACCAATAGGATTGACAATTGACAGCATTAGGCAACCTGGACTTGGATGTTTTTAGAAATCCATGTTCACTTTCCATTTAGGCTTTGGTACAATCATAAGTGTGACCTTTCCATTTTTTGTCCAGAATATTACTGTGATAATGAGGTGACATGAGTATTTCTTTCACCATTTCTGGGAGCAATATATTGAAGATGTAAAATGAGAATCGGGGGTACAAAGAGGTGTACCCTGTTTCTAGGAACATAGAGAAAAAGCATGAATAAACCATACTGGGAATAAATAATATAACTTTTTTGAACTTTAAATAATGAATTGAACTGATATCTGAAAAATTAAAGGAAATCGTATATTGATATACAATCATTCATTCCAACCAGGTATATATGTAATGGAAATATTTGTTTTGGTTTATCATGAAGAGTGTGTGACGTTTTGCTTCAAAATGATTATGGAAATTCAAAATAATGTGTTTGGAAAGAAGTCTCATGAAAAGACCAGTCAAGAATACCCTGACAATACATGTGTTCTGAAGCAAGAAGTGGTTAAAGTTGAAACAAATGCTTATTAATTTGTGAACTTGTGGATGAAATGTATATCCTGTGATGTGCAAAAACTGAAGAAACAATAATGTACCAGTGTCGAATACAAATGAATGACAAATTACATATCATGTCCCATAGGAGTATACTTGCATTGATGTTAGACTGGGTCAGTTACTGTAGAATAATTAGGATTTGTATGCACCATTCACTGAAGTTAGTTTTCAGTACTAGGAAACAAATATGTATTTCAGGTGGATGAATATTTCTGATTATAATCTTGTGAAAAGTGGATTATAAATCCACATACATGATCATGAATGAATTTAGAGAGTGTATATTAGACACATATATTTCATATTTTGAAAAATTTGCAGAGTATATCTATATCAATATCTATATCTATACACACACACACACACACACACACACACACACACGACTCACAGACATTAAAAAGTACCAATATAAATGCCAATCGAAATTCATCAGTAAATATGTATCATCCACAAATGCAAAAATATTTATTTTACTGAACATGAGCTAATGTATAATGTTGTTCTACTAGGACTCTCTCCTATAAGTTGAATTTTCATTTGCAACAGCATTTAGGAGGAGTGAACTCTTCTCACAATTTGAATCTGCCAAGACAGCCACCTCACAAAAATGTACGTGTGATACCTGGTAGGATTCTATATATGCATATAAATATACATGTGTGAATAGACTACAGAAAAAGGAAACAAGAATTCACATATTTGTTAAGTTTAAAACACATGGAGAATATTTCAAATAAATTTGACTAGATTTATAACTCCTACCTTATATAATGCAAATGTCAAGTCCAACTATACAACATGTCTCCTCTGAAGTACTTGTATTTCTAATGTGTTGGGTTAGTTTTCTCCATTATATTAGGATGAATAGTCTGAGTCTACTAGGTATCGGTTAGTGTCAGGGATTCAGTATTTCGAATGGAAAATTGGAAAATGAATCCAATGTGTATGTAAATATATGCTGCACAAATATCCTCCCGCTCTCATCCAGAACAATGCCTTGACATTACCTTCACCCCAAGTAAGACACAATTAGAGGAGAAGAGTTACAAAATCAGTGAATACATATCTGGAATGGAAAATACTCAGGAGTTCACAACCTTGGAGGTGGTAGAGGAGTTTCCAAAACTAAGGGACAGGGTAAACCCTCCACAAACATGGAGCTCTGCTGGCCTAAAAACTTTTTGAGAAACTGCCTCTGAGCTTCCACACTTGAAATATATGTTGTTTTCAGGAGATTTGTCTTCCTCTGTAGTGAGAACATCAAAGCTGGGTCTGCATCTATGTGACCTGGAGGACATGGTTTCTTATTTTCCAATGAACAAGATGAAGCAGTGCTGAATCCTCTCTTTGTAGGTAAACTGAGGCCACTGGGGACTAAGTGTCTCCCCGTGTGGACTATGAAGCCATTTGGTCCTCTTCCACTTTTTGTGGTATTTTGGCTGCTGCACTGTGAGTTTGGTATTTGTTTCACGAAATACTAGGAGCTAAACTGGGACACAGTGCTGGAGGGAGTTCTGTCACGTGTGGTGGGTCAGGGTCTGCAAGAGAATGCACCAACTAGGCTCCTATCTCTCACAGCTTGCCCCATTGCCCCCTTGTCCATATCAACCTGATTCTTAATTTTCCTCGGAAAACTCTCCATATAACAAGATGCCTTTACATATAAGGGTCTGTTGGCTGCACCATGTCAGTTACAAGCCATTTGGAATCCAATGGTAGATCCACATGGCCCTACCACGGATGTTTTATCAAACACCTCCCCACCACTGCTCTAGACCCACTACTCAGCAGGCTCCAAATTTCTGGCATCTCTGTTCTACACCATTTTCATGAAACTCAGTAAATCAAGGCACTGTCTGGTATACTCATGATCAGCAACAGGACATCCAATGTTTCTCCAGTGCCACCTGGTCATAGGAATTTCAAAAATTTCATGGTATTTATCTAGCCATTTTTCAAGCATGAAGTTGGAGGCACTGTGGGTTTCAGTTCATTCAGCAAACATTAAATGGTGAGGAAGCTCATTTCAATGAAATCTCTGGAGAACTCTCACAGGCACGGCTTCCCAAAGAGTGGACAAAAGGTCACATTAGGCCAGGCCCATTGAGGTCTACAATGTGAGGTCCATGTGTGTTTTCACTCTCAACTATGGCTGCCATTTCTTTAAGAATAAAATCATGTGATATCCTTGCTGAGATTCCCAGGCCTCTGTGGAAATCCACCCGGGGCCTAGGTCTCAGTTTCCAAGAGCGACTTTCATGCGTGGCCTCTTAAAATCCCAACAAAATTCATGGCAATGCTTCTCTGAGTTCAGTTCCAAAACCCAGTCTCTAAGGGGAATCACACCAGAGTTCAAGCCCACGTGGACCCAGTCATTTTTTCCAATGCCACACAAATGACCAAAATTAAAACCAAAACACTCCCACATGGCCCTCATCTTATTTCATATAGTCAATCATCTTAACCTCTGGCTGGAGGTTTCCATGAGGGGCGCAGCCCAAGACAGTGTCCAAAATCAGCTCGTTTGCCCCTCATTTGTCTAAAGTCAGGGTAGCCTGGACACCGTTTCTGTGAACCAGGAGTGAACAAATAAGCCTGCCGTTAATACTTCTGTGTTTCTCCAATTTGAGGCCTTCTGATTTAGGTATCGATTCTTTAGGTGATTTAGAGTCATGCGAAAACACAAGTACCTCTGCAGGGCTTTGAAGAACTCATTTGACCCAAAGAATCCCTATTGTCATTTGATGGAGTGCAGGAACCTAACAGAGGAAGGCAAGAGACTTCATCCACAATGAATGAAATTTTTTGCCATTTTGGTTTTGGAAGCTCACATGGGATCATTCTTAAGATCCATCAGGTGCTGAGAATCTAAGTCACAGCCACACACAGGCCCAAGAGGCTGATAAAGACACATCCCTTTCCAAAGCAATTAAGCAAAGAGCCACAGGTGGGGCCCATTCATTTCCATTTGAAAACTGTTTTCATCAGGCTTCACAAAGGGGTGGCCTGAGGCAAAGACCTTCCTGACATTCAGTGCAACACAACAATAAGTAAGCAAAAGGCCCAAAGCAGGGTTTCTGCACTGAGACTTTCCTGGTCACACTGATATCTGAGTTTTCTGAGATGCTCGCCATTCTCTTCAGCTATCCAGTACATGGCCATGTCACAGAGCTTGGAGGTGGTACATATTTTGGACACAAATCCATGAGCCTATTCTGGAGAGTGGCCAGAATTCAGGAAGAAAACTACAACTTAGAAAGATAGCAGGTGTTGCACATCGATAAGACAAGCTGCAGTCCATTCATATATTGGGCATGGGAAGATTTATACTAGACAGGACACATCCATTAATGCATTCTCTTTTCTAATGTCTACAACAACGGACACAGTGGGATACACAGAAAGAGAAACACTCGCCATGTCAAATGACTTACTAGAAACTGTCCACTCCAAACCAAACAAACCGCCTTTTCTATCTATTCTCAGAACATGAGACAAAACAACAAACCCACACCCACTCCCACAAAGGCACCTCCTTCCCCCAAGTACGTCTGTGACTATCCGGAGTGTCCTCTGACTGGTGGCCATACTATGTTCCCCCGAAATGGCGTGTCTTCTCTCAGATCTTGATTCCTTGACCAACTCTGTGAAGATGCCAGGAAAAAGTGGTTAGCCACTACCTGTTTTCTCAGGAAAGGTCCATCTTCAGAGCTCTCCTGGCATTTGGCCATCCTCACATCATTAGGTACCAAGAAAACTGACTCTGTCCTTGGTAAATCCAAACAAGTGAGCCCACTGGGACTGGGACTGGGACTGCCTCTGGGTGCCTGGCTTCTTGGATACCAAGTTCAGAGAGTTCCATCACCAAGGAAATGAGGTATGTCACATTCTTTGGAACTGAATGAGGTCACTGCCTTGGCAACCACTTTGTCCTAACAGTTGCTTCCAAGGGTAACATAAGATGGAGGTTGCCCCTACTTCCTGTGACACTTTCATAAGGTAGAATGTATATCACCATTGGCACCCGGGAACAGATCTCCACTCAGCCCTGGTTTGGTCCATCTTCTGTACAATAAGAAGAGAGAGAGGCAGATTCAGACACATCCCTTCATCCTGACCAGGTTGTTTGCCATGGAAGATGACTTTTGCTCTCTCAGGTGCTTCATACCTGCCTACAATTTCTCCAGGTATCATTTGTGCATGGACATTTGAGGTTCTCATCAGGTGGAAGGTCCCCAAATTTCCTGTATTGTAAGAACCACTCTGTCCCTGCTCTTCTGTAAAATGATTGAGGGAACAGTGTATACTTGGGGTCAAAAACAGGTTTGATTTGGGTTATGAGTGATTCTGTGTGATGAGTAATGGTATTGGGAACCTGCAGTATTTACAAGAATATTGAGGTGAAATATAAGTAGGAAAACAGAAATCTAGGTATGATTTGAAGCCCAGAAGGGTTTTGCCCTTGATTGGGATACTTAGCTTTGAATGATGTTCTGCAAAGATGCCTCAGATAATTCGATATACAACGGCATAGGACCTTGTACATTGGATGATTGAATTTAGAAGAGAACATCCAGTCAAAAAGGGATATTCAGTAGGATTAGGAAGATAGTCGGTAGGTTTAGGAAGAAGAGTGAGTATAGGATTTGGACCAAAAGTTCTTTAGCAATAAACTTTCGGTTGTTGAGTGAATGTAAATGTCAGCACATATGAAGAGTCAGTCACTATGTTGAACTGGGGAAAATATGTAGAAAAGCAGATATCAATAGAAAAATTACGAAATCAGGCAAAGTATAAAGTGAGTGATAGAATTAGACATTTTTAACAGGGTTGAGTTTGAATATATAAATTAGGAAAAAAACAAATATGTAGTCACCAATAGGATTGACAATTGACAGCATTAGGCAACCTGGGCATGGATGTTTTTAGAAATCCATGTTCACTTTCCATTTAGGCTTTGGTACAATCATAAGTGTGACCTTTCCATTTTTTGTCTAGAATATTACTGTGATAATGAGGTGACATGAGTATTTCTTTCACCATTTCTGGGAGCAATATATTGAAGATGTAAAATGAGAATCGGGGGTACAAAGAGGTGTACCCTATTTCTAGGAATATAGAGAAAAAGCATGAATAGACCATACTGTGAATAAAAAATATAACTTTTTTGACCTTTAAATAATGAATTGAACTGATATCTGAAAAATTAAAGGAAATCGTATATTGATATACAATCATTCATTCCAACCAGGTATATATGTAATGGAAATATTTGTGTTTTGGTTTATCATGAAGAGTGTGTGAGTTTTGCTTCAAAATGATTATGGAAATTCAAAATAATGTGTTTGGAAAGAAGTCTCATGAAAAGACCAGTCAAGAAACCCTGACAATACATGTGTTCTGAAGCAAGAAGTGGTGAAAGTTGAAACCAATGCTTATTAATTTGTGAACTTGTGGATGAAATGTATATCCTGTGATGTGCAAAAACTGAAGAAACAATAATGTACCAGTGTCGAATACAAATGAATGACAAATTACATATCATGTCCCATAGGAGTCTACTTGCATTGATGTTAGACTGGGTCTGTTACTGTAGAATAATTAGGATTTGTATGCACCATTCACTGAAGTTAGTTTTCAGTACTAGGAAACAAATATGTATTTCAGGTGGATGAATATTTCTGATTATAATCTTGTGAAAAGTGGATTATAAATCCACATACATGAACATGAATGAATTTAGAGAGTGTATATTAGACACATATATTTCATATTTTGAAAAATTTGCAGAGAATATCTATATTTATATCTATATCTATACACACACACACACACACACACACACACAACTCACAGACATTAAAAAGTACCAATATAAATGCCAATCGAAATTCATCAGTAAATATGTATCATCCACAAATGCAAAAATATTTATTTTACTGAACATGAGCTAATGTATAATGTTGTTCTACTAGGACTCTCTCCTATAAGTTGAATTTTCATTTCCAACAGCATTTAGGAGGAGTGAACTCTTCTCACAATTTGAATCTGCCAAGACAGCCACCTCACAAAAATGTACGTGTGATACCTGGTAGGATTCTATATATGCATATAAATATACATGTGTGAATAGACTACAGAAAAAGGAAACAAGAATTCACATATTTGTTAAGTTTAAAACACATGGAGAATATTTCAAATAAATTTGACTAGATTTATAACTCCTACCTTATATAATGCAAATGTCAAGTCCAACTATACAACATGTCTCCTCTGAAGTACTTGTATTTCTAATGTGTTGGGTTAATTTTCTCCATTATATTAGGATGAATAGTCTGAGTCTACTAGGTATGGGTTAGTGTCAGGGATTCAGTATTTCGAATGGAAAATTGGAAAATGAATCCAATGTGTATGTAAATATATGCTGCACAAATATCCTCCCGCTCTCATCCAGAACAATGCCTTGACATTACCTTCACCCCAAGTAAGACACAATTAGAGGAGAAGAGTTACAAAATCAGTGAATACATATCTGTAATGGAAAATGCTCAGGAGTTCACAACCTTGGAGGTGGTAGAGGAGTTTCCAAAACTAAGGGACAGGGTAAACCCTCCACAAACATGGAGCTCTGCTGGCCTAAAAACTTTTTGAGAAACTGCCTCTGAGCTTCCACACTTGAAATATATGTTGTTTTCAGGAGATTTGGCTTCCTCTGTAGTGAGAACATCAAAGCTGGGTCTGCATCTATGTGACCTGGAGGACATGGTTTCTTATTTTCCAATGAACAAGATGAAGCAGTGCTGAATCCTCTCTTTGTAGGTAAACTGAGGCCACTGGGGACTAAGTGTCTCCCCGTGTGGACTGTGAAGCCATTTGGTCCTCTTCCACTTTTTGTGGTGTTTTGGCTGCTGCACTGTGAGTTTGGTATTTGTTTCACGAAATACTAGGAGCTAAACTGGGACACAGTGCTGGAGGGAGTTCTGTCACGTGTGGTGGGTCAGGGTCTGCAAGAGAATGCACCAACTAGGCTCCTATCTCTCACAGCTTGCCCCATTGCCCCCTTGTCCATATCAACCTGATTCTTAATTTTCCTCTGAAAACTCTCCATATAACAAGATGCCTTTACATATAAGGGTCTGTTGGCTGCACCATGTCAGTTACAAGCCATTTGGAATCCAATGGTAGATCCACATGGCCCTACCACGGATGTTTTATCAAACACCTCCCCACCACTGCTCTAGACCCACTACTCAGTAGGCTCCAAATTTCTGGCATCTCTGTTCTACACCATTTTCATGAAACTCAGTAAATCAAGGCACTGTCTGGTATACTCATGATCAGCAACAGGACATCCAATGTTTTTCCAGTGCCACCTGGTCATAGGAATTTCAAAAATTTCATGGTATTTATCTAGCCATTTTTCAAGCATGAAGTTGGAGGCACTGTGGGTTTCAGTTCATTCAGCAAACATTAAATGGTGAGGAAGCTCATTTCAATGAAATCTCTGGAGAACTCTCACAGGCACGGCTTCCCAAAGAGTGGACAAAAGGTCACATTAGGCCAGGCCCATTGAGCTCTACAATGTGAGGTCCATGTGTGTTTTCACTCTCAACTATGGCTGCCATTTCTTTAAGAATAAAATCATTTGATATCCTTGCTGAGATTCCCAGGCCTCTGTGGAAATCCACCCGGGGCCTAGGTCTCAGTTTCCAAGAGCGACTTTCATGCGTGGCCTCTTAAAATCCCAACAAAATTCATGGCAATGCTTCTCTGAGTTCAGTTCCAAAACCCAGTCTCTAAGGGGAATCACACCAGAGTTCAAGCCCACGTGGACCCAGTCATTTTTTCCAATGCCACACAAATGACCAAAATTAAAACCAAAACACTCCCACATGGCCCTCATCTTATTTCATATAGTCAATCATCTTAACCTCTGGCTGGAGGTTTCCATGAGGGGCGCAGCCCAAGACAGTGTCCAAAATCAGCTCGTTTGCCCCTCATTTGTCTAAAGTCAGGGTAGCCTGGACACCGTTTCTGTGAACCAGGAGTGAACAAATAAGCCTGCCGTTAATACTTCTGTGTTTCTCCAATTTGAGGCCTACTGATTTTAGGTATCGATTCTTTAGGTGATTTAGAGTCATGCGAAAACACAAGTACCTCTGCAGGGCTTGGAAGAACTCATTTGACCCAAAGAATCCCTATTGTCATTTGATGGAGTGCAGGAACCTAACAGAGGAAGGCAAGAGACTTCATCCACAATGAATGAAATTTTTTGCCATTTTGGTTTTGGAAGCTCACATGGGATCATTCTTAAGATCCATCAGGTGCTGAGAATCTAAGTCACAGCCACACACAGGCCCAAGAGGCTGATAAAGACACATCCCTTTCCAAAGCAATTAAGCAAAGAGCCACAGGTGAGGCCCATTCATTTCCATTTGAAAACTGTTTTCATCAGGCTTCACAAAGGGGTGGCCTGAGGCAAAGACCTTCCTGACATTCAGTGCAACACAACAATAAGTAAGCAAAAGGCCCAAAGCAGGGTTTCTGCACTGAGACTTTCCTGGTCACACTGATATCTGAGTTTTCTGAGATGCTCGCCATTCTCTTCAGCTATCCAGTACATGGCCATGTCACAGAGCTTGGAGGTGGTACATATTTTGGACACAAATCCATGAGCCTATTCTGGAGAGTGGCCAGAATTCAGGAAGAAAACTACAACTTAGAAAGATAGCAGGTGTTGCACATCGATAAGACAAGCTGCAGTCCATTCATATATTGTGCATGGGAAGATTTATACTAGACAGGACACATCCATTAATGCATTCTCTTTTCTAATGTCTACAACAACGGACACCGTGGGATACACAGAAAGAGAAACACTCGCCGTGTCAAATGACTTACTAGAAACTGTCCACTCCTAACCAAACAAACCGCCTTTTCTATCTATTCTCAGAACATGAGACAAAACAACAAACCCACACCCACTCCCACAAAGACACCTCCTTCCCCCAAGTACATCTGTGACTATCCGGAGTGTCCTCTGACTGGTGGGCCATACTATGTTCCCCCGAAATGGCCTGTCTTCTCTCAGATCTTGTTTCCTTGACCAACTCTGTGAAGATGTCAGGAAAAAGTGGTTAGCCACTACCTGTTTTCTCAGGAAAGGTCCATCTTCAGAGCTCTCCTGGCATTTGGCCATCCTCACATCATTAGGTACCAAGAAAACTGACTCTGTCCTTGGTAAATCCAAACAAGTGAGCCCACTGGGACTGGGACTGGGACTGCCTCTGGGTGCCTGGCTTCTTGGATACCAAGTTCAGAGAGTTCCATCACCAAGGAAATGAGGTATGTCACATTCTTTGGAACTGAATGAGGTCACTGCCTTGGCAACCACTTTGTCCTAACAGTTGCTTCCAAGGGTAACATAAGATGGAGGTTGCCCCTACTTCCTGTGACACTTTCATAAGGTAGAATGTATATCACCATTGGTACCCGGGAACAGCTCTCCACTCAGCCCTGGTTTGGTCCATCTTCTGTACAATAAGAAGAGAGAGAGGCAGATTCAGACACATCCCTTCATCCTGACCAGGTTGTTTGCCATGGAAGATGACTTTAGATCTCTCAGGTGCTTCATACCTGCCTACAACTTCTCCAGGTATCATTTGTGCATGGACATTTGAGGTTCTCATCAGGTGGAAGGTCCCCAACTTTCCTGTATTGTAAGAACCACTCTGTCCCTGCTCTTCTGTAAAATGATTGAGGGAACAGTGTATACTTGGGGTAAAAAACAGGTTTGATTTTGATTACGAGTGATTCTGTGTGATGAATAATGGTATTGGGAACCTGCAATATTTACAAGAATATAGAGGTGAAATATAAGTAGGAAAACAGAAATCTAGGTATGATTTGAAGCCCAGAAGGGTTTTGCCCTTGATTGGGATACTTAGCTTTGAATGATGTTCTGCAAAGATGCCTCAGATAATTCCATATACAATGGCATAGGACCTTGTACATTGGATGATTGAATTTAGAGAGAACATGCAGTCAAAAAGGGATATTCAATAGGATTAGGAAGATAGTCGGTAGGTTTAGGAAGAAGAGTGAGTATAGAATTTGGACCAAAAGTTCGTTAGCAATAGACTTTCGGTTGTTGAGTGAATGTAAATGTCAGCACATATGAAGAGTCAGTCACTATGTTGAACTGGGGAAAATATGAAGAAAAGCAGATATCAATAGAAATATTAGGAAATCAGGCAAAGTATAAAGTGAGTGATAGAATTAGACATTTTCAACAGGGTTGAGTTTGAATATATAAATTAGGAAAAAAACAAATATGTAGTCACCAATAGGATTGACAATTGACAGCATTAGGCAACCTGGACATGGATGTTTTTAGAAATCCATGTTCACTTTCCATTTAGGCTTTGGTACAATCATAAGTGTGACCTTTCCATTTTTTGTCCAGAATATTACTGTGATAATGAGGTGACATGAGTATTTCTTTCACCATTTCTGGGAGCAATATATTGAAGATGTAAAATGAGAATCGGGGTTACAAAGAGGTGTACCCTGTTTCTAGGAATATAGAGAAAAAGCATGAATAGACCATACTGTGAATAAATAATATAACTTTTTTGAACTTTAAATAATGAACTGAACTGATATCTTAAAAATTTAAGGAAATCGTATATTGATATACAATCATTCATTCCAACCAGGTATATATGTAATGGAAATATTTGTGTTTTGGTTTATCATGAAGAGTGTGTGAGTTTTGCTTCAAAATGATTATGGAAATTCAAAATAATGTGTTTGGAAAGAAGTCTCATGAAAAGACCAGTCAAGAAACCCTGACAATACATGTGTTCTGAAGCAAGAAGTGGTGAAAGTTGAAACCAATGCTTATTAATTTGTGAACTTGTGGATGAAATGTATATCCTGTGATGTGCAAAACCTGAAGAAACAATAATGTACCAGTGTCGAATACAAATGAATGACAAATTACATATCATGTCCCATAGGAGTCTACTTGCATTGATGTTAGACTGGGTCTGTTACTGTAGAATAATTAGGATTTGTATGCACCATTCACTGAAGTTAGTTTTCAGTACTAGGAAACAAATATGTATTTCAGGTGGATGAATATTTCTGATTATAATCTTGTGAAAAGTGGATTATAAATCCACATACATGAACATGAATGAATTTAGAGAGTGTATATTAGACACATATATTTCATATTTTGAAAAATTTGCAGAGAATATCTATATTTATATCTATATCTATACACACACACACACACACACACACACAACTCACAGACATTAAAAAGTACCAATATAAATGCCAATCGAAATTCATCAGTAAATATGTATCATCCACAAATGCAAAAATATTTATTTTACTGAACATGAGCTAATGTATAATGTTGTTCTACTAGGACTCTCTCCTATAAGTTGAATTTTCATTTCCAACAGCATTTAGGAGGAGTGAACTCTTCTCACAATTTGAATCTGCCAAGACAGCCACCTCACAAAAATGTACGTGTGATACCTGGTAGGATTCTATATATGCATATAAATATACATGTGTGAATAGACTACAGAAAAAGGAAACAAGAATTCACATATTTGTTAAGTTTAAAACACATGGAGAATATTTCAAATAAATTTGACTAGATTTATAACTCCTACCTTATATAATGCAAATGTCAAGTCCAACTATACAACATGTCTCCTCTGAAGTACTTGTATTTCTAATGTGTTGGGTTAATTTTCTCCATTATATTAGGATGAATAGTCTGAGTCTACTAGGTATGGGTTAGTGTCAGGGATTCAGTATTTCGAATGGAAAATTGGAAAATGAATCCAATGTGTATGTAAATATATGCTGCACAAATATCCTCCCGCTCTCATCCAGAACAATGCCTTGACATTACCTTCACCCCAAGTAAGACACAATTAGAGGAGAAGAGTTACAAAATCAGTGAATACATATCTGTAATGGAAAATGCTCAGGAGTTCACAACCTTGGAGGTGGTAGAGGAGTTTCCAAAACTAAGGGACAGGGTAAACCCTCCACAAACATGGAGCTCTGCTGGCCTAAAAACTTTTTGAGAAACTGCCTCTGAGCTTCCACACTTGAAATATATGTTGTTTTCAGGAGATTTGGCTTCCTCTGTAGTGAGAACATCAAAGCTGGGTCTGCATCTATGTGACCTGGAGGACATGGTTTCTTATTTTCCAATGAACAAGATGAAGCAGTGCTGAATCCTCTCTTTGTAGGTAAACTGAGGCCACTGGGGACTAAGTGTCTCCCCGTGTGGACTGTGAAGCCATTTGGTCCTCTTCCACTTTTTGTGGTGTTTTGGCTGCTGCACTGTGAGTTTGGTATTTGTTTCACGAAATACTAGGAGCTAAACTGGGACACAGTGCTGGAGGGAGTTCTGTCACGTGTGGTGGGTCAGGGTCTGCAAGAGAATGCACCAACTAGGCTCCTATCTCTCACAGCTTGCCCCATTGCCCCCTTGTCCATATCAACCTGATTCTTAATTTTCCTCTGAAAACTCTCCATATAACAAGATGCCTTTACATATAAGGGTCTGTTGGCTGCACCATGTCAGTTACAAGCCATTTGGAATCCAATGGTAGATCCACATGGCCCTACCACGGATGTTTTATCAAACACCTCCCCACCACTGCTCTAGACCCACTACTCAGTAGGCTCCAAATTTCTGGCATCTCTGTTCTACACCATTTTCATGAAACTCAGTAAATCAAGGCACTGTCTGGTATACTCATGATCAGCAACAGGACATCCAATGTTTTTCCAGTGCCACCTGGTCATAGGAATTTCAAAAATTTCATGGTATTTATCTAGCCATTTTTCAAGCATGAAGTTGGAGGCACTGTGGGTTTCAGTTCATTCAGCAAACATTAAATGGTGAGGAAGCTCATTTCAATGAAATCTCTGGAGAACTCTCACAGGCACGGCTTCCCAAAGAGTGGACAAAAGGTCACATTAGGCCAGGCCCATTGAGGTCTACAATGTGAGGTCCATGTGTGTTTTCACTCTCAACTATGGCTGCCATTTCTTTAAGAATAAAATCATGTGATATCCTTGCTGAGATTCCCAGGCCTCTGTGGAAATCCACCCGGGGCCTAGGTCTCAGTTTCCAAGAGCGACTTTCATGCGTGGCCTCTTAAAATCCCAACAAAATTCATGGCAATGCTTCTCTGAGTTCAGTTCCAAAACCCAGTCTCTAAGGGGAATCACACCAGAGTTCAAGCCCACGTGGACCCAGTCATTTTTTCCAATGCCACACAAATGACCAAAATTAAAACCAAAACACTCCCACATGGCCCTCATCTTATTTCATATAGTCAATCATCTTAACCTCTGGCTGGAGGTTTCCATGAGGGGCGCAGCCCAAGACAGTGTCCAAAATCAGCTCGTTTGCCCCTCATTTGTCTAAAGTCAGGGTAGCCTGGACACCGTTTCTGTGAACCAGGAGTGAACAAATAAGCCTGCCGTTAATACTTCTGTGTTTCTCCAATTTGAGGCCTACTGATTTTAGGTATCGATTCTTTAGGTGATTTAGAGTCATGCGAAAACACAAGTACCTCTGCAGGGCTTGGAAGAACTCATTTGACCCAAAGAATCCCTATTGTCATTTGATGGAGTGCAGGAACCTAACAGAGGAAGGCAAGAGACTTCATCCACAATGAATGAAATTTTTTGCCATTTTGGTTTTGGAAGCTCACATGGGATCATTCTTAAGATCCATCAGGTGCTGAGAATCTAAGTCACAGCCACACACAGGCCCAAGAGGCTGATAAAGACACATCCCTTTCCAAAGCAATTAAGCAAAGAGCCACAGGTGAGGCCCATTCATTTCCATTTGAAAACTGTTTTCATCAGGCTTCACAAAGGGGTGGCCTGAGGCAAAGACCTTCCTGACATTCAGTGCAACACAACAATAAGTAAGCAAAAGGCCCAAAGCAGGGTTTCTGCACTGAGACTTTCCTGGTCACACTGATATCTGAGTTTTCTGAGATGCTCGCCATTCTCTTCAGCTATCCAGTACATGGCCATGTCACAGAGCTTGGAGGTGGTACATATTTTGGACACAAATCCATGAGCCTATTCTGGAGAGTGGCCAGAATTCAGGAAGAAAACTACAACTTAGAAAGATAGCAGGTGTTGCACATCGATAAGACAAGCTGCAGTCCATTCATATATTGTGCATGGGAAGATTTATACTAGACAGGACACATCCATTAATGCATTCTCTTTTCTAATGTCTACAACAACGGACACCGTGGGATACACAGAAAGAGAAACACTCGCCGTGTCAAATGACTTACTAGAAACTGTCCACTCCTAACCAAACAAACCGCCTTTTCTATCTATTCTCAGAACATGAGACAAAACAACAAACCCACACCCACTCCCACAAAGACACCTCCTTCCCCCAAGTACATCTGTGACTATCCGGAGTGTCCTCTGACTGGTGGGCCATACTATGTTCCCCCGAAATGGCCTGTCTTCTCTCAGATCTTGTTTCCTTGACCAACTCTGTGAAGATGTCAGGAAAAAGTGGTTAGCCACTACCTGTTTTCTCAGGAAAGGTCCATCTTCAGAGCTCTCCTGGCATTTGGCCATCCTCACATCATTAGGTACCAAGAAAACTGACTCTGTCCTTGGTAAATCCAAACAAGTGAGCCCACTGGGACTGGGACTGGGACTGCCTCTGGGTGCCTGGCTTCTTGGATACCAAGTTCAGAGAGTTCCATCACCAAGGAAATGAGGTATGTCACATTCTTTGGAACTGAATGAGGTCACTGCCTTGGCAACCACTTTGTCCTAACAGTTGCTTCCAAGGGTAACATAAGATGGAGGTTGCCCCTACTTCCTGTGACACTTTCATAAGGTAGAATGTATATCACCATTGGTACCCGGGAACAGCTCTCCACTCAGCCCTGGTTTGGTCCATCTTCTGTACAATAAGAAGAGAGAGAGGCAGATTCAGACACATCCCTTCATCCTGACCAGGTTGTTTGCCATGGAAGATGACTTTTGCTCTCTCAGGTGCTTCATACCTGCCTACAACTTCTCCAGGTATCATTTGTGCATGGACATTTGAGGTTCTCATCAGGTGGAAGGTCCCCAACTTTCCTGTATTGTAAGAACCACTCTGTCCCTGCTCTTCTGTAAAATGATTGAGGGAACAGTGTATACTTGGGGTAAAAAACAGGTTTGATTTTGATTACGAGTGATTCTGTGTGATGAATAATGGTATTGGGAACCTGCAATATTTACAAGAATATAGAGGTGAAATATAAGTAGGAAAACAGAAATCTAGGTATGATTTGAAGCCCAGAAGGGTTTTGCCCTTGATTGGGATACTTAGCTTTGAATGATGTTCTGCAAAGATGCCTCAGATAATTCCATATACAATGGCATAGGACCTTGTACATTGGATGATTGAATTTAGAGAGAACATGCAGTCAAAAAGGGATATTCAATAGGATTAGGAAGATAGTCGGTAGGTTTAGGAAGAAGAGTGAGTATAGAATTTGGACCAAAAGTTCTTTAGCAATAGACTTTCGGTTGTTGAGTGAATGTAAATGTCAGCACATATGAAGAGTCAGTCACTATGTTGAACTGGGGAAAATATGAAGAAAAGCAGATATCAATAGAAATATTAGGAAATCAGGCAAAGTATAAAGTGAGTGATAGAATTAGACATTTTCAACAGGGTTGAGTTTGAATATATAAATTAGGAAAAAAACAAATATGTAGTCACCAATAGGATTGACAATTGACAGCATTAGGCAACCTGGACATGGATGTTTTTAGAAATCCATGTTCACTTTCCATTTAGGCTTTGGTACAATCATAAGTGTGACCTTTCCATTTTTTGTCCAGAATATTACTGTGATAATGAGGTGACATGAGTATTTCTTTCACCATTTCTGGGAGCAATATATTGAAGATGTAAAATGAGAATCGGGGTTACAAAGAGGTGTACCCTGTTTCTAGGAATATAGAGAAAAAGCATGAATAGACCATACTGTGAATAAATAATATAACTTTTTTTGAACTTTAAATAATGAACTGAACTGATATCTTAAAAATTTAAGGAAATCGTATATTGATATACAATCATTCATTCCAACCAGGTATATATGTAATGGAAATATTTGTGTTTTGGTTTATCATGAAGAGTGTGTGACGTTTGCTTCAAAATGATTATGGAAATTCAAAATAATGTGTTTGGAAAGAAGTCTCATGAAAAGACCAGTCAAGAAACCCTGACAATACATGTGTTCTGAAGCAAGAAGTGGTGAAAGTTGAAACAAATGCTTATTAATTTGTGAACTTGTGGATGAAATGTATATCCTGTGATGTGCAAAAACTGAAGAAACAATAATGTACCAGTGTCGAATACAAATGAATGACAAATTACATATCATGTCCCATTGGAGTCTACTTGCATTGATGTTAGACTGGGTCAGTTACTGTAGAATAATTAGGATTTGTATGCGCCATTCACTGAAGTTAGTTTTCAGTACTAGGAAACAAATATGTATTTCAGGTGGATGAATATTTCTGATTATCATCTTGTGAAATGTGGATTATAAATCCACATACATGAACATGAATGAATTTAGAGAGTGTATATTAGACACATATATTTCATATTTTGAAAAATTTGGAGAGTATATCTATATCTATATCTATATCTATACACACACACACACACACAAACACACACACACACACACACAACTCACAGATATTAAAAAGTACCAATATAAATGCCAATCGAAATTCATCAGTAAATATGTATCATCCACAAATGCAAAAATATTTATTTTACTGAACATGAGCTAATGAATAATGTTGTTCTACTAGGACGCTCTCCTATAAGTTGAATTTTCATTTCCAACAGCATTTAGGAGGAGTGAACTCTTCTCACAATTTGTATCTGCCAAGACAGCCACCTCACAAAAATGTACGTGTGATACCTGGTAGGATTCTATATATGCATATAAATATACATGTGTGAATAGACTACAGAAAAAGGAAACAAAAATTCACATATTTGTTAAGTTTAAAACACATGGAGAATATTTCAAATAAATTTGACTAGATTTGTAACTCCTACCTTATATAATGCAAATGTCAAGTCCAACTATACAACATGTCTCCACTGAAGTACTTGTATTTCTAATGTGTTGGGTTAATTTTCTCCATTATATTAGGATGAATAGTCTGAGTCTACTAGGTATCGGTTAGTGTCAGGGATTCAGTATTTCGAATGGAAAATTGGAAAATGAATCCAATGTGTATGTAAATATATGCTGCACAAATATCCTCCCGCTCTCATCCAGAACAATGCCTTGACATTACCTTCACCCCAAGTAAGACACAATTAGAGGAGAAGAGTTACAAAATCAGTGAATACATATCTGGAATGGAAAATGCTCAGGAGTTCACAACCTTGGAGGTGGTAGAGGAGTTTCCAAAACTAAGGGACAGGGTAAACCCTCCACAAACATGGAGCTCTGCTGGCCTAAAAACTTTTTGAGAAACTGCCTCTGAGCTTCCACACTTGAAATATATGTTGTTTTCAGGAGATTTGGCTTCCTCTGTAGTGAGAACATCAAAGCTGGGTCTGCATCTATGTGACCTGGAGGACATGGTTTCTTATTTTCCAATGAACAAGATGAAGCAGTGCTGAATCCTCTCTTTGTAGGTAAACTGAGGCCACTGGGGACTAAGTGTCTCCCCATGTGGACTGTGAAGCCATTTGGTCCTCTTCCACTTTTTGTGGTGTTTTGGCTGCTGCACTGTGAGTTTGGTATTTGTTTCACGAAATACTAGGAGCTAAACTGGGACACAGTGCTGGAGGGAGTTCTGTCACGTGTGGTGGGTCAGGGTCTGCAAGAGAATGCACCAACTAGGCTCCTATCTCTCACAGCTTGCCCCATTGCCCCCTTGTCCATATCAACCTGATTCTTAATTTTCCTCTGAAAACTCTCCATATAACAAGATGCCTTTACATATAAGGGTCTGTTGGCTGCACCATGTCAGTTACAAGCCATTTGGAATCCAATGGTAGATCCACATGGCCCTACCACGGATGTTTTATCAAACACCTCCCCACCACTGCTCTAGACCCACTACTCAGCAGGCTCCAAATTTCTGGCATCTCTGTTCTACACCATTTTCATGAAACTCAGTAAATCAAGGCACTGTCTGGTATACTCATGATCAGCAACAGGACATCCAATGTTTCTCCAGTGCCACCTGGTCATAGGAATTTCAAAAATTTCATGGTATTTATCTAGCCATTTTTCAAGCATGAAGTTGGAGGCACTGTGGGTTTCAGTTCATTCAGCAAACATTAAATGGTGAGGAAGCTCATTTCAATGAAATCTCTGGAGAACTCTCACAGGCACGGCTTCCCAAAGAGTGGACAAAAGGTCACATTAGGCCAGGCCCATTGAGCTCTACAATGTGAGGTCCATGTGTGTTTTCACTCTCAACTATGGCTGCCATTTCTTTAAGAATAAAATCATGTGATATCCTTGCTGAGATTCCCAGGCCTCTGTGGAAATCCACCCGGGGCCTAGGTCTCAGTTTCCAAGAGCGACTTTCATGCGTGGCCTCTTAAAATCCCAACAAAATTCATGGCAATGCTTCTCTGAGTTCAGTTCCAAAACCCAGTCTCTAAGGGGAATCACACCAGAGTTCAAGCCCACGTGGACCCAGTCATTTTTTCCAATGCCACACAAATGACCAAAATTAAAACCAAAACACTCCCACATGGCCCTCATCTTATTTCATATAGTCAATCATCTTAACCTCTGGCTGGAGGTTTCCATGAGGGGCGCAGCCCAAGACAGTGTCCAAAATCAGCTCGTTTGCCCCTCATTTGTCTAAAGTCAGGGTAGCCTGGACACCGTTTCTGTGAACCAGGAGTGAACAAATAAGCCTGCCGTTAATACTTCTGTGTTTCTCCAATTTGAGGCCTACTGATTTTAGGTATCGATTCTTTAGGTGATTTAGAGTCATGCGAAAACACAAGTACCTCTGCAGGGCTTTGAAGAACTCATTTGACCCAAAGAATCCCTATTGTCATTTGATCTAGTGCAGGAACCTAACAGAGGAAGGCAAGAGACTTCATCCACAATGAATGAAATTTTTTGCCATTTTGGTTTTGGAAGCTCACATGGGATCATTCTTAAGATCCATCAGGTGCTGAGAATCTAAGTCACAGCCACACACAGGCCCAAGAGGCTGATAAAGACACATCCCTTTCCAAAGCAATTAAGCAAAGAGCCACAGGTGGGGCCCATTCATTTCCATTTGAAAACTGTTTTCATCAGGCTTCACAAAGGGGTGGCCTGAGGCAAAGACCTTCCTGACATTCAGTGCAACACAACAATAAGTAAGCAAAAGGCCCAAAGCAGGGTTTCTGCACTGAGACTTTCCTGGTCACACTGATATCTGAGTTTTCTGAGATGCTCGCCATTCTCTTCAGCTATCCTGTACATGGCCATGTCACAGAGCTGGGAGGTGGTACATATTTTGGACACAAATCCATGAGCCTATTCTGGAGAGTGGCCAGAATTCAGGAAGAAAACTACAACTTAGAAAGATAGCAGGTGTTGCACATCGATAAGACAATCTGCAGTCCATTCATATATTGGGCATGGGAAGATTTATACTAGACAGGACACATCCATTAATGCATTCTCTTTTCTAATGTCTACAACAATGGACACAGTGGGATACACAGAAAGAGAAACACTCGCCGTGTCAAATGACTTACTAGAAACTGTAAACTCCAAACCAAACAAACCGCCTTTTCTATCTATTCTCAGAACATGAGACAAAACAACAAACCCACACCCACTCCCACAAAGGCACCTCCTTCCCCCAAGTACGTCTGTGACTATCCGGAGTGTCCTCTGACTGGTGGGCCATACTATGTTCCCCCGAAATGGCCTGTCTTCTCTCAGATCTGGTTAGCCACTACCTGTTTTCTCAGGAAAGGTCCGTCTTCAGAGCCCTCCTGGCATTTGGCCATCCTCACATCATTAGGTACCAAGAAAACTGACTCTGTCCTTGGTAAATCCAAACAAGTGAGCCCACTGGGACTGGGACTGGGACTGCCTCTGGGTGCCTGGCTTCTTGGATACCAAGTTCAGAGAGTTCCATCACCAAGAAAATGAGGTATGTCACATTCTTTGGTACTGAATGAGTTACTGCCTTGGCAACCACTTTGTCCTAACAGTTGCTTCCAAGGGTAACATAAGATGGAGGTTGCCCCTACTTCCTGTGACACTTTCATAAGGTAGAATGTATATCACCATTGGCACCCGGGAACAGCTCTCCACTCAGCCCTGGTTTGGTCCATCTTCTGTACAATAAGAAGAGAGAGAGGCAGATTCAGACACATCCCTTCATCCTGACCAGGTTGTTTGCCATGGAAGATGACTTTTGCTCTTTCAGGTGCTTCATACCTGCCTACAACTTCTCCAGGTATCATTTGTGCATGGACATTTGAGGTTCTCATCAGGTGGAAGGTCCCCAACTTTCCTGTATTGTAAGAACCACTCTGTCCCTGCTCTTCTGTAAAATGATTGAGGGAACAGTGTATACTTGGGGTTAAAAACAGGTTTGATTTGGATTACGAGTGATTCTGTGTGATGAATAATGGTATTGGGAACCTGCAATATTTACAAGAATATAGAGGTGAAATATAAGTAGGAAAACAGAAATCTAGGTATGATTTGAAGCCCAGAAGGGTTTTGCCCTTGATTGGGATACTTAGCTTTGAATGATGTTCTGCAAAGATGCCTCAGATAATTCCATATACAATGGCATAGGACCTTGTACATTGGATGATTGAATTTAGAGAGAACATCCAGTCAAAAAGGGATATTCAATAGGATTAGGAAGATAGTCAGTAGGTTTAGGAAGAAGAGTGAGTATAGAATTTGGACCAAAAGTTCTTTAGCAATAGACTTTCGGTTGTTGAGTGAATGTAAATATCAGCACATATGAAGAGTCAGTCACTATGTTGAACTGGGGAAAATATGAAGAAAAGCAGATATCAATAGAAATATTAGGAAACCAGGCAAAGTATAAAGTGAGTGATAGAATTAGACATTTTCAACAGGGTTGAGTTTGAATATATAAATTAGGAAAAAAACAAATATGTAGTCACCAATAGGATTGACAATTGACAGCATTAGGCAACCTGGACTTGGATGTTTTTAGAAATCCATGTTCACTTTCCATTTAGGCTTTGGTACAATCATAAGTGTGACCTTTCCATTTTTTGTCCAGAATATTACTGTGATAATGAGGTGACATGAGTATTTCTTTCACCATTTCTGGGAGCAATATATTGAAGATGTAAAATGAGAATCGGGGTTACAAAGAGGTGTACCCTGTTTCTAGGAATATAGAGAAAAAGCATGAATAGACCATACTGTGAATAAATAATATAACTTTTTTGAACTTTAAATAATGAACTGAACTGATATCTGAAAAATTAAAGGAAATCGTATATTGATATACAATCATTCATTCCAACCAGGTATATATGTAATGGAAATATTTGTGTTTTGGTTTATCATTAAGAGTGTGTGACGTTTGCTTCAAAATGATTATGGAAATTCAAAATAATGTGTTTGGAAAGAAGTCTCATGAAAAGACCAGTCAAGAAACCCTGACAATACATGTGTTCTGAAGCAAGAAGTGGTGAAAGTTGAAACAAATGCTTATTAATTTGTGAACTTGTGGATGAAATATATATCCTGTGATGTGCAAAAACTGAAGAAACAATAATGTACCAGTGTCGAATACAAATGAATGACAAATTACATATCATGTCCCATAGGAGTCTACTTGCATTGATGTTAGACTGGGTCAGTTACTGTAGAATAATTAGGATTTGTATGCACCATTCACTGAAGTTAGTTTTCAGTACTAGGAAACAAATATGTATTTCAGGTGGATGAATATTTCTGATTATCATCTTGTGAAAAGTGGATTATAAATCCACATACATGAACATGAATGAATTTAGAGAGTGTATATTAGACACATATATTTCATATTTTGAAAAATTTGGAGAGTATATCTATATCTATATCTATATCTATACACACACACACACACAAACACACACACACACACACACAACTCACAGATATTAAAAAGTACCAATATAAATGCCAATCGAAATTCATCAGTAAATATGTATCATCCACAAATGCAAAAATATTTATTTTACTGTACATGAGCTAATGAATAATGTTGTTCTACTAGGACGCTCTCCTATAAGTTGAATTTTCATTTCCAACAGCATTTAGGAGGAGTGAACTCTTCTCACAATTTGTATCTGCCAAGACAGCCACCTCACAAAAATGTACGTGTGATACCTGGTAGGATTCTATATATGCATATAAATATACATGTGTGAATAGACTACAGAAAAAGGAAACAAAAATTCACATATTTGTTAAGTTTAAAACACATGGAGAATATTTCAAATAAATTTGACTAGATTTATAACTCCTACCTTATATAATGCAAATGTCAAGTCCAACTATACAACATGTCTCCACTGAAGTACTTGTATTTCTAATGTGTTGGGTTAATTTTCTCCATTATATTAGGATGAATAGTCTGAGTCTACTAGGTATGGGTTAGTGTCAGGGATTCAGTATTTCGAATGGAAAATTGGAAAATGAATCCAATGTGTATGTAAATATATGCTGCACAAATATCCTCCCGCTCTCATCCAGAACAATGCCTTGACATTACCTTCACCCCAAGTAAGACACAATTAGAGGAGAAGAGTTACAAAATCAGTGAATACATATCTGGAATGGAAAATGCTCAGGAGTTCACAACCTTGTAGGTGGTAGAGGAGTTTCCAAAACTAAGGGACAGGGTAAACCCTCCACAAACATGGAGCTCTGCTGGCCTAAAAACTTTTTGAGAAACTGCCTCTGAGCTTCCACACTTGAAATATATGTTGTTTTCAGGAGATTTGGCTTCCTCTGTAGTGAGAACATCAAAGCTGGGTCTGCATCTATGTGACCTGGAGGACATGGTTTCTTATTTTCCAATGAACAAGATGAAGCAGTGCTGAATCCTCTCTTTGTAGGTAAACTGAGGCCACTGGGGACTAAGTGTCTCCCCGTGTGGACTGTGAAGCCATTTGGTCTTCTTCCACTTTTTGTGGTGTTTTGGCTGCTGCACTGTGAGTTTGGTATTTGTTTCACGAAATACTAGGAGCTAAACTGGGACACAGTGCTGGAGGGAGTTCTGTCACGTGTGGTGGGTCAGGGTCTGCAAGAGAATGCACCAACTAGGCTCCTATCTCTCACAGCTTGCCCCATTGCCCCCTTGTCCATATCAACCTGATTCTTAATTTTCCTCTGAAAACTCTCCATATAACAAGATGCCTTTACATATAAGGGTCTGTTGGCTGCACCATGTCAGTTACAAGCCATTTGGAATCCAATGGTAGATCCACATGGCCCTACCACGGATGTTTTATCAAACACCTCCCCACCACTGCTCTAGACCCACTACTCAGCAGGCTCCAAATTTCTGGCATCTCTGTTCTACACCATTTTCATGAAACTCAGTAAATCAAGGCACTGTCTGGTATACTCATGATCAGCAACAGGACATCCAATGTTTCTCCAGTGCCACCTGGTCATAGGAATTTCAAAAATTTCATGGTATTTATCTAGCCATTTTTCAAGCATGAAGTTGGAGGCACTGTGGGTTTCAGTTCATTCAGCAAACATTAAATGGTGAGGAAGCTCATTTCAATGAAATCTCTGGAGAACTCTCACAGGCACGGCTTCCCAAAGAGTGGACAAAAGGTCACATTAGGCCAGGCCCATTGAGGTCTACAATGTGAGGTCCATGTGTGTTTTGACTCTCAACTATGGCTGCCATTTCTTTAAGAATAAAATCATGTGATATCCTTGCTGAGATTCCCAGGCCTCTGTGGAAATCCACCCGGGGCCTAGGTCTCAGTTTCCAAGAGCGACTTTCATGCGTGGCCTCTTAAAATCCCAACAAAATTCATGGCAATGCTTCTCTGAGTTCAGTTCCAAAACCCAGTCTCTAAGGGGAATCACACCAGAGTTCAAGCCCACGTGGACCCAGTCATTTTTTCCAATGCCACACAAATGACCAAAATTAAAACCAAAACACTCCCACATGGCCCTCATCTTATTTCATATAGTCAATCATCTTAACCTCTGGCTGGAGGTTTCCATGAGGGGCGCAGCCCAAGACAGTGTCCAAAATCAGCTCGTTTGCCCCTCATTTGTCTAAAGTCAGGGTAGCCTGGACACCGTTTCTGTGAACCAGGAGTGAACAAATAAGCCTGCCGTTAATACTTCTGTGTTTCTCCAATTTGAGGCCTACTGATTTTAGGTATCGATTCTTTAGGTGATTTAGAGTCATGCGAAAACACAAGTACCTCTGCAGGGCTTTGAAGAACTCATTTGACCCAAAGAATCCCTATTGTCATTTGATGGAGTGCAGGAACCTAACAGAGGAAGGCAAGAGACTTCATCCACAATGAATGAAATTTTTTGCCATTTTGGTTTTGGAAGCTCACATGGGATCATTCTTAAGATCCATCAGGTGCTGAGAATCTAAGTCACAGCCACACACAGGCCCAAGAGGCTGATAAAGACACATCCCTTTCCAAAGCAATTAAGCAAAGAGCCACAGGTGAGGCCCATTCATTTCCATTTGAAAACTGTTTTCATCAGGCTTCACAAAGGGGTGGCCTGAGGCAAAGACCTTCCTGACATTCAGTGCAACACAACAATAAGTAAGCAAAAGACCCAAAGCAAGGTTTCTGCACTGAGACTTTCCTGGTCACACTGATATCTGAGTTTTCTGAGATGCTCGCCATTCTCTTCAGCTATCCAGTACATGGCCATGTCACAGAGCTTGGAGGTGGTACATATTTTGGACACAAATCCATGAGCCTATTCTGGAGAGTGGCCAGAATTCAGGAAGAAAACTACAACTTAGAAAGATAGCAGGTGTTGCACATCGATAAGACAAGCTGCAGTCCATTCATATATTGGGCATGGGAAGATTTATACTAGACAGGAAACATCCATTAATGCATTCTCTTTTCTAATGTCTACAACAACGGACACAGTGGGATACACAGAAAGAGAAACACTCGCCATGTCAAATGACTTACTAGAAACTGTCCACTCCAAACCAAACAAACCGCCTTTTCTATCTATTCTCAGAACATGAGACAAAACAACAAACCCACACCCACTCCCACAAAGGCACCTCCTTCCCCCAAGTATGTCTGTGACTATCCGGAGTGTCCTCTGACTGGTGGGCCATACTATGTTCCCCCGAAATGGCCTGTCTTCTCTCAGATCTTGTTTCCTTGACCAACTCTGTGAAGATGTCAGGAAAAAGTGGTTAGCCACTACCTGTTTTCTCAGGAAAGGTCCATCTTCAGAGCTCTCCTGGCATTTGGCCATCCTCACATCATTAGGTACCAAGAAAACTGACTCTGTCCTTGGTAAATCCAAACAAGTGAGCCCACTGGGACTGGGACTGGGACTGCCTCTGGGTGCCTGGCTTCTTGGATACCAAGTTCAGAGAGTTCCATCACCAAGGAAATGAGGTATGTCACATTCTTTGGAACTGAATGAGGTCACTGCCTTGGCAACCACTTTGTCCTAACAGTTGCTTCCAAGGGTAACATAAGATGGAGGTTGCCCCTACTTCCTGTGACACTTTCATAAGGTAGAATGTATATCACCATTGGCACCCGGGAACAGCTCCCCACTCAGCCCTGGTTTGGTCCATCTTCTGTACAATAAGAAGAGAGAGAGGCAGATTCAGACACATCCCTTCATCCTGACCAGGTTGTTTGCCATGGAAGATGACTTTTGCTCTCTCAGGTGCTTCATACCTGCCTACAACTTCTCCAGGTATCATTTGTGCATGGACATTTGAGGTTCTCATCAGGTGGAAGGTCCCCAACTTTCCTGTATTGTAAGAACCACTCTGTCCCTGCTCTTCTGTAAAATGATTGAGGGAACAGTGTATACTTGGGGTTAAAAACAGGTTTGATTTGGATTACGAGTGATTCTGTGTGATGAATAATGGTATTGGGAACCTGCAATATTTACAAGAATATAGAGGTGAAATATAAGTAGGAAAACAGAAATCTAGGTATGATTTGAAGCCCAGAAGGGTTTTGCCCTTGATTGGGATACTTAGCTTTGAATGATGTTCTGCAAAGGTGCCTCAGATAACTTGATATACAATGGCATAGGACCTTGTACATTGGATGATTGAATTTAGAGAGAACATCCAGTCAAAAAGGGATATTCAATAGGATTAGGAAGATAGTCAGTAGGTTTAGGAAGAAGAGTGGGTATAGAATTTGGACCAAAAGTTCTTTAGCAATAGACTTTCGGTTGTTGAGTGAATGTAAATGTCAGCACATATGAAGAGTCAGTCACTATGTTGAACTGGGGAAAATATGTAGAAAAGCAGATATCAATAGAAATATTAGGAAATCAGGCAAAGTATAAAGTGAGTGATAGAATTAGACATTTTCAACAGGGTTGAGTTTGAATATATAAATTAGGAAAAAAACAAATATGTAGTCACCAATAGGATTGACAATTGACAGCATTAGGCAACCTGGACATGGATGTTTTTAGAAATCCATGTTCACTTTCCATTTAGGCTTTGGTACAATCATAAGTGTGACCTTTCCATTTTTTGTCCAGAATATTACTGTGATAATGAGGTGACATGAGTATTTCTTTCACCATTTCTGGGAGCAATATATTGAAGATGTAAAATGAGAATCGGGGTTACAAAGAGGTGTACCCTGTTTCTAGGAATATAGAGAAAAAGCATGAATAGACCATACTGTGAATAAATAATATAACTTTTTTGAACTTTAAATAATGAACTGAACTGATATCTGAAAAATTAAAGGAAATCGTATATTGATATACAATCATTCATTCCAACCAGGTATATATGTAATGGAAATATTTGTGTTTTGGTTTATCATGAAGAGTGTGTGACGTTTGCTTCAAAATGATTATGGAAATTCAAAATAATGTGTTTGGAAAGAAGTCTCATGAAAAGACCAGTCAAGAAACCCTGACAATACATGTGTTCTGAAGCAAGAAGTGGTGAAAGTTGAAACAAATGCTTATTAATTTGTGAACTTGTGGATGAAATGTATATCCTGTGATGTGCAAAAACTGAAGAAACAATAATGTACCAGTGTCGAATACAAATGAATGACAAATTACATATCATGTCCCATAGGAGTCTACTTGCATTGATGTTAGACTGGGTCAGTTACTGTAGAATAATTAGGATTTGTATGCACCATTCACTGAAGTTAGTTTTCAGTACTAGGAAACAAATATGTATTTCAGTTGGATGAATATTTCTGATTATCATCTTGTGAAAAGTGGATTATAAATCCACATACATGAACATGAATGAATTTAGAGAGTGTATATTAGACACATATATTTCATATTTTGAAAAATTTGGAGAGTATATCTATATCTATATCTATATCTATACACACACACACACACACACACAAACACACACACACACACACACAACTCACAGATATTAAAAAGTACCAATATAAATGCCAATCGAAATTCATCAGTAAATATGTATCATCCACAAATGCAAAAATATTTATTTTACTGAACATGAGCTAATGAATAATGTTGTTCTACTAGGACGCTCTCCTATAAGTTGAATTTTCATTTCCAACAGCATTTAGGAGGAGTGAACTCTTCTCACAATTTGTATCTGCCAAGACAGCCACCTCACAAAAATGTACGTGTGATACCTGGTAGGATTCTATATATGCATATAAATATACATGTGTGAATAGACTACAGAAAAAGGAAACAAAAATTCACATATTTGTTAAGTTTAAAACACATGGAGAATATTTCAAATAAATTTGACTAGCTTTATAACTCCTACCTTATATAATGCAAATGTCAAATCCAACTATACAACATGTCTCCACTGAAGTACTTGTATTTCTAATGTGTTGGGTTAATTTCCTCCATTATATTAGGATGAATAGTCTGAGTCTACTAGGTATGGGTTAGTGTCAGGGATTCAGTATTTCGAATGGAAAATTGGAAAATGAATCCAATGTGTATGTAAATATATGCTGCACAAATATCCTCCCGCTCTCATCCAGAACAATGCCTTGACATTACCTTCACCCCAAGTAAGACACAATTAGAGGAGAAGAGTTACAAAATCAGTGAATACATATCTGGAATGGAAAATGCTCAGGAGTTCACAACCTTGGAGGTGGTAGAGGAGTTTCCAAAACTAAGGGACAGGGTAAACCCTCCACAAACATGGAGCTCTGCTGGCCTAAAAACTTTTTGAGAAACTGCCTCTGAGCTTCCACACTTGAAATATATGTTGTTTTCAGGAGATTTGTCTTCCTCTGTAGTGAGAACATCAAAGCTGGGTCTGCATCTATGTGACCTGGAGGACATGGTTTCTTATTTTCCAATGAACAAGATGAAGCAGTGCTGAATCCTCTCTTTGTAGGTAAACTGAGGCCACTGGGAACTAAGTGTCTCCCCGTGTGGACTGTGAAGCCATTTGGTCCTCTTCCACTTTTTGTGGTGTTTTGGCTGCTGCACTGTGAGTTTGGTATTTGTTTCACGAAATACTAGGAGCTAAACTGGGACACAGCGCTTGAGGGAGTTCTGTCACGTGTGGTGGGTCAGGGTCTGCAAGAGAATGCACCAACTAGGCTCCTATCTCTCACAGCTTGCCCCATTGCCCCCTTGTCCATATCAACCTGATTCTTAATTTTCCTCTGAAAACTCTCCATATAACAAGATGCCTTTACATATAAGGGTCTGTTGGCTGCACCATGTCAGTTACAAGCCATTTGGAATCCAATGGTAGATCCACATGGCCCTACCACGGATGTTTTATCAAACACCTCCCCACCACTGCTCTAGACCCACTACTCAGCAGGCTCCAAATTTCTGGCATCTCTGTTCTACACCATTTTCATGAAACTCAGTAAATCAAGGCACTGTCTGGTATACTCATGATCAGCAACAGGACATCCAATGTTTCTCCAGTGCCACCTGGTCATAGGAATTTCAAAAATTTCATGGTATTTATCTAGCCATTTTTCAAGCATGAAGTTGGAGGCACTGTGGGTTTCAGTTCATTCAGCAAACATTAAATGGTGAGGAAGCTCATTTCAATGAAATCTCTGGAGAACTCTCACAGGCATGGCTTCCCAAAGAGTGGACAAAAGGTCACATTAGGCCAGGCCCATTGAGGTCTACAATGTGAGGTCCATGTGTGTTTTGACTCTCAACTATGGCTGCCATTTCTTTAAGAATAAAATCATGTGATATCCTTGCTGAGATTCCCAGGCCTCTGTGGAAGTTCACCCGGGGCCTAGGTCTCAGTTTCCAAGAGCGACTTTCATGCGTGGCCTCTTAAAATCCCAACAAAATTCATGGCAATGCTTCTCTGAGTTCAGTTCCAAAACCCAGTCTCTAAGGGGAATCACACCAGAGTTCAAGCCCACGTGGACCCAGTCATTTTTTCCAATGCCACACAAATGACCAAAATTAAAACCAAAACACTCCCACATGGCCCTCATCTTATTTCATATAGTCAATCATCTTAACCTCTGGCTGGAGGTTTCCATGAGGGGCGCAGCCCAAGACAGTGTCCAAAATCAACTCGTTTGCCCCTCATTTGTCTAAAGTCAGGGTAGCCTGGACACCGTTTCTGTGAACCAGGAGTGAACAAATAAGCCTGCCGTTAATACTTCTGTGTTTCTCCAATTTGAGGCCTACTGATTTTAGGTATCGATTCTTTAGGTGATTTAGAGTCATGCGAAAACACAAGTACCTCTGCAGGGCTTTGAAGAACTCATTTGACCCAAAGAATCCCTATTGTCATTTGATGGAGTGCAGGAACCTAACAGAGGAAGGCAAGAGACTTCATCCACAAAATGAAATTTTTTGCCATTTTGGTTTTGGAAGCTCACATGGGATCATTCTTAAGATCCATCAGGTGCTGAGAATCTAAGTCACAGCCACACACAGGCCCAAGAGGCTGATAAAGACACATCCCTTTCCAAAGCAATTAAGCAAAGAGCCACAGGTGAGGCCCATTTATTTCCATTTGAAAACTGTTTTCATCAGGCTTCACAAAGGGGTGGCCTGAGGCAAAGACCTTCCTGACATTCAGTGCAACACAACAATAAGTAAGCAAAAGGCCCAAAGCAGGGTTTCTGCACTGAGACTTTCCTGGTCACACTGATATCTGAGTTTTCTGAGATGCTCGCCATTCTCTTCAGCTATCCAGTACAAGGCCATGTCACAGAGCTTGGAGGTGGTACATATTTTGGACACAAATCCATGAGCCTATTCTGGAGAGTGGCCAGAATTCAGGAAGAAAACTACAACTTAGAAAGGTAGCAGGTGTTGCACATCGATAAGACAAGCTGCAGTCCATTCATATATTGGGCATGGGAAGATTTATACTAGACACGACACATCCATTAATGCATTCTCTTTTCTAATGTCTACAACAACGGACACAGTGGGATACACAGAAAGAGAAACACTCGCCGTGTCAAATGACTTACTAGAAACTGTCCACTCCAAACCAAACAAACCGCCTTTTCTATCTATTCTCAGAACATGAGACAAAACAACAAACCCACACCCACTCCCACAAAGGCACCTCCTTCCCCCAAGTACGTCTGTGACTATCCGGAGTGTCCTCTGACTGGTGGGCCATACTATGTTCCCCCGAAATGGCCTGTCTTCTCTCAGATCTTGTTTCCTTGACCAACTCTGTGAAGATGTCAGGAAAAAGTGGTTAGCCACTACCTGTTTTCTCAGGAAAGGTCCATCTTCAGAGCTCTCCTGGCATTTGGCCATCCTCACATTATTAGGTACCAAGAAAACTGACTCTGTCCTTGGTAAATCCAAACAAGTGAGCCCACTGGGACTGGGACTGGGACTGCCTCTGGGTGCCTGGCTTCTTGGATACCAAGTTCAGAGAGTTCCATCACCAAGGAAATGAGGTATGTCACATTCTTTGGAACTGAATGAGGTCACTGCCTTGGCAACCACTTTGTCCTAACAGTTGCTTCCAAGGGTAACATAAGATGGAGGTTGCCCCTACTTCCTGTGACACTTTCATAAGGTAGAATGTATATCACCATTGGCACCCGGGAACAGCTCTCCACTCAGCCCTGGTTTGGTCCATCTTCTGTACAATAAGAAGAGAGAGAGGCAGATTCAGACACATCCCTTCATCCTGACCAGGTTGTTTGCCATGGAAGATGACTTTTGCTCTCTCAGGTGCTTCATACCTGCCTACAACTTCTCCAGGTATCATTTGTGCATGGACATTTGAGGTTCTCATCAGGTGGAAGGTCCCCAACTTTCCTGTATTGTAAGAACCACTCTGTCCCTGCTCTTCTGTAAAATGATTGAGGGAACAGTGTATACTTGGGGTTAAAAACAGGTTTGATTTGGATTACGAGTGATTCTGTGTGATGAATAATGCTATTGGGAACCTGCAATATTTACAAGAATATAGAGGTGAAATATAAGTAGGAAAACAGAAATCTAGGTATGATTTGAAGCCCAGAAGGGTTTTGCCCTTGATTGGGATACTTAGCTTTGAATGATGTTCTGCAAAGATGCCTCAGATAATTCGATATACAATGGCATAGGACCTTGTACATTGGATGATTGAATTTAGAGAGAACATCCAGTCAAAAAGGGATATTCAATAGGATTAGGAAGATAGTCGGTAGGTTTAGGAAGAAGAGTGAGTATAGAATTTGGACCAAAAGTTCTTTAGCAATAGACTTTCGGTTGTTGAGTGAATGTAAATGTCAGCACATATGAAGAGTCAGTCACTATGTTGAACTGGGGAAAATATGTAGAAAAGCAGATATCAATAGAAATATTAGGAAATCAGGCAAAGTATAAAGTGAGTGATAGAATTAGACATTTTCAACAGGGTTGAGTTTGAATATATAAATTAGGAAAAAAACAAATATGTACTCACCAATAGGATTGACAATTGACAGCATTAGGCAACCTGGACATGGATGTTTTTAGAAATCCATGTTCACTTTCCATTTAGGCTTTGGTACAATCATAAGTGTGACCTTTCCATTTTTTGTCCAGAATATTACTGTGATAATGAGGTGACATGAGTATTTCTTTCACCATTTCTGGGAGCAATATATTGAAGATGTAAAATGAGAATCAGGGTTACAAAGAGGTGTACCCTGTTTCTAGGAATATAGAGAAAAAGCATGAATAGACCATACTGTGAATAAATAATATAACTTTTTTGAACTTTAAATAATGAACTGAACTGATATCTGAAAAATTAAAGGAAATCGTATATTGATATACAATCATTCATTCCAACCAGGTATATATGTAATGGAAATATTTGTGTTTTGGTTTATCATGAAGAGTGTGTGACGTTTGCTTCAAAATGATTATGGAAATTCAAAATAATGTGTTTGGAAAGAAGTCTCATGAAAAGACCAGTCAAGAAACCCTGACAATACATGTGTTCTGAAGCAAGAAGTGGTGAAAGTTGAAACAAATGCTTATTAATTTGTGAACTTGTGGATGAAATGTATATCCTGTGATGTGCAAAAACTGAAGAAACAATAATGTACCAGTGTCGAATACAAATGAATGACAAATTACATATCATGTCCCATAGGAGTCTACTTGCATTGATGTTAGACTGGGTCAGTTACTGTAGAATAATTAGGATTTGTATGCACCATTCACTGAAGTTAGTTTTCAGTACTAGGAAACAAATATGTATTTCAGTTGGATGAATATTTCTGATTATCATCTTGTGAAAAGTGGATTATAAATCCACATACATGAACATGAATGAATTTAGAGAGTGTATATTAGACACATATATTTCATATTTTGAAAAATTTGGAGAGTATATCTATATCTATATCTATATCTATACACACACACACACACACACACAAACACACACACACACACACACAACTCACAGATATTAAAAAGTACCAATATAAATGCCAATCGAAATTCATCAGTAAATATGTATCATCCACAAATGCAAAAATATTTATTTTACTGAACATGAGCTAATGAATAATGTTGTTCTACTAGGACGCTCTCCTATAAGTTGAATTTTCATTTCCAACAGCATTTAGGAGGAGTGAACTCTTCTCACAATTTGTATCTGCCAAGACAGCCACCTCACAAAAATGTACGTGTGATACCTGGTAGGATTCTATATATGCATATAAATATACATGTGTGAATAGACTACAGAAAAAGGAAACAAAAATTCACATATTTGTTAAGTTTAAAACACATGGAGAATATTTCAAATAAATTTGACTAGATTTATAACTCCTACCTTATATAATGCAAATGTCAAATCCAACTATACAACATGTCTCCACTGAAGTACTTGTATTTCTAATGTGTTGGGTTAATTTCCTCCATTATATTAGGATGAATAGTCTGAGTCTACTAGGTATGGGTTAGTGTCAGGGATTCAGTATTTCGAATGGAAAATTGGAAAATGAATCCAATGTGTATGTAAATATATGCTGCACAAATATCCTCCCGCTCTCATCCAGAACAATGCCTTGACATTACCTTCACCCCAAGTAAGACACAATTAGAGGAGAAGAGTTACAAAATCAGTGAATACATATCTGGAATGGAAAATGCTCAGGAGTTCACAACCTTGGAGGTGGTAGAGGAGTTTCCCAAACTAAGGGACAGGGTAAACCCTCCACAAACATGGAGCTCTGCTGGCCTAAAAACTTTTTGAGAAACTGCCTCTGAGCTTCCACACTTGAAATATATGTTGTTTTCAGGAGATTTGTCTTCCTCTGTAGTGAGAACATCAAAGCTGGGTCTGCATCTATGTGACCTGGAGGACATGGTTTCTTATTTTCCAATGAACAAGATGAAGCAGTGCTGAATCCTCTCTTTGTAGGTAAACTGAGGCCACTGGGGACTAAGTGTCTCCCCGTGTGGACTGTGAAGCCATTTGGTCCTCTTCCACTTTTTGTGGTGTTTTGGCTGCTGCACTGTGAGTTTGGTATTTGTTTCACGAAATACTAGGAGCTAAACTGGGACACAGTGCTGCAGGGAGTTCTGTCACGTGTGGTGGGTCAGGGTCTGCAAGAGAATGCACCAACTAGGCTCCTATCTCTCACAGCTTGCCCCATTGCCCCCTTGTCCATATCAACCTGATTCTTAATTTTCCTCTGAAAACTCTCCATATAACAAGATGCCTTTACATATAAGGGTCTGTTGGCTGCACCATGTCAGTTACAAGCCATTTGGAATCCAATGGTAGATCCACATGGCCCTACCACGGATGTTTTATCAAACACCTCCCCACCACTGCTCTAGACCCACTACTCAGCAGGCTCCAAATTTCTGGCATCTCTGTTCTACACCATTTTCATGAAACTCAGTAAATCAAGGCACTGTCTGGTATACTCATGATCAGCAACAGGACATCCAATGTTTCTCCAGTGCCACCTGGTCATAGGAATTTCAAAAATTTCATGGTATTTATCTAGCCATTTTTCAAGCATGAAGTTGGAGGCACTGTGGGTTTCAGTTCATTCAGCAAACATTAAATGGTGAGGAAGCTCATTTCAATGAAATCTCTGGAGAACTCTCACAGGCATGGCTTCCCAAAGAGTGGACAAAAGGTCACATTAGGCCAGGCCCATTGAGGTCTACAATGTGAGGTCCATGTGTGTTTTGACTCTCAACTATGGCTGCCATTTCTTTAAGAATAAAATCATGTGATATCCTTGCTGAGATTCCCAGGCCTCTGTGGAAGTTCACCCGGGGCCTAGGTCTCAGTTTCCAAGAGCGACTTTCATGCGTGGCCTCTTAAAATCCCAACAAAATTCATGGCAATGCTTCTCTGAGTTCAGTTCCAAAACCCAGTCTCTAAGGGGAATCACACCAGAGTTCAAGCCCACGTGGACCCAGTCATTTTTTCCAATGCCACACAAATGACCAAAATTAAAACCAAAACACTCCCACATGGCCCTCATCTTATTTCATATAGTCAATCATCTTAACCTCTGGCTGGAGGTTTCCATGAGGGGCGCAGCCCAAGACAGTGTCCAAAATCAGCTCGTTTGCCCCTCATTTGTCTAAAGTCAGGGTAGCCTGGACACCGTTTCTGTGAACCAGGAGTGAACAAATAAGCCTGCCGTTAATACTTCTGTGTTTCTCCAATTTGAGGCCTACTGATTTTAGGTATCGATTCTTTAGGTGACTTAGAGTCATGCGAAAACACAAGTACCTCTGCAGGGCTTTGAAGAACTCATTTGACCCAAAGAATCCCTATTGTCATTTGATGGAGTGCAGGAACCTAACAGAGGAAGGCAAGAGACTTCATCCACATTGAATGAAATTTTTTGCCATTTTGGTTTTGGAAGCTCACATGGGATCATTCTTAAGATCCATCAGGTGCTGAGAATCTAAGTCACAGCCACACACAGGCCCAAGAGGCTGATAAAGACACATCCCTTTCCAAAGCAATTAAGCAAAGAGCCACAGGTGAGGCCCATTTATTTCCATTTGAAAACTGTTTTCATCAGGCTTCACAAAGGGGTGGCCTGAGGCAAAGACCTTCCTGACATTCAGTGCAACACAACAATAAGTAAGCAAAAGGCCCAAAGCAGGGTTTCTGCACTGAGACTTTCCTGGTCACACTGATATCTGAGTTTTCTGAGATGCTCGCCATTCTCTTCAGCTATCCAGTACAAGGCCATGTCACAGAGCTTGGAGGTGGTACATATTTTGGACACAAATCCATGAGCCTATTCTGGAGAGTGGCCAGAATTCAGGAAGAAAACTACAACTTAGAAAGGTAGCAGGTGTTGCACATCGATAAGACAAGCTGCAGTCCATTCATATATTGGGCATGGGAAGATTTATACTAGACACGACACATCCATTAATGCATTCTCTTTTCTAATGTCTACAACAACGGACACAGTGGGATACACAGAAAGAGAAACACTCGCCGTGTCAAATGACTTACTAGAAACTGTCCACTCCAAACCAAACAAACCGCCTTTTCTATCTATTCTCAGAACATGAGACAAAACAACAAACCCACACCCACTCCCACAAAGGCACCTCCTTCCCCCAAGTACGTCTGTGACTATCCGGAGTGTCCTCTGACTGGTGGGCCATACTATGTTCCCCCGAAATGGCCTGTCTTCTCTCAGATCTTGTTTCCTTGACCAACTCTGTGAAGATGTCAGGAAAAAGTGGTTAGCCACTACCTGTTTTCTCAGAAATGGTCCACCTTCAGAGCTCTCCTGACATTTGGCCATTCTCACATCATTAGGTACCAAGAAAACTGACTCTGTCCTTGGTAAATCCAAACAAGTGAGCCCACTGGGACTGGGACTGGGACTGCCTCTGGGTGCCTGGTTTCTTGGATACCAAGTTCAGAGAGTTCCATCACCAAGGAAATGAGGTATGTCACATTCTTTGGAACTGAATGAGGTCACTGCCTTGGCAACCACTTTGTCCTAACAGTTGCTTCCAAGGGTAACATAAGATGGAGGTTGCCCCTACTTCCTGTGACACTTTCATAAGGTAGAATGTATATCACCATTGGCACCCGGGAACAGCTCTCCACTCAGCCCTGGTTTGGTCCATCTTCTGTACAATAAGAAGAGAGAGAGGCAGATTCAGACACATCCCTTCATCCTGACCAGGTTGTTTGCCATGGAAGATGACTTTTGCTCTCTCAGGTGCTTCATACCTGCCTACAACTTCTCCAGGTATCATTTGTGCATGGACATTGAGGTTCTCATCAGGTGGAAGGTCCCCAACTTTCCTGTATTGTAAGAACCACTCTGTCCCTGCTCTTCTGTAAAATGATTGAGGGAACAGTGTATACTTGGGGTTAAAAACAGGTTTGATTTGGATTACGAGTGATTCTGTGTGATGAATAATGCTATTGGGAACCTGCAATATTTACAAGAATATAGAGGTGAAATATAAGTAGGAAAACAGAAATCTAGGTATGATTTGAAGCCCAGAAGGGTTTTGCCCTTGATTGGGATACTTAGCTTTGAATGATGTTCTGCAAAGATGCCTCAGATAATTCGATATACAATGGCATAGGACCTTGTACATTGGATGATTGAATTTAGAGAGAACATCCAGTCAAAAAGGGATATTCAATAGGATTAGGAAGATAGTCGGTAGGTTTAGGAAGAAGAGTGAGTATAGAATTTGGACCAAAAGTTCTTTAGCAATAGACTTTCGGTTGTTGAGTGAATGTAAATGTCAGCACATATGAAGAGTCAGTCACTATGTTGAACTGGGGAAAATATGTAGAAAAGCAGATATCAATAGAAATATTAGGAAATCAGGCAAAGTATAAAGTGAGTGATAGAATTAGACATTTTCAACAGGGTTGAGTTTGAATATATAAATTAGGAAAAAAACAAATATGTACTCACCAATAGGATTGACAATTGACAGCATTAGGCAACCTGGACATGGATGTTTTTAGAAATCCATGTTCACTTTCCATTTAGGCTTTGGTACAATCATAAGTGTGACCTTTCCATTTTTTGTCCAGAATATTACTGTGATAATGAGGTGACATGAGTATTTCTTTCACCATTTCTGGGAGCAATATATTGAAGATGTAAAATGAGAATCAGGGTTACAAAGAGGTGTACCCTGTTTCTAGGAATATAGAGAAAAAGCATGAATAGACCATACTGTGAATAAATAATATAACTTTTTTGAACTTTAAATAATGAACTGAACTGATATCTGAAAAATTAAAGGAAATCGTATATTGATATACAATCATTCATTCCAACCAGGTATATATGTAATGGAAATATTTGTGTTTTGGTTTATCATGAAGAGTGTGTGACGTTTGCTTCAAAATGATTATGGAAATTCAAAATAATGTGTTTGGAAAGAAGTCTCATGAAAAGACCAGTCAAGAAACCCTGACAATACATGTGTTCTGAAGCAAGAAGTGGTGAAAGTTGAAACAAATGCTTATTAATTTGTGAACTTGTGGATGAAATGTATATCCTGTGATGTGCAAAAACTGAAGAAACAATAATGTACCAGTGTCGAATACAAATGAATGACAAATTACATATCATGTCCCATAGGAGTCTACTTGCATTGATGTTAGACTGGGTCAGTTACTGTAGAATAATTAGGATTTGTATGCACCATTCACTGAAGTTAGTTTTCAGTACTAGGAAACAAATATGTATTTCAGTTGGATGAATATTTCTGATTATCATCTTGTGAAAAGTGGATTATAAATCCACATACATGAACATGAATGAATTTAGAGAGTGTATATTAGACACATATATTTCATATTTTGAAAAATTTGGAGAGTATATCTATATCTATATCTATATCTATACACACACACACACACACACAAACACACACACACACACACACAACTCACAGATATTAAAAAGTACCAATATAAATGCCAATCGAAATTCATCAGTAAATATGTATCATCCACAAATGCAAAAATATTTATTTTACTGAACATGAGCTAATGAATAATGTTGTTCTACTAGGACGCTCTCCTATAAGTTGAATTTTCATTTCCAACAGCATTTAGGAGGAGTGAACTCTTCTCACAATTTGTATCTGCCAAGACAGCCACCTCACAAAAATGTACGTGTGATACCTGGTAGGATTCTATATATGCATATAAATATACATGTGTGAATAGACTACAGAAAAAGGAAACAAAAATTCACATATTTGTTAAGTTTAAAACACATGGAGAATATTTCAAATAAATTTGACTAGATTTATAACTCCTACCTTATATAATGCAAATGTCAAATCCAACTATACAACATGTCTCCACTGAAGTACTTGTATTTCTAATGTGTTGGGTTAATTTCCTCCATTATATTAGGATGAATAGTCTGAGTCTACTAGGTATGGGTTAGTGTCAGGGATTCAGTATTTCGAATGGAAAATTGGAAAATGAATCCAATGTGTATGTAAATATATGCTGCACAAATATCCTCCCGCTCTCATCCAGAACAATGCCTTGACATTACCTTCACCCCAAGTAAGACACAATTAGAGGAGAAGAGTTACAAAATCAGTGAATACATATCTGGAATGGAAAATGCTCAGGAGTTCACAACCTTGGAGGTGGTAGAGGAGTTTCCCAAACTAAGGGACAGGGTAAACCCTCCACAAACATGGAGCTCTGCTGGCCTAAAAACTTTTTGAGAAACTGCCTCTGAGCTTCCACACTTGAAATATATGTTGTTTTCAGGAGATTTGTCTTCCTCTGTAGTGAGAACATCAAAGCTGGGTCTGCATCTATGTGACCTGGAGGACATGGTTTCTTATTTTCCAATGAACAAGATGAAGCAGTGCTGAATCCTCTCTTTGTAGGTAAACTGAGGCCACTGGGGACTAAGTGTCTCCCCGTGTGGACTGTGAAGCCATTTGGTCCTCTTCCACTTTTTGTGGTGTTTTGGCTGCTGCACTGTGAGTTTGGTATTTGTTTCACGAAATACTAGGAGCTAAACTGGGACACAGTGCTGCAGGGAGTTCTGTCACGTGTGGTGGGTCAGGGTCTGCAAGAGAATGCACCAACTAGGCTCCTATCTCTCACAGCTTGCCCCATTGCCCCCTTGTCCATATCAACCTGATTCTTAATTTTCCTCTGAAAACTCTCCATATAACAAGATGCCTTTACATATAAGGGTCTGTTGGCTGCACCATGTCAGTTACAAGCCATTTGGAATCCAATGGTAGATCCACATGGCCCTACCACGGATGTTTTATCAAACACCTCCCCACCACTGCTCTAGACCCACTACTCAGCAGGCTCCAAATTTCTGGCATCTCTGTTCTACACCATTTTCATGAAACTCAGTAAATCAAGGCACTGTCTGGTATACTCATGATCAGCAACAGGACATCCAATGTTTCTCCAGTGCCACCTGGTCATAGGAATTTCAAAAATTTCATGGTATTTATCTAGCCATTTTTCAAGCATGAAGTTGGAGGCACTGTGGGTTTCAGTTCATTCAGCAAACATTAAATGGTGAGGAAGCTCATTTCAATGAAATCTCTGGAGAACTCTCACAGGCATGGCTTCCCAAAGAGTGGACAAAAGGTCACATTAGGCCAGGCCCATTGAGGTCTACAATGTGAGGTCCATGTGTGTTTTGACTCTCAACTATGGCTGCCATTTCTTTAAGAATAAAATCATGTGATATCCTTGCTGAGATTCCCAGGCCTCTGTGGAAGTTCACCCGGGGCCTAGGTCTCAGTTTCCAAGAGCGACTTTCATGCGTGGCCTCTTAAAATCCCAATAAAATTCATGGCAATGCTTCTCTGAGTTCAGTTCCAAAACCCAGTCTCTAAGGGGAATCACACCAGAGTTCAAGCCCACGTGGACCCAGTCATTTTTTCCAATGCCACACAAATGACCAAAATTAAAACCAAAACACTCCCACATGGCCCTCATCTTATTTCATATAGTCAATCATCTTAACCTCTGGCTGGAGGTTTCCATGAGGGGCGCAGCCCAAGACAGTGTCCAAAATCAGCTCGTTTGCCCCTCATTTGTCTAAAGTCAGGGTAGCCTGGACACCGTTTCTGTGAACCAGGAGTGAACAAATAAGCCTGCCGTTAATACTTCTGTGTTTCTCCAATTTGAGGCCTACTGATTTTAGGTATCGATTCTTTAGGTGACTTAGAGTCATGCGAAAACACAAGTACCTCTGCAGGGCTTTGAAGAACTCATTTGACCCAAAGAATCCCTATTGTCATTTGATGGAGTGCAGGAACCTAACAGAGGAAGGCAAGAGACTTCATCCACATTGAATGAAATTTTTTGCCATTTTGGTTTTGGAAGCTCACATGGGATCATTCTTAAGATCCATCAGGTGCTGAGAATCTAAGTCACAGCCACACACAGGCCCAAGAGGCTGATAAAGACACATCCCTTTCCAAAGCAATTAAGCAAAGAGCCACAGGTGAGGCCCATTTATTTCCATTTGAAAACTGTTTTCATCAGGCTTCACAAAGGGGTGGCCTGAGGCAAAGACCTTCCTGACATTCAGTGCAACACAACAATAAGTAAGCAAAAGGCCCAAAGCAGGGTTTCTGCACTGAGACTTTCCTGGTCACACTGATATCTGAGTTTTCTGAGATGCTCGCCATTCTCTTCAGCTATCCAGTACAAGGCCATGTCACAGAGCTTGGAGGTGGTACATATTTTGGACACAAATCCATGAGCCTATTCTGGAGAGTGGCCAGAATTCAGGAAGAAAACTACAACTTAGAAAGGTAGCAGGTGTTGCACATCGATAAGACAAGCTGCAGTCCATTCATATATTGGGCATGGGAAGATTTATACTAGACAGGACACATCCATTAATGCATTCTCTTTTCTAATGTCTACAACAACGGACACAGTGGGATACACAGAAAGAGAAACACTCGCCGTGTCAAATGACTTAGTAGAAACTGTCCACTCCAAACCAAACAAAGCGCCTTTTCTATCTATTCTCAGAACATGAGACAAAACAACAAACCCACACCCACTCCCACAAAGGCACCTCCTTCCCCCAAGTACGTCTGTGACTATCCGGAGTGTCCTCTGAGTGGTGGGCCATACTATGTTCCCCCGAAATGGCCTGTCTTCTCTCAGATCTTGTTTCCTTGACCAACTCTGTGAAGATGTCAGGAAAAAGTGGTTAGCCACTACCTGTTTTCTCAGAAATGGTCCACCTTCAGAGCTCTCCTGACATTTGGCCATTCTCACATCATTAGGTACCAAGAAAACTGACTCTGTCCTTGGTAAATCCAAACAAGTGAGCCCACTGGGACTGGGACTGGGACTGCCTCTGGGTGCCTGGTTTTTTGGATACCAAGTTCAGAGAGTTCCATCACCAAGGAAATGAGGTATGTCACATTCTTTGGAACTGAATGAGGTCACTGCCTTGGCAACCACTTTGTCCTAACAGTTGCTTCCAAGGGTAACATAAGATGGAGGTTGCCCCTACTTCCTGTGACACTTTCATAAGGTAGAATGTATATCACCATTGGCACCCGGGAACAGCTCTCCACTCAGCCCTGGTTTGGTCCATGTTCTGTACAATAAGAAGAGAGAGAGGCAGATTCAGACACATCCCTTTATCCTGACCAGGTTGTTTGCCATGGAAGATGACTTTTGCTCTCTCAGGTGCTTCATACCTGCCTACAACTTCTCCAGGTATCATTTGTGCATGGACATTTGAGGTTCTCATCAGGTGGAAGGTCCCCAACTTTCCTGTATTGTAAGAACCACTCTGTCCCTGCTCTTCTGTAAAATGATTGAGGGAACAGTGTATACTTGGGGTTAAAAACAGGTTTGATTTGGATTACGAGTGATTCTGTGTGATGAATAATGGTATTGGGAACCTGCAATATTTACAAGAATATAGAGGTGAAATATAAGTAGGAAAACAGAAATCTAGGTATGATTTGAAGCCCAGAAGGGTTTTGCCCTTGATTGGGATACTTAGCTTTGAATGATGTTCTGCAAAGATGCCTCAGATAATTCGATATACAATGGCATAGGACCTTGTACATTGGATGATTGAATTTAGAGAGAACATCCAGTCAAAAAGGGATATTCAATAGGATTAGGAAGATAGTCGGTAGGTTTAGGAAGAAGAGTGAGTATAGAATTTGGACCAAAAGTTCTTTAGCAATAGACTTTCGGTTGTTGAGTGAATGTAAATGTCAGCACATATGAAGAGTCAGTCACTATGTTGAACTGGGGAAAATATGTAGAAAAGCAGATATCAATAGAAATATTAGGAAATCAGGCAAAGTATAAAGTGAGTGATAGAATTAGACATTTTCAACAGGGTTGAGTTTGAATATATAAATTAGGAAAAAAACAAATATGTAGTCACCAATAGGATTGACAATTGACAGCATTAGGCAACCTGGACATGGATGTTTTTAGAAATCCATGTTCACTTTCCATTTAGGCTTTGGTACAATCATAAGTGTGACCTTTCCATTTTTTGTCCAGAATATTACTGTGATAATGAGGTGACATGAGTATTTCTTTCACCATTTCTGGGAGCAATATATTGAAGATGTAAAATGAGAATCGGGGTTACAAAGAGGTGTACCCTGTTTCTAGGAATATAGAGAAAAAGCATGAATAGACCATACTGTGAATAAATAATATAACTTTTTTGAACTTTAAATAATGAACTGAACTGATATCTGAAAAATTAAAGGAAATCGTATATTGATATACAATCATTCATTCCAACCAGGTATATATGTAATGGAAATATTTGTGTTTTGGTTTATCATGAAGAGTGTGTGACGTTTGCTTCAAAATGATTATGGAAATTCAAAATAATGTGTTTGGAAAGAAGTCTCATGAAAAGACCAGTCAAGAAACCCTGACAATACATGTGTTCTGAAGCAAGAAGTGGTGAAAGTTGAAACAAATGCTTATTAATTTGTGAACTTGTGGATGAAATGTATATCCTGTGATGTGCAAAAACTGAAGAAACAATAATGTACCAGTGTCGAATACAAATGAATGACAAATTACATATCATGTCCCATAGGAGTCTACTTGCATTGATGTTAGACTGGGTCAGTTACTGTAGAATAATTAGGATTTGTATGCACCATTCACTGAAGTTAGTTTTCAGTACTAGGAAACAAATATGTATTTCAGTTGGATGAATATTTCTGATTATCATCTTGTGAAAAGTGGATTATAAATCCACATACATGAACATGAATGAATTTAGAGAGTGTATATTAGACACATATATTTCATATTTTGAAAAATTTGGAGAGTATATCTATATCTATATCTATATCTATACACACACACACACACACACACAAACACACACACACACACACACAACTCACAGATATTAAAAAGTACCAATATAAATGCCAATCGAAATTCATCAGTAAATATGTATCATCCACAAATGCAAAAATATTTATTTTACTGAACATGAGCTAATGAATAATGTTGTTCTACTAGGACGCTCTCCTATAAGTTGAATTTTCATTTCCAACAGCATTTAGGAGGAGTGAACTCTTCTCACAATTTGTATCTGCCAAGACAGCCACCTCACAAAAATGTACGTGTGATACCTGGTAGGATTCTATATATGCATATAAATATACATGTGTGAATAGACTACAGAAAAAGGAAACAAAAATTCACATATTTGTTAAGTTTAAAACACATGGAGAATATTTCAAATAAATTTGACTAGATTTATAACTCCTACCTTATATAATGCAAATGTCAAATCCAACTATACAACATGTCTCCACTGAAGTACTTGTATTTCTAATGTGTTGGGTTAATTTCCTCCATTATATTAGGATGAATAGTCTGAGTCTACTAGGTATGGGTTAGTGTCAGGGATTCAGTATTTCGAATGGAAAATTGGAAAATGAATCCAATGTGTATGTAAATATATGCTGCACAAATATCCTCCCGCTCTCATCCAGAACAATGCCTTGACATTACCTTCACCCCAAGTAAGACACAATTAGAGGAGAAGAGTTACAAAATCAGTGAATACATATCTGGAATGGAAAATGCTCAGGAGTTCACAACCTTGGAGGTGGTAGAGGAGTTTCCAAAACTAAGGGACAGGGTAAACCCTCCACAAACATGGAGCTCTGCTGGCCTAAAAACTTTTTGAGAAACTGCCTCTGAGCTTCCACACTTGAAATATATGTTGTTTTCAGGAGATTTGTCTTCCTCTGTAGTGAGAACATCAAAGCTGGGTCTGCATCTATGTGACCTGGAGGACATGGTTTCTTATTTTCCAATGAACAAGATGAAGCAGTGCTGAATCCTCTCTTTGTAGGTAAACTGAGGCCACTGGGGACTAAGTGTCTCCCCGTGTGGACTGTGAAGCCATTTGGTCCTCTTCCACTTTTTGTGGTGTTTTGGCTGCTGCACTGTGAGTTTGGTATTTGTTTCACGAAATACTAGGAGCTAAACTGGGACACAGTGCTGCAGGGAGTTCTGTCACGTGTGGTGGGTCAGGGTCTGCAAGAGAATGCACCAACTAGGCTCCTATCTCTCACAGCTTGCTCCATTGCCCCCTTGTCTATATCAACCTGATTCTTAATTTTCCTCTGAAAACTCTCCATATAACAAGATGCCTTTACATATAAGGGTCTGTTGGCTGCACCATGTCAGTTACAAGCCATTTGGAATCCAATGGTAGATCCACATGGCCCTACCACGGATGTTTTATCAAACACCTCCCCACCACTGCTCTAGACCCACTACTCAGCAGGCTCCAAATTTCTGGCATCTCTGTTCTACACCATTTTCATGAAACTCAGTAAATCAAGGCACTGTCTGGTATACTCATGATCAGCAACAGGACATCCAATGTTTCTCCAGTGCCACCTGGTCATAGGAATTTCAAAAATTTCATGGTATTTATCTAGCCATTTTTCAAGCATGAAGTTGGAGGCACTGTGGGTTTCAGTTCATTCAGCAAACATTAAATGGTGAGGAAGCTCATTTCAATGAAATCTCTGGAGAACTCTCACAGGCATGGCTTCCCAAAGAGTGGACAAAAGGTCACATTAGGCCAGGCCCATTGAGGTCTACAATGTGAGGTCCATGTGTGTTTTCACTCTCAACTATGGCTGCCATTTCTTTAAGAATAAAATCATGTGATATCCTTGCTGAGATTCCCAGGCCTCTGTGGAAGTTCACCCGGGGCCTAGGTCTCAGTTTCCAAGAGCGACTTTCATGCGTGGCCTCTTAAAATCCCAACAAAATTCATGGCAATGCTTCTCTGAGTTCAGTTCCAAAACCCAGTCTCTAAGGGGAATCACACCAGAGTTCAAGCCCACGTGGACCCAGTCATTTTTTCCAATGCCACACAAATGACCAAAATTAAAACCAAAACACTCCCACATGACCCTCATCTTATTTCATATAGTCAATCATCTTAACCTCTGGCTGGAGGTTTCCATGAGGGGCGCAGCCCAAGACAGTGTCCAAAATCAGCTCGTTTGCCCCTCATTTGTCTAAAGTCAGGGTAGCCTGGACACCGTTTCTGTGAACCAGGAATGAACAAATAAGCCTGCCGTTAATACTTCTGTGTTTCTCCAATTTGAGGCCTACCGATTTTAGGTATCGATTCTTTAGGTGATTTAGAGTCATGCGAAAACACAAGTACCTCTGCAGGGCTTTGAAGAACTCATTTGACCCAAAGAATCCCTATTGTCATTTGATGGAGTGCAGGAACCTAACAGAGGAAGGCAAGAGACTTCATCCACAATGAATGAAATTTTTTGCCATTTTGGTTTTGGAAGCTCACATGGGATCATTCTTAAGATCCATCAGGTGCTGAGAATCTAAGTCACAGCCACACACAGGCCCAAGAGGCTGATAAAGACACATCCCTTTCCAAAGCAATTAAGCAAAGAGCCACAGGTGAGGCCCATTTATTTCCATTTGAAAACTGTTTTCATCAGGCTTCACAAAGGGGTGGCCTGAGGCAAAGACCTTCCTGACATTCAGTGCAACACAACAATAAGTAAGCAAAAGGCCCAAAGCAGGGTTTCTGCACTGAGACTTTCCTGGTCACACTATATCTGAGTTTTCTGAGATGCTCGCCATTCTCTTCAGCTATCCAGTACAAGGCCATGTCACAGAGCTTGGAGGTGGTACATATTTTGGACACAAATCCATGAGCCTATTCTGGAGAGTGGCCAGAATTCAGGAAGAAAACTACAACTTAGAAAGGTAGCAGGTGTTGCACATCGATAAGACAAGCTGCAGTCCATTCATATATTGGGCATGGGAAGATTTATACTAGACAGGACATATCCATTAATGCATTCTCTTTTCTAATGTCTACAACAACGGACACAGTGGGATACACAGAAAGAGAAACACTCGCCGTGTCAAATGACTTACTAGAAACTGTCCACTCCAAACCAAACAAACCGCCTTTTCTATCTATTCTCAGAACATGAGACAAAACAACAAACCCACACCCACTCCCACAAAGGCACCTCCTTCCCCCAAGTACGTCTGTGACTATCCGGAGTGTCCTCTGACTGGTGGGCCATACTATGTTCCCCCGAAATGGCCTGTCTTCTCTCAGATCTTGTTTCCTTGACCAACTCTGTGAAGATGTCAGGAAAAAGTGGTTAGCCACTACCTGTTTTCTCAGGAAAGGTCCATCTTCAGAGCTCTCCTGGCATTTGGCCATCCTCACATCATTAGGTACCAAGAAAACTGACTCTGTCCTTGGTAAATCCAAACAAGTGAGCCCACTGGGACTGGGACTGGGACTGCCTCTGGGTGCCTGGCTTCTTGGATACCAAGTTCAGAGAGTTCCATCACCAAGGAAATGAGGTATGTCACATTCTTTGGAACTGAATGAGGTCACTGCCTTGGCAACCACTTTGTCCTAACAGTTGCTTCCGAGGGTAACATAAGATGGAGGTTGCCCCTACTTCCTGTGACACTTTCATAAGGTAGAATGTATATCACCATTGGCACCCGGGAACAGCTCTCCACTCAGCCCTGGTTTGGTCCATGTTCTGTACAATAAGAAGAGAGAGAGGCAGATTCAGACACATCCCTTTATCCTGACCAGGTTGTTTGCCATGGAAGATGACTTTTGCTCTCTCAGGTGCTTCATACCTGCCTACAACTTCTCCAGGTATCATTTGTGCATGGACATTTGAGGTTCTCATCAGGTGGAAGGTCCCCAACTTTCCTGTATTGTAAGAACCACTCTGTCCCTGCTCTTCTGTAAAATGATTGAGGGAACAGTGTATACTTGGGGTTAAAAACAGGTTTGATTTGGATTACGAGTGATTCTGTGTGATGAATAATGGTATTGGGAACCTGCAATATTTACAAGAATATAGAGGTGAAATATAAGTAGGAAAACAGAAATCTAGGTATGATTTGAAGCCCAGAAGGGTTTTGCCCTTGATTGGGATACTTAGCTTTGAATGATGTTCTGCAAAGATGCCTCAGATAATTCGATATACAATGGCATAGGACCTTGTACATTGGATGATTGAATTTAGAGAGAACATCCAGTCAAAAAGGGATATTCAATAGGATTAGGAAGATAGTCGGTAGGTTTAGGAAGAAGAGTGAGTATAGAATTTGGACCAAAAGTTCTTTAGCAATAGACTTTCGGTTGTTGAGTGAATGTAAATGTCAGCACATATGAAGAGTCAGTCACTATGTTGAACTGGGGAAAATATGTAGAAAAGCAGATATCAATAGAAATATTAGGAAATCAGGCAAAGTATAAAGTGAGTGATAGAATTAGACATTTTCAACAGGGTTGAGTTTGAATATATAAATTAGGAAAAAAACAAACATGTAGTCACCAATAGGATTAACAATTGACAGCATTAGGCAACCTGGACATGGATGTTTTTAGAAATCCATGTTCACTTTCCATTTAGGCTTTGGTACAATCATAAGTGTGACCTTTCCATTTTTTGTCCAGAATATTACTGTGATAATGAGGTGACATGAGTATTTCTTTCACCATTTCTGGGAGCAATATATTGAAGATGTAAAATGAGAATCGGGGTTACAAAGAGGTGTACCCTGTTTCTAGGAATATAGAGAAAAAGCATGAATAGACCATACTGTGAATAAATAATATAACTTTTTTGAACTTTAAATAATGAACTGAACTGATATCTGAAAAATTAAAGGAAATCGTATATTGATATACAATCATTCATTCCAACCAGGTATATATGTAATGGAAATATTTGTGTTTTGGTTTATCATGAAGAGTGTGTGACGTTTGCTTCAAAATGATTATGGAAATTCAAAATAATGTGTTTGGAAAGAAGTCTCATGAAAAGACCAGTCAAGAAACCCTGACAATACATGTGTTCTGAAGCAAGAAGTGGTGAAAGTTGAAACAAATGCTTATTAATTTGTGAACTTGTGGATGAAATGTATATCCTGTGATGTGCAAAAACTGAAGAAACAATAATGTACCAGTGTCGAATACAAATGAATGACAAATTACATATCATGTCCCATAGGAGTCTACTTGCATTGATGTTAGACTGGGTCAGTTACTGTAGAATAATTAGGATTTGTATGCACCATTCCCTGAAGTTAGTTTTCAGTACAAGGAAACAAATATGTATTTCAGGTGGATGAATATTTCTGATTATCATCTTGTGAAAAGTGGATTATAAATCCACATACATGAACATGAATGAATTTAGAGAGTGTATATTAGACACATATATTTCATATTTTGAAAAATTTGGAGAGTATATCTATATCTATATCTATATCTATACACACACACACACAAACACACACACACACACACACACACAACTCACAGATATTAAAAAGTACCAATATAAATGCCAATCGAAATTCATCAGTAAATATGTATCATCCACAAATGCAAAAATATTTATTTTACTGAACATGAGCTAATGAATAATGTTGTTCTACTAGGACGCTCTCCTATAAGTTGAATTTTCATTTCCAACAGCATTTAGGAGGAGTGAACTCTTCTCACAATTTGTATCTGCCAAGACAGCCACCTCACAAAAATGTACGTGTGATACCTGGTAGGATTCTATATATGCATATAAATATACATGTGTGAATAGACTACAGAAAAAGGAAACAAAAATTCACATATTTGTTAAGTTTAAAACACATGGAGAATATTTCAAATAAATTTGACTAGATTTATAACTCCTACCTTATATAATGCAAATGTCAAGTCCAACTATACAACATGTCTCCTCTGAAGTTCTTGTATTTCTAATGTGTTGAGTTAATTTTCTCCATTATATTAGGATGAATAGTCTGAGTCTACTAGGTATGGGTTAGTGTCAGGGATTCAGTATTTCGAATGGAAAATTGGAAAATGAATCCAATGTGTATGTAAATATATGCTGCACAAATATCCTCCCGCTCTCATCCAGAACAATGCCTTGACATTACCTTCACCCCAAGTAAGACACAATTAGAGGAGAAGAGTTACAAAATCAGTGAATACATATCTGGAATGGAAAATGCTCAGGAGTTCACAACCTTGGAGGTGGTAGAGGAGTTTCCAAAACTAAGGGACAGGGTAAACCCTCCACAAACATGGAGCTCTGCTGGCCTAAAAACTTTTTGAGAAACTGCCTCTGAGCTTCCACACTTGAAATATATGTTGTTTTCAGGAGATTTGTCTTCCTCTGTAGTGAGAACATCAAAGCTGGGTCTGCATCTATGTGACCTGGAGGACATGGTTTCTTATTTTCCAATGAACAAGATGAAGCAGTGCTGAATCCTCTCTTTGTAGGTAAACTGAGGCCACTGGGGACTAAGTGTCTCCCCGTGTGGACTGTGAAGCCATTTGGTCCTCTTCCACTTTTTGTGGTGTTTTGGCTGCTGCACTGTGAGTTTGGTATTTGTTTCACGAAATACTAGGAGCTAAACTGGACACAGTGCTGGAGGGAGTTCTGTCACGTGTGGTGGGTCAGGGTCTGCAAGAGAATGCACCAACTAGGCTCCTATCTCTCACAGCTTGCCCCATTGCCCCCTTGTCCATATCAACCTGATTCTTAATTTTCCTCTGAAAACTCTCCATATAACAAGATGCCTTTACATATAAGGGTCTGTTGGCTGCACCATGTCAGTTACAAGCCATTTGGAATCCAATGGTAGATCCACATGGCCCTACCACGGATGTTTTATCAAACACCTCCCCACCACTGCTCTAGACCCACTACTCAGCAGGCTCCAAATTTCTGGCATCTCTGTTCTACACCATTTTCATGAAACTCAGTAAATCAAGGCACTGTCTGGTATACTCATGATCAGCAACAGGACATCCAATGTTTCTCCAGTGCCACCTGGTCATAGGAATTTCAAAAATTTCATGGTATTTATCTAGCCATTTTTCAAGCATGAAGTTGGAGGCACTGTGGGTTTCAGTTCATTCAGCAAACATTAAATGGTGAGGAAGCTCATTTCAATGAAATATCTGGAGAACTCTCACAGGCATGGCTTCCCAAAGAGTGGACAAAAGGTCACATTAGGCCAGGCCCATTGAGGTCTACAATGTGAGGTCCATGTGTGTTTTGACTCTCAACTATGGCTGCCATTTCTTTAAGAATAAAATCATGTGATATCCTTGCTGAGATTCCCAGGCCTCTGTGGAAGTTCACCCGGGGCCTAGGTCTCAGTTTCCAAGAGCGACTTTCATGCGTGGCCTCTTAAAATCCCAACAAAATTCATGGCAATGCTTCTCTGAGTTCAGTTCCAAAACCCAGTCTCTAAGGGGAATCACAACAGAGTTCAAGCCCACGTGGACCCAATCATTTTTTCCAATGCCACACAAATGACCAAAATTAAAACCAAAACACTCCCACATGGCCCTCATCTTATTTCATATAGTCAATCATCTTAACCTCTGGCTGGAGGTTTCCATGAGGGGCGCAGCCCAAGACAGTGTCCAAAATCAGCTCGTTTGCCCCTCATTTGTCTAAAGTCAGGGTAGCCTGGACACCGTTTCTGTGAACCAGGAGTGAACAAATAAGCCTGCCTTTAATACTTCTGTGTTTCTCCAATTTGAGGCCTACCGATTTTAGGTATCGATTCTTTAGGTGATTTAGAGTCATGCGAAAACACAAGTACCTCTGCAGGGATTTGAAGAACTCATTTGACCCAAAGAATCCCTATTGTCATTTGATGGAGTGCAGGAACCTAACAGAGGAAGGCAAGAGACTTCATCCACAATGAATGAAATTTTTTGCCATTTTGGTTTTGGAAGCTCACATGGGATCATTCTTAAGATCCATCAGGTGCTGAGAATCTAAGTCACAGCCACACACAGGCCCAAGAGGCTGATAAAGACACATCCCTTTCCAAAGCAATTAAGCAAAGAGCCACAGGTGAGGCCCATTCATTTCCATTTGAAAACTGTTTTCATCAGGCTTCACAAAGGGGTGGCCTGAGGCAAAGACCTTCCTGACATTCAGTGCAACACAACAATAAGTAAGCAAAAGGCCCAAAGCAGGGTTTCTGCACTGAGACTTTCCTGGTCACACTGATATCTGAGTTTTCTGAGATGCTCGCCATTCTCTTCAGCTATCCAGTACATGGCCATGTCACAGAGCTCGGAGGTGGTACATATTTTGGACACAAATCCATGAGCCTATTCTGGAGAGTGGCCAGAATTCAGGAAGAAAACTACAACTTAGAAAGGTAGCAGGTGTTGCACATCGATAAGACAAGCTGCAGTCCATTCATATATTGGGCATGGGAAGATTTATACTAGACAGGACACATCCATTAATGCATTCTCTTTTCTAATGTCTACAACAACGGACACAGTGGGATACACAGAAAGAGAAACACTCGCCGTGTCAAATGACTTACTAGAAACTGTCCACTCCAAACCAAACAAACCGCCTTTTCTATCTATTCTCAGAACATGAGACAAAACAACAAACCCACACCCACTCCCACAAAGGCACCTCCTTCCCCCAAGTACGTCTGTGACTATCCGGAGTGTCCTCTGACTGGTGGGCCATACTATGTTCCCCCGAAATGGCCTGTCTTCTCTCAGATCTTGTTTCCTTGACCAACTATGTGAAGATGTCAGGAAAAAGTGGTTAGCCACTACCTGTTTTCTCAGGAAAGGTCCATCTTCAGAGCTCTCCTGGCATTTGGCCATCCTCACATCATTAGGTACCAAGAAAACTGACTCTGTCCTTGGTAAATCCAAACAAGTGAGCCCACTGGGACTGGGACTGGGACTGCCTCTGGGTGCCTGGCTTCTTGGATACCAAGTTCAGAGAGTTCCATCACCAAGGAAATGAGGTATGTCACATTCTTTGGAACTGAATGAGGTCACTGCCTTGGCAACCACTTTGTTTTAACAGTTGCTTCCAAGGGTAACATAAGATGGAGGTTGCCCCTACTTCCTGTGACACTTTCATAAGGTAGAATGTATATCACCATTGGCACCCGGGAACAGCTCTCCACTCAGCCCTGGTTTGGTCCATCTTCTGTACAATAAGAACAGAGAGAGGCAGATTCAGACACATCCCTTCATCCTGACCAGGTTGTTTGCCATGGAAGATGACTTTTGCTCTCTCAGGTGCTTCATACCTGCCTACAACTTCTCCAGGTATCATTTGTGCATGGACATTTGAGGTTCTCATCAGGTGGAAGGTCCCCAACTTTCCTGTATTGTAAGAACCACTCTGTCCCTGCTCTTCTGTAAAATGATTGAGGGAACAGTGTATACTTGGGGTTAAAAACAGGTTTGATTTGGATTACGAGTGATTCTGTGTGATGAATAATGGTATTGGGAACCTGCAATATTTACAAGAATATAGAGGTGAAATATAAGTAGGAAAACAGAAATCTAGGTATGATTTGAAGCCCAGAAGGGTTTTGCCCTTGATTGGGATACTTAGCTTTGAATGATGTTCTGCAAAGATGCCTCAGATAATTCCATATACAATGGCATAGGACCTTGTACATTGGATGATTGAATTTAGAGAGAACATCCAGTCAAAAAGGGATATTCAATAGGATTAGGAAGATAGTCGGTAGGTTTAGGAAGAAGAGTGAGTATAGAATTTGGACCAAAAGTTCTTTAGCAATAGACTTTCGGTTGTTGAGTGAATGTAAATATCAGCACATATGAAGAGTCAGTCACTATGTTGAACTGGGGAAAATATGAAGAAAAGCAGATATCAATAGAAATATTAGGAAATCAGGCAAAGTATAAAGTGAGTGATAGAATTAGACATTTTCAACAGGGTTGAGTTTGAATATATAAATTAGGAAAAAAACAAATATGTAGTCACCAATAGGATTGACAATTGACAGCATTAGGCAACCTGGACTTGGATGTTTTTAGAAATCCATGTTCACTTTCCATTTAGGCTTTGGTACAATCATAAGTGTGACCTTTCCATTTTTTGTCCAGAATATTACTGTGATAATGAGGTGACATGAGTATTTCTTTCACCATTTCTGGGAGCAATATATTGAAGATGTAAAATGAGAATCGGGGTTACAAAGAGGTGTACCCTGTTTCTAGGAATATAGAGAAAAAGCATGAATAGACCATACTGTGAATAAATAATATAACTTTTTTGAACTTTAAATAATGAACTGAACTGATATCTGAAAAATTAAAGGAAATCGTATATTGATATACAATCATTCATTCCAACCAGGTATATATGTAATGGAAATATTTGTGTTTTGGTTTATCATGAAGAGTGTGTGACGTTTGCTTCAAAATGATTATGGAAATTCAAAATAATGTGTTTGGAAAGAAGTCTCATGAAAAGACCAGTCAAGAAACCCTGACAATACATGTGTTCTGAAGCAAGAAGTGGTGAAAGTTGAAACAAATGCTTATTAATTTGTGAACTTGTGGATGAAATATATATCCTGTGATGTGCAAAAACTGAAGAAACAATAATGTACCAGTGTCGAATACAAATGAATGACAAATTACATATCATGTCCCATAGGAGTCTACTTGCATTGATGTTAGACTGGGTCAGTTACTGTAGAATAATTAGGATTTGTATGCACCATTCACTGAAGTTAGTTTTCAGTACTAGGAAACAAATATGTATTTCAGGTGGATGAATATTTCTGATTATCATCTTGTGAAAAGTGGATTATAAATCCACATACATGAACATGAATGAATTTAGAGAGTGTATATTAGACACATATATTTCATATTTTGAAAAATTTGGAGAGTATATCTATATCTATATCTATATCTATACACACACACACACAAACACACACACACACACACACAACTCACAGATATTAAAAAGTACCAATATAAATGCCAATCGAAATTCATCAGTAAATATGTATCATCCACAAATGCAAAAATATTTATTTTACTGTACATGAGCTAATGAATAATGTTGTTCTACTAGGACGCTCTCCTATAAGTTGAATTTTCATTTCCAACAGCATTTAGGAGGAGTGAACTCTTCTCACAATTTGTATCTGCCAAGACAGCCACCTCACAAAAATGTACGTGTGATACCTGGTAGGATTCTATATATGCATATAAATATACATGTGTGAATAGACTACAGAAAAAGGAAACAAAAATTCACATATTTGTTAAGTTTAAAACACATGGAGAATATTTCAAATAAATTTGACTAGATTTATAACTCCTACCTTATATAATGCAAATGTCAAGTCCAACTATACAACATGTCTCCACTGAAGTACTTGTATTTCTAATGTGTTGGGTTAATTTTCTCCATTATATTAGGATGAATAGTCTGAGTCTACTAGGTATGGGTTAGTGTCAGGGATTCAGTATTTCGAATGGAAAATTGGAAAATGAATCCAATGTGTATGTAAATATATGCTGCACAAATATCCTCCCGCTCTCATCCAGAACAATGCCTTGACATTACCTTCACCCCAAGTAAGACACAATTAGAGGAGAAGAGTTACAAAATCAGTGAATACATATCTGGAATGGAAAATGCTCAGGAGTTCACAACCTTGGAGGTGGTAGAGGAGTTTCCAAAACTAAGGGACAGGGTAAACCCTCCACAAACATGGAGCTCTGCTGGCCTAAAAACTTTTTGAGAAACTGCCTCTGAGCTTCCACACTTGAAATATATGTTGTTTTCAGGAGATTTGGCTTCCTCTGTAGTGAGAACATCAAAGCTGGGTCTGCATCTATGTGACCTGGAGGACATGGTTTCTTATTTTCCAATGAACAAGATGAAGCAGTGCTGAATCCTCTCTTTGTAGGTAAACTGAGGCCACTGGGGACTAAGTGTCTCCCCGTGTGGACTGTGAAGCCATTTGGTCTTCTTCCACTTTTTGTGGTGTTTTGGCTGCTGCACTGTGAGTTTGGTATTTGTTTCACGAAATACTAGGAGCTAAACTGGGACACAGTGCTGGAGGGAGTTCTGTCTCGTGTGGTGGGTCAGGGTCTGCAAGAGAATGCACCAACTAGGCTCCTATCTCTCACAGCTTGCCCCATTGCCCCCTTGTCCATATCAACCTGATTCTTAATTTTCCTCTGAAAACTCTCCATATAACAAGATGCCTTTACATATAAGGGTCTGTTGGCTGCACCATGTCAGTTACAAGCCATTTGGAATCCAATGGTAGATCCACATGGCCCTACCACGGATGTTTTATCAAACACCTCCCCACCACTGCTCTAGACCCACTACTCAGCAGGCTCCAAATTTCTGGCATCTCTGTTCTACACCATTTTCATGAAACTCAGTAAATCAAGGCACTGTCTGGTATACTCATGATCAGCAACAGGACATCCAATGTTTCTCCAGTGCCACCTGGTCATAGGAATTTCAAAAATTTCATGGTATTTATCTAGCCATTTTTCAAGCATGAAGTTGGAGGCACTGTGGGTTTCAGTTCATTCAGCAAACATTAAATGGTGAGGAAGCTCATTTCAATGAAATCTCTGGAGAACTCTCACAGGCACGGCTTCCCAAAGAGTGGACAAAAGGTCACATTAGGCCAGGCCCATTGAGGTCTACAATGTGAGGTCCATGTGTGTTTTGACTCTCAACTATGGCTGCCATTTCTTTAAGAATAAAATCATGTGATATCCTTGCTGAGATTCCCAGGCCTCTGTGGAAATCCACCCGGGGCCTAGGTCTCAGGTTCCAAGAGCGACTTTCATGCGTGGCCTCTTAAAATCCCAACAAAATTCATGGCAATGCTTCTCTGAGTTCAGTTCCAAAACCCAGTCTCTAAGGGGAATCACACCAGAGTTCAAGCCCACGTGGACCCAGTCATTTTTTCCAATGCCACACAAATGACCAAAATTAAAACCAAAACACTCCCACATGGCCCTCATCTTATTTCATATAGTCAATCATCTTAACCTCTGGCTGGAGGTTTCCATGAGGGGCGCAGCCCAAGACAGTGTCCAAAATCAGCTCGTTTGCCCCTCATTTGTCTAAAGTCAGGGTAGCCTGGACACCGTTTCTGTGAACCAGGAGTGAACAAATAAGCCTGCCGTTAATACTTCTGTGTTTCTCCAATTTGAGGCCTACTCATTTTAGGTATCGATTCTTTAGGTGATTTAGAGTCATGCGAAAACACAAGTACCTCTGCAGGGCTTTGAAGAACTCATTTGACCCAAAGAATCCCTATTGTCATTTGATGGAGTGCAGGAACCTAACAGAGGAAGGCAAGAGACTTCATCCACAATGAATGAAATTTTTTGCCATTTTGGTTTTGGAAGCTCACATGGGATCATTCTTAAGATCCATCAGGTGCTGAGAATCTAAGTCACAGACACACACAGGCCCAAGAGGCTGATAAAGACACATCCCTTACCAAAGCAATTAAGCAAAGAGCCACAGGTGAGGCCCATTCATTTCCATTTGAAAACTGTTTTCATCAGGCTTCACAAAGGGGTGGCCTGAGGCAAAGACCTTCCTGACATTCAGTGCAACACAACAATAAGTAAGCAAAAGGCCCAAAGCAGGGTTTCTGCACTGAGACTTTCCTGGTCACACTTATATCTGAGTTTTCTGAGATGCTCGCCATTCTCTTCAGCTATCCAGTACATGGCCATGTCACAGAGCTTGGAGGTGGTACATATTTTGGACACAAATCCATGAGCCTATTTTGGAGAGTGGCCAGAATTCAGGAAGAGAACTACAACTTAGAAAGATAGCAGGTGTTGCACATCGATAAGACAAGCTGCAGTCCATTCATATATTGGGCATGGGAAGATTTATACTAGACAGGACACATCCATTAATGCATTCTCTTTTCTAATGTCTACAACAACGGACACAGTGGGATACACAGAAAGAGAAACACTCGCCGGGTCAAATGACTTACTAGAAACTGTCCACTCCAAACCAAACAAACCGCCTTTTCTATCTATTCTCAGAACATGAGACAAAACAACAAACCCACACCCACTCCCACAAAGGCACCTCCTTCCCCCAAGTACGTCTGTGACTATCCGGAGTGTCCTCTGACTGGTGGGCCATACTATGTTCCCCCGAAATGGCCTGTCTTCTCTCAGATCTTGTTTCCTTGACCAACTCTGTGAAGATGTCAGGAAAAAGTGGTTAGCCACTACCTGTTTTCTCAGGAAAGGTCCATCTTCAGAGCTCTCCTGGCATTTGGCCATCCTCACATTATTAGGTACCAAGAAAACTGACTCTGTCCTTGGTAAATCCAAACAAGTGAGCCCACTGGGACTGGGACTGGGACTGCCTCTGGGTGCCTGGCTTCTTGGATACCAAGTTCAGAGAGTTCCATCACCAAGGAAATGAGGTATGTCACATTCTTTGGAACTGAATGAGGTCACTGCCTTGGCAACCACTTTGTCCTAACAGTTGCTTCCAAGGGTAACAGAAGATGGAGGTTGCCCCTACTTCCTGTGACACTTTCATAAGGTAGAATATATATCACCATTGGCACCCGGGAACAGCTCTCCACTCAGGCCTGGTTTGGTCCATTTTCTGTACAATAAGAAGAGAGAGAGGCAGATTCAGACACATCCCTTCATCCTGACCAGGTTGTTTGCCATGGAAGATGACTTTTGCTCTCTCAGGTGCTTCATACCTGCCTACAACTTCTCCAGGTATCATTTGTGCATGGACATTTGAGGTTCTCATCAGGTGGAAGGTCCCCAACTTTCCTGTATTGTAAGAACCACTCTGTCCCTGCTCTTCTGTAAAATGATTGAGGGAACAGTGTATACTTGGGGTTAAAAACAGGTTTGATTTGGGTTACGAGTGATTCTGTGTGATGAATAATGGTATTGGGAACCTGCAATATTTACAAGAATATAGAGGTGAAATATAAGTAGGAAAACAGAAATCTAGGTATGATTTGAAGCCCAGAAGGGTTTTGCCCTTGATTGGGATACTTAGCTTTGAATGATGTTCTGCAAAGATGCCTCAGATAATTCGATATACAATGGCATAGGACCTTGTACATTGGATGATTGAATTTAGAGAGAACATCCAGTCAAAAAGGGATATTCAATAGGATTAGGAAGATAGTCGGTAGGTTTAGGAAGAAGAGTGAGTATAGAATTTGGACCAAAGTTCTTTAGCAATAGACTTTCGGTTGTTGAGTGAATGTAAATGTCAGCACATATGAAGAGTCAGTCACTATGTTGAACTGGGGAAAATATGTAGAAAAGCAGATATCAATAGAAATATTAGGAAATCAGGTAAACTATAAAGTGAGTGATAGAATTAGACATTTTCAACAGGGTTGAGTTTGAATATATAAATTAGGAAAAAAAAAATATGTAGTCACCAATAGGATTGACAATTGACAGCATTAGGCAACCTGGACATGGATGTTTTTAGAAATCCATGTTCACTTTCCATTTAGGCTTTGGTACAATCATAAGTGTGACCTTTCCATTTTTTGTCCAGAATATTACTGTGATAATGAGGTGACATGAGTATTTCTTTCACCATTTCTGGGAGCAATATATTGAAGATGTAAAATGAGAATCGGGGTTACAAAGAGGTTTACCCTGTTTCTAGGAATATAGAGAAAAAGCATGAATAGACCATACTGTGAATAAATAATATAACTTTTTTGAACTTTAAATAATGAACTGAACTGATATCTGAAAAATTAAAGGAAATCGTATATTGATATACAATCATTCATTCCAACCAGGTATATATGTAATGGAAATATTTGTGTTTTGGTTTATCATGAAGAGTGTGTGACGTTTGCTTCAAAATAATTATGGAAATTCAAAATAATGTATTGGAAAGAAGTCTCATGAAAAGACCAGTCAAGAAACCCTGACAATACATGTGTTCTGAAGCAACAAGTGGTGAAAGTTGAAACAAATGCTTATTAATTTGTGAACTTGTGGATGAAATGTATATCCTGTGATGTGCAAAAACTGAAGAAACAATAATGTACCAGTGTCGAATACAAATGAATGACAAATTACATATCATGTCCCATAGGAGTCTACTTGCATTGATGTTAGACTGTTTCAGTTACTGTAGAATAATTAGGATTTGTGTGCACCATTCACTGAAGTTAGTTTTCAGTACTAGGAAACAAATATGTATTTAAGGTGGATGAATATTTCTGATTATCATCTTGTGAAAAGTGGATTATAAATCCACATACATGAACATGAATGAATTTAGAGAGTGTATATTAGACACATATATTTCATATTTTGAAAATTTGGAGAGTATATCTATATCTATATCTATATCTATACACACACACACACACACACACACACACACACACACAACTAACAGACATTAAAAAGTACCAATATAAATGCCAATCGAAATTCATCAGTAAATATGTATCATCCACAAATGCAAAAATAGTTATTTTACTGAACATGAGCTAATGAATAATGTTGTTCTACTAGGACGCTCTCCTATAAGTTGAATTTTCATTTCCAACAGCATTTAGGAGGAGTGAACTCTTCTCACAATTTGTATCTGCCAAGACAGCCACCTCACAAAAATGTACGTGTGATACCTGGTAGGATTCTATATATGCATATAAATATACATGTGTGAATAGACTACAGAAAAAGGAAACAAAAATTCACATATTTGTTAAGTTTAAAACACATGGAGAATATTTCAAATAAATTTGACTAGATTTATAACTCCTACCTTATATAATGCAAATGTCAAATCCAACTATACAACATGTCTCCACTGAAGTACTTGTATTTCTAATGTGTTGGGTTAATTTCCTCCATTATATTAGGATGAATAGTCTGAGTCTACTAGGTATGGGTTAGTGTCAGGGATTCAGTATTTCGAATGGAAAATTGGAAAATGAATCCAATGTGTATGTAAATATATGCTGCACAAATATCCTCCCGCTCTCATCCAGAACAATGCCTTGACATTACCTTCACCCCAAGTAAGACACAATTAGAGGAGAAGAGTTACAAAATCAGTGAATACATATCTGGAATGGAAAATGCTCAGGAGTTCACAACCTTGGAGGTGGTAGAGGAGTTTCCAAAACTAAGGGACAGGGTAAACCCTCCACAAACATGGAGCTCTGCTGGCCTAAAAACTTTTTGAGAAACTGCCTCTGAGCTTCCACACTTGAAATATATGTTGTTTTCAGGAGATTTGTCTTCCTCTGTAGTGAGAACATCAAAGCTGGGTCTGCATCTATGTGACCTGGAGGACATGGTTTCTTATTTTCCAATGAACAAGATGAAGCAGTGCTGAATCCTCTCTTTGTAGGTAAACTGAGGCCACTGGGGACTAAGTGTCTCCCCGTGTGGACTGTGAAGCCATTTGGTCCTCTTCCACTTTTTGTGGTGTTTTGGCTGCTGCACTGTGAATTTCATATTTGTTTCACGAAATACTAGGAGCTAAACTGGGACACAGTGCTGCAGGGAGTTCTGTCACGTGTGGTGGGTCAGGGTCTGCAAGAGAATGCACCAACTAGGCTCCTATCTCTCACAGCTTGCCCCATTGCCCCCTTGTCCATATCAACCTGATTCTTAATTTTCCTCTGAAAACTCTCCATATAACAAGATGCCTTTACATATAAGGGTCTGTTGGCTGCACCATGTCAGTTACAAGCCATTTGGAATCCAATGGTAGATCCACATGGCCCTACCACGGATGTTTTATCAAACACCTCCCCACCACTGCTCTAGACCCACTACTCAGCAGGCTCCAAATTTCTGGCATCTCTGTTCTACACCATTTTCATGAAACTCAGTAAATCAAGGCACTGTCTGGTATACTCATGATCAGCAACAGGACATCCAATGTTTCTCCAGTGCCACCTGGTCATAGGAATTTCAAAAATTTCATGGTATTTATCTAGCCATTTTTCAAGCATGAAGTTGGAGGCACTGTGGGTTTCAGTTCATTCAGCAAACATTAAATGGTGAGGAAGCTCATTTCAATGAAATCTCTGGAGAACTCTCACAGGCATGGCTTCCCAAAGAGTGGACAAAAGGTCACATTAGGCCAGGCCCATTGAGGTCTACAATGTGAGGTCCATGTGTGTTTTGACTCTCAACTATGGCTGCCATTTCTTTAAGAATAAAATCATGTGATATCCTTGCTGAGATTCCCAGGCCTCTGTGGAAGTTCACCCGGGGCCTAGGTCTCAGTTTCCAAGAGCGACTTTCATGCGTGGCCTCTTAAAATCCCAACAAAATTCATGGCAATGCTTCTCTGAGTTCAGTTCCAAAACCCAGTCTCTAAGGGGAATCACACCAGAGTTCAAGCCCACGTGGACCCAGTCATTTTTTCCAATGCCACACAAATGACCAAAATTAAAACCAAAACACTCCCACATGGCCCTCATCTTATTTCATATAGTCAATCATCTTAACCTCTGGCTGGAGGTTTCCATGAGGGGCGCAGCCCAAGACAGTGTCCAAAATCAGCTCGTTTGCCCCTCATTTGTCTAAAGTCAGGGTAGCCTGGACACCGTTTCTGTGAACCAGGAGTGAACAAATAAGCCTGCCGTTAATACTTCTGTGTTTCTCCAATTTGAGGCCTACCGATTTTAGGTATCGATTCTTTAGGTGATTTAGAGTCATGCGAAAACACAAGTACCTCTGCAGGGCTTTGAAGAACTCATTTGACCCAAAGAATCCCTATTGTCATTTGATGGAGTGCAGGAACCTAACAGAGGAAGGCAAGAGACTTCATCCACAATGAATGAAATTTTTTGCCATTTTGGTTTTGGAAGCTCACATGGGATCATTCTTAAGATCCATCAGGTGCTGAGAATCTAAGTCACAGCCACACACAGGCCCAAGAGGCTGATAAAGACACATCCCTTTCCAAAGCAATTAAGCAAAGAGCCACAGGTGAGGCCCATTTATTTCCATTTGAAAACTGTTTTCATCAGGCTTCACAAAGGGGTGGCCTGAGGCAAAGACCTTCCTGACATTCAGTGCAACACAACAATAAGTAAGCAAAAGGCCCAAAGCAGGGTTTCTGCACTGAGACTTTCCTGGTCACACTATATCTGAGTTTTCTGAGATGCTCGCCATTCTCTTCAGCTATCCAGTACAAGGCCATGTCACAGAGCTTGGAGGTGGTACATATTTTGGACACAAATCCATGAGCCTATTCTGGAGAGTGGCCAGAATTCAGGAAGAAAACTACAACTTAGAAAGGTAGCAGGTGTTGCACATCGATAAGACAAGCTGCAGTCCATTCATATATTGGGCATGGGAAGATTTATACTAGACAGGACACATCCATTAATGCATTCTCTTTTCTAATGTCTACAACAACGGACACAGTGGGATACACAGAAAGAGAAACACTCGCCGTGTCAAATGACTTACTAGAAACTGTCCACTCCAAACCAAACAAACCGCCTTTTCTATCTATTCTCAGAACATGAGACAAAACAACAAACCCACACCCACTCCCACAAAGGCACCTCCTTCCCCCAAGTACGTCTGTGACTATCCGGAGTGTCCTCTGACTGGTGGGCCATACTATGTTCCCCCGAAATGGCCTGTCTTCTCTCAGATCTTGTTTCCTTGACCAACTCTGTGAAGATGTCAGGAAAAAGTGGTTAGCCACTACCTGTTTTCTCAGGAAAGGTCCATCTTCAGAGCTCTCCTGGCATTTGGCCATCCTCACATCATTAGGTACCAAGAAAACTGACTCTGTCCTTGGTAAATCCAAACAAGTGAGCCCACTGGGACTGGGACTGGGACTGCCTCTGGGTGCCTGGCTTCTTGGATACCAAGTTCAGAGAGTTCCATCACCAAGGAAATGAGGTATGTCACATTCTTTGGAACTGAATGAGGTCACTGCCTTGGCAACCACTTTGTCCTAACAGTTGCTTCCGAGGGTAACATAAGATGGAGGTTGCCCCTACTTCCTGTGACACTTTCATAAGGTAGAATGTATATCACCATTGGCACCCGGGAACAGCTCTCCACTCAGCCCTGGTTTGGTCCATGTTCTGTACAATAAGAAGAGAGAGAGGCAGATTCAGACACATCCCTTCATCCTGACCAGGTTGTTTGCCATGGAAGATGACTTTTGCTCTCTCAGGTGCTTCATACCTGCCTACAACTTCTCCAGGTATCATTTGTGCATGGACATTTGAGGTTCTCATCAGGTGGAAGGTCCCCAACTTTCCTGTATTGTAAGAACCACTCTGTCCCTGCTCTTCTGTAAAATGATTGAGGGAACAGTGTATACTTGGGGTTAAAAACAGGTTTGATTTGGATTACGAGTGATTCTGTGTGATGAATAATGGTATTGGGAACCTGCAATATTTACAAGAATATAGAGGTGAAATATAAGTAGGAAAACAGAAATCTAGGTATGATTTGAAGCCCAGAAGGGTTTTGCCCTTGATTGGGATACTTAGCTTTGAATGATGTTCTGCAAAGATGCCTCAGATAATTCCATATACAATGGCATAGGACCTTGTACATTGGATGATTGAATTTAGAGAGAACATCCAGTCAAAAAGGGATATTCAATAGGATTAGGAAGATAGTCGGTAGGTTTAGGAAGAAGAGTGAGTATAGAATTTGGACCAAAAGTTCTTTAGCAATAGACTTTCGGTTGTTGAGTGAATGTAAATATCAGCACATATGAAGAGTCAGTCACTATGTTGAACTGGGGAAAATATGAAGAAAAGCAGATATCAATAGAAATATTAGGAAATCAGGCAAAGTATAAAGTGAGTGATAGAATTAGACATTTTCAACAGGGTTGAGTTTGAATATATAAATTAGGAAAAAAACAAATATGTAGTCACCAATAGGATTGACAATTGACAGCATTAGGCAACCTGGACTTGGATGTTTTTAGAAATCCATGTTCACTTTCCATTTAGGCTTTGGTACAATCATAAGTGTGACCTTTCCATTTTTTGTCCAGAATATTACTGTGATAATGAGGTGACATGAGTATTTCTTTCACCATTTCTGGGAGCAATATATTGAAGATGTAAAATGAGAATCGGGGTTACAAAGAGGTGTACCCTGTTTCTAGGAATATAGAGAAAAAGCATGAATAGACCATACTGTGAATAAATAATATAACTTTTTTGAACTTTAAATAATGAACTGAACTGATATCTGAAAAATTAAAGGAAATCGTATATTGATATACAATCATTCATTCCAACCAGGTATATATGTAATGGAAATATTTGTGTTTTGGTTTATCATGAAGAGTGTGTGACGTTTGCTTCAAAATGATTATGGAAATTCAAAATAATGTGTTTGGAAAGAAGTCTCATGAAAAGACCAGTCAAGAAACCCTGACAATACATGTGTTCTGAAGCAAGAAGTGGTGAAAGTTGAAACAAATGCTTATTAATTTGTGAACTTGTGGATGAAATATATATCCTGTGATGTGCAAAAACTGAAGAAACAATAATGTACCAGTGTCGAATACAAATGAATGACAAATTACATATCATGTCCCATAGGAGTCTACTTGCATTGATGTTAGACTGGGTCAGTTACTGTAGAATAATTAGGATTTGTATGCACCATTCACTGAAGTTAGTTTTCAGTACTAGGAAACAAATATGTATTTCAGGTGGATGAATATTTCTGATTATCATCTTGTGAAAAGTGGATTATAAATCCACATACATGAACATGAATGAATTTAGAGAGTGTATATTAGACACATATATTTCATATTTTGAAAAATTTGGAGAGTATATCTATATCTATATCTATATCTATACACACACACACACAAACACACACACACACACACACAACTCACAGATATTAAAAAGTACCAATATAAATGCCAATCGAAATTCATCAGTAAATATGTATCATCCACAAATGCAAAAATATTTATTTTACTGTACATGAGCTAATGAATAATGTTGTTCTACTAGGACGCTCTCCTATAAGTTGAATTTTCATTTCCAACAGCATTTAGGAGGAGTGAACTCTTCTCACAATTTGTATCTGCCAAGACAGCCACCTCACAAAAATGTACGTGTGATACCTGGTAGGATTCTATATATGCATATAAATATACATGTGTGAATAGACTACAGAAAAAGGAAACAAAAATTCACATATTTGTTAAGTTTAAAACACATGGAGAATATTTCAAATAAATTTGACTAGATTTATAACTCCTACCTTATATAATGCAAATGTCAAGTCCAACTATACAACATGTCTCCACTGAAGTACTTGTATTTCTAATGTGTTGGGTTAATTTTCTCCATTATATTAGGATGAATAGTCTGAGTCTACTAGGTATGGGTTAGTGTCAGGGATTCAGTATTTCGAATGGAAAATTGGAAAATGAATCCAATGTGTATGTAAATATATGCTGCACAAATATCCTCCCGCTCTCATCCAGAACAATGCCTTGACATTACCTTCACCCCAAGTAAGACACAATTAGAGGAGAAGAGTTACAAAATCAGTGAATACATATCTGGAATGGAAAATGCTCAGGAGTTCACAACCTTGGAGGTGGTAGAGGAGTTTCCAAAACTAAGGGACAGGGTAAACCCTCCACAAACATGGAGCTCTGCTGGCCTAAAAACTTTTTGAGAAACTGCCTCTGAGCTTCCACACTTGAAATATATGTTGTTTTCAGGAGATTTGGCTTCCTCTGTAGTGAGAACATCAAAGCTGGGTCTGCATCTATGTGACCTGGAGGACATGGTTTCTTATTTTCCAATGAACAAGATGAAGCAGTGCTGAATCCTCTCTTTGTAGGTAAACTGAGGCCACTGGGGACTAAGTGTCTCCCCGTGTGGACTGTGAAGCCATTTGGTCTTCTTCCACTTTTTGTGGTGTTTTGGCTGCTGCACTGTGAGTTTGGTATTTGTTTCACGAAATACTAGGAGCTAAACTGGGACACAGTGCTGGAGGGAGTTCTGTCTCGTGTGGTGGGTCAGGGTCTGCAAGAGAATGCACCAACTAGGCTCCTATCTCTCACAGCTTGCCCCATTGCCCCCTTGTCCATATCAACCTGATTCTTAATTTTCCTCTGAAAACTCTCCATATAACAAGATGCCTTTACATATAAGGGTCTGTTGGCTGCACCATGTCAGTTACAAGCCATTTGGAATCCAATGGTAGATCCACATGGCCCTACCACGGATGTTTTATCAAACACCTCCCCACCACTGCTCTAGACCCACTACTCAGCAGGCTCCAAATTTCTGGCATCTCTGTTCTACACCATTTTCATGAAACTCAGTAAATCAAGGCACTGTCTGGTATACTCATGATCAGCAACAGGACATCCAATGTTTCTCCAGTGCCACCTGGTCATAGGAATTTCAAAAATTTCATGGTATTTATCTAGCCATTTTTCAAGCATGAAGTTGGAGGCACTGTGGGTTTCAGTTCATTCAGCAAACATTAAATGGTGAGGAAGCTCATTTCAATGAAATCTCTGGAGAACTCTCACAGGCACGGCTTCCCAAAGAGTGGACAAAAGGTCACATTAGGCCAGGCCCATTGAGGTCTACAATGTGAGGTCCATGTGTGTTTTGACTCTCAACTATGGCTGCCATTTCTTTAAGAATAAAATCATGTGATATCCTTGCTGAGATTCCCAGGCCTCTGTGGAAATCCACCCGGGGCCTAGGTCTCAGGTTCCAAGAGCGACTTTCATGCGTGGCCTCTTAAAATCCCAACAAAATTCATGGCAATGCTTCTCTGAGTTCAGTTCCAAAACCCAGTCTCTAAGGGGAATCACACCAGAGTTCAAGCCCACGTGGACCCAGTCATTTTTTCCAATGCCACACAAATGACCAAAATTAAAACCAAAACACTCCCACATGGCCCTCATCTTATTTCATATAGTCAATCATCTTAACCTCTGGCTGGAGGTTTCCATGAGGGGCGCAGCCCAAGACAGTGTCCAAAATCAGCTCGTTTGCCCCTCATTTGTCTAAAGTCAGGGTAGCCTGGACACCGTTTCTGTGAACCAGGAGTGAACAAATAAGCCTGCCGTTAATACTTCTGTGTTTCTCCAATTTGAGGCCTACTCATTTTAGGTATCGATTCTTTAGGTGATTTAGAGTCATGCGAAAACACAAGTACCTCTGCAGGGCTTTGAAGAACTCATTTGACCCAAAGAATCCCTATTGTCATTTGATGGAGTGCAGGAACCTAACAGAGGAAGGCAAGAGACTTCATCCACAATGAATGAAATTTTTTGCCATTTTGGTTTTGGAAGCTCACATGGGATCATTCTTAAGATCCATCAGGTGCTGAGAATCTAAGTCACAGCCACACACAGCCCAAGAGGCTGATAAAGACACATCCCTTACCAAAGCAATTAAGCAAAGAGCCACAGGTGAGGCCCATTCATTTCCATTTGAAAACTGTTTTCATCAGGCTTCACAAAGGGGTGGCCTGAGGCAAAGACCTTCCTGACATTCAGTGCAACACAACAATAAGTAAGCAAAAGGCCCAAAGCAGGGTTTCTGCACTGAGACTTTCCTGGTCACACTTATATCTGAGTTTTCTGAGATGCTCGCCATTCTCTTCAGCTATCCAGTACATGGCCATGTCACAGAGCTTGGAGGTGGTACATATTTTGGACACAAATCCATGAGCCTATTTTGGAGAGTGGCCAGAATTCAGGAAGAGAACTACAACTTAGAAAGATAGCAGGTGTTGCACATCGATAAGACAAGCTGCAGTCCATTCATATATTGGGCATGGGAAGATTTATACTAGACAGGACACATCCATTAATGCATTCTCTTTTCTAATGTCTACAACAACGGACACAGTGGGATACACAGAAAGAGAAACACTCGCCGTGTCAAATGACTTACTAGAAACTGTCCACTCCAAACCAAACAAACCGCCTTTTCTATCTATTCTCAGAACATGAGACAAAACAACAAACCCACACCCACTCCCACAAAGGCACCTCCTTCCCCCAAGTACGTCTGTGACTATCCGGAGTGTCCTCTGACTGGTGGGCCATACTATGTTCCCCCGAAATGGCCTGTCTTCTCTCAGATCTTGTTTCCTTGACCAACTCTGTGAAGATGTCAGGAAAAAGTGGTTAGCCACTACCTGTTTTCTCAGGAAAGGTCCATCTTCAGAGCTCTCCTGGCATTTGGCCATCCTCACATCATTAGGTACCAAGAAAACTGACTCTGTCCTTGGTAAATCCAAACAAGTGAGCCCACTGGGACTGGGACTGGGACTGCCTCTGGGTGCCTGGCTTCTTGGATACCAAGTTCAGAGAGTTCCATCACCAAGGAAATGAGGTATGTCACATTCTTTGGAACTGAATGAGGTCACTGCCTTGGCAACCACTTTGTTTTAACAGTTGCTTCCAAGGGTAACATAAGATGGAGGTTGCCCCTACTTCCTGTGACACTTTCATAAGGTAGAATGTATATCACCATTGGCACCCGGGAACAGCTCTCCACTCAGCCCTGGTTTGGTCCATCTTCTGTACAAGAAGAACAGAGAGAGGCAGATTCAGACACATCCCTTCATCCTGACCAGGTTGTTTGCCATGGAAGATGACTTTTGCTCTCTCAGGTGCTTCATACCTGCCTACAACTTCTCCAGGTATCATTTGTGCATGGACATTTGAGGTTCTCATCAGGTGGAAGGTCCCCAACTTTCCTGTATTGTAAGAACCACTCTGTCCCTGCTCTTCTGTAAAATGATTGAGGGAACAGTGTATACTTGGGGTTAAAAACAGGTTTGATTTGGATTACGAGTGATTCTGTGTGATGAATAATGGTATTGGGAACCTGCAATATTTACAAGAATATAGAGGTGAAATATAAGTAGGAAAACAGAAATCTAGGTATGATTTGAAGCCCAGAAGGGTTTTGCCCTTGATTGGGATACTTAGCTTTGAATGATGTTCTGCAAAGATGCCTCAGATAATTCCATATACAATGGCATAGGACCTTGTACATTGGATGATTGAATTTAGAGAGAACATCCAGTCAAAAAGGGATATTCAATAGGATTAGGAAGATAGTCGGTAGGTTTAGGAAGAAGAGTGAGTATAGAATTTGGACCAAAAGTTCTTTAGCAATAGACTTTCGGTTGTTGAGTGAATGTAAATATCAGCACATATGAAGAGTCAGTCACTATGTTGAACTGGGGAAAATATGAAGAAAAGCAGATATCAATAGAAATATTAGGAAATCAGGCAAAGTATAAAGTGAGTGATAGAATTAGACATTTTCAACAGGGTTGAGTTTGAATATATAAATTAGGAAAAAAACAAATATGTAGTCACCAATAGGATTGACAATTGACAGCATTAGGCAACCTGGACTTGGATGTTTTTAGAAATCCATGTTCACTTTCCATTTAGGCTTTGGTACAATCATAAGTGTGACCTTTCCATTTTTTGTCCAGAATATTACTGTGATAATGAGGTGACATGAGTATTTCTTTCACCATTTCTGGGAGCAATATATTGAAGATGTAAAATGAGAATCGGGGTTACAAAGAGGTGTACCCTGTTTCTAGGAATATAGAGAAAAAGCATGAATAGACCATACTGTGAATAAATAATATAACTTTTTTGAACTTTAAATAATGAACTGAACTGATATCTGAAAAATTAAAGGAAATCGTATATTGATATACAATCATTCATTCCAACCAGGTATATATGTAATGGAAATATTTGTGTTTTGGTTTATCATGAAGAGTGTGTGACGTTTGCTTCAAAATGATTATGGAAATTCAAAATAATGTGTTTGGAAAGAAGTCTCATGAAAAGACCAGTCAAGAAACCCTGACAATACATGTGTTCTGAAGCAAGAAGTGGTGAAAGTTGAAACAAATGCTTATTAATTTGTGAACTTGTGGATGAAATATATATCCTGTGATGTGCAAAAACTGAAGAAACAATAATGTACCAGTGTCGAATACAAATGAATGACAAATTACATATCATGTCCCATAGGAGTCTACTTGCATTGATGTTAGACTGGGTCAGTTACTGTAGAATAATTAGGATTTGTATGCACCATTCACTGAAGTTAGTTTTCAGTACTAGGAAACAAATATGTATTTCAGGTGGATGAATATTTCTGATTATCATCTTGTGAAAAGTGGATTATAAATCCACATACATGAACATGAATGAATTTAGAGAGTGTATATTAGACACATATATTTCATATTTTGAAAAATTTGGAGAGTATATCTATATCTATATCTATATCTATACACACACACACACAAACACACACACACACACACACAACTCACAGATATTAAAAAGTACCAATATAAATGCCAATCGAAATTCATCAGTAAATATGTATCATCCACAAATGCAAAAATATTTATTTTACTGTACATGAGCTAATGAATAATGTTGTTCTACTAGGACGCTCTCCTATAAGTTGAATTTTCATTTCCAACAGCATTTAGGAGGAGTGAACTCTTCTCACAATTTGTATCTGCCAAGACAGCCACCTCACAAAAATGTACGTGTGATACCTGGTAGGATTCTATATATGCATATAAATATACATGTGTGAATAGACTACAGAAAAAGGAAACAAAAATTCACATATTTGTTAAGTTTAAAACACATGGAGAATATTTCAAATAAATTTGACTAGATTTATAACTCCTACCTTATATAATGCAAATGTCAAGTCCAACTATACAACATGTCTCCACTGAAGTACTTGTATTTCTAATGTGTTGGGTTAATTTTCTCCATTATATTAGGATGAATAGTCTGAGTCTACTAGGTATGGGTTAGTGTCAGGGATTCAGTATTTCGAATGGAAAATTGGAAAATGAATCCAATGTGTATGTAAATATATGCTGCACAAATATCCTCCCGCTCTCATCCAGAACAATGCCTTGACATTACCTTCACCCCAAGTAAGACACAATTAGAGGAGAAGAGTTACAAAATCAGTGAATACATATCTGGAATGGAAAATGCTCAGGAGTTCACAACCTTGGAGGTGGTAGAGGAGTTTCCAAAACTAAGGGACAGGGTAAACCCTCCACAAACATGGAGCTCTGCTGGCCTAAAAACTTTTTGAGAAACTGCCTCTGAGCTTCCACACTTGAAATATATGTTGTTTTCAGGAGATTTGGCTTCCTCTGTAGTGAGAACATCAAAGCTGGGTCTGCATCTATGTGACCTGGAGGACATGGTTTCTTATTTTCCAATGAACAAGATGAAGCAGTGCTGAATCCTCTCTTTGTAGGTAAACTGAGGCCACTGGGGACTAAGTGTCTCCCCGTGTGGACTGTGAAGCCATTTGGTCTTCTTCCACTTTTTGTGGTGTTTTGGCTGCTGCACTGTGAGTTTGGTATTTGTTTCACGAAATACTAGGAGCTAAACTGGGACACAGTGCTGGAGGGAGTTCTGTCTCGTGTGGTGGGTCAGGGTCTGCAAGAGAATGCACCAACTAGGCTCCTATCTCTCACAGCTTGCCCCATTGCCCCCTTGTCCATATCAACCTGATTCTTAATTTTCCTCTGAAAACTCTCCATATAACAAGATGCCTTTACATATAAGGGTCTGTTGGCTGCACCATGTCAGTTACAAGCCATTTGGAATCCAATGGTAGATCCACATGGCCCTACCACGGATGTTTTATCAAACACCTCCCCACCACTGCTCTAGACCCACTACTCAGCAGGCTCCAAATTTCTGGCATCTCTGTTCTACACCATTTTCATGAAACTCAGTAAATCAAGGCACTGTCTGGTATACTCATGATCAGCAACAGGACATCCAATGTTTCTCCAGTGCCACCTGGTCATAGGAATTTCAAAAATTTCATGGTATTTATCTAGCCATTTTTCAAGCATGAAGTTGGAGGCACTGTGGGTTTCAGTTCATTCAGCAAACATTAAATGGTGAGGAAGCTCATTTCAATGAAATCTCTGGAGAACTCTCACAGGCACGGCTTCCCAAAGAGTGGACAAAAGGTCACATTAGGCCAGGCCCATTGAGGTCTACAATGTGAGGTCCATGTGTGTTTTGACTCTCAACTATGGCTGCCATTTCTTTAAGAATAAAATCATGTGATATCCTTGCTGAGATTCCCAGGCCTCTGTGGAAATCCACCCGGGGCCTAGGTCTCAGGTTCCAAGAGCGACTTTCATGCGTGGCCTCTTAAAATCCCAACAAAATTCATGGCAATGCTTCTCTGAGTTCAGTTCCAAAACCCAGTCTCTAAGGGGAATCACACCAGAGTTCAAGCCCACGTGGACCCAGTCATTTTTTCCAATGCCACACAAATGACCAAAATTAAAACCAAAACACTCCCACATGGCCCTCATCTTATTTCATATAGTCAATCATCTTAACCTCTGGCTGGAGGTTTCCATGAGGGGCGCAGCCCAAGACAGTGTCCAAAATCAGCTCGTTTGCCCCTCATTTGTCTAAAGTCAGGGTAGCCTGGACACCGTTTCTGTGAACCAGGAGTGAACAAATAAGCCTGCCGTTAATACTTCTGTGTTTCTCCAATTTGAGGCCTACTCATTTTAGGTATCGATTCTTTAGGTGATTTAGAGTCATGCGAAAACACAAGTACCTCTGCAGGGCTTTGAAGAACTCATTTGACCCAAAGAATCCCTATTGTCATTTGATGGAGTGCAGGAACCTAACAGAGGAAGGCAAGAGACTTCATCCACAATGAATGAAATTTTTTGCCATTTTGGTTTTGGAAGCTCACATGGGATCATTCTTAAGATCCATCAGGTGCTGAGAATCTAAGTCACAGCCACACACAGGCCCAAGAGGCTGATAAAGACACATCCCTTACCAAAGCAATTAAGCAAAGAGCCACAGGTGAGGCCCATTCATTTCCATTTGAAAACTGTTTTCATCAGGCTTCACAAAGGGGTGGCCTGAGGCAAAGACCTTCCTGACATTCAGTGCAACACAACAATAAGTAAGCAAAAGGCCCAAAGCAGGGTTTCTGCACTGAGACTTTCCTGGTCACACTTATATCTGAGTTTTCTGAGATGCTCGCCATTCTCTTCAGCTATCCAGTACATGGCCATGTCACAGAGCTTGGAGGTGGTACATATTTTGGACACAAATCCATGAGCCTATTTTGGAGAGTGGCCAGAATTCAGGAAGAGAACTACAACTTAGAAAGATAGCAGGTGTTGCACATCGATAAGACAAGCTGCAGTCCATTCATATATTGGGCATGGGAAGATTTATACTAGACAGGACACATCCATTAATGCATTCTCTTTTCTAATGTCTACAACAACGGACACAGTGGGATACACAGAAAGAGAAACACTCGCCGTGTCAAATGACTTACTAGAAACTGTCCACTCCAAACCAAACAAACCGCCTTTTCTATCTATTCTCAGAACATGAGACAAAACAACAAACCCACACCCACTCCCACAAAGGCACCTCCTTCCCCCAAGTACGTCTGTGACTATCCGGAGTGTCCTCTGACTGGTGGGCCATACTATGTTCCCCCGAAATGGCCTGTCTTCTCTCAGATCTTGTTTCCTTGACCAACTCTGTGAAGATGTCAGGAAAAAGTGGTTAGCCACTACCTGTTTTCTCAGGAAAGGTCCATCTTCAGAGCTCTCCTGGCATTTGGCCATCCTCACATTATTAGGTACCAAGAAAACTGACTCTGTCCTTGGTAAATCCAAACAAGTGAGCCCACTGGGACTGGGACTGGGACTGCCTCTGGGTGCCTGGCTTCTTGGATACCAAGTTCAGAGAGTTCCATCACCAAGGAAATGAGGTATGTCACATTCTTTGGAACTGAATGAGGTCACTGCCTTGGCAACCACTTTGTCCTAACAGTTGCTTCCAAGGGTAACATAAGATGGAGGTTGCCCCTACTTCCTGTGACACTTTCATAAGGTAGAATATATATCACCATTGGCACCCGGGAACAGCTCTCCACTCAGGCCTGGTTTGGTCCATTTTCTGTACAATAAGAAGAGAGAGAGGCAGATTCAGACACATCCCTTCATCCTGACCAGGTTGTTTGCCATGGAAGATGACTTTTGCTCTCTCAGGTGCTTCATACCTGCCTACAACTTCTCCAGGTATCATTTGTGCATGGACATTTGAGGTTCTCATCAGGTGGAAGGTCCCCAACTTTCCTGTATTGTAAGAACCACTCTGTCCCTGCTCTTCTGTAAAATGATTGAGGGAACAGTGTATACTTGGGGTTAAAAACAGGTTTGATTTGGGTTACGAGTGATTCTGTGTGATGAATAATGGTATTGGGAACCTGCAATATTTACAAGAATATAGAGGTGAAATATAAGTAGGAAAACAGAAATCTAGGTATGATTTGAAGCCCAGAAGGGTTTTGCCCTTGATTGGGATACTTAGCTTTGAATGATGTTCTGCAAAGATGCCTCAGATAATTCGATATACAATGGCATAGGACCTTGTACATTGGATGATTGAATTTAGAGAGAACATCCAGTCAAAAAGGGATATTCAATAGGATTAGGAAGATAGTCGGTAGGTTTAGGAAGAAGAGTGAGTATAGAATTTGGACCAAAGTTCTTTAGCAATAGACTTTCGGTTGTTGAGTGAATGTAAATGTCAGCACATATGAAGAGTCAGTCACTATGTTGAACTGGGGAAAATATGTAGAAAAGCAGATATCAATAGAAATATTAGGAAATCAGGTAAACTATAAAGTGAGTGATAGAATTAGACATTTTCAACAGGGTTGAGTTTGAATATATAAATTAGGAAAAAAACAAATATGTAGTCACCAATAGGATTGACAATTGACAGCATTAGGCAACCTGGACATGGATGTTTTTAGAAATCCATGTTCACTTTCCATTTAGGCTTTGGTACAATCATAAGTGTGACCTTTCCATTTTTTGTCCAGAATATTACTGTGATAATGAGGTGACATGAGTATTTCTTTCACCATTTCTGGGAGCAATATATTGAAGATGTAAAATGAGAATCGGGGTTACAAAGAGGTTTACCCTGTTTCTAGGAATATAGAGAAAAAGCATGAATAGACCATACTGTGAATAAATAATATAACTTTTTTGAACTTTAAATAATGAACTGAACTGATATCTGAAAAATTAAAGGAAATCGTATATTGATATACAATCATTCATTCCAACCAGGTATATATGTAATGGAAATATTTGTGTTTTGGTTTATCATGAAGAGTGTGTGACGTTTGCTTCAAAATAATTATGGAAATTCAAAATAATGTATTGGAAAGAAGTCTCATGAAAAGACCAGTCAAGAAACCCTGACAATACATGTGTTCTGAAGCAACAAGTGGTGAAAGTTGAAACAAATGCTTATTAATTTGTGAACTTGTGGATGAAATGTATATCCTGTGATGTGCAAAAACTGAAGAAACAATAATGTACCAGTGTCGAATACAAATGAATGACAAATTACATATCATGTCCCATAGGAGTCTACTTGCATTGATGTTAGACTGTTTCAGTTACTGTAGAATAATTAGGATTTGTGTGCACCATTCACTGAAGTTAGTTTTCAGTACTAGGAAACAAATATGTATTTAAGGTGGATGAATATTTCTGATTATCATCTTGTGAAAAGTGGATTATAAATCCACATACATGAACATGAATGAATTTAGAGAGTGTATATTAGACACATATATTTCATATTTTGAAAATTTGGAGAGTATATCTATATCTATATCTATATCTATACACACACACACACACACACACACACACACACACACACAACTAACAGACATTAAAAAGTACCAATATAAATGCCAATCGAAATTCATCAGTAAATATGTATCATCCACAAATGCAAAAATATTTATTTTACTGAACATGAGCTAATGAATAATGTTGTTCTACTAGGACGCTCTCCTATAAGTTGAATTTTCATTTCCAACAGCATTTAGGAGGAGTGAACTCTTCTCACAATTTGTATCTGCCAAGACAGCCACCTCACAAAAATGTACGTGTGATACCTGGTAGGATTCTATATATGCATATAAATATACATGTGTGAATAGACTACAGAAAAAGGAAACAAAAATTCACATATTTGTTAAGTTTAAAACACATGGAGAATATTTCAAATAAATTTGACTAGATTTATAACTCCTACCTTATATAATGCAAATGTCAAGTCCAACTATACAACATGTCTCCTCTGAAGTACTTGTATTTCTAATGTGTTGGGTTAATTTTCTCCATTATATTAGGATGAATAGTCTGAGTCTACTAGGTATGGGTTAGTGTCAGGGATTCAGTATTTCGAATGGAAAATTGGAAAATGAATCCAATGTGTATGTAAATATATGCTGCACAAATATCCTCCCGCTCTCATCCAGAACAATGCCTTGACATTACCTTCACCCCAAGTAAGACACAATTAGAGGAGAAGAGTTACAAAATCAGTGAATACATATCTGGAATGGAAAATGCTCAGGAGTTCACAACCTTGGAGGTGGTAGAGGAGTTTCCAAAACTAAGGGACAGGGTAAACCCTCCACAAACATGGAGCTCTGCTGGCCTAAAAACTTTTTGAGAAACTGCCTCTGAGCTTCCACACTTGAAATATATGTTGTTTTCAGGAGATTTGGCTTCCTCTGTAGTGAGAACATCAAAGCTGGGTCTGCATCTATGTGACCTGGAGGACATGGTTTCTTATTTTCCAATGAACAAGATGAAGCAGTGCTGAATCCTCTCTTTGTAGGTAAACTGAGGCCACTGGGGACTAAGTGTCTCCCCGTGTGGACTGTGAAGCCATTTGGTCCTCTTCCACTTTTTGTGGTGTTTTGGCTGCTGCACTGTGAGTTTGGTATTTGTTTCACGAAATACTAGGAGCTAAACTGGGACACAGTGCTGGAGGGAGTTCTGTCACGTGTGGTGGGTCAGGGTCTGCAAGAGAATGCACCAACTAGGCTCCTATCTCTCACAGCTTGCCCCATTGCCCCCTTGTCCATATCAACCTGATTCTTAATTTTCCTCTGAAAACTCTCCATATAACAAGATGCCTTTACATATAAGGGTCTGTTGGCTGCACCATGTCAGTTACAAGCCATTTGGAATCCAATGGTAGATCCACATGGCCCTACCACGGATGTTTTATCAAACACCTCCCCACCACTGCTCTAGACCCACTACTCAGCAGGCTCCAAATTTCTGGCATCTCTGTTCTACACCATTTTCATGAAACTCAGTAAATCAAGGCACTGTCTGGTATACTCATGATCAGCAACAGGACATCAAATGTTTCTCCAGTGCCACCTGGTCATAGGAATTTCAAAAATTTCATGGTATTTATCTAGCCATTTTTCAAGCATGAAGTTGGAGGCACTGTGGGTTTCAGTTCATTCAGCAAACTTTAAATGGTGAGGAAGCTCATTTCAATGAAATCTCTGGAGAACTCTCACAGGCACGGCTTCCCAAAGAGTGGACAAAAGGTCACATTAGGCCAGGCCCATTGAGGTCTACAATGTGAGGTCCATGTGTGTTTTGACTCTCAACTATGGCTGCCATTTCTTTAAGAATAAAATCATGTGATATCCTTGCTGAGATTCCCAGGCCTCTGTGGAAATCCACTTGGGGCCTAGGTCTCAGTTTCCAAGAGCGACTTTCATGCGTGGCCTCTTAAAATCCCAACAAAATTTATGGCAATGCTTCTCTGAGTTCAGTTCCAAAACCCAGTCTCTAAGGGGAATCACACCAGAGTTCAAGCCCACGTGGACCCAGTCATTTTTTCCAATGCCACACAAATGACCAAAATTAAAACCAAAACACTCCCACATGGCCCTCATCTTATTTCATATAGTCAATCATCTTAACCTCTGGCTGGAGGTTTACATGAGGGGCGCAGCCCAAGACAGTGTCCAAAATCAGCTCGTTTGCCCCTCATTTGTCTAAAGTCAGGGTAGCCTGGACACCGTTTCTGTGAACCAGGAGTGAACAAATAAGCCTGCCGTTAATACTTCTGTGTTTCTCCAATTTGAGGCCTACTGATTTTAGGTATCGATTCTTTAGGTGATTTAGAGTCATGCGAAAACACAAGTACCTCTGCAGGGCTTTGAAGAACTCATTTGACCCAAAGAATCCCTATTGTCATTTGATGGAGTGCAGGAACCTAACAGAGGAAGGCAAGAGACTTCATCCACAATGAATGAAATTTTTTGCCATTTTGGTTTTGGAAGCTCACATGGGATCATTCTTAAGATCCATCAGGTGCTGAGAATCTAAGTCACAGCCACACACAGGCCCAAGAGGCTGATAAAGACACATCCCTTTCCAAAGCAATTAAGCAAAGAGCCACAGGTGAGGCCCATTCATTTCCATTTGAAAACTGTTTTCATCAGGCTTCACAAAGGGGTGGCCTGAGGCAAAGACCTTCCTGACATTCAGTGCAACACAACAATAAGTAAGCAAAAGGCCCAAAGCAGGGTTTCTGCACTGAGACTTTCTTGGTCACACTGATATCTGAGTTTTCTGAGATGCTCGCCATTCTCTTCAGCTATCCAGTACATGGCCATGTCACAGAGCTTGGAGGTGGTACATATTTTGGACACAAATCCATGAGCCTATTCTGGAGAATGGCCAGAATTCAGGAAGAAAACTACAACTTAGAAAGATAGCAGGTGTTGCACATCGATAAGACAAGCTGCAGTCCATTCATATATTGGGCATGGGAAGATTTATACTAGACAGGACACATCCATTAATGCATTCTCTTTTCTAATGTCTACAACAACGGACACAGTGGGATACACAGAAACAGAAACACTCGCCGTGTCAAATGACTTACTAGAAACTGTCCACTCCAAACCAAACAAACCGCCTTTTCTATCTATTCTCAGAACATGAGACAAAACAACAAACCCACACCCACTCCCACAAAGGCACCTCCTTCCCCCAAGTACGTCTGTGACTATCCGGAGTGTCCTCTGACTGGTGGGCCATACTATGTTCCCCCGAAATGGCCTGTCTTCTCTCAGATCTTGTTTCCTTGACCAACTCTGTGAAGATGTCAGGAAAAAGTGGTTAGCCACTACCTGTTTTCTCAGGAAAGGTCCATCTTCAGAGCTCTCCTGGCATTTGGCCATCCTCACATCATTAGGTACCAAGAAAACTGACTCTGTCCTTGGTAAATCCAAACAAGTGAGCCCACTGGGACTGGGACTGGGACTGCCTCTGGGTGCCTGGCTTCTTGGATACCAAGTTCAGAGAGTTCCATCACCAAGGAAATGAGGTATGTCACATTCTTTGGAACTGAATGAGGTCACTGCCTTGGCAACCACTTTGTCCTAACAGTTGCTTCCGAGGGTAACATAAGATGGAGGTTGCCCCTACTTCCTGTGACACTTTCATAAGGTAGAATGTATATCACCATTGGCACCCGGGAACAGCTCTCCACTCAGCCCTGGTTTGGTCCATCTTCTGTACAATAAGAAGAGAGAGAGGCAGATTCAGACACATCCCTTCATCCTGACCAGGTTGTTTGCCATGGAAGATGACTTTTGCTTTCTCAGGTGCTTCATACCTGCCTACAACTTCTCCAGGTATCATTTGTGCATGGACATTTGAGGTTCTCATCAGGTGGAAGGTCCCCAACTTTCCTGTATTGTAAGAACCACTCTGTCCCTGCTCTTCTGTAAAATGATTGGGGGAACAGTGTATACTTGGGGTTAAAAACAGGTTTGATTTGTGTTACGAGTGATTCTGTGTGATGAATAATGGTATTGGGAACTTGCAATATTTACAAGAATATAGAGGTGAAATATAAGTAGGAAAACAGAAATCTAGGTATGATTTGAAGCCCAGAAGGGTTTTGCCCTTGATTGGGATACTTAGCTTTGAATGATGTTCTGCAAAGATGCCTCAGATAATTCGATATAAAATGGCATAGGACCTTGTACATTGGATGATTGAATTTAGAGAGAACATCCAGTCAAAAAGGGATATTCAATAGGATTAGGAAGATAGTCGGTAGGTTTAGGAAGAAGAGTGAGTATAGAATTTGGACCAAAAGTTCTTTAGCAATAGATTTTCAGTTGTTGAGTGAATGTAAATGTCAGCACATATGAAGAGTCAGTCACTATGTTGAACTGGATAAAATATGTAGAAAAGCAGATATCAACAGAAACATTACGAAATCAGGCAAAGTATAAAGTGAGTGATAGAATTAGACATTTTCAACATGGTTGAGTTTGAATATATAAATTAGGAAAAAAACAAATATGTAGTCACCAATAGGATTGACAATTGACAGCATTAGGCAACCTGGACATGGATGTTTTTAGAAATCCATGTCCACTTTCCATTTAGGCTTTGGTACAATCATAAGTGTGACCTTTCCATTTTTTGTCCAGAATATTACTGTGATAATGAGGTGACATGAGTATTTCTTTCACCATTTCTGGGAGCAATATATTGAAGATGTAAAATGAGAATCGGGGGTACAAAGAGGTGTACCCTGTTTCTAGGAACATAGAGAAAAAGCATGAATAGACCATACAGTGAATAAAAAATATAACTTTTTTGAACTTTAAATAATGAATTGAACTGATATCTGAAAAATTAAAGGAAATCGTATATTGATATACAATCATTCATTCCAACCAGGTATATATGTAATGGAAATATTTGTGTTTTGGTTTATCATGAAGAGTGTGTGAGTTTTGCTTCAAAATGATTATGGAAATTCAAAATAATGTGTTTGGAAAGAAGTCTCACGAAAAGACCAGTCAAGAAATCCTGACAATACATGTGTTCTGAAGCAAGAAGTGGTGAAAGTTGAAACAAATGCTTATTAATTTGTGAACTTGTGGATGAAATGTATATCCTGTGATGTGCAAAAACTGAAGAAACAATAATGTACCAGTGTCGAATACAAATGAATGACAAATTACATATCATGTCCCATAGGAGTCTACTTGCATTGATGTTAGACTGGGTCAGTTACTGTAGAATAATTAGAATTTGTATGCACCATTCACTGAAGTTAGTTTTCAGGACTAGGAAATAAATATGTATTTCAGGTGGATGAATATTTCTGATTATCATCTTGTGAAAAGTGGATTATAAATCCACATACATGAACATGAATGATTTTAGAGAGTGTATATTAGACACATATATTTCATATTTTGAAAAATTTGGAGAGTATATCTATATCTATATCTATATCTATACACACACACACACACACACACACACACACACAACTCACAGACATTAAAAAGTACCAATATAAATGCCAATCGAAATTCATCAGTAAATATGTATCATCCACAAATGCAAAAATATTTATTTTACTGAACATGAGTTAATGTATAATGTTGTTATACTAGGACGCTCTCCTATAAGTTGAATTTTCATTTCCAACAGCATTTAGGAGGAGTGAACACTTCTCACAATTTGTATCTGCCAAGACAGCCACCTCACAAAAATGTACGTGTGATACCTGGTAGGATTCTATATATGCATATAAATATACATGTGTGAATAGACTACAGAAAAAGGAAACAAGAATTCACATATTTGTTAAGTTTAAAACACATGGAGAATATTTCAAATAAATTTGACTAGATTTATAACTCCTACCTTATATAATGCAAATGTCAAGTCCAACTATACAACATGTCTCCTCTGAAGTACTTGTATTTCTAATGTGTTGGGTTAATTTTCTCCATTATATTAGGATGAATAGTCTGAGTCTACTAGGTATGGGTTAGTGTCAGGGATTCAGTATTTCGAATGGAAAATTGGAAAATGAATCCAATGTGTATGTAAATATATGCTGCACAAATATCCTCCCGCTCTCATCTAGAACAATGCCTTGACATTACCTTCACCCCAAGTAAGACACAATTAGAGGAGAAGAGTTACAAAATCAGTGAATACATATCTGGAATGGAAAATGCTCAGGAGTTCACAACCTTGGAGGTGGTAGAGGAGTTTCCAAAACTAAGGGACAGGGTAAACACTCCACAAACATGGAGCTCTGCTGGCCTAAAAACTTTTTGAGAAACTGCCTCTGAGCTTCCACACTTGAAATATATGTTGTTTTCAGGAGATTTGGCTTCCTCTGTAGTGAGAACATCAAAGCTGGGTCTGCATCTATGTGACCTGGAGGACATGGTTTCTTATTTTCCAATGAAAAAGATGAAGAAGTGCTGAATCCTATCTTTGTAGGTAAACTGAGGCCATTGGGGACTAAGTGTCTCCCCGTGTGGACTGTGAAGCCATGTGGTCCTCTTCCACTTTTTGTGGTGTTTTTGCTGCTGCACTGTGAATTTCATATTTGTTTCACGAAATACTAGGAGCTAACCGGGGACACAGTGCTGGAGGGAGTTCTGTCACGTGTGGTGGGTCAGGGTCTGCAAGAGAATGCACCAACAAGGCTCCTATCTCTCACAGCTTGCCCCATTGCCCCCTTGTCCATATCAACCTGATTCTTAATTTTCCTCTGAAAACTCTCCATGTAACAAGATGCCTTTACATATAAGGGTCTGCTGGCTGCACCATGTCAGTTACAAGCCATTTGGAATCCAATGGTAGATCCACATGGCCCTACCACGGATGTTTTATCAAACACCTCCCCACCACTGCTCTTGACCCACTACTCAGCAGGCTCCAAATTTCTGGCATCTCTGTTCTACACCATTTTCATGAAACTCAGTAAATCAAGGCACTGTCTGGTATACTCATGATCAGCAACAGGACATCCAATGTTTCTCCAGTGCCACCTGGTCATAGAAATTTCAAAAATTTCATGGTATTTATCTAGCCATTTTACAAGCATGAAGTTGGAGGCACTGTGGGTTTCAGTTCATTCAGCAAACATTAAATGGTGAGGAAGCTCATTTCAATGAAATCTCTGGAGAACTCTCACACGCATGGCTTCCCAAAGAGTGGACAAAAGGTCACATTAGGCCAGGCCCATTGAGGTCTACAATGTGAGGTCCATGTGTGTTTTGACTCTCAACTATGGCTGCCATTTCTTTAAGAATAAAATCATGTGATATCCTTGCTGAGATTCCCAGGCCTCTGTGGAAATCCTCCCGGGGCCTAGGTCTCAGTTTCCAAGAGCGACTTTCATGCGTGGCCTCTTAAAATCCCAACAAAATTCATGGCAATGCTTCTCTGAGTTCAGTTCCAAAACCCAGTCTCTAAGGGGAATCACACCAGAGTTCAAGTCCACGTGGACCCAGTCATTTTTTCCAATGCCACACAAATGACCAAAATTAAAACCAAAACACTCCCACATGGCCCTCATCTTATTCCATATAGTCAATCATCTTAACCTCTGGCTGGAGGTTTCCATGAGGGGCGCAGCCAATGACAGTGTCCAAAATCAGCTCGTTTGCCCCTCATTTGTCTAAAGTCAGGGTAGCCTGGACACCGTTTCTGTGAACCAGGAGTGAACAAATAAGCCTGCCGTTAATACTTCTGTGTTTCTCCAATTTGAGGCCTACTGATTTTAGGTATCGATTCTTTAGGTGATTTAGAGTCATGCAAAAACACAAGCACCTCTGCAGGGCTTTGAAGAACTCATTTGACCCAAAGAATCCCTATTGTCATTTGATGGAGTGCAGGAACCTAACAGAGGAAGGCAAGAGACTTCATCCACAATGAATGAAATTTTTTGCCATTTTGGTTTTGGAAGCTCACATGGGATCATTCTTAAGATCCATCAGGTGCTGAGAATCTAAGTCACAGCCACACACAGGCCCAAGAGGCTGATAAAGACACATCCCTTTCCAAAGCAATTAAGCAAAGAGCCACAGGTGAGGCCCATTCATTTCCATTTGAAAACTGTTTTCTTCAGGCTTCACAAAGGGGTGGCCTGATGCAAAGATCTTCCTGACATTCAGTGCAACACAACAATAAGTAAGCAAAAGGCCCAAAGCAGGGTTTCTGCACTGAGACTTTCCTGGTCACACTGATATCTGAGTTTTCTGAGATGCTCGCCATTCTCTTCAGCTATCCAGTACATGGCCATGTCACAGAGCTTGGAGGTAGTACATATTTTGGACACAAATCCATGAGCCTATTCTGGAGAGTGGCCAGAATTCAGGAAGAAAACAACAACTTAGAAAGATAGCAGGTGTTGCACATCGATAAGACAAGCTGCAGTCCATTCATATATTGGGCAGGATGAATTTTGGTATGATTTATACTAGACAGGACACATCCATTAATGCATTCTCTTTTCTAATGTCTACAACAACGGACACAGTGGGATACACAGAAACAGAAACACTCGCCGTGTCAAATGACTTACTAGAAACTGTCCACTCCAAACCAAACAAACCGCCTTTCCTATCTATTCTGAGAACATGAGACAAAACAACAAACCCACACTCACTCCCACAAAGGCACATCCTTGCCCCAAGTAGGTCTGTGACTATCCGGACTGTCCTCTGACTGGTGGGCCATACTATGTTCCCCCGAAATGGCCTGTCTTCTCTCAGATCTTGTTTCCTTGACCAACTCTGTGAAGATGTCAGGAAAAAGTGGTTAGCCACTACCTGTTTTCTCAGGAAAGGTCCATCTTCAGAGCTCTCCTGGCATTTGGCCATCCTCACATCATTAGGTACCAAGAAAACTGACTCTGTCCTTGGTAAATCCAAACAAGTGAGCCCACTGGGACTGGGACTGTGACTGCCTCTGGGTGCCTGGCTTCTTGGATACCAAGTTCAGAGAGTTCCATCACCAAGGAAATGAGGTATGTCACATTCTTTGGAACTGAATGAGGTCACTGCCTTGGCAACCACTTTGTCCTAACAGTTGCTTCAAAGGGTAACATAAAATGGAGGTTGCCCCCGCTTCCTGTGACACTTTCATAAGGTAGAATGTATATCACCATTGGCAGGCCGGAACAGCTCTCCACTCAGGCCTGGTTTGGTCCATCTTCTCTACAATAAGAAGAGAGAGAGGCAGATTCAGACACATCCCTTCATCCTGACCAGGTTGTTTGCCATGGAAGATGACTTTTGCTCTCTCAGGTGCTTCATACCTGCCTACAACTTCTCCAGGTATCATTTGTGCATGGACATTTGAGGTTCTCATCAGGTGGAAGGTCCCCAACTTTCCTGTATTGTAAGAACCACTCTGTCCCTGCTCTTCTGTAAAATGATTGAGGGAACAGTGTATACTTGGGGTTAAAAACAGGTTTGATTTGTGTTACGAGTGATTCTGTGTGATGAATAATGGTATTCGGAACTTGCAATATTTACAAGAATATAGAGGTGAAATATAAGTAGGAAAACAGAAATCTAGGTATGATTTTAAGCCCAGAAGGGTTTTGCCCTTGATTGGGATACTTAGCTTTGAATGATGTTCTGCAAAAATTCCTCAGATAATTCGATATACAATGGCATAGGACCTTGTACATTGGATGATTGAATTTAGAAGAGAACATCCAGTCAAAAAGGGATATTCAGTAGGATTAGGAAGATAGTCGGTAGGTTTAGGAAGAAGAGTGAGTATAGGATTTGGACCAAAAGTTCTTTAGCAATAGACTTTCGGTTGTTGAGTGAATGTAAATGTCAGCACATATGAAGGGTCAGTCACTATGTTGAACTGGGGAAAATATGTAGAAAAGCAGATATCAATAGAAACATTACGAAATCAGGCAAAGTATAAAGTGAGTGATAGAATTAGACATTTTCAACAGGGTTGAGTTTGAATATATAAATTAGGAAAAAAACAAATATGTAGTCACTAATAGGATTGACAATTGACAGCATTAGGCAACCTGGACATGGATTTTTTTAGAAATCCATGTTCACTTTCCATTTAGGCTTTGGTACAATCATAAGTGTGACCTTTCCATTTTTGGTCCAGAATATTACTGTGATAATGAGGTGACATGAGTATTTCTTTCACCATTTCTGGGAGTAATATATTGAAGATGTAAAATGAGAATCAGGGGTACAAAGACGTGTACCCTGTTTCTAGGAACATAGAGAAAAAGCATGAATAGACCATACTGTGAATAAATAATATACGTTTTTTGAACTTTAAATAATGAATTGAACTGATATCTGAAAAATTAAAGGAAATCGTATATTGATATACAATCATTCATTCCAACCAGGTATATATGTAATGGAAATATTTGTGTTTAGGTTTATCATGAAGAGTGTGTGAGTTTTGCTTCAAAATGATTATGGAAATTCAAAAAAATGTGTTTGGAAAGAAGTCTCATGAAAAGACCAGTCAAGAAACCCTGACAATACATGTGTTCTGAAGCAAGAAGTGGTGAAAGTTGAAACAAATGCTTATTGATTTGTGAACTTGTGGATGAAATGTATATCCTGTGATGTGCAAAAACTGAAGAAACAATAATGTACCAGTGTCGAATACAAATGAATGACAAATTACAGATCATGTCCCATAGGAGTCTACTTGCATTGATGTTAGACTGGGTCAATTACTGTAGAATAATTAGGATTTGTATGCACCATTCACTGAAGTTAGTTTTCAGTACTAGGAAACAAATATGTATTTCAGGTGGATGAATATTTCTGATTATAATCTTGTGAAAAGTGGATTATAAATCCATATACATGAACATGAATGAATTTAGAGAGTGTATATTAGACGCATATATTTCATATTTTGAAAAATTTGGAGAGTATATCTATATCTATATCTATATCTATACACACACACACACACACACACACACAAACAGAAACACTCACAGACATTAAAAATACCAATATAAATGCCAATCGAAATTCATCAGTAAATATGTATCATCCACAAATGCAAAAATATTTATTTTACTGAACATGAGGTAATGTATAATGTTGTTCTACTAGGACGCTCTCCTATAGGTTGAATTTTCATTTCCAACAGCATTTAGGAGGAGTGAACTCTTCTCACAATTTGTATCTGCCAAGACAGCCACCTCACAAAAATGTACGTGTGATACCTGGTAGGATTCTATATATGCATATAAATATACATGTGTGAATAGGCTACAGAAAAGGGAAACAAGAATTCACATATTTGTTAAGTTTAAAAACACATGGAGAATATTTCAATTAAAATTTGACTAGATTTATAACTCCTACCTTATATAATGCAAATGTCAAGTCCAACTATCCAACATGTCTCCTCTAAAGTACTTGTATTTCTAATGTGTTGGGTTAATTTTCTCCATTATATTAGGATGAATAGTCTGAGTCTACTAGGTATGGGTTAGTGTCAGGGATTCAGTATTTCGAATGGAAAATTGGAAAATGAATCCAATGTGTATGTAAATATATGCTGCACAAATATCCTCCCGCTCTCATCCAGAACAAAGCCTTGACATTACCTTCACCCCAAGTAAGACACAATTAGAGGAGAAGAGTTACAAAATCAGTGAATACATATCTGGAATGGAAAATGCTCAGGAGTTCACAACCTTGGAGGTGGTAGAGGAGTTTCCAAAACTAAGGGACAGAGTAAACCCTCCACAAACATGGAGCTCTGCTGGCCTAAAAACTTTTTGAGAAACTGCCTCTGAGCTTCCACACTTGAAATATATGTTGTTTTCAGGAGATTTGGCTTCCTCTGTAGTGAGACCATCAAAGCTGGGTCTGCATCTATGTGACCTGGAGGACATGGTTTCTTATTTTCCAATGAACAAGATGAAGCAGTGCTGAATCCTCTCTTTGTAGGTAAACTGAGGCCACTGGGGACTAAGTGTCTCCCCATGTGGACTGTGAAGCCATTTGTCCTCCTCCACTTTTTGTGGTGTTTTTGCTGCTGCACTGTGAGTTTGGTATTTGTTTCACGAAATACTAGGAGCTAAACTGGGACACAGTGCTGGAGGGAGTTCTGTCACGTGTGGTGGGTAGGGTCTGCAAGAGAATGCACCAACTAGGCTCCTATCTCTTACAGCTTGCCCATTGCCCCCTTGTCCATATCATCCTGATTCTTAATTTTCCTCTGAAATCTCTCCATATAACAAGATGCCTTTACATATAAGGGTCTGCTGGCTGCACCATGTCAGTTACAAGCCATTTGGAATCCAATGCTAGATAAACATGGCCCTACCACGGATGTTTTATCAAACACCTCCCCACCATTGCTCTAGACCCACTACTCAGCAGGCTCCAACTTACTGGCATCTCTGTTCTACAACATTTTCATGAAACTCAGTAAATCAAGGCACTGTCTGGTATCCTCATGATCAGCAACAGGACATCCAATGTTTCTCCAGTGCCACCTGGTCATAGGAATTTCAAAAATTTCATGGTATTTATCTAGCCATTTTTCAACCATGAAGTTGGAGGCACTGTGGGTTTCAGTTCATTCAGCAAACATTAAATGGTGAGGAAGCTCATTTCAATGAAATCTCTGGAGAACTCTCACAGGCACGGCTTCCCAAAGAGTGGACAAAAGGTCACATTAGGCGAGGCCCATTGAGGTCTACAATGTGAGGTCCATGTGTGTTTTGACTCTCAACTATGGCTGCCATTTCTTTAAGAATAAAATCATGTGATATCCTTGCTGAGATTCCCAGGCCTCTGTGGAAATCTACCCGGGGCCTAAGTCTCAGTTTCCAAGAGCGACTTTCATGCGTGGCCTCTTAAAATCCCAACAAAATTCATGGCAATGCTTCTCTGAGTTCAGTTCCAAAAACCCAGTCTCTAAGGGGAATCACACCAGAGTTCAAGTCCACGTGGACCCAGTCATTTTTTCCAATGCCACACAAATGACCAAAATTAAAACCAAAACACTCCCACATGGCCCTCACCTTATTTCGTATAGTCAATCATCTTAACCTCTGGCTGGAGGTTTCCCTGAGGGGCGCAGCCAATGACAGTGTCCAAAATCTGCTCGTTTGCCCCTCATTTGCCTAAAGTCAGGGTAGCCTGGACACCGTTTCTGTGAACCAGGAGTGAACAAATAAGCCTGCGGTTAATACTTCTGTGTTTCTCCAATTTGAGGCCTACTGATTTTAGGTATCGTTTCTTTAGGTGATTTAGAGTCATGCGAAAACACAAGCACCTCTGCAGGGCTTTGAAAAACTCATTTGACCCAAAGAATCCCTATTGTCATTTGATGGAGTGCAGGAACCTAACAGAGGAAGGCAAGAGACTTCATCCACAATGAATGAAATTTTTTGCCATTTTGGTTTTGGAAGCTCACATGGGATCATTCTTAAGATCCATCAGGTGCTGAGAATCTAAGTCACAGCCACACACAGGCCCAAGAGGCTGATAAAGACACATCCCTTTCCAAAGCAATTAAGCAAAGAGCCACAGGTGAGGCCCATTCATTTCCATTTGAAAACTGTTTTCTTCAGGCTTCACACAGGGGTGGCCTGAGGCAAAGACCTTCTTGACATTCAGTGCAACACAACAATAAGTAAGCAAAAGGCCCAAAGCAGGGTTTCTGCACTGAGACTTTCCTGGTCACACTGATATCTGAGTTTTCTGAGATGCTCGCCATTCTCTTCAGCTATCCAGTACAGGGCCATGTCACAGATCTTGGAGGTGGTACATATTTTGGACACAAATCCATGAGCCTGTTCTGGAGAGGGGCCAGAATTCAGGAAGAAAAAAACAACGTAGAAAGATAGCAGGTGTTGCACATTGATAAGACAAGCTGCAGTCCATTCATATATTGGGCAGGATGAATTATGGGATGATTTATACTAGACAGGACACATTCATTAATGCATTCTCTTTTCGAATGTCTACAACAACGGACACAGTGGGATACACAGAAACACTCGCCATGTCAAATGACTTACTAGAAACTGTCCACTCCAAACCAAACAAACCACCTTTCCTATCTATTCTCAGAACATGAGACAAAACAACAAACCCACACCCACTCCCACAAAGGCACCTCCTTCCCCCAAGTACGTCTGTGACTATCCGGAGTGTCCTCTGACTGGTGGGCCATACTATGTTCCCCCGAAATGGCCTGTCTTCTCTCAGATCTTGTTTCCTTGACCAACTTTGTGAAGATGTCAGGAAAAAGTGGTTAGCCACTACCTGTTTTCTCAGGAACGGTGCATCTTCAGAGCTCTCCTGGCATTTGGCCATCCTCACATCATTAGGTACCAAGAAAACTGACTCTGTCCTTGGTAAATCCAAACAAGTGAGCCCACTGGGACTGGGACTGGGACTGCCTCTTGGTGCCTGGCTTCTTGGATACCAAGTTCAGAGAGTTCCATCACCAAGGAAATGAGGTATGTCACATTCTTTGGAACTGAATGAGGTCACTGCCTTGGCAACCACTTTGTCCTAACAGTTGCTTCCAAGGGTAACATAAGATGGAGGTTGCCCCTACTTCCTGTGACACTTTAATAAGGTAGAATGTATATCAACCATTGGCACCCGGGAACAGCTCTCCACTCAGGCCTGGTTTGGTCCATCTTCTCTACAATAAGAAGAGAGAGATTCAGATTCAGACACATCCCTTCATCCTGACCAGGTTGTTTGCAATGGAAGATGACTTTTGCTCTCTCAGGTGCTTCATACCTGCCTAGAACTTCTCCAGGTATTATTTGTGCATGGACATTTGGGATTCTCATCAGGTGGAAGGTCCCCAACTTTCCTGTATTGTAAGAACCACTCTGTCCCTGCTCTTCTGTAAAATGATTGAGGGAACGGTGTATACTTGGGGTTAAAAACAGGTTTGATTTGGGTTACGAGTGATTCTGTGTGATGAATAATGGTATTGGGAACCTGCAATATTTACAAGAATATAGAGGTGAAATATAAGTAGGAAAACAGAAATCTAGGTATGATTTGAAGCCCAGAAGGGTTTTGCCCTGGATTGGGATACTTAGCTTTGAATGATGTTCTGCAAAGATGCCTCAGATAATTTGATATACAATGGCATAGGACCTTGTACATTGGATGATTGAATTTAGAAGAGAACATCCAGTCAAAAAGGGATATTCAGTAGGATTAGGAAGATAGTCGGTAGTTTTAGGAAGACGAGTGAGTATAGGATTTGGACCAAAAGTTCTTTAGCAATAGACTTTCGGTTGTTGAGTGAATGTAAATGTCAGCACATATGAAGAGTCAGTCACTATGTTGAACTGGGGAAAATATGTAGAAAAGCAGATATCAATAGAAACATTACGAAATCTGGCAAAGTATAAAGTGAGTGATAGAATTAGACATTTTCAACAGGGTTGAGTTTGAATATATAAATTAGGAAAAAAACAAATATGTAGTCACCAATAGGATTGACAATTGACAGCATTAGGCAACCTGGGCATGGATGTTTTTAGAAATCCATGTTCACTTTCCATTTAGGCTTTGGTACAATCATAAGTGTGACCTTTCCTTTTTTTGTCCAGAATATTACTGTGATAATGAGGTCACATGAGTATTTCTTTCACCATTTCTGGGAGCAATATATTGAAGGTGTAAAATGAGAATCGGGGGTACAAAGAGGTGTACCCTGTTTCTAGGAACATAGAGAAAAAGCATGAATAGACCATACTGTGAATAAATAATATAACTTTTTTGAACTTTAAATAATGAATTAACTGATATCTGAAAAATTAAAGGAAATCATATATTGATATACAATCATTCATTCCAACCAGGTATATATCTAATGGAAATATTAGTGTTTTGGTTTATTATGAAGAGTGTGTGAGTTTTGCTTCAAAATGATTATGGAAATTCAAAATAATGTGTTTGGAAAGAAGTCTCATGAAAAGACCAGTCAAGAAACCCTGACAATACATGTGTTCTGAAGCAAGATGATTAATGTTGAAACAAATGCTTATTAATTTGTGAACTTGTGGATGAAATGTATATCCTGTGATGTGCAAAAACTGAAGAAACAATAATGTACCAGTGTCGAATACAAATGAATGACACATTACATATCATGTCCCATAGGAGTCTACTTGCATTGGTGTTAGACTGGGTCAGTTACTGTAGAATAATTAGGATTTGTATGCACCATTCACTGAAGTTAGTTTTCAGTACTAGGAAACAAATATGTATTTCAGGTGGATGAATATTTCTGATTATCATCTTGTGAAAAGTTGATTATAAATCCACATACATGAACATGAATGAATTTAGAGTGTGTATATTAGACACATATATTTCATATTTTGAAAAATTTGCAGAGTATATCTATATCTATATCTATATCTATATATATATACACACTCACACACACACACACACACACACACACACACACACAACACTCACAGACATTAAAAAGTACCAATATAAATGCCAATCGAAATTCATCAGTAAATATGTATCATCCACAAATGCAAAAATATTTATTTTACTGAACATGAGTTAATGTATAATGTTGTTCTACTAGGACTCTCTCCTATAGGTTGAATTGTCATTTCCAACAGCATTTAGGAGGAGTGAACTCTTCTCACAATTTGTATCTGCCAAGACAGCCATCTCACAAAAATGTACGTGTGATACCTGGTAGGATTCTATATATGCATATAAATATACATGTGTGAATCGGCTACAGAAAAGGGAAACAAGAATTCACATATTTGTTAAGTTTAAAAACACATGAGAATATTTCAATTAAAATTTGACTAGATTTATAACTCCTACCTTATATAATGGAAATGTCAAGTCCAACTATACAACATGTCTCTGGAGAACCTTTGGATGTCCTGTTGTTTATCATGAGTATACTAGACAGTGCCTTGATTGACTGTGTTTCATGAAAATGATCTAGAACAGACATGCCAGTAAGTTGGTGCCTGCTGAGTAGTGTGCCTAGAGCAGTGGTGTGTATGTGTGTCATAATACATCTCTGATGTGGCCATATGGATTTGCCATTGGCTTCCAAATGGCTTGTGACAGACATGGTGAGGCCAGCAGACACTAATATGTAAGGGCGTCTTGTTATATGGAGAGGTTTCATGGCAATGTTAAGAATCAGGTTGCAATAGACAAGGGAGAAAGCTATGTGGGATAGAAGCCTGGTTGGTGCATTCTCCTGCAGACCCTGACCCACCACATGTGGCAGAACTCCATCCAGCACTGTGTCCCTTTTGAACTCCTTGTATTTCGTGAAGCAAATACCAAACTACCAATGCAGGAGAAAGAAAAACCATGAAAAAGTGGAGGATGACCAAATGGCTTCACAGCCCAGATGGGGAGAGACTTAGCACGCACTGGGTCACATTTTACTTAAAAGAGAGAATTCACCACTGCTGCCTCATGTTCATTAGAAAATAAGAAACCATGTCCTCCAGGTCCCATAGAATCAGACCCAGCTTTGATGGTCTCACGACAAAGGAAGCTAAAGCTCCTGAAAACAACATATATTTCAAGTGCCCAACCTCAGAGGCAGTTTATCAAGAAGTCCTTTAGGCCAGCAGAGCTCCATGTTTGTGGAGTTTTTAACCTGTCACTTACTTATGGAAACTTCTCTACCACATCCAAGGTTGTGAACTCCTGAGCATTTTCCATTCCAGTTATATATTCACAGATTTTATAACTCTTCTCCACTAATTGTGTCTTACTTTGGTTGAAGGTAATGTCAAGGCATTGTTCTGGATGAGAGAGGGAAAATATTTTGTGTAGCACATATTTGATAGACATTGGATTCTTTTTCCTATTTTCCATTCAAAATACTGAATCCCTGACACTAACACATACCCTACTAGACTCTGACTACTAATCCTAATATGATGGAGAAAAATAACCCAAATAGAACAGAAATACAAGCAGGTCAGAGGAGGCATGGTGTATTTTTGAACTTTTCTTTTGCATAATAAATGTTAGGTGTTATAAATCTAGTGAATTTTTATTTGGAATAGTTTTTCATGTGTTTTTAAAATTAACAAATATGTGAATCCCTGCCTCCCTTTCTCTCTAGCCTATACAGCACATGTATTTTTATATGTACATATAGAATCCTACCTGGTATCACACGTACATTTTTGTGAGGTTGCTGACTCGGCAGATATAAATTGTGTGAAGAGACTACCCCTCTTAAACGCTGTTGGAACTAAAAATTCAACCTATGGGTGAGCTTCCTAGTACAACAACATTATACATAATTTCATGTTCAGTAAAGTATATATTTTTGCATCAGTAGATGTTATATATTTCATTATAAATTTCATTTGGCATATATTGCTACTTTTTTGTTTCTCTGTGTGTTTTTTTGGTATATATATATATATATATATATATATATATATATATATATACTCTCCTGATTTATCAAAACATGAAATATATGTGTCTTATATACACTCTCTACATTCATACATTCATTCATGTTCATGCATGAGGAAATATAATCAACTTTTCTCAAGATTATTATTGGAAATATTCATCCACCTGAAATACATATTTGTTTCCTTGTACTGACAACTCACTTCTGTGAATGGTGCATACAAATCCTAATAATTCTACAGTATCTGACCCAGTTTAACATCAATGCAAGTAGATTCCTATGGGGCATGATGTGTATTTTGACGTTCATTTATATTCCACACTGCTACATTAATATTTCTGCAGTTTTTGCACATCATAGGATATATATTTCATCCACAAGTTCACAAGTTTATAGGTATTTTTTCACTTTTAATCATTTCCTGCTTCAGAACACATGTATTCCTCCCGGTTTCTTGACTGGTCTTTTCATGAGACTTCTCTGCAAACACATTTTTTTTTAATTTCATAATCAGTTTTGAAGCAAAACTCACACACTTTTCATGATAAACCATAAATCTAATATCACCATTAGATGCATAACTGTTTGGAATGGATGATTGTATATCAATATTAGGTTTCCTCTATATTTTCAGAAATCAATTCAATCCATTATTTAAAGTTCGAACCAGTTATATTATTTATTCACAGTATGGTCTATTCATGCATTATCTCTATATTCATAGGCACAAGGTACACCTATTTGTACCCCCAATTAATTTATACGTCTTCAAAATATTGCTTTCCTACATATTTTACCCAGTTCATCATTGTGACTGACTCTTCACATGTGCTGACATTTACATTCACTCTCTACCTGAAACCCTATTGCTAAAGAACTTTTGGTCCAAATCCTATACTCACTCTTTTATCTAAACCCACCGACTATTTTCCTAATCCTACCGAATATCCCTTTTTGACTGGATGTTCTCTTCCACATTCAATCATCCAAATTAGAAGGTCCTATGCCATAGTATATTGATTTAACTGAGACAACTGTGCAGGACATAAATCAATGCTAAGTATCCCAATCAAGGGCCCAATGCCCTTCTGGGCTTCAAAACTTACCTAGATTTCTGTTTTCATACTTATATTTCACCTATATATTCTTATAAATATCGCAGGTTCCTAATACAAATATTCATTCCAGAGAATGATTCCTAACCCAAATTGAACATGTTATTAACCCTAACCATACACTTTTCCCTCAATCTAATTTTACAGAAGAGCAGGGACAGAGTTGGTCTTACAATACAGGAATATAGGCGATCTTCCAGCTGCTGAAAACCTAAAAGGTCCATGCTGAAATGATCCTTGGAGAAGATGTAGGCATCTATGAAGGACATGAGAGAGCAAAAGTCATCTTCCATGGCAAACAACCTGGTCAGGTTGATGGGATGTGTCTGAATTAGCCTCTCTCTTCCTAATGTAGAGAAGATGGACCAAACCATGCCTGTGTGGAGAGCTGTTCCCCGGTGCCTATGGTTGATATACCATTCTAACATATGAATGAGTCACAGCAAGTAGAGGCAGCCTCCATCTTTTGGGAACCATGTAAGCAACTGTTAAAACAAAGTGGTTTCCAAGGCAGTGACTTCATTCAGATCTTGAAGAAAGTGACATCACCTTACAGTTTTGGTAATGAAAGTCTGTGATCTTGGGATCCAGGAAACCAGGCACACAGAGTCAAACCCACTCCATGTCCCAGTGGGCTAACTTGTTTGGATTTAACAAGACAGAGTTACTCTTTCTTTGTACCTACTGATGTGAGGACAGCCAAATGCCTGGAAACTATGAAGACTGGCCTTTCCAGAGAAAGCAGGTAGTTTCTCACCATGGGCTCCTGACAACTTCACAGAGTTGGCCAAAGAGAACAGATTGGAGACAGGACACGCCATTTTGGGGGAACATAGTATGGCCCACAAGTCAGAGGACACTCCGGATAGTCACAGACCTACTTGGGGAAAGGAGGTGACTTTTTGGGTGTGAGTGTGAGTTTGTGGTTTTGTCTCATGTTCTGAGAATAGTTAGGAAAGCTGGTTTGTTTGTTTTGGAGTGGACTTTGTCTAGTAAGTCCTTTGACAAGGTGAGTGTTTCTGTGTCTATATATCATACTGTGTCCGTGATTGTAGACATTAGAAAAGAGAATGCATCAATGGATGTGTCCTGTCTACAAGAAAGCTTCAAAGCATTCATCCTGTGCAATTAATGAATGGACTGCAGGTTGCCGTATGGATGGGCAACTCCTGCCATCTTTCTAAATTCCTGTTTTCTTCCTGAATTCTGGACACTCTCCAGAATACGCTCATGATTTTGTGTCCAAGATATGTACCACCTCCATCTCTGTGACATGGCCATGTACTGGATAGCTGAAGGGAATGGCGAGTATCTCAGAAAACTCAGATATCAGTATGCCCAAGAAAGTCTCAGTGGAGAAACCCTGCTTTGGGCCTTTTGCTTACCTATTCTGTTGCCCTGAATGTCAGGAAGGTCTTTGCCTCAGGCCACAATTTGTGAAGCCTGCAGAAAATAGTTTTCAAATGGAAAAGAATGGTCATTACCTGTGCCTCTTTGCTTAATTGCTTTGGAAATGGATGTTTCTGAATCAGCCTCTCAGCCCTATGTGAGGCTGTGGCTTAGATTCACAGCACATGATGGGTCTAAAGAAAAATCCCATGTGTGCATCCCAAACCAAAATGGGCAAAAGAGCTGTCAGAGTGGTTCTTACAATACAGGAAAGTTGGGAACCTTCCACCTGATGAGAACCTCAAATGTCCATGCACAAATGATACCTGGAGAAGTTGTAGGCAGGTATGAAGCACCTGAGAGAGCAAAAGTCATCTTCCATGGCAAACAACCTGGTCAGGATGAAGGGATGTGTCTGAATCTGAATCTCTCTGTTCTTATCGTAGAGAAGATGGACCTAACCAGGCCTGAGTGGAGAGCTGTTCCCGGGTGCCAATGGTGATATACATTCTACCTTATGAAAGTGTCACAGGAAGTAGGGGCAACCTCCATCTTATGTTACCCTTGGAAGCAACTGTTAGGACAAAGTGGTTGCCAAGGCAGTGACCTCATTCAGTTCCAAAGAATGTGACATACCTCATTTCCTTGGTGATGGAACTCTCTGAACTTGGTATCCAAGAAGCCAGGCACCCAGAGGCAGTCCCAGTCCCAGTCCCAGTGGGCTCACTTGTTTGGATTTACCAAGGACAGAGTCAGTTTTCTTGGTACCTAATGATGTGAGGATGGCCAAATGCCAGGAGAGCTCTGAAGATGGACCTTTCCTGAGAAAACAGGTAGTGGCTAACCACTTTTTCCTGACATCTTCACAGAGTTGGTCAAGGAAAGAATGTCTGAGAGAAGACAGGCCATTTCGGGGGAACATAGTATGGCCCACCAGTCAGAGGACACTCCGGATAGTCACAGACCTACTTGGGGCAAGGAGGTGCCTTTGTGGGAGTGGGTGTGGGTTTGTTGTTTTGTCTCATGTTCTGAGAATAGATAGGATAGGCGGTTTGTTTGGTTTGGAGTGGACAGTTTCTAGTAAGTCATTTGACACGGCGAGTGTTTCTGTTTCTGTGTATCCCACTGTGTCTGTTGTTGTAGACATTACAAAAGAGAATGCATTAATGGATGTGTCGTGTCCTGTCTAGTATAAATCTTCCCATAATTCATCCTGCCCAATATATGAATGGACTGCAGCTTGTCTTATCGATGTGCAACACCTGCTATCTTTCTAAGTTGTTGTTTTCTTCCTGAATTCTGGCCACTCTCCAGAATAGGCTCATGGATTTGTGTCCAAAATATGTACCACTGCCAAGCTCTGTGACATGGCCATGTACTGGATAGCTAAAGAGAATGGCGAGCATCTCAGAAAACTCAGATATCAGTGTGACCAGAAAAATCTCAGTGCAGAAACCCTGCTTTGGGCCTTTTGCTTACTTATTGTTGTGTTGCACTGAATGTCAGGAAGGTCTTTGCCTCATGCCACCCCTTTGTGAAGCCTGAAGAAAACAGTTTTCAAATGGAAATGAATGGGCCTCACCTGTGGCTCTTTGCTTAATTGCTTTGGAAAGAGATGTGTCTTTATCAGCCTTTGGACCTGTGTGTGGCTGTGACTTAGATTCTCAGCACCTGATAGATCTTAAGAATGATCCCATGTGAGCTTCCAAAACCAAAATGGCAAAAATTATCATTCATTGTGGATGAAGTCTCTTGCCTTCCTCTGTTAGGTTCCTGCACTCCATCAAATGAGAATAGGGATTCTTTGGGTCAAATGAGTTCTTCAAAGCCCTGCAGAGGTGCTTGTGTTTTCACATGACTCTAAATCACCTAAAGAATTGATACCTAAAATCAGTAGGCCTGAAATTGGAGAAACAAAGAAGTATTAAAGGCAGGCTTATTTGTTCACTCCTGGTTCACAGAAACGGTGTCCAGGCTACCCTGACTTTAGGCAAATGAGGGGCAAAGGAGCTGATTTTGATCACTGTCTTGGGCTGCGCCCCTCATGGAAACCTCCAGCCAGAGGTTAAGATGATTGACTATATGGAATAAGATGAGGGCCATGTGGGAGTGTTTTGGTTTTGATTTTGGTCATTTGTGTGGCATTGGAAAAAATGACTGGGTACACGTGGGGTGAACTCTGGTGTGATTCCCCTTAGAGACTGGATTTTGGAAGTGAACTCAGAGAAGCATTGCCATGAATTTTGTTGGGATTTTAAGAGGCCACGCATGAAAGTCGCTCTTGGAAACTGAGACCTAGGCCCCGGGTGGATTTCCACAGAGGCCTGGGAATCTCAGCAAGGATATCACATGATTTTATTCTTAAAGAAATGGCAGCCATAGTTGAGAGTCAAAACACACATGGACCTCACATTGTAGACCTCAATGGGCCTGGCCTAATGTGACCTTTTGTCCACTCTTTGGGAAGCCGTGCCTGTGAGTGTTCTCCAGAGATTTCATTGAAATGAGCTTCCTCACCATTTAAAGTTTGCTGAATGAACTGAAAACCACAGTGCCTCCAACTTCATGCTTGAAAAATGGCTAGATAAATACCATGAAATTTTTGAAATTCCTATGACCAGGTGGCACTGGAGAAACATTGCATGTCCTGTTGCTGATCATGAGTATACCAGACAGTGCCTTGATTTACTGAGTTTCATGAAAATGGTGTAGAACAGAGATGCCAGAAATTTGGAGCCTGCTGAGTAGTGTGTCTAGAGCAGTGGTGGGGAGGTGTTTGATAAAACATCCGTGGTAGGGCCATGTGGATCTACCATTGGATTCCAAATGGCTTGTAACTGACATGGTGCAGCCAGCAGACCCTTGTATGTAAAGGCATCTTGTTACATGGAGAGTTTTCAGAGGAAAATTAAGAATCAGGTTGATATGGACAAGGGGGCAATGGGGCAAGCTGTGAGAGATAGGAGCCTAGTTGGTGCATTCTCTTGCAGACCCTGACCCACCACACGTGACAGAACTCCCTCCAGCACTGTGTCCCAGTTTAGCTCCTAGTATTTCGTGAAACAAATACCAAACTCACAGTGCAGCAGCAAAAACACCACAAAAAGTGGAAGAGGACCAAATGGCTTCACAGTCCACACGGGGAGACACTTAGTCCCCAGTGGCCTCAGTTTACCTACAAAGAGAGGATTCAGCACTGCTTCATCTAGTTCATTGGAAATAAGAAACCATGTCCTCCAGGTCACATAGATTCAGACCCAGCTTTGATGGTCTCACTACAAAGGAAGCCAAATCTCCTGAAAACAACATATATTTCAAGTGCAAAACTCAGTGGCAGTATCTCAAAAAATTTTTAGGCCAGCAGAGCTCCATGTTTGTGGAGTGTTTACCCTGTCCCTTAGTTTTGGAAACTCCTCTACCACCTCCAAGGTTGTGAACTCCTGAGCATTTTCCACTCCAGATATGTATTCATTGATTTTGTAACTCTTCTCCTCTAATTGTGTCTTACTTGGGGTGAAGGTAATGACAAGGCATTGTTCTGGATGAGAGCAGGAGGATATTTGTGCAGCATATATTTACATACACATTGGATTCATTTTCCAATTTTCCATTCGAAATACTGAATCCCTGACACTAACCCATACCTAGTAGACTCAGACTATTCATCCTAATATAATGGAGAAAATTAACCCAACACAATAGAAATACAAGCACTTCAGAGGAGACATGTTGTATTGTTGGACTTGACATTTGCATTATATAAGGGAGGAGTTATAAATCTAGTCAAATTTTAATTGAAATATTCTCCATGTGTTTTTAAACTTAACAAATATGTGAATTCTTGTTTCCCTTTTCTGTAGCCTATTCACACATGTATATTTATATGCATATATAGAATCCTACCAGGTATCACACGTACATTTTTGTGAGGTGGCTGTCTTGGCAGATACAAATTGTAAGAAGAGTTCACTCCTCCTAAATGCTGTTGGAAATGAAAATTCAACCTATAGGAGATCGTCCTAGTAAAACAACATTATACATTAACTCATGTTCAGTAAAATAAATATTTTTGCATTTGCGGATGATATATATTTACTGATGAATTCGATTGGCATTTATATTGGTACTTTTTAATGTCTGTGAGTGTTGTGTGTGTGTGTTTGTGTGTGTGTGTGTGTGTATATAGATATAGATATAGATATAGATATAGATATAGATATACTCTCCAAATTTTTCAAAATATGAAATATATGTGTCTAATATACACTCTCTAAATTCATTCATGTTCATGTATGTGGATTTATAATCCACTTTTCACAAGATTATAATCAGAAATATTCATCCACCTGAAATACATATTTGTTTCCTAGTACTGAAAACTAACTTCAGTGAATGGTGCATACAAATCCTAATTATTCTACAGTAACTGACCCAGTCTAACATCAATGCAAGTAGACTCCTATGGGACATGATATGTAATTTGTCATTCATTTGTATTCGACAGTGGTACATTATTATTTCTTCAGTTTTTGCACATCATAAGATATACCTTTGCCAAGGCAGTGACCTCATTCAGTTACAAAGAATGTGACATACCTCATTTCCTTGGTGATGGAACTCTCTGAACTTTGTATCCAAGGAACCAGGCACCCAGAGGCAGTCCCAGTCCCAGTCCCAGTGGGCTCACTTGTTTGGATTTACCAAAGATAGAGTCAGTCATTCTTGGTACCTACTGAAGTGAGGATTACCAAATGCCTGGAGAGCTCTGAATAGGGAGCTTTCCTGAGAAAGCAGGTAGTGGCTTTCCACTTTTTTCTTACAACTTTACAGAGTTGGCCAAGGAAAACAGATCTGAGAGAGGACAGGCCATTTTGGAAGAACAGAGTATGGCCACCAGTCAGAGGACACTCTGGTTAGTCATACACCTATGGGGAAGGAGGTGCCTTTTTGGGAGTGCGTGTGGGTTTGTGGTTTGTCTCATGTTCTGAAAATAGGTAGGAATGGCGGTTTGTTTGTTTTGGAGTGAACTGTTTCCGGTAAGTCGTTTGAAGAGGTGAGTGTTTCCATGTCTGTGTATCCCACTGTGCCTGTGGTAGTAGACATGAGAAAAGAGAATGCAGCAATGGATGTGTCATGTCTAGTATAAAGCTTCCCAGCATTCATCCTGCCCAATTTATGAATGGAGTGTGGCTTGCCTTATGCACGGGCAACACCTAATACCTTCCTAAGGCCCTGTTTTCTTCCTGAATTCTGGCCACTCTCTAGAATAGGCTCATGGTTATGTGTCCAAGATATGTACCAAATCCAAGGTCTTTGACATGGCCATGTACTGGATACCTGAATGGAATGGCCAGCATCTCAGAAAACTCAGATATCAGTGTGACCAGGAAAGTCTCAGTGGAGATACCCTGCTTTGGGCCTTTTGCTTACCTATTGTTCTGTTGCCCTGAATATCAGGAAGGTCTTTGTCTCATGAAACCCCTTTGTTAAGCCTGAAGAAAACAGTTTTCAAATGGAAATGAATGTGCATCACCTCTGGCTCTTTGCTTAATTTCATTGGAAAACAATGTGTCTGATTCAGGCCCTTTGCCCTGTTTTAGGCTGTGACTTAGATTCTCAGCACCTGATGGAAGTAAAGAAAGATCCCATATGTGCATCTAAACCAAAATGGAAAAACGTTCAATCAATGTGCATGAATTATATTGCCTTCCTTTGTTAGGTTTCTGAAATCCATCACGTCAGAATAGGGATTCTTTGGGTGAAATGAGTTCTTCAAATCTCTGCAGAGGGGCTTGGCTTTTCTCATGACTCCAATTCACAAAAAGAATCTAGACCCAACAGTCAGAGAGCCTCAAATTGGAGAAGCGAAGCAGTATTAAGGGCAGGCCTATTTGATCACTCCTGGTTCACAGGAAGGGTGTCCAAGCCACCCTGACATTCGGCAAATGAGGGGCAAGGGAGCTTATTTTGGACACTGTCTTCGGATGTGCCTCTCATGAAAACCTCCATCCAGATGTTATGATGAGTATCTTTATGGTAGAAGATGAGGGCCATGTAGGAGTGTTTTGGTTATAATTGTGGTCATTTGTGTGGCAGTTGGAAGAGATGACTGGGTAAGCCTGGGCTTGAATTCTGCTGTGATTCCCCTTAGAGACTGAGTTCTGGAACTGACCTCAGAGAAGTATTGACATGAATTGTGTTGGGATTTTAGGAGGCCATGAATGAGAGTTGCCATTGGAACCTGGGATCAAGGCCCAGAGTGGCTTTCCACAGAACACTGGGAATCACAGCCAGGATATTACATGATTTTATTCTGAAAGACTTGGCAGGCATAATTGAGATTCAAAACACACTTGGACCTTGCTTTGTAGACCTCCATGGGCCTGGCTTCATGTGACTTTTTGGCCACTCTTTGGGTAGACTTGCCTGTGAGAGTGCTCCAGAGATTTCCCTGAAATTAGCTTCCTCACCATTTAATGGTTCCTGAATGAATTGAAACCAACATTGCCTCCAAATGCATCTGTGAAAAAATGCTAGATAATTACCATGAAATTTTAGAAATTCCGATGACCAGCTGGCACTGGAGGATCTTTGATGTCCTGTTGATGATCATGAGTATAACAGACAGGGCCTTGATTGACTGGGTTTCATGAAAATGGTGTAGAACAGAGATGCCAGTAAGTTGGGGCCTGGTAAGTAGTGGGCCTAGAGCTGTGTTATGCAAATGTGTGATAAAACATCTGTGGTGGGGCCATGTGGATCTTCCATTGGCTTCCAAATGGCTGTGACTGACATGGTGCAACCATCACACCCATATATGTAAAGGCATATTTTTATATGGAGAGGTTTCAGGGCAATGTTCAGTATCATGTTGCTATTGTCAAGGGGGCAAGCTACTTGAGATAGAACCCTGGTTGGTGCATTCTCCTGGAGACCCTGCCAACCACACCTGACAGAACTCCCTTCAGCATTGTGTCCCATTTGAACTCGTTGTATTTCATGAAGCAAATACCAAACTCCCAGTGCAGCAGCAAGAAACACCACGAAAATTTGAGGATGACATTGGTTTCACAGTCCACACGGGAAGACCCTTAGCCCTCAGTGGCCAAAGTTTACCTACAAAAAGAGAATTCATCACTGCTGCCTCATTTTTATTTTAAAATAAGTAACCATTTCCTCCAGGTCACATAGATGCAGATCCAGCTTTGATGGTTTCACTACAAATAAAGCTAAAGCTCCTGACAACAACATATATTTCAAGTGCCCAACCTCAGAGGCAGATTCTCAAAAAGTCTTTTGGCCAGCAGAGCTCCATGTTTGTGGAGTGTTTACCCTGTCTCTTACTTTTGGAAACTCCTCTACCACCTCCAAAGATGTGAAATCTGGAGCATTTTCCATTCTAGATATGTATTCACAGATTTTCTAACTCTTCTCCTCTAATTGTGTCTTACTTGGGGCGAAGGTAATGTCAAGGCATTGTTCTGGAGGAGAGTGGGAAGATTTTTCCGTAGCATATATTTGCATACACATTGGATTCAGTGTCCTATTTTCAATTCAAAATACTGAATACCTGACTCTAACCCATACCCTACCAGACTCTGACTACTAATCCTAATATGATGGAGAAAAATAACCCATAAAGAATAGAAATACAAGCAGTACAGAGTAGGCATGGTGTATAGATGGACTTGCCTTTTGCATGATACAGAGTTGGAGTTATAAATCTAGTCAATTGTTTGTTGAAATAGTTGTCCTAGTATTTTTAAGGTTAACAAATATGTGAATTCCTGTCTCCCTTTCTCTGTATTCTTATATGCACATATAGATTCCTATCTGGTACCAAACGTACATTCTTGTGAGGTGGCTGACTTGGCAGATACAAATTGTTAGAAGAGATCACTCCTACTAAACCCTGTTGGAACTGAATATTCAACCTATGGGTGAGCTTGCTAGTTGAACAGCATTATACATAAATCCATGTTCAGTAAAATGAATATTTTTAGATCTGTGGATGGTATATATTTTATAATGAATTTTGATTGACATATATATTGTTACTTTTTTGTCTGTGTGTGTGTTTTATGTATATGTATATATATGTATATATATATACGTATATATATATATATATATATATATATACACTCTCCAGGTTTTTCAAAATATGAAATATATGTGTCTTATATTCACTCCCTAAATTCATTCATGTTCATGTATGTGGATTTATAATCAACTATTCACAAGATTATTCTCAAAATATTCATCCACCTGAAATTTGCCCAATGCTCTCAAATGTCAATCCTATTTGTGACTACATATTTGTTTCTTCCTAAGATTATATATTTAAACTCAACCCTGTTCAAAATGTCTAATCCTATCACACACTTTATTCTCTGCCTGATTTTGTAATGTCTCTATTGATATATGCTTTCCTACATATTTTCCCCACTTCATCATTGTGACTGACTCTTCACTTGTGCTGACATTTACATTCACTCTCTAATCGAAATCCTATTGCTAAGAAACTTTTGTTCCAAATCTTATACTCACCCTTCTTCCTAAACTTACTGACTATCTTCCTAATGCTACAGACTATCCCTTTTTGACTGGATGTTCTCTTCTACATTCAATCATCCAAGTAAACGTGGTGCGAGCTTCAGAGGAGGAGAGTACCAACAGGCTATCTCATGCAACATCAAAGGGTTTATTGGGTGTCCAGAATGCTGGGGTTCAGAGCTCACCTGAATAGTGCAGATAGCCCTGAGAATAGCTGAAGTAGAGCTTATATACTTTCCCTGGAGAGAGAAGGGAGGGAATTGTATTGATGTGTCAGGGCGAGTGGGCGGTTTGCATGCAACTGGGAGAGGGAGTACATTCTGCAATTTGGCAGCTGGGGATAGAACATTCTGGGAACAAGTTTTGCAAACATTTCTCAAGATTTCAACAGTGCTCTGTTAAGCATACAGAAAAACAAGATGTGACAAGTACCTATTTTATTAATATTTCATTCCCCACTTCTTCTTCTGGCTAATTTTAATCATAAAAATGATCATTGGAGGGTGTCACATTCAATGTCTGCTAGTGGGGTATTACCATAAGTTTAACTCCTCCAATTTGAGCCTGGAGAAAAGATATTACACGGTTGAGCAAACAGGGTTTTATAGTTAGCAATAATATGAGGATTATTATTGGACCGGCCAGGGTTGATAAAAACGTAGTTAACCAGGGGGACTGTGTGAACCAAGACTCAAGCCACCCTTTTGGGCCCTCTCTCATTTGTTGATGCTCTTCAAGGTGTCTTTTAAATTTACTCATAGATTTTATTACGACTCCAGTATAGTCAGCATAAAAACAACATTCTTTCCTCAATGCAGCACAAAGCCCCCCTTCTCTAATGAAGAGGAGGTCCAACCCTCAACTGTTCTGTAAAACAACTTCAGAGAGAGAGGTTAAAGTTTCATGCAAAGCCCTGAAGGAGGTTTCTAATATCTTACTTTTGCTCTATTGCTGCTTCTAATTGGGTCATCTTTTGTGTCCCATGGACAATGCCACTGGTTCCTCTGCCCACCCGTGCAGCAACTCCTATTCCTAATAGGATGGCTAAAGTGAGGGATATATGTTCCCAGTGGAACCGGTTGTATGCCCCCCCTATTTGATCTTCAAATGAACCTGCATCATGATAGAGCACTCTGGGAAACATCTGCAGCATTACACAATTTATCACATATCCTGATCATTTCATGAAAACATAAACGATGTTTAAGTATATAGAATTATGCTGTTGTAGGCACTGACAAAGCAAGGCACCTAAGATAGCACTCAAGAGAGGGAAACAGTCCTATTTGGTTGCAACCGGATTCAGAGGGCATTGCTTCTATTGTAATCAATTAATCCCCTGAAACTCAAGTTTAGGTAGTTTCAGAATTTTGTACCCAACATATAAGGGATGGGGCTCAGAAGTTCACAGTCTTCAGAAGTTTAAAAAAGCAGTATTTGTTTCTGTTTTTCCTTCTGTTCTGGGCAAGTTAACTTTTCAAGGACACCTGGGAGGAGGAGAGCTTTTTCTTCCATTTCTTATTTTCCCCCTGCCAGCTGTTACCATGGAGCCCGGTTGGTAATTTCTTTATCTTAGAAATGTAGCCATCTCTGTGAAGCCCCAGCTGAAGGCCAGAGGACTTGTTCACATATTTTGTGAAAAACTAGTTAGGGGTTGTCTAGCTTAGAAGTACTGAGATTTTTAGCCAGTGGCCAAGTAGAACAGGGCAATACGAAAGAGAAAGTTTATCTACATTAAAGTCTTTATTGGGACTGTTTTGCTGAAAGTTCAAAACTCAGCCATGGTGAAGACTTCTGAAGAAGGTCATTTAAGACTTTTCTGTGGGCCTGGTACAGAGGGGGAAAGACGGGGAAGGTGGGGCTGAGAGCACCTCCGAGGATCTGCGAATGAGGGAAAAGAGAGATGTAAAAGAATAATGCGAAAGGGTATTGGGAATTTCCTAGCAGCAAACTTGAGCAGTAGATCAGGTAGAGCAGAGTGAAAGACGGGAGTGAGGATCCCAAAATCCTGTGAGGGACTTTAAATTTTAGTAACCTGTTTTCAGTGATGACAAAGCAACTTTAAAGGCCAATTATATTACATCTTGGATAAGGGTCTCAGGGCTCTCCTCAGCTCGTTTGAGCATTGGGTTAGCTGGTAAGAGGACCTGGTGGGACCCGGTGAGGGCACTGACAGGAGATGAGAGGAATGAGTCGGTGGAGCGGTACCTATGTACCTGCTACCTCAGCAAGGGGCCGATGGTCTGAGAACTGGTGGAGCTTTGGGTTTCTGATCTAGTAATTGGAGGGGAGAAATCAAGTTGCTGAGATGGGAGTGACATCAGAGGGTCTGGAGCAGAAGGCTGAGGATAATGATCTATTGGAGAAGCATAGTTCAGGATGTGAGTGAGGGAGGGAAATGGCTTCCACATAGGGGAATTTCCTTTCACTCTTTTAAGCACTTGCAGAAGTTAAAAAGGTCACGCAAAATTTGAGGATCTAGAGACCCATCTGGGTGCCATAGTTTTTGGTTGTCTAATTGGTAATGTGGCCAATGCTGTGTACTGAATTTGATGAAGAATTGGGGTTTCTTCAGGCAGCCCCTGTATGCACACATTTCCATGACATACAGAAAAAGTCGGCTTTTCCCCCACACAGCCATTACTCTTTGTGGCTTTGATAGTCTGCCAGGCAAACTTAGTAATCTAGACTAGCCAATCTGCATCTGGCTCGCGTGTCCCTACATCCATAATGTTTGTTTCCATTATCTATGGTACAGAAGGGATTTAATGGTATTTTAGTGGGATCCTCTTCATCAGGGATATCACAATAGGAAATACCTATAGCCAGCTAACAAATGTCTGGGTGGAGAGATGGCCACCAGGTCCCTAAGGGGGCTGTATGCGAGATAGACCATACTTCTTTTCCAGTAGGATTTGTGATCAGCCATCACTGCTTAATGGGCTGATGAGGGTTAGGACTACTTGTAGCCAAGGGGAGAGTATATAACCTTATTCACATTGCCAATACACAATTTGAAACTGTTACCAGTCTTTTTCAGTTTCCAGAAAGATTCTGTATAGGCAGAAGGCTTGAGATGAGAGGTATGGATCCAGGAAGTGATTCTGTTTACGTTTACCACTGTAGGTGTTATAATAGCACCTGGTATGGTCCTTTTCAGCGGGGTACCAGGGATGACACCTGATATCATCTTACATAGATGAAATCTCTTACTTGATATGGATGTGGAATCCCCTGGTTCCCAGTTGGGTAGGCAGTGGCCAGCTGTTTTCACAGGTATTACTGAGTTCTTTCAAGATCTTTAAGTCTGTCAAGCAAGGGGGTGTGGAAAGGATCTTTAGGTCTTACAGTTGGGCTTAGGTCCCCTACTGGAGGAGGGCCACCATAAAGAATTTCACATGTGGTAAGGTTACTCAAAGAAACAAAGGGATTTTTTCTTGCATGAAACATTGCATAAGGCAGGAGCATAGTCCAATCTTATGCTGGTCTCTAAGCTTAATTTCATTAAGGTCTCTTTAATGGTTCTATTCATTCTTTCTACTTGTCTTGAACTCTGTGGTCTATAAGCACAATTTAACTTCCAATTAATCCCCAGGTTCCTGGCTAACCCCTGACTTACCTGGGTCATGAACATCAGTCCATTGTCAGATCCTATTACCGGCTTAGCTTCCTCCAATGGTAGAGAGGCTTAGTCAGCAGCAGCGGAATCACTTAGAGTGTGTTGTGTGTTAGGGGACGAGGGCAGGGGATAAGGAGGGGGAGAAGAGTCCAGTAGAGTCAAATCTGTGACTCAGGGAGAACAGAGGGTGGAGGAGGAGGAGGTTGAGAGGGTTTGAGAGATCATGGGGGAAGGAGTAGGAGCAGAGGTAGGGGCAAGGAAAGGCTTCACCCATGGAGGAGGAGATTTGCAGAGGTCCTGCCAAGTTAAGATATATGGCTGTTGATCCGGATGGCTATGTGGCGCTGGCTGAAAGACAATACCTCTGACTTTTTAAATTAGTGGGAAGTAGAAAGATCCGTCTAGGGGCCATACGACTCCAAAGATGGGCCATTCTGAGGCACAGAGATTCTGCCAGGTCCAGCGTTTTACTAAAAAAAGAAAGATTCTGAGCCCTTAAGCGGACTTTGGTCCAGTGATCAAGGGTCAGGGACAGAGGCATTGACGTGCTCTGTTCCATAATGAAAGTTCCACAAACAGTAAAAGCAAGGACACACGACACAGATAAGACAAGACCATAAAGACAGGCAATGAACGTCCAACACTGAGACCAGGAATGAGTAGCCGGCAAAACCCAATGGTATGGCAATAACGAATCTAAAAGAAAATATCACTGAGTCGCGAAGACTATTGTTCCTTGATTTCCCGAGTTCTCTGCGGGGTCCTCCAGAGAGGTGCCCTTTGTCTCTGTGACATGTCTCTCAGCCACCGTCGGAGAGAGCCCAGGCTCTTCATCGCCAGCAATTTTGCCAAGCCCTAACAAGAAACCTGAAACCGGAAAGAGGCGCCTTACTTGCTCCGAGAGGAGCCCGTTGGGGTCTCTCATCCGCCACTGCTGGAACTCAGTGGAACCTCAATATGTAAAGGTCAGGCGAGTGTCAGAGGAAGATACTACCAAGAGACTGTCTCATGCAACAGCAAAGGGTTTATTTGTGGTCCAGCATGCTGGAGCTCAGAGCTAAATTAAATAGAGCAGAGACCTCTGAGAACAGCTTAAGCAGAGCTTATATACTTTCCTTGGAGAGGGAAGAGAGGGAAGTTCAGTGATGGGTAAGGGCGAGTGGGCGGTTTGCATGACACCGAGTGAGGGAGTACATTCTGCAGTTCGGCTGTTGGGAACAGTACATTCTAGAACAAGATTAGCAAACATTTCTCAATATTTCAACAGTGTTTTGTTAAGCATACAGAAAAACAGGAAGTGACAAGTACCTATTTTATTAATTTTATTAACCTTTCACTACCGACTATGCCTTTTTGACTTGATGTTCCTTCTACATTAATTCATGCAACGTACAAGGTGCTATGCCATTGTATATCGATTTATCTGAGACAACTCTGCAGAACGTAATTCAACACCACGTATCACTATCAAGGGCCCAATGCCCTTCTGGGCTTCAAATCAGACTTAAATTTCTTTTTTCATACATATATTTCACCTATATATTCTTCTACACATAGCAAGTTCCCAATACGATCATTCATCTAGGAAAATGATTTCTAACCCAAATCGAGCATGTTTTTAACCATAACCGGACACTGTTCCCTCAACCTAACTTTACAGAAGAGCAGGGAAGGAGTTGATATTACAATACAGAAATGTAGAAAAACTTCCACCTGCTGAAAACCTCAAAGGTCCATGCAGAAATGATCCCTGGAGAAGATGTAGGAAGCAATAAAGGACCTGAGAGACCAAAAGTCATCTTCCATGGCAAATAACCCGGTCAGGATAAAAGGTTGTGTCTGAATCAGATTTTTTTTTAATGTAGAGATCATGGACCAAACCAGGCCTGTGTGGAGATCTATTCCTGGGTGCCTTTGGTTGATATACCATTCTAACTTGTGAAAATGTCACAGGAAGTAGGGGCGGCCTCAATTTCTTGGGACCCTTGGAAGCAACAGTTAGGACAAAGTGGCTGCCAAGACAGTGCCCTCATTCAGTTCAGGAAGGAAGTGACCTCACCTCACTTTCTTGGTGATGGAACTCTCTGAACGTGGGATCCAGGAAGCCAGGCACACAGAGCCAGTCCCAGTCCCAGTCCCAGTGGTCTCACTTGTTTGGATTTACCAAGGACAGGGTCAGTATTTTTTGGTACCTACAGATGTGAGGAAGGCCAAATGCCAGGAAAGCTCGGATGCAGGGCTTTTCATGAGAAAGCAGGTAGTAGCTCACCGTTGGCTCCTAAGAAGTTCACAGAGTTGGCCAAGGAGACAAGATCTGAGACAGGAAAGGCCATTTTGGGGGAACATATTATGGCCCACAAGTCAGAGGACACTCTGGATAGTCAGAGACCTACTTAGGGGAAGGAGGTGCCTTTGTGGGTGTGGTTGTGGGTTTGTGGTTTTGTCTCATTTTCTGAGAATAGGTAGGACAGTCGGTTTGTTTCATTTGAAGTGGACTGTTTCTAGTAAGTCTTTTCACAGGGCGAGTGTTTCTATGTCTGTGTATTCCACTGTTTCCGTGGTTGTAGACATTAGAAAAGAGAATCCATCAATGGATGTGTCGTGTCTAGTAGAAATCTTCTCAGCATTCATATTGCCCCGTTTATGAATGGACTGTAGCTTGCCTTATCGATGAGCAACACCTGCTACCTTCCTAAGTTTCTATTTTCGTCCTGAATTCCGGCCAATCTCAAGAATAGGCCCATGGTTTTGTGTCCAAGATATGTACCACCTCCAAGCTCTGTGACATGGCCATGTACTGGATAGCTGTAGGGGATGGCGAGCATCTCAGAAAACTCAGATATCAGTGTGACCAGAAAAGTCTCAGAGGAGAAACCCTGCTTTTGGCCTTTTGCTTACCTATTGTTCTGTTGCCCTGAATGTCAGGAAGGTCTTTGCCTCAGGCCACCCCTTTGTGAAGCCTGAAGAAAACAGTTTTCAAATGGAAATGAATGGGCATACCTGTGGCACTTTCCTTAATTGCTTTGGAAAGGGATGTGTCTGAATCAGGCCCTTGGCCCTGTGTGTGGCTGTGGCTTAGATTCTCAGCACCTGATGGATCTAAAGAAAGTTACCATGTGTGCATCCAAAAGAAAATTCGCCAAAAGAGCAATTATTGGGATGAAGTCTCTCGACTTCCTCTGTAAGGTTCCTGACTTCCATCAAGTGAGAATGGGATCCTTTGGGTCAAAAGAGTTCTACAAAACCTGCAGAGGCTAGCCCATTGTGCTTGGGTTTTCTCATGACTAAAATTCACATAAAGAATCTAAACCCCACAGACAGTAGTCCTCAAATTGGAGAGTTATTAACGGCAGGCCTATTTGATCACTTTTGGTTCACAGGATGGGTGTCCAGGCCACCTTGACTTTAGGCAAATGAGGGCCAAAGGAGCTTATTTGGGACACTGTCTTGGTCTGCACCCCTCATGGAAACCTCCAGCCAGATTATGATGAGTGTCTATATGAAAGAAGATGAGGGCCATATGGGAGGGTTCTTGTTTTAATTGTGGTAATTTGTGTGGTAGTTGGAAGAGATGACTGGGTCCACCAGGGCTTGAACTCTGGTGTGATTCTCCTTAGAGACTGAGTTCTGGAACTGACCTCAGAGAAGTATTGCCATGAATAGTGTTGGGATTTTAGGAGACCACGCATGAGAATCGGTTTTGGAAACTGAGATCTAGGCCCAGGATGGCTTTCCACAGAGCTCAGGGATTCTGAGCCAGGATATCACATGATTTAATTCTTAAAGACTTGGTAGCCATAGTTGAGAGTCCAAACACACATGGACCTCACATTGTATACCTCAATGGGCCTGGATTCATGTGTCCTTTTGGCCACTCTTTGGGAAGGCTTGCCTGTGAGTGTTCTCCAGAGCTTTCATTGAAATGAGCTTCCTCAGCATTTAATGGTTCCTGAATTAAATGAAACCCACAGTGCCTCCAACTTCATCCTTGAAAAATGACTAGATTAATACCATGAAATTTTTGAAATCCCCATGACCAGGTGGCACTGGATAACCTTAAGATATCCTGTTGCTGATCATGAGTATAACAAACAGTGCCTTGATTGACTGAGTTTCGTGAAAATGGTGTAGAACAGAGATGCCAGTAAGTTGGAGCCTGCTGGGTAGTGGGTGTAGAGCAGTGGACTATAGGTGTGTAAATAAATATTTTTGGTAGGACCACCTGGATCTTCCATTGGCTTCCAAATCTTGCGACTGACATGGTGCAGGCAGCAGACCTTTATATGTAAAGGCATCTTGTTATATGTAGAGGTTTCAGGGCAATGTTCAGAATCAGGTTGCTATAGTCAAGGGGAAAGCTATGTGGGATAGAAGCCTGGTTCGTACATTCTCTTGCCGACCCTGACCAACCACACATGACAGAACTCCCTCCAGCATTGTGTCCCAGTTTAACATATTGTATTTCATGAAGCAAATACCAAATTCCCAGTGCAGCAGTAAGAAACACCCTGAAAAGTGGAGGATGACCAAATGGCTTCACAGACCACACGGGAAGACACTTAGCTCCCAGTAGCAACAGTTTACCTACAAAGGGAGATTTCAGACCTGCTGCCTCATGTTCATTACAAAATAAAGAACCATGTCCTCCAGGTCACATAGATGCAGACCCAGATTTTTGGTGTCACTACAAATGAAGCTAAATCTCCTGACAATTACATATATTTCTTTTTCTTTTTTTAATTGATTTTATTGTAGGTTGTTCAAAACAGTACATAATTCTTGATATATCAAATTTCACACTTTGATTCAAGTGGGATATGAGCTCCCATTTTTACTCCATATACAGATTGCAGAATCACATCAGTTGCAGAACCATTGATTTACATATTGCCATACATATATTTCTTGTGCCTAACCTCAGAGGAAGTTTCTCAATAAGTCTTTAGGTCAGCACAGCTCCATGTTTCTGGAGTGTTTACCCTCTCCCATACTTTTGTAAACTGTTTTACCACCTCCAGTGTTGTGAACTCCTGAGCATTTTTCATTCCACATATGTATTCACAGGTTTTCTAACTCCTCTCCTCTAATTGTGTCTTACTTTTAGCGATGGTTATGTCAAGGTATTGTTCTGGATAAGAGAGGGAAGATTTTTGTGTATCACATGTTTGCATACACATTAGATCCATTTTCCTATTTTCCATTTGAAATACTGAATCCCTGACACTAACCCATACCCTACTAGACTCTGACTACTAATCCTAATATCATGGAGAAAAAAAAACCTAACTGAATAGAAGTACAGTCCTTTTATAGGAAGCATGGTGTATATTTGTATTTGTCTTCCTCTTTATCAAGAGTATGTGTTTTAAATTTAGTAAACTTTTCATTTTAATATTTCTCCATGATTTTTTAAAGTTATCACATATGTAAATTCCTGTCTCCCTTTCTCTGTATCCTATTCAGCACATGTAATTTTTTTATGCATATACAATATCCTACCTGGTATCACACGTACATTCTTGTAAGATCACTGACTTTGGAATATAAAAATTGTGAGAAGAGATGACTCTCCCTAAATAATGATGGAACTGAAAATTCCACCTATGGGTGAGCTTCCTAGTGAAAAACACTATACATAAATCCATGTTCAGTAAAATGAATATTTTTGGATTTGTGAATAAATTATATTTCATGATGAATATCGATTGGCATATATATTGCTAAATATTAATGTGTGTGTGTGTGTGCATGTGTGTGTGTGTGTGGGCGTGTGTGTGTGTGTATATTCTACGGATTTTAAAAAAATATGAAAAATATGTGTCTTATTATACACTCCCTAAATTCATTCATATTCATTTATGTTCATTTAAATTCAAATTTTCACAAGATTATTCTCAGTAATATTCATACACCTGAAATATATTTTGGTTTCCTACTACTGAAAACTAAGTTCAGTGGATGGTGCTTAAAAATCCTAATATTTCTACAGTAACTGACCCAGTTTAACATCAATGCAAGTAGATTGCTATGGGACATGATGTGTAATTTGAAGTTCATTTTTACTCAACACTGGTACATTACTATTTCTTCAGTTTATGGACATCATAGGATGTATTTTTTCATCCACAACTTCACAAATTTTTTTGGCATTTGGTTCACTTTCAATTACTTACTACTTCAGAACACATGTATTCCTCCATGTTTCTTTACTGGTCTTTTCACTAGACTTCTTTCTAAACACATTATTTTCGATTCCATAATCATTTTTGAAGCAAAACTCACTCTTCACGATAAACCGTAACCCTAATAATACCATTGCATATATAACTCGTTGGAATGATGGTATATATATCAATATAAGATTTCCAATATATTTTCAGATGCAAACTCAATCCATTATTTTGTTGGATCCAGTGACATACTTTATTCACAATATGGTCTATTCCTGCATCATCTCAATAATCATCAACACAAGGTACACCTATTTGTATCCCCAGTACTAATTTATAAGTTTCCAGAATATTACTCCCCTTTATGGTGGAAGAAATACTTATGTCACCTGATCTACATATACATTTTACCACAGTAGTATTCTGGACACAAAATGCAAAGGTCACACATATGATTGTACCAAAGCCTAAATAGAAAGTGACCATAGATTACTAAAAGCATCTATGTCCAGGGTGCCTACTGCTCTCAAATGTCAATCCTATTGGTTACTACATATTTGTTTCTTCCTAAGATTATATATTTAACCTCAAGCCTGTTGAAAATATCTAATCCTATCACTCACTTTATACTTTTCCTGATTTCCTAATGCCCCTATTGATATCTGCTTTCCTACATATTTTTCCCAGTTCATCATTGTGACTGTCTCTTCACATGTGCTGATATTTACATTCACCCTCTAACTGAAAACCAATTGCTAAAGAACTTTTGGTGCAACTCCGAGACTCACTCTTCTTCCTAAACCTACTGACTATCTTCCTAATCCTACAGACTATCCCTTTTTGACTGGATGTTCTCTTCTACTTTCAATCATCCGAGGTATAGGGTCCTATGCCATTGTATATCGATTTATCTGAGACCTCGGTGCAGAACATAATTCAATCTAAGTATACCAATCAAGGGCCCAATGCCTTTCTGGGCTTCAAATCTTTCCTAGATCTCTGATCTCATACATATATTTCACATTTATATTCTTATAAATATCACAGGTTCCCAATACCATAATTCATCCAGCAGAATGACTCCTAACCCAAATCGAACATGCTATTAACACTAACCATACACTGTTCCCTCAATCTCACTTTACAGAAGAGCAGGGACAGAGTTGGTCTTAAAATCCAGGAAGGTAGGGTATCATCCACCAGCTGAGAACCTCAAAAGTCCCTGCAGAAATAATCCCTTGAGTCGGTGTAGGCAGGTATGAAGGATCTGAGAGAGCAAAAGTCATCTTCCATGGCAAACAACCTGGTCAGGTTGAAGGGATGTTTCTGAATTAGCCTCTCTCTTCCTAATGTAGAGAAGATGGACCAAACCATGGCTGTGTGGAGAGCTGTTCCCCGGTGCCTATGGTTGATATACCATCCTAACTTATGAAGGAGTCACAGCAAGTAGAGGCAGACTCCATCTTTTGGGAACCTTGGAAGAAACTGTTAAAACAAAGTGGTTTCCAAGGCAGTGACTTCATTCAGTTCTTGAAGGAAGTGACCTCACCTTACATTATTGGTGATGAAAGTCTGTGATCTTGGGATCCAGGAAACCAGGCACACAGAGTCAAACCCACTCCATGTCCCAGTGGGCTCACTTGTTTGGATTTAACAAGACAGAGTCACTCTTTCTTGGTACCTACTGATGTGAGGACAGCCAAATGCCTGGAAACTATGAAGACTGGCCTTTCCAGAGAAAGCAGGTAGTTTCTCACCACGGGCTCCTGACAACTTCACAGAGTTTGCTAAAGAGACCAGATCGGAGACAGGACACGCCACTTTTGGGGAACATAGTATGGCCCACAAGTCAGAGGACACTCCGGATAGACACAGACCTACTTGGGGGAAAGAGGTGCCTTTTTGGGTGTGAGTGTGAGTTTGTGGTTTTGTCTCATGTTCTGAGAATAGTTAGGAAAGCTGGTTTGTTTGTTTTGGAGTGGACTGTTTCTAGTAAGTCCTTTGACAACGTGAGTGTTTCTGTGTCTATATATCATACTGTGTCCGTGATTGTAGACAGTAGAAAAGAGAATGCATCAATGGATGTGTCCTGTCTACGAGAAAGCTTCAAAGCATTCATCCTGAGCAATTTATGAATGGACTGCAGCTTGCCGTATGGATGGGCAACTCCTGGTATCTTTCTAAATTCCTGTTTTCTTCCTGAATTCTGGACACTCTCCAGAATACGCTCATGATTTTGTGTCCAAGATATGTACCACCTCAATCTCTGTGACATGGCCATGTACTGGATAGCTGATGGGAATGGTGAGTATCTCAGAAAACTCAGATATTAGTATGCCCAAGAAAGTCTCAGTGGAGAAACCCTGCTTTGGGCCTTTTGCTTACCTATTCTGTTGCCCTGAATGTCAGGAAGGTCTTTGCCTCAGGCCACACTTTGTGAAGCCTGAAGAAAATAGTATTCAAATGGAATTGAATGGTCATTACCTGTGCCTCTTCGGTTAATTGCTTTGGAAATGGATGTGTCTGAATCAGCCTCTTGGCCCTATGTGAGGCTGTGGCTTAGATTCACAGCACATGATGGGTCTAAAGAAAAATCCCATGTGTGCATCCAAAACCAAAATGGACAAAAGAACTGTCATGGTGGATAGAGTCTCTCGCCTTCCTCTGTAAGGTTCCTGACCTCCATTAAGTGAGAATAGGGATCATTTGGGTCAAGTGAATTCTTTAAAGTTCTGCAGAGGCTATCCCATAGGTTCGTGGGTTTTCTCATGACTCCAATTCACATCTATGTTTACAGAAGAGCAGGGACAGTGTTGGTCTTACAATACAGGAATGCAGTGGATCTTCCATCTGTTGAGAACCTCAAAGCTCCATGCAGAAATGATCTCTGGAGAAGATGTAGGCAGCTATGTAAGACCTGAGAGAGCAAAAATCATCTTCCATGGCAAACAACCTGGTCAGGATTAAGGGTTGAGTCAGAATGAGCCTATCTCTTCTTAATGTAGAGAAGATGGACCAAACCCGGCCTGTGTGGAGAGCTGTTCCCTTTTGCCTACGGGTGATATACCATTCTAACTTGTGAAAGTGTCACAGGAAGTAGGGGCAGCCCTCATCTCATGGGACCCTTGGAAGCAATTGTTATGACAAAGTGGTTGCCAAGGCAGTGATCTCATTCAGTTGCTGAAGGACGTGATCTCATCTCACTTCCATGGTGATGGAACTCTCTGAACTTGGGATACAGAAAGCCAGGCACCCAGAGCCAGTCTCAGTTCTATTCCCAGTGGTCTCACTTTTTTGGATTTACAAAGGACAGAGTCAGTCTTTCTTGATACCTACTGATGTGAGGATGGCCAAATGTCAGGAAAGCTCGGAAGAGGGGCTCTTCCTGAGAAAGCAGATAGTGGCTCACTCCTGGCTTCTAACAACTTCACATTGTTGGCCAAGAAGACCAGATCTGAGACAGGTCAGGCCATTTCGGAGGATCATAGTATGGCCCATCAGTCAGAGCACACTCCGGAGAGTCACAGACCTATTTGGGAGAAGGAGGTGCCATTGCGGGTGTGGGTTTGTGGTTTTGTCTCATGTTCTGAGAATAGTTAGAAAAGGCGGTTTGTTTGGTTTGGAGTGAACTGTTTCTAGTAAGTCGTTTGACAATGCAAGTGTTTCTATGTCTGTGTATCCCACTGTGTCCGTGCTTGTAGACATTAGAAAAGAGAATGCATCAATGGATGTGTCCTGTCTCATAGAAAGCTTCCCAGCATTCATCCAGCACAATTTATGAATTGAATGCGGCTTGCCTTATTGATGGGCGATACCTGCTACCTTCCTAAGTTGCTGTTTTCTTCCTGAATTATGGCCAATCTCCAGAATAGGCTCATGGTTTTGTGTCCAAGATATGTACTACCTCCAAGCTCTGTGACATGGCCATGTACTGGATAGCTGAATGGAATGGCGAGCATCTCAGAAAACTCAGATATCAGTGTGACCAGTAAAGTCTCAGTGGAGAATCCCTGCTTTGGGCCATTTGCTTACCTATTGTTCTGTTGCCCTGAGAGTCAGGAAGGTCTTTGTCTCAGGCCAACCCTTTGTGAATCCTGAAGGAAAGATTTTTCAAATGGAAATGAATATGCTTTACCTTTGGCTCTTTCCTTAATTGATTTGGAAAGAGATGTGTGTGAATCAGCCTCTTGGCCCAGTGTGATTCTTTGACTTAGATTCTCAGCACCTGATGGATCTAAAGAAAGATCCCATGGGTGCATAAAATCCAAAATGGCAAAAAGAGCAGTCATTGTTGATGAAGTATTTTGCCTTCCTCTGTAAGGTTCCTGAATTCCATCAAGTGAGAATAGGGATCTTTTGGGTCAAATGAGTTCTTCAAATCTATTCAGAGGCTATCCAATAGGTGCTTGAGTTTTCTCATCTTTCCAATTCACATAAAGAATCTGTACCCGACACTCAGTAGGACTCAAATTGGAGAAGCAGAGCAGTATTAAGGGCAGGCCTATTTGATCACTCCTGGTACACAGGAAGGGTGTACAGGCCACTGGGAATTTAGGCAAATGAGGGGCAACAGAGCTTATTTTGGACACTGTCTTGGGCTACGCTAATGCTATCAAATGTCAATCCTATTGTTGACTTTATATTTGTTTTATCCTAAGCTCATATATTCATCCTCAACCCTGTTGAAAATATCTAATCCCATCACTCACTTTATTCTTTTCCTGATTTCCTAATGTCTCTATTGATATCTGCTTTCCTACATATTTTGCCCTGTGCATCATTGTGACTGACTCTTCACTTGTGTTGACGTTTACATTGACTCTCTAACCAAAACCCTATTGCTAAAGAACTTTTGTTCCAAATCCTATACTCACTTTTCTTCCTAAACTTACTGACTATCTTTCTAATCCAACTGACTATAACTTTTTGAATGGATGTTCTCTTCTACATTCAATGATCCAAGTACAGTTCAGGTTTCTATTCAACCGGGTGAGGGAGTAGATTCTGCAGTTTGGCAATTGGGGACAGCACATTCTGGCAACAAGATTAGCAAAGAGTTCTCAAGATTTCAACAGTGTTTCGTTAAGTGTACAGAAAAACAGGAAGTGACAAGTACATATTTTATTAACCTTTCATTCCCCACTTCTTTTTCTGGCTACTTTTAATCATAAAAGTGATCTTTGTGGGGTGTCACATTCTATGTCTGCTAGTGGGGTATTACCATAATTTTAATTTGTCCAATTTGAGCTTGGAGAAAAGAAATTACATGGTTGAGGAAACAGGGTTTTATATTTAGTAATACTATGAGGATTATTATTGGACCGGCCAGGGTTGATAAAAACGTAATTAACCAGGGGGACTGTGTAAAAAAAGACTCAAACTACCCTTTTTGTGCCTCTCTCTCTCGTTGTTGCTCTTCAAGGCATCTTTTTAATTTACTCATAGATTTTTTTACAACTCCAGTATTGTCGACATAAAAACAACATTCTTCCCTCAAAGAAGCACAAAGGCCCCCCTCTGTCATGAAAAGGAGGTCCAACCCTCGACTGTTCTGTAAAACAACTTCAGAGAGAGAGGTTAAAGATTCCTGCAAAGCTGTGATGGAGGTTTCTAAAATCTTTAAGTTTTGATCTATTGCTGCTTCTAATTGGGTCACTTGTTGTGTCCCATGGACCAGAGCAGTGGTTCTTGTGCCCAACCCTGCAGCAACTCCTATTCGTAATAGAATGGCTAAGGTGAGGGACATATGTTCCCAGTGGAACCGGGTTGTATGTCCCCCTCTTTGATCTTCAGATGAACCTGCGTCATGATAGAGCACTCTGGGAAACATCTGCACCATTTCACAATTAATCACATCTGTTGACCATTTCATGAAAACATAAACAATATTTAAGTATATAGAATTATACTGTTGTAGGGACGGACAAGGCAAGGCACCTAAGATAGCACCAAAGACACGGAAACAGTCTTTTTTTGGTTTCAACCAGATTCAGAGGGCATTGCTTCTGTTGTAATCAATTAATCCCCTGAAACCCAAGTTACGTAGTTTCAGAATTTTGTACCCAACACGTAAGGGAAGGGGCTCAGAAGTTCACAGTCTGCAGAAGTTCACAAAAAGCAGTTTTTGTTTCTGTTTTTTCCTCAGTTTGGGCAAGTTAACTTTTCAAGGACACCTGGGTGGAGGTGTCTTCCCTTTCTTTTTTTCCCCCTTCCAGCTGTTTCCATACAGCCCAGTTTGTAACTTCTTTATCTTAGAAATGTAGCCATCTCTGTGAAGCCCCAGCTCAAGGCCAGAGGACTTTTTTCCAAATATTTTGTGAAAAACTAGTAAGGGTGTGTCTAGATCAGGAGTGCTGAATTTTTTAGCCAGTTGTCAAGGAGACCAGGGCAACACAAAAATAGGAAGTTTATCTACAGTGAACTCTTTTATAGGGACTCTTTTGCTGAAAGTCCTAAATCAGCCATGGTGAAGACTTCTGGAGAAGGTCAGTTAAGACTTTTCTGTGGGCCTGGTACAGAGGGGGAAAATTTGGAAGGCAGGGGTAAGAGCAGCTCTGTGGATCTGAGAATGAGGAAGGAGAGATGTAAAAGAATATTGGGAGAGGGCTTTGGGATCTTAATAGCAACAAAAACTTGAGCAGTAGAACAGATAGAACAGAGGGGGAGACGGGAGTGAGATTCCAAAAAGCCTGTGAGGGACTTTAAATTCTTAGTAACCTGTTTTTAGTGATGACAAAGCAACATTAAAGGCCATTTTCATTACATCTTGTATTAGGGTCTGAGGATTCTTCTCAGCGGGTTTGAGCTTTGCATTAGGTGGTAAGATGACTGGGTGGGACCCGGTGCGGGCACTGACAGGAGAGGAGAGGAGTGAGTGAATGGAGTGGTACCTCAGTACCTGCAACCTCAGCAAGGGAGCAATGGTCTGAGAACCAGTCGAGATTTGGGTTTTTGATCTAGATATTGGAGGGGAGAAATCAAGTTGCTGAGGTGGGAGTGACAGCAGAGAGTCTAGAGCACAAGGCTGAGGGTGAGCATCTATTGGAGAAGCATAGTTCAGGATGTGAGCAAAGGAGAGAGAAGGCCTCCACATAGCGGAATCTCCTTTTACCCTTTTGAGCACTTGCAGAAGTTAAAAAGGTCACACAGAATTTGAGGATCTAGAGACCCCTCTGGGGGCCATCGGTTTTGGTTATCTAATTCGTAATATGGCCAATGCTGTGTACAGAATTTGATGAGGAGTTTGGGTTCCATCTGACAGTCCCTGTATGCTCACATCCCCATGACTTACAATAGAAGTCTGCTCTCCCCCCCCACAGCCGTGACTGTTTGTGGCTTTGATAGTCTGCCGGGCAAACATAGTAATCTAGGCTAGCCAACCTGCATCTGGCTCACGTGTCCCTACATCTATAATGTTTGTTTCCATTATCTATGGTACGGAAAGGATTTAATGGAATTTTAGTGGGATCCTGTTAATCAGGGATATCCCAATAGGAAAGACCTATAGCCAGCTGACAAATGACTGGGTGGAGAGATGGCCACCAGGTTCGTAAGCTGGCTGTATTCGAGATAGGCCATACTTCGTGTCCAGTAGGATTTGTGATCAGCCATCGCAGCTTAAGGGGCTGATGAGGGTTAAGACTACTGGTCGTCAAGTGGAGAATAAATATCTTCCAGGATCTTCTTTACAACCATTTGCAATGTTTCTTTTTTCTTCTTTTTTATTTCTTTTTTTTGTGTGTGTGTGGGGAAGGCTTCAATACATCCTGAAAATGTATGTTCAAAGACTAGGAGTTATTTAAGTCCATACCTTACTGGCTTAATTTCAGTAAAGTCCACTTCCCAGAAATGTCCTCGTCTGGTTCCTCATAGGTGCTTTCCTGCAGGAAGCTTGGAAGTGTAAGCTTTAACCAATTAATGGACCTGACAGGCTTTTGTTACCCATTCAGTTATTTCCTTTTGCTGTGAGTAGGTTAGTGGAAAACTGTGTTCTTGATCCTTCACGAATGAATGCAGTTTCTTTGAACAAAGGTGAGTGAGTTGATGAACATTTGCTACTGACATAGTTAGAGCCATGATTATAGGAGTAGTTACTGAAGGATTAAAAAATTCCACTTGGGGGCCTTCAGGGTTAAAAGTTATTTTGGCCCAGAGCTTGGTGAGCAGAACTCTGCCTATCAATGTGGCCAGGGATTACTAGGAAGGAGTGATGGATTTTTCCTTTTCCCTGGTCCATGGTCCTCGTAGTTGTCAAAGCCCGATATTTACTTCTGTTAGACTCTTGAATTAGAGACCTTTTATTCGGTAGAGGGCCCAATGCATATTCCCCCTGCATCTACTTCAAAGTTTATTGTGTTCCCCTCCACTTCAAAAGTTACCTTGAGGTCAGGGAGAGGATCTGAGCCCGGACTTTCTTAGTATTACTCCAGAGTCAGAATATCTGGCTGGCATGGCTGTCTCTTTCTAGGGCACTCTTTGGCCCAGTGTCCTTTTTCTTTAGAGTAGGCACATTGATCTGAGGCCAGGGGTGGCCTCTAGTGTGTGCCCAGGTATCCCTTCCTGTCTCTCTGTTTCTTAGTTTCTGGCCTATTTGTTGTTGTGACCAGGACCTTAGTCAATGCCTTAGTCTGTCTTTTGTTTCTTTTATCCTCACTCAGCTCCCTTCTCTTCCTCAGTTTCTTTCTTAAAGTATACCTTCTCGGGTTCTCTGACTAAATCCCTCAAAGTCATATCTTGTAATCCATCTAAGCATTGTAACTTTCTTTTAATATCCAGGGCAGCTTTCCCAATAAAGGCCATTGTGACAGATGCCTTTTGATCCTCTGCCTGAGGATCGAAAGGAGTATGTCTCTTATATACCTACATAATTATCTCTAGGAACATAGATGGAGATTCATCAGGCCCTTAAATAATCTCTCTTACCTTGGCCAAATTAGTTGGTCACCTAGCGGCCACTAAGATACCCACTATTAGAGCCCGGCGATAAGTGGACAGATGCTCCCTACCTTCAAAGGTGTTGGGGTCCCAGTTGGGTCGTTTCAAGAGAAAGCCGGCTTTGAATATATTGGGAAGTTTTGTCGGTCACGCATTTGGTCCGAGGATACTTTTTTCTAGCATCCAGGAGGATTCTCTTTTGTTCCTCTGTCATGAAGAGAGTCCCTAGGAGTTGTTGGCAGTCATCTCAAGTAGGTTGGTGTGAAAACATCAATGACTTCACCAGACCTGAGAGCCAGGTTGGGTCCTCGGTAAAAGGAGGATTGTTATTTTTCCATTTATATAGGTCTGAAGAGGAGAAGGCCAATACTGGTAGGCTTGCATTTTTTCCCTATGGCCATCGTCAATCATTGGTCCTTAGGGATGGAGGGAAGCAACACGGGAGTTCCAGGGTTTTCAATCATTTGCCACCAGCGAGTTCCTTTAGCAACTCCAGCTTCCTCCAGGAAAGGAGGGGCTGTGTGTGACGCAGGGGAGTTATCTGGAGGGCCCTGGGCTGGCTTAGCTTCCTCCAATTGCGGAGAGGCTGAGTCAGCAGCTGGAGAATCACTTAGAGGGTGTTGGGGGTTGTGGGACAAGGGTAGAAGATAAGGAGGGGAACGAGAGTCCAGTAGAGTCAAATCTTGTGACTCAGGGAGAACAGAGGGTGGAGGAGGAGGAGGAGCAGAGGGGTTGAGAGATCGTGGGGGAAGGAGTAGGAACGGGGACACAGCAAGGAAAGGCTTCACCCACGGAGGAGGAGATTTGCAGAGGTCCTGCCAAGCTAAGGTATATTCCTGTTTATCAGTATGGCTATGTGGCCCTGGCTGTAAGACAATATCTCTGTCTTTTTAAATTAGTGGGAAGTAGAAAGATCCTTCTAGGGGCCATCAGAATCCAAAGGTGGGCCATTCTGTGGCACACAGAGTCTGCCAGGTCCAGCGTTTTACTGAAAAAGAAACATTCTGAGCCCTTAAGCGGACTTTGGTCCATAGATCAAGGGTCAGGGACAGAGGCATTGAAGTGATCTGTCCCATAATGAAAGATACACAAACAGTAAAAGCAACGACACAGGACACAGACAAGAGAAAACAATAAAGACAGGCAATGGACGTCCAACACTGAGACCAAGACTGAGCAGGTGGCAAAACCCGATGGGCTGGCAATACCGAATCTGAAACAAAGTATCACTGAGTCGAGGAGACTATTATTCCTCGATTCCGGAGTCCTCTGTGGCGTCCCCCAGGGACTTGGCTTGTGGCTCTGTGACACGTCTGCCAGCCACCATCAAAGAGAGCTCACACACTTCATCGACAGCCATTTTGCCAAGCCCTAACCTGAAACCTGAAACCAGAAAGAGGTGCCTTACTTACCCTGAGAGTAGCCCATTGGGGTCTCTCGTTCACCACTGCTGGATTTCGGTGGAACCTCCATATATAAATATCGGAAGAGCATTGGGGGAAGAGAGCACCAAGAGACTCTCTCATGCAAAAACAAAGGGTTTATTGGGGGTCCAGCATGCTGGGGCTCAGAGCTCATTTGAATAGAGCAGAGAACCCTGAGAACAGCTTAAGCAGAGCTTATATACTTTCCTTGAAGAGGGCAGGGAGGAAAGTTTATTGATGGGCCTGGGCGGGTGAGCAGTTTGCGTGCAACTGGGTGAGGGAGTACATTCTGAAGTTTGGCAGTTGGGGACAGCACATTCTGGGAAAAAGATTAGAAATCACTTCTCAAGATTTCAACAGTGTTTTATTAAGCATACAGAAAAACAGGAAGTGACAAGAATCTATTTTATTAACATTTCACTACCAACTATACTTTGCCAGATTTCCTAAAGTCTCTATTGATATCTGCATTCCTACATATTTTCCCCAGTTCATCATTGTGATTAATTCTTCACATGTGCTGACATTTACATTCACTCAATACCCGAAACCCTATAGCTAAAGAACTTTTGGTCCAAATCCTATACTCACTCTCCTTTATAAACATACCGACTATCTTCCTAATACTACTGACTATCCATTTTGACTGGAAGTTCTCTTTGAAAATCAATCATCCAAGTTACAAGGTCCTATGCTTAATACCCAATCAAGGGCCCAATGCCCTTCTGGGCTTCAAATCTTACCTAGATTTTTGTTTTCAGATTCATATATTTTACCTATATATTCTTGAAAATATCGCAGGTTCCCAATACCATTATTCATCCAGCAGAATGATTTCTATTCCAAATCAAACCTGTTATTAACCGTAACCATACACTGTTCCCTCAATCTAACTTTAGAGAAGAGCAAGGACAGAGTTGGTCTTAAAATACAGGAATTTAGGGGATCTTCCAACTGCTGAGAAACTCAAAGGTCTATGCGCAAATGATCCCTAGAGAAGTTGTAGGCACCTATGAAGGAACTGAGAGAGCAAAAGTCATCTTTCATTGCAAACAACCTGGTCAGCATGAAGGGATGTGTCTGAATCAGCCTCTCTCTTCTTTATGTAGAGAAGAAGGACCAAACGAGGCCTCTGTGGAGAGCTGTTCCCGGTTACCAATGTTTGATATACCATTCTAACTTGTGAAAGTGTCAAAGGAATTAGGGACAGCCTCCATTTCATGGGACCTTTGGAAGCAAATGTTAGGACAACGTGCTTGCCAAGGCATTGACCTCATTCAGTTCCTGAAGGAAGTGACCTCACCTCACATTCTTGGTGATGGAACTCTCTGAACGTGGGATCCAGGCATCCAGGCACACAAATCTAGTCCCAGGCCCAGTCCCAGTGGTCTCACTTCTTTTGATTTACCAAAGACAGAGTCAGTCTTTCTTGGTATCTACTGATGTGAGGATGGCCAAATGCCAGGAAAGCTCTGAAGAGTGGCCTTTCCTGAGTAAGCAGGAAGTGGCTCACCGTTGTCTCCTGACAACTTCACAGAGTTGGCCAAGGAAACCAGATCTGAGACAGAACAGGCCATTTGATGGAAACATAGTATGGCCCACCAGTCAGAGGTCACACCCGATAGTCAGAGACCTACTTTGGAAAAGGAGGTGAATTTGTGGGTGTGAGTGTGTGTTTGTGATTTTGTCTCATGTTCTGAGAATAGGTAGGAAAGGCAGTTTGTTTGGTTTGGAGTGGACGATTTCTAACAAGTGATTTGACAAGGCGAGTGTTTTTATGTCTGTGTATCCCACTGTGTCCATGGTTGTAGACATTAGAAAAGAGAATGCATCAAAGGATGTGTCCAGGCTAGTAGAAAGCTTACCAGAATTCTTTCTGCCCAATGTATGAAAGGAATGCGGCTTGCCTTATGGATGGGTAACACCTGCTATCTTCCTAAGTTCCTGTTTTCTTCCTGAATTCTGGCCACTCTCCAGAATAGGCTCATGATTTTGTGACCAAGTTATGTACCACCTCCAAGCTCTGTGACATGGCCATGTACTGGATAGCTGAAGGGAATGGCGAGCGTCTCAGAAAATTCAGATATCAGTGTGACCAGGAAAGTCTCAGTGGAGAAACACTGCTTTGGGCCGTTTGCTAACCTAATGTTCTGTTGCCCTGAATGTCAGGAAGGTCTTTGCCTCATGCCACCCCTTTGTGAAGCCTGAAGAAAACAGTTTTCAAATGGAAATGAATATGGATCACCTGTGGCTCTTTGCTTAATTGCTTTGAAAAGGGATGTGTCTGAATCAGCCTCTTGGCCCTGTGTGAGGTTGTGGCTTAGATACTCAGCACGTGGTGGATGTAAAGAAAGATCCCATGTGTGCATCCAAAACCAAAATGGCCAAAAAGCAGTCATTGTGGATGAAGTCTGTCGCCTTCCTCTTTAAAGTTCTTGAACTCCATCAAGTGAGAATAGGGATCCTTTGGGTCAAATGGGTTCTTCAAAGACCTGCAGAGGAGCTTGTGTTTTCTCATGACTGCAAATCACATAAAAATATATACCTGACACTCAGTTTTCCACAAATTGGAGAAGCATAGAAGTATTAACGTCTAGCATATTTGATCACTCCTGTTTCACATGAAGGGTGTCCAGACCACCCTGAATTTACGCCAATGAGGGGCAAGGGAGTTATTTTGGACACTCTCTTGGACTCCGCCACTCATGGAAACCTTCCTCCAGAGGTTGTGATTAGTGTCTATATGGAAGAAGATGAGGGCCATATGGGAGGGTTTTGGTTTTAATTTTGGTCATTTGTGTCCGGTTGGAAGACATGACTGGGACCACCTGGGCTTGAACTCTGGTGTGATTCCCCTTAGAGACTGAATTCAGAGAAGTATTGCCATGAATTTTGTTGGGATTTTAGGAGTCCACCCATGAGAATCACCCTTGGAAACTGAGATCTAGGCCCAGGGTGGCTTTCCAAAGAGCCCTGGGTATCTCAGCCAGAAGATCACATGATTTAATTCTGAAAGACTTGCCAGCCATTGTTGAGAGTCACAACACCCATGGACGTCACATTGTAGACCTCAATAGGCCTGGCTTCATGTGACATTTTGGCCACTCTTTGGGAAGCCTTGCCTGTGAGAGTTCTACAGAGCATTCATTGAAATGAGCTTCCTCACCATTTAAAGGTTCCTGAATGAATTGAAACCCACAGTGCCTGCAACGTCATCCTTGAAAAATGCCTAGATAAATACCATGAAATTTTTGAAATTCCCATGACCAGGTGGCACTGGAGAAACTTTGGATGTCCTGTTGCTGATCGTAAATATGCAAGACAGTGCCTTGATTGAGTGGGTTTCATGAAAATGGTGTAGAACAGAGATGCCAGTATGTTGGAACCTGCTGAGTAGTGGGCCTAGAGCAGTGGTAGGCAGGTGTGTGATAAAAAATTTGTGGTGGGGCCATGTGGATCTGCCTTTGGATCCCAAATGGCTTGTGACTTACATGGTGCAGGCAGCAAACCCTTCCATGTAAAGGCTTCTGGTTATATGGAGATGTTTCCGGGCAATGTTTAGAATCAGGTTACTATGGACATGGGGCCAAGCTATGTGGGATAGAAGCCTGGTTGGTGCATTCTCCTGCAGACCCTGACCAACCACACATGAAAGAATTGCCTCCAGAACTGTGTCCCAGTTGAACTTCTTTTATTTCATGAAGCAAATGCCAAAGTCCCAGTGCAGCAGCAAGAAACACCACGAAAAGTGGAGGATGACCAAATCGCTTCCCAGTCCACATGGGAATACCCTTAGCCCCCAGTGGCCACAGTTTACTTACAAAGAGAGAATTCAGCACTGCTGCCTCATGTTCATTGGAAAATAAGAAACCATGTCCTCCAGGTCACATAGATGCAGACACAGCTTTGATAGTCTCACTAAAAAGAAGCTAAAGCTCCTGACAACAACATATATTTCAAGTGCCCAAACTCAGAGGCAGTTTCTCAAGAAGTATTTAGGCCAGCAGAGCTCCATGTTTATGGAGTGTTTACCCTGTCCCATACTAGGGAAACTCCTCTACCACTTCCAAGGTTGTAAACTCCTGAGCATATTATTCACAGATTTTATTACTCTTCTCCTCTAATTGTGTCTTACTTTGGGCGAAAAAAATGTCAAGGAATTGTTCTGGATGAGAGTGGGAAGATTTTGTTTAGCACATATTTGCATACACATTGGATTCATTTTTCTATTTTACATTTGAAATAATGAATCCTGACACTAACACATGCCCTGCTAGATTCTGAATACTAATCCTAATATAATGGAGAAAAATTACGGAAACAGAATAGAAATACAAGCAGTTCAGAGGAGGCATGTTGTATACTTGGACTTGCCTTTTGCATTATATAGGGTAGGAGTTATAAATCTAGTCAATTTTTTGTTGAAATAGTTTTCCATGTGCTTTTAAAGTTAACAAATATGTGAATTCCTGTCTCCCTTTCTCTGTATTCTATTCAGCACATGTATTTTTATATGCACATATAGAATCCTACCTGGTATCACACGTACATTCTTGTGAGTTACATGACTTGGCAGATACAAAGTGTGAGAAGAGATCACTCCTCTTAAACGCTGTTTGACCTGAAAATTCAACCTATGGGTGAGCTTCCTAGTTGAAAAAAGTTATACATAAATCCATATCCAGTAAAATGAATATTTTTGGATCTGTGGATGATTCATATTTCACAGTGTAATTCGATTGGCATATATATTGCTAATTTTTAAAATCTGTGTGTGGATATATATATATATATATATATATATATATATATATATATATTCTCTCCAGATATTTCAAAATATTTAATATATGTGTCTTATTATACACTCCCTAAATTCATTCATGATTATGTATGTGGATTTATAATCAACTTTTCACAAGATTATTCTCAGAAATATTCATTCACCTGATATACGTATTTTTTTCCTAGTATTGAAAACTAACTTCAGTGAATGGTGCATATAAATCCTAATATTTCTACAGTAACTGATCCATTTTCACATCAATGCAAGTAGATTCCTATGGGACATGATAAGTATTTTGAAGTTCATTTTTATTGAAAACTAGTACATTACTATTTCTTCAGTTTATGCACATTATTGGATATATATTTCATCCACAAGTTCACAAATTTATAGGCATTTATTTCACTTTCAATCACTTTCTGCTTCAGAAAACACGTGTTCCGCCATGTTTCAAACTGGTCTTTTCATGAGACTTCTTTCCAAACACATTATTTTTGATTTCCATAATCACTTTTGAAGCAAAACTCACTCACTCTTCATGATAAACCATAACCCTAGGATTACAATTAGACGTATAACTAGTTGTTATGAATGATTATATATCAATATATGATTTCTTATGTATTTTCAGATATCAATTCAATACATTATTTAAAGTGGAACCAGTTATATTATTTATTAACTGTATGGTCTATTCATGCATTATCTCTATATTCATAGACACAGGGTACACCTATTTTTACCCTCAATACTAATTTATACGTTTTCAAAATATTCCTCAAAAAATGGTGGAAGAATTACTCATGTCACCTGATCTATATATACATTTTATCACAGTAATATTCTGGACAAAAAAATCAAAGGTCACCCTTAAGGTTGTACCAGAGCCTAAATGGAAAGTGAGCATGGATTACTAAAACCTTCCATGTCCAGGTGGCCTAATGCTCTCAAATGTCAATCTTATTGGTGACTACATTTTTGTTTCTTTCTAAGATTATATATTCAACCTCAAGCCTGTTGAAAATGTCTAATCCTATCACTCACTTTATACTTTGCCTGATTTAGTAATGTCTCTATTTATATCTATTTTCCTACATATTTTCCCCTGTTCATCATTGTGACTGACTCTTCACTTGTGCTGACATTTACATTCACTGTCTACCTGAAACCCTATTGCTTAAGAACTTTTGGTCTAAATCCTATTCTCACTCTTCTTTGTAAACCTACTGACTATCTTTCTAATCCTACCGACAATCCCTTTTTGAGTGGGTGTTCTATTCGACATTCAATCATCCAAGGTACAAGCTCCTATGCCATTGTATATAGATTTATCTGAGACATTTTTGCAGAAAATAATTCAAAGCTAAGTGTGCCAATTAAGGGCCCAATGCCCTTCTGGACTTCATATCTTCCCTAGATTTCTGTTTTTATACTTATATTTCACCTATATATTCTTGTAAGTATCATAGTTTCCCAATACCATTATTCGTCATGCAGAAGGATTCCTAACCCCAAATTGAACATGTTACTAACCCAAACCATACACTGTTCTCTCAATCGAACTTTACAGAACAGCAGGGACAGGGTTGCTCTTAAAATACAGGAATGTAGGGCATGTTCCACCTGTTGAGAACATCAAAGGTCCATGCAGAAATGATCCCTTGAGAAGATGTAGGCAGCTACGAAAGACCTGAGAGAGAAAAGTCATCTTCAATGGGAAACAACCTTGTCAGCATGAATGGATGTGTATGAATCAGCCTCTCTCTTCTTAATGTAGAGAAGATGGACCAAAACAGTCCTAGGTGGAGAGCTGTTCCCGGGTGCCCATGGTTTATATACCATTCTAACTTGTGAAAGTGTCACAGGAAGTAGGGGCAGCCTCCATCTCATGGGACTCTTGAAAGCAACTGTTAGGACAAAGTGGTTGTCAAGGCAATGACCTCATTCAGTTCCTGAAGAAGTGATCTACCTCACTTCCTTGGTGATGGAACTCTCTTAACTTGGGATCCAGGAAGCCAGGCACCCGGAGCCAGTCCATTCCCAGACACAGTAGGCTCACTTGTTTGAATTTACCAAGGAGAGTGTCAGTCTTTCTTGGTACCTACATATGTGAGGATGGCCAAATACCAGGAGAGCTCTGAATAGGGGCCTTTCCTGAGAAAGTAGGTAGTGGTTCACCGCAGGCTCCTGACAACTTCACAGAGTTGGCCAAGGAGACCAGATCTGAGATAGGACAGGGCATTTTAGGGGAACATAGTATGGCCCACCACTCAGAGGAAACTCCGGATAGTCACAGAGTTACATGGGGGAAGGAGGTGTCTTTGTGGGGTGGGTGTGATTTTGTGGTTTTGTCTCATGATCTGAGAATAGGTAGGAAAGACGGTTTGTTTGATTTGGAGTGGTCTTCTTCTAGTAAGTCGTTGGACAAGGCAAGTGTTTCTATTTCTGTGTATCCCACTGTGTCCGTGGTTGTAGACATTAGAAAATAGAATGCAACAATTGATATGTCCTGTATAGTAGAAAGATTCCCGGCATTCATCCTGCCCAATTTATGAATGGACTGCAGCTTGCCTTATCCATGGGCAACACCTGCTACCTTCCTAAGTTCCTTTTTCTTCCAGAATTCTCACCACTCTCCAGAATAGTCTCATGGTTTTGTGTCCAAAATATGTACCACCTCCAAGCTCTGTGACATTGCCATGTCCTGGATAGCTGAAGGGAATGGCGAGCATCTCAGAAAACTCAGATATCAGTGTGACCAAGAAAGTCTCAGTGGAGAAACCATGCTTTCGGCCTTTTGCTTATCAATTGTTCTGTTTCCCTGAATGTCAGGAAGGTCTTTGCCTCAGGCCACCCCTTTGTGAAGCCTGAAGAAAACAGTTTTCAAATGGAAATGAATGGGCATCACCTGTGGCTCTTTGCTTAATTGCTTTGGAAAGGGATGTGTCTGAATCAGCCTCTTGACCCTGTGTGAGGTTGTGGCTTAGATTCTCAGCACCTGATGGATGTAAAGAGAGATCCCATGTGTGCATCCAAAACCAAAATGGACAAAAGAGCAATTATTGTGAATGAAGTCTCTCACATTCATTTGTAAGGTTCCTGACCACCATCAAGTGAGAATACGGATCCTTTGGTTCAAATGAGTTATGCACAGCCCTGCAGAGGCTAACCCATAGGTTTTTGGGTTTTCTCATGGCTCCAAATCATATAAAGAATCTATACCTGACAGTCAGTAGGCCTCAAATTGGAGATGCAGAGCAGTATTAACAGCTGGCCTATCTGATCACTCCTGGTTCACCGGATGGGTGTCCAGGCCACCTTGACTTTAGGCAAATGAGGGGCAAGGGAGCTTATTTTTGACACTGTCTTGGGCTGCACCCCTCATGAAAAACTCCAGCCAGAGGTTATGATAAGTGTCTATATGGAAGAAGATGAGGGCCATGTGGGAGTGTTTGGTTTTAATTGTGGTCATTTGTTTGGCGGTTGGAAGAGATAACTGGATCCACCTGGGCTTGAATTCTGGCATGATTCCTCTTAGAGACTGAGTTCTGGAATTTACCTCAAAGAAGTATTGCCATGAAATGTGTTGGGATTTTAGGAGGCCACGCATGAGATGCGCCCTTGAAAACTGAGATCGAGGGCCAGGGTGTCTTTCCACAGTGCAGTGAGAATCTCAGCCAGGATATCACATGATTTTATTTTGAAAGACTTGGCAGCCATAATTGAGAGTCTAAACACAAATGGAACTCATATTGTAGACCTCAATGATCCTGGCTTCATGTGACCTTTTGGCCACTTTTTGGGAAGCCTTGCCTGTGAGATTTCTCCAGAGATTTCATTTAAATGAGCTTCCTCACCACATAATGGTTCCTGCATTAATTGAAACGCACAGTGACTCCAACTTCATCCTTCAAAAATGGCTAAATAAATACTATCAAATTTCTGAAATTCCCATTACCAGGTGGCAATGGAGAACCTTTGGATATCCTGTTGCTGAACATGAGTGAAATAATTCCCCACGCAATGACACTTCACCGGGAGAATTCCAATTTTATTGCTAAAAGCTGTGTGCTTATATAGAACTAAGGGGGAGATGGTATGGCTTAGATAAATGGCAGCAACCCGTTTATTGACAAGTTCTTTCAAATATCAGCTCCAGAGCCCAGGAATTAGTTCTAATTGGGGCTAAGGTTTCCCACAAGCGAGATTTGAAATTGGCGCTGGCGGGAGAGTTCACAAGGGCGGTAACTTTTTGCACCACTGCAGAAATGAAGAAGGTAGGAAGAAGAAGTCCTTAGGCGCCATGTTGGGGTTTTTCTCTGCGGTATGGCTGCCATTTATTCCTGTCCCAACATTCCACCCTTTTTGTTTTCTTAGGAAGTGGGGCGTCGTTTGTCAGATCTGGCTGCTTCCTGCTGTGTGGGGATGGTGTGTGGCCTAGAAAGAGAAGTGGAGGAATGCTCAGGGGGCAGGTATGGGGATATCATGGCAGCCAGAAATAAAACCCAGTGGCTATAGACAGCTATTTTCATAGGGGTGAAGTCAATGAATGTTCCCTGAAGCCAAAGATGTCGATGGCATGGAACCAGTCCTGGATGGAAGAGATTGTTGGTATCAGCCACTGGTCCTGTAACAGAGACTCAAGGAAATACTGGAAGCGTTGCCTGGACATGGTGTCGCCAGCACCTGATGAAGATCAGAGCGAATAAAAACAGAATGAAGATAAAAATTAAAGCAATTGTCAATTTTTGGCAGAAGTTCCATGTGGGGGGACTGACATAGAAGAGGCCAAGGGCCATGAGAAAGCTTAGAAGGTGGTAAAGACTATGAATCCAGGATGGCAGATTAAGAGGTTCTCCGAGCTCGTTGTCTCCCGCTGTCTAATACCCGTTGCATTCCATCGTGCCTGGTAGTGAGCTTCATCACTGAGTGAACTGTTCTCTTGGAGATGTTGGGGATTCATCGGTCATCAGAGGCTGGTAGTGACTAAGCAAAAGCTGGTTGAAAGTTTGATTAGGAATTTTATGCAGTTGGGTTTGAAGGCACTTCATTATGCAGGGCAAGAGAGCACAAAAAAGGAGCATCCAAATAAGGGGACCCAAGATATGTAGTAAGTACATGGCAAGATAGGATTGGAAGAACCCCGTTATGGGATTGGAGGAGGTAGGTTTGAGCAATTGGGTCGATAATTCCTGCAATTTAACAACATTTTTTTTATTAGCCCAGATTCATTAACATAATAGCAAAATTCCTCTCTGAGGAATAGGCATGTAACCCCTTTTTCTGCAGTGAGAAGATCAATTGCCCTTTGGTTCTGTAAAGCCACTTGTGCCAATGAAGTAACCTGCCGCTGCAAGGAAGCCAGAGACTCAGCCATGGTATTGAGTGTTTCCTGCAGTTTTTGTTGAAGGTCATTGGATCCCATAGAGCATGACCTATAGCTCCACCAGAGAGTCTGAGACCCGTCACTGAGGTTGTTAAAATGAGGCCTACCAGAACCGGCAGAAAGACTACCCTACGGGTACGGGAAGGTAGGGCCAACTGTCAGAATTCGGTGGGAGTATACAAAGATAGCTGAGGAACTACAGTAACCAAGAAACAGGCGCCAGAGACATTGATGGTTGAGGTACTTAAAGAACCATTACACCAGAGGAAATGTCCAGGTTGCATAAACACAGGGCTCTATGGAGTGCTGTAGCTCAAGGAACAAATGGGTAAAGGATTCATTATTGGCAGGTGGAAACAGATGAAAGGAAATAATGTATTGGTGGAATAACTTTCCCACAGTGGGATACGTGTCACATGTAGGGGTTGTCCTTTTTAGAGAAATTGTAGGGTTTTGCTGGAATATTTCCTGCCGCTAATGGGACTGCTGCTAGAAGTGGACGACTAAGTGAAGCACAGAGAAAGCACTGAGAAGTAGGCACAGAAAGAGGGGGGGAGTTTAATAATCAAAAAGTTTGGTGTAGCAAATTGAGCCATGTGGGAGGGGGACCTGAGAGGGTTGAAGGCTCTGAATCCTTTTTGGATGAGCTATGGATATGATCTCGAAGTTTTGATTCTGAGTCCTTAATGTGTTCGACTACCTGGATGGTTGCCTTAGGTTGCGTAATCAGGGTGAGGCCAATAGTCATCCACCCTGTGGGTCTGACTGAGGTTGTCCGAGCATAGACAGCAAACTCAACATAGCCCCATCGTTTGGCCTTGGGGTCAGGTTTATCTAAAGTATACCATCCATTGTTACTGGATGAAGAGCCTTTATGCCACTTTATGTAACTAGAAGTCCACCCTTCAGGGTAACCAAATGAGTGGTAAGAATAGCTACCACGTTCATCATGGAACATGCATGACCAATAGGGGCACCCATTATATATCTCAGGCCACCAATGACAATAGTCTTTTGTTTGATCAAAAAGGAAGCAAATGAAAGGCCAGTTCCAGCTACCAGGGACGAAGGTCCTTGAAGGTGACAATTTTAGGGAAATAGAGGTGCAGTTGTGGATGAAGCAAGTAGTTGCATCCACTGCGCAGACCTTCTGCATGCCATGTTCTGAGTATCGTTCCCGAAAAGTGAATAAATGCATGGTAGGTGAGGAGGGTAAAGACCAGTCCTGACAGAGCACAGAAAATAAGCAGAGCACAAAAAACAAGCAGTTAGAGAAGACTAGGGTGTTGGGAGAGCTCATTGTGCCTTCTTTAAGAGGAATTGGGCTGCAAGGAAAACCGTGTGAGCCACAACTTAAATGGGTGAGATGGGTGTGGAGAGCAGGAGTAAAGGGGAGGTTCAGTAGGTGATTCTTGGAGTTCCTCTGGGGTGGCCCTGTCTTCAGCAGGTGGGGCCTCCTGGTGATGTGGCTTCAACCTAGACATGTGAATCCAGGGAGTGAGACAGTTGTCTGGTAAGGAGAGTTTGGCGGCGGTAAGGGTAAAGAGAATGACAGGATAGGGGCCTTCCCATTTTGCGGCAAGAGTCCCTTTCTCCTCTGGGGTATTATAATAGACTAGACTAACAGGTGTTAAGGGAGGAGTGTTTGGAGAGGAGACTGGGTCCGGAAGAAGCCAGTCCTGATATTTCCAGAGTTCCGAGCGGAGATGGAGCAAGAGAGGCAAAGACAAATCTCGGGTGAGAGGTCCTTGTGAAATGACCAACCCAGGGGTTATAAGAGGTCTTCCATACATTATCTCAAAAGGAGACAGTAAAGATGGTTTCTTAGGGAGAGCTCTGATTCGAAGCAAAGCCAAGGGAAGGAGTTTGAAACAGTCTATGTTTAATTCCATTGTCAATTTGGTAAGGACTTCCTTTAGAGTACGATTTACCCTTTCCACTTTCCCTGAAGCCTGGGGGAAATATGGACAGTTGAAATGCCACTTGAAGGAGAGGGCTTGAGAGACCTTTTGTGTGATCCTAGAAGTAAACTCAGGGCCATTGTCATATTGTAGGGAAGTGGGCATACCAAACCTGGGGATGATGTCTGTCAGTAAGATTGAAGCTACAGTGGAAGCCTTTTTATTGGAAGTGGGAAATGCCTCAACCCAACCAGAGAAAGTGTCCACAAAGACAAGGAGGTATTTAGTGCGCCATACTGTGGGCATGTTGGTGAAGTCTACCTGCCAGTCAGCAGCGGGAATGTGTCCCCGGGCTTGGTGGAAAGGGAAAGGTTTGGGCCTTAAAGGAGTATGAGGGTTGGTCCGCTGACAGATCTGACAATTAGAGGCTATATTCTGTAGCATGGCTTGTCAGAGGGGGTGAGGGAAAAGAAACTCTGTAAAAAGAGGGTCAAAGACTGAGAATTGGAAAGGAATAGAGTATGAAGGAACTTGAAAAGATTCTTGTTCTTACTGAAAGACGTAGGGGCTTCAGATGAGCTGTCTAAAGTGGCCATTATATGTCCCCCATGGAGGCCATAATTGAAAGTGGTAGCAGCCATTCGTGCTGCCTGGTCAGCTTTGGCATTGCCCTCAGTGATAAGAAAGCCGTCCTTCTGATGGGACCTACAATGGACAACTCCCAACTGGGTGGGTAAGTGGCCTCTATTAGATTGGTTATAAAAGCTGAATTAGTGATCACATTACCTTTGGTGCTAAGTAGGCCTCGCTACTTTCAAATATCAGCATGGGATAATAAGATATGGAAGACATATTTTGAATCAGTTTAGAGGGTGAGGGATTTGCCTTGTGCTAGAAGGCAGGCATGAGTGGATGCTATAAGTTCAGCCTACTTGTCTGTAGTTCCTGAAGGCAAAACTTTGGCCTCTATAATCTCAGTGGCTGAAAATACAGCGTATCCAGAGTAATGAGTTCCGTTCTCCCTAAAGGAACTGCTGTCAGTAAACCAGATAAGGTCAGGCTTGCTGAGTGGTCTCTCAGAAATGGAAGAATGACAGGGGAGGAAATCATCTAAGGTTTCCAAGCAATTATGAGTTCGTATGTGAGACATGGGAGTCATTGGGAGCAGTGAGGCAGGGTTCAGTGCAGAGCAGGGGAGGAAAATAATATTAGGGTTTTCCAGAAAGGAAGTGAGGGGCGACAGAAATCTGGATGTAGGGAGAGTTTGAAGGCCCTTTTAAGCTAAAAGATCCTTCAAGTGATGTGGGGAGTGGATAGTTCAAGGGGCCCCAAAAGTCAGATTAGAGGCTTCTTTGTGTAAAATTTGTCCAGTAGCCAGAGCTCTTAAGCAAGGGGCCCACCCACGGATGGTAGGGTCTAGTTGCTTGGACAAATATGACACAGGTGCAAATGTACGCCCATAGTTTTGACCTAAGACCCCAAGTGCTTGCCCCCCTTTTTCATGGACATATAGATGAAATGTTCTTGAAAGATCTGGAAGGTGAAGGGCAGGTGCCTTTAAGAGGAGTTGCTGAAGCCTGCGGAAGTGGTAGATGGGAAAGGAGGCAAGAGATTCACTAGGGGGTCCCTTTGCTAGGTCATACAGGGGTTTGGAGAGAAGAGAATAATTTGGGATCCAGGCCCTAAAATAACCTGCTAATCCTAGGAATGATAGTATTTTGGCTTTCGTATAGGGCACTGAAAGATCACAGAGGAGTTGCCTCCTATCCAGTGTTATTTCCTTTTTCCCGGGTGTAAGGCAAAAACCAAGATAGGTGACCGAAGACTGGGAAACCTGGGCCTTGTGGGGAGACTCCCTATATCCCTTGTCTTCTAGGAATTTATGAAGCTGAGCGGTGTGGGATTGAGAGTGTTCCAGAAAGACTACATAGAAGAAGGTCATAGACATATTGAAGTAGAGTAGAGTCAGGACAGGTCAGGTGAAAGGATGTGAGGTCCTGGGCAAGAAATTGGCCAAAGAGATGGGGGCTATCCCTGAATCCCCGTGGGAGGACAGTCCAGGTAAGCTGATGAGAATGGCGGGTGTGAGAGTCAGTCCATGAAAAAGCAAAGATATCCTGAGATTCTGAGAACAGGGGAATAGAAAAGAATGCATCAATTAAATCTAGGACTGAGAAGTGAGTAGTAGTGGCATGGATCTGAGAGAGGAGGGTGTAAGGGTTGGGCACTAGCGGGTGGATGGGGTCCACAGAGGAGTTGACAAGGCGAAGTTCTTGAACCAGCCTGTAGGACACGTTAGGTTTCTTAACTGCCAGAATGGGTGTGTTGAAAGGAGAGTGTGTAGGCCTAAGATACCCCTTTCATAATAAATCCTGGATGATGGGTTCTAATCCAAGGAGAAATGTGGTTGTGAGTGGATATTGTGGTTGACTAACATATCTTGAAGGGTCCCGTAAGACAATATGAATAGAACTGCATTTAGCCATAAAGGGTGTAATTGTGTCCCAAACCTCAGGGTTAAATGGTTTAGATAGTCGTGGGAGAGTGCATGAAGGAGGTGTATCTGCCCCTAGGAATATCATGAGGAAATGAGAGGTAGGAGAGGTGTGGGTTGATAAGTGAATGGTGACTTTTAATAGTGAGAGTATGTCCCTTCCCAGAAAGGGAATGGGGCAATGGCTCATAACAAGAAAGGAGTGAGTGAAGGACAAAAGGGATCGCTGCATATAACATGATTGGGGGGGGGTTTGAGGAAAAATCTTTTTACCTCCTACCCTGACAATAGGAGTTTTTGAGGGTGTGGTAGGACCCTAATACTCCCTCAAAATCGAAAAAGCGGCACCAGTATCCAAGAGGAAGTTAATGAAGCGTCCATCCACCAGGAAGGTGACCCTAGGCTCTTGAATCTTGATGGTAATAGTCTGGAGGGAACGCCCAGGACTCCATCAATCCTCCTCTGCCAAGCCCAGGTGAGGCTGGGGTTGCTGGGCAGCAGACCAACCTTCCTTCTGGGTTGTTGGGCAGTCTGCCCCCCAGTGTCCACTTTGATGGCATTTTGCGCAGGGGTTGTAGGGTGTCCTCGGCGAAGAACAATTCCTGGTCCAATGTCCCTCCTTACCTCATTTGAAGCAAGCTCCAGGGGGGGTCATATTGGGACGGCATGGTGATGGCCTTCTCTGAATGAGCTGGGCCAACATTTGGAATTTGGCATTTTCAGCCCTCTGCCTACGGAATTCACTTTCATCCTCTCTACCATGAAAAACCTTGAAAGTGACAGCGAGGATTTTGGTCTGAGGAGTAGCAGGGCCCTGTTCAAACTTTTTAAGCTTGGCTTTAATGTAAGGGTAGCTTTGGGCCAGAATATATGTCATTAAGACATGACGGCCATCAGGGGTTTCTGGGTCGAGGTTTGTGTACTGCTGAAGGGACTTGGTTAGTCTATCCAGGAATTCTGAAGGTGTTTCCTCCTTCCTTTGAATGACCTCCTGCATCTTTTGAAAGTTAACAGCCTTGCGGGTGGACTTTTTCAGTCCCGCCAAGAGGCAGGATGTAAAAAGGTCACTAGACTGTAAGCCCATAGGGGATCCTGCTCTGGGACAGCATGAGGGCCTGTGGGTGGTTATGATTGGTCCTATGATTTTCATCAGCATGGGCTTGGGCTAGCTCCCAGAACCATTGCCTTTCCTTGGGGAGAAGTTTATTGGCCAAGAGCATGTAGATGTCATGATGAGTGAGGCTATATGCTTGCAGTACCCATTGAAACTCCCGAATGTAAGTGGTGGGGTCAGTGGTGAAAGAGCCTAACTTCCTCTCTAGCTGAGTAATGTCCGACATGGAGAAGGGCACGTGGACTCTGATGACACCCTTGGGACCAGCTACCTCACGAAGGGGTGCGATTGTCTTGGGCGTGGAAAGGAGTCCCTTAGACCTGATAACAGGAGGACTGAAAGAGGCAGGCGGTGGACAGGAAGGAGAGGGAGGGGAAGGGAATGTCTCTGTGGAAGAGGAGGAGGTGGAGCAGGCAGAAGAGTGGGGAAGGGAGGGGGATGAAATGGAAGGTTGAGGATCCGTGGAATCAGGCAGAGGAAGAGGAGGATTTTGCGGGAGAGAAGGGTCAGTTGGGGCTGGGGGATAAGGTGGGGGTTGATCTGCTGGGTCGAATGAGGAAGAATCTGCGAAGTCAGGAGTAGAACTAGGGGAAGAGAGGGGTTTGCAAGCAAGAAGGACCTGAGAGGGAGGGCAGGAGGAGCAGAGACAGGGTGCTGTGCGAGAAGGCTAAAACATTCAATACAGGGAATCTCACTCCACTTTTTCAGATGCTGGCAGTAATTAAAAAGGTCCAAGAGGAGGTTTGGATTTAAGGAGCCTTCTGGAGGCCAATGATTGCCATTATCCAGTGGATATGTAGGCCAATCTTGGGTACAGAATTTGATTAGAAGTTTGGGCTTGATGTCTGGTGTGAGGGAGAGTGTGGCCAGATTTTTTATTAAACTTTTGAGAGGTGAGGTTTCAGGTACAGATAAAGAGGTGTCCACAGTCACAGGGAGAGATGGAAGAGAGAGAGAGAGAGAGAGAGAGAGAGAGAGAGAGAGAGAGAGAGAATAAGTGTAAGCAAGAGAGACAAAGAGAAAACCCGGCCTGGAACAGACTCCGGGAAGCGCTCAGGGCGAATGGGGGTCAGGTGGGCATCCCCAAAATGACCAGCCATCATGAGGAAATACAGAGGGCACTACCTGATCGTCACCAGTGAAGTGCGATCTGTGAGACCCAATGGGTTCAGAGCCACGGGCAACCTGACATCAGGAAAATTTTCGAACGCAGCAGAAGAAGTAAGTAATGAAAACAGAACTCCGGCTCCAGCAGAATGCAGTTCCAGGATGGGAGTTCAGTTTTCCCCGAGCAGAGAGGCAGCTTCAGCCAGACACAGCAGGCCCGCAGGAAACAGCAACTCTAGCCAGCAGCGGCAGCAGCAGCAGAGGAGGAAAAACCACAGAGCCTCTCATGTAAACTCAGAAGCCTCACACCCCAAAGGGAAACGGATCACCAGAGGGTCCACTGCAACCAGTAAAGGTCTTAGTGGGAGGAATTCCCTCCCCCCTACCAGGCGTCTAGAGTGTGACAGACGATCATGGTCACAAAGCCAGCGGTAGCCCGAAGGGAGTTGGCGAGCCGGGGTCAGGGGAGGCTTACATACAACAAATCAGTGGTGAGTGCAGAAAGCCTGCGTCTGAAAAGAGCAGACCAGGGCAGAGTGCCACGGTGGAGCAGTGGACGGGGCTCTTGTTGGAAAGAGCTCACCCATATCCTCACACGGGGCACCAGAATGAAAGAACTCCCCACGCAAAGGCACTTCACCCGGAGAATTCCAATTTTATTGCAAAAAGCTGTGTGCTTATATAGAACTAAGGAGGAGATTGGAGGGCTTAGATAAATGGCAGGCAATCCGTTTATTGGCAAGTTCTTTCAGATATCAGCTCCGTAGCCCAGGAATTAGTTCTTATTGGGGCTAAGATTCCCGGCCAGCAAGGTTTGAAATTGGCGCCAGCAGAAGAGTTCACACGGGCGGGAACATTTCGCACCACTGCAGAAAAGAAGAATGTAGGAAGAAGAAGTGCTTAGGCGCCATGTTGGGTTTTTTTTTCTGGGGTATGGCTGCCGTTTATACTTTTCCCAACAATGAGTATACCAGACAGTGCCTTGATTGACTGGTTTTTATGAAAATGGTGTTTAACAGAGATGCCAGAAAGTTGGATCCTGCTGATTAGTGGGCCAAGAGCAAAGGTGGGCATGTGTGTGATAAAACATCAGTGGTGGGACCATGTGGATATGCCATTGGCTTCCAAATGACTTGTGACTGACATGGTGAAGCCAGCAGACCCTTATATGTAAAGGCATCTTGTTACATGGAGAGGATTCAGGACATTGTTCAGAATCAGGTTGCTATGTTCAAGAGGGCAAGCTATGTGGAATAGAAGCCTGGTTCTTTTATTCTCCTACAGACCCTGACCCACCACATGTGACAGAAATCCCTCACACACTGTGTCCCCGTTGAACTCCTTGTATTTCATGAAGCAAATACCAAACTTCCAGTGCAGCACCAAGAAACACCACGAAAATAGAGGATGACCATATGGTTTCATAGTCCACACTAGAGACATTTAGCCCCAAGGGGCCACAGTTTACCTTCAAAGGGAGAATTCAGCACTGGTGTCTCATGTTCATTGGAAAATAAGAAACCATGTCCTCCAGGTCACATAGATGCCCAGGTTTATGGTTTCACTAGAAAGGAAGCTAAAGCACGTGACAACAACATATATTTCAAGTGCCCAACCTCACAGGCAGTATCTCAAGAAGTCTCTAGGACAACAGACCTCCATGTTTTTGAAGTGTTTACCCTGTCCCTTACTTTTGGAAACTCCTCTAACACTTCTAAGGTTGTGAACTCCTGATCGCATTCCATTCCAGATATATATTCATGGATTTTCTAACTCTTCTCCTCTAATTGTGTCTTACATGGGGTGAAGGTGTTGTCAAGGTATTGTTCTGGATGAGAGTGGGAAGATTTTTGTGTAGCACATATTTACATACACATTGGATTCATTTTCCAATTTTCCATTCGAAATACTGAATCCCTGTCAGTAACCCATACCCTAATAGACTCTGACTACTAATCCTAATATGATGGAGACAAATAACCCAAACATAATATTAATACAAGCAGTTCAGAGGAGGCATGGTGTATAGTTGGTCTTGCCTTTTGCATGATATAGTGTGGGAGTTATAAATCTTGTCAATTGTTTGTTGAAATAGTACTCCATGTGTTTTTAAAGTTAACACATATGTGAATTTCTGTCTCCTTTTTTCTGTAGCCAATTCAGCACATGTATTTTTATATGCACATAAAAATCCTACCTGGTATCACACGTACATTTTTGTGAGGTGGCTAACTTAGCAGAAACAAAGTATGAGAAGAGATCACCCCTCCTAAACGCTTTTGGAACTGGAAATTCAAACTATGAGTGAGATTTTTAGTTGAACAACATTATACATAAATCCATGTTCAGTAAAATTAATATTTTTGGATCGGTGGATGATATATATTTCACGATGAATTTTGATTGGCATATATATTGCTACTTTCTAATGTTTCTCTGTGAGATATATATATATATATTCTCTAGATTTTTCCAAATATAAAATATATGTGTCCTATTATACACTCCCTAAATAATTCACTCATGCTCATATATGTGGTTTTATAATCAAATTTTCATACGATTATTTTCAGAAATATTCATCCACCTGAAATACATATTTGTTTTCTAGTACTGAAAACTCACTTCACTGAATGGTGCAAACAAATCCTTATATTTCTACTGTAACTGACCCAATTTAACATCAATGCAAGTAGATTCCAAAGGGGCATGATGTGTATTTTGACGTTCATTTTTATTTAACACTGGTACATTACTATTTCTTCAGTTTTTGTACATCATAGTATATACATTTCATCCACAAGTTCACAAATTTAAAGACATTTGAAACACATTCAATCACTTCCTGCTTCAGTACACATGTATTCCTCCTTGCTTTTGACTGGTTATTTATTGAGACTTCTTTCCAAACACATTATTTTCGATTTCCATAATCAATTTTGAAGCAAAACTCACACACACTTTATGATAAACCAAAACCCTAATATTACCATTAGATGTATAACTGGTTGGAATGAATGTATGTATGTCAATATGACATTTCCTGTGTATTTTCAGATATCAATTTATTCCAATTTCTAAAGTTGGAATCAGTTATATTATATATTCACACATGGTACACCTATTTGTGCCCCCAATACTAATTTATATCTCTTCTAAATATTGCTCCCAGAAATGGTGCAAGAAAGACTCATGTCACCTGATCTACATATATATTCTGTCAACAAAATGCAAAGTCACACTTACAATTGTACCAAAGCCTAAATGGAATGTGAGTATGGATTATGAAAATCACCCATGTCCAGGTTGCCTAATGCTCTCAAATGTCAATCCTATTGGTGACTACATATTTGTTTCTTCCTAAGATTATGTATTCAACCTCAAGCCTGTTGAAAATGTCTAATCCTATCAATCACTTCATCATTTGCCTGATTTCCTAATGTCTCTAATGATATCTGCTTTCCTACATATTTTCCCCAGTTCATCATTGTGACTGACTCTTCACATGTGCTGACATTTACATTTTCTGTCTACCTGAAACCCTATTGCTAAAGAACTTTTTGTCCAAATCCTATACTCACTCTTTTTTTCTAATCCTACCAACTATCTTCCTAATCCTACCAACTATCCTTTTTTGACTGGATGTTCTCTTCGACATTCAATTATCCAAGGTACAAGGTCCTATGCCATAATGTATAGATTTATCTGAGACACATGTGCACAACATAATTCCGAGTGAAGTATCCCAATCAAGGATCCAATGCCCTTTTGGGCTTCAAATCTTACCTAGATTTGTGTTTTCATACATATATTTCACCTCTATATATACTTATAAATATTGCAGGTTCCCAATACCATTATTCATGCAGCAGAATGATTCCTAACCCAAATCAAACATGTTATTAACCCTAACCATACTTTGTTTCCTCAATCTAACTTTACAGAAAAGCAAGGACAGAGTTGGTCTTATATAGAAATGTAAGAGATCTTCCACCTGCTGAGAACCTCAAAGGTCCATGCAGAAGTGAACCCTGGGGAAGATATAGAAAGCTATGAAGGACCTGAGAGAGCAAAAGTCATCTTTCATGACAAAAAAAAAAAAAAAAAAACAGGTCAGGATGAAGGGGTGTGTCTGAAGCAGTCTATCTCTTCTTAATGTAGAGAAGATGGACCAAACCAGGCCTGTGTGGAGAGCTGTTCACGGGTGCCTATGTTTGATATACCATTCTTACTTGTGAAAGTGTCACAGGAAGTAGGGGCAGCCTCCATCTATTGGGACACTTGGAAGCAACTGTTAGGACAAAGAGGTTGCCAAGGCAGTGACCTCATTCAGTTCCTGAAGGAAGTAACCTATATCATTTTCTTGGTGATGGAACTCTCTGAACTTGGGATCCAGGATGCCAGGCACCCAGAGGCATTCCCAGTCACAGTCCCAGTGGCCACACATGTTTGGATTTACCAAAGACAGAATCGGTCTTTCTTGGTAACTACTGATGTGAGGATGGCCAAATTCCAGGAGAGCTCTGAAGAGGGGTCTTTCCTGAGAAAGCAGGTAGTGTCTCACTACTGAACTGAAACCCACAGTGCCTCCAACTTCATCCATGAAAAATGGCTAGATAAATACAATAAAATTTTTTAAATTCCCTTAACCAGGTGGCACTGGAGAACCTTTGGATGTCTTTTTCCTGGTCATGAGTGTACAAGAGAATGCCATGATTGACGGTATTTCATGAAAATGGTGTAGAACAAAGATGCCAGTAAGTTGGACCCTGCTGAGTAGTGGGCCTTTTGCAGTGGTGGGCAGGTGTGTGATAATACAGCTGTGGTGTGGCCAGGAGGGTTTTCCATTGCCTTCAAAATGGCTTGTGACTGATATGGTGCAGCCAGCAGACCCTTCTTGTTATATGGAGAGGTTTCCAGGCAAAGTTCAGAGTCAGATTTCTATGGACAAAGGGGCAAGCTTTGTGAGATAGAAGCCTGGTTGTTGCATTCTTCTGCAGACCCTGACCCACCACAAGTGACAGAACTCCCTCTAATACTGGGTCCCAGTTGAACTCATTGTATTTCATGAAGCAAATACCAAACTCCCAGTGCAGCAGCAAGAAACACCACGAAAAGTGGAGGATTACCAAATGGCTTCACAGTTCACACGGGGAGACACTTAGCACCAAGTGGCCACAGTTTACCTACAAATAGAATATTCAGCACTGCTGCCTCATGTTCATTAGAATACAAGAAACCATGTCCTCCAGGTCACGTAGATGCAGACCCAGCTTTTATGGTGTCACTAGAAAGGAAGCTAAATCTCCTTGCAACAACATATATTTCAAGTGCCCAAACTCAGAGGAAGTTTCTCAAGAAGTCTTTAGGCCGGCAGAGCTCCATGTTTTTGGAGTGTTTACCTGTTAGACCAGGACGCTAGAAAAGACCACTGACTCAAATTAAAATCAAATAAAATTAAGCTTATTATTTCCACCGGCCATGCTGCCTCTCCCTCCCAAAACGAAGGGAACAAGACAGCAACCCCAGCTTTCCTACAGCCCAGCTTTATAGCCCAGAAAGTTACACAAAAGGGGGGTTACAGATAACAGAACTCTGATAAACATCACACTAAAGGTAGTTTACAATTTTTTTGCTGTCCCTACATGAGAATTCATGAGGACCATTAGAGCCTCAGAGAGGGTTGTTGTCTTGCCAGAGAAGGCAAATATTTATGATGTGTCACTAAAGTTTCAGAGAGGGCTGCTATCTGGTCAGAGAGCCAGGCATGTGTGAGTTCAAGGCGCGGGCAGGCATTCCACGCAGGTTCAGAATTTGAAGTAATTAATGGTAAAGCCAAAATTATCTTTTCATGGCTTTGTGGCATGATGGCTCCCAATTTTAATAAAAGATCAGGTTGGGTCTACAATTCCCCCCTTTTCTCTGTGTCCCTTTCAAATCTTTGAGAGATTATGGGAAGAGCACTGAGGAAATTTTAATCCCTCAGGTAAGAGTCTCCAAATTTTTAGAACTCACCCAAAACCGATCTCGCTGATTTTACCCTTCTTAATTACTTATATTGATAGTCTATTTATCTTTCTCTCCATTGTTGTAAGAAGAGTGGCATCACTAATTTTTTCTTCTTCTGTCCTGAGACAGGGTGACGTAAGTGGGCTCGGCGTGAGGGACATGAGTTGCCTATTAGAAGTCAGTTGAGAGACATGAGTTGCCTTTTAGAAGTCAGTTCGGTTTGAAGTCAGGTTGGGGAAGAACAGGTTGTAAAGTCATCTGTGAAAGGGTTCTTCTATGAGTGAAACAAAAACCATGAGTACTGGATAAATGTTGCAGCAGCTAGAACATGTCACTGTATAGACATTCCCTCACCAGTCTTTAATATCCCCAGTTATCAGGACTGTCAACTTAATATTTAACTTTAAGTGTTACAGTTGGCCCTCCCAATAAGACAACAGTTTAATAATTTAATGTCATCTGATCTTGAAAAATCCTTTTACTAGTATGACCTCTGCGTCTAATAGAGAAACCTTTAATTCTGTTACTCAGGGCTGGATAATCGTACTAGCAAACACCAAGCCTACCTTTGTAGGTTAGGAATATCTGTAGGTCTTAAACTGAAAACTTCTGCCTGTGGCAGCTCTTCTTGATAGTCTCTTTTTATAAGTATTAGGCATTCCTGTGTGAGAATCCTTCTTTGTAGCCTCCAGTCTTACTTGTTTTGGGAGGATAAGATAAAGTGCATACCTTAAAATTTTATTATTATTATTATTATTATTATTATTATTATTATTATTTAATATGCCCAGGAGTGGCTGTATTTTGGTCTTAACTGTCTTTGCTAAGTATTTAAGATGAAGCAGTCAAACTGACTTTTGTTTCCATCTATTGTTAACAGTCAGCTGACCTTTTATGGGAGTCAATTCTGGGGAAACTTGAGAAGAGATTCTCAGTTCTGCTAGTGCCATTTGCGCTAGGTGGGTCCAGGTCTTGCTTGACCATTTGGCTTCCCTCAGAAGCATCATGGATGTCTCCTTTCTATGATGACTCTCCTCTTTGTAACAAATGCACTGATTGGCTTTCTGTTCTCCAGTGGTCTCATTAATCTCCCTGATCAGGAGGTTATGTGGCTCAGAGTTGCAAAGCTCTTTAGAGAAGTCCCCTGTTCCCTGGATTCAGACTGACTCAGAGGGCAAGAGCCAAATATTGGTTTTCTTGGCCCTTTTCATTTAACATTAATTTTAAATCCTAATCTTAAACATCCAGCAAATAAATTTTAACAGCCTTATATTAAGAGTACTGGGCTTTAATGTCTATAACTTTATAACTACCTTTTTATTAATTGGGATCTGTATTATTCTGTCTGTATTGTAGTTGATGACTTATTATCTTGAATAAACCCATGTTGTGTTCTTATAGCAACGCATTTGTAAAACACTAACAGGGAATCTTTAGATCACTTATAAGAAAATTTCAAACTAAAATTAACAAAAGTAAAAATACTTAGTTCGTGTAATATCTTCCCTGAATTTTTTGGCTGAGTTATACATTATATCCCCTGTTTGAGATCCTAGGAATATTGACAATAAAAAAAAAACTTTTTAACATAACTTTAAAGAAATATTATCTGACCTACATGTTTCATAGTCATTCTCACATGTAGTAAGATGGGACACACAGCCTTATCTCAGGTAAGGCAGGGCTCTTTATAAATCTTAAGTATTTTAATTCTAAAGCTGATCTTTATTTTTAAATATCTTTTGACAAAGTTTACATAAATTGTTTGAGGTCACATGAACATTAGCTAACACCATATGATATCACATTTAAAACATGAATTAAAGAAAGGCTGAAAGTTTTTAACCTTTACAAAGATTAGGCTCTAATTAACTTAAAAATACATTTAAATTGTTCCCCAATGTAAAAAGTAACATAAAAATTTACATATCTTATTGATAACAGGTAAATAAATCCACAATATATTTTTTACCACACAACTTCAGAGCACCAGCTTGATATAATGCTCTTTTAAGGTTTCTACCTTACAGACTTGCATACCTGTAAGATATGAAAACATTAATAGCATAACAATTACATTTATGTTTCTACATTAATCAAGTTTGGCTTTTAAAGAAATGGCAGTACAGTGCTCTAAAATAACAGTTCTTATTTAATCAGTTGTTTAATTTTTATGGTTGCTTGCTCTAGAAAACATAAATCTTAATAAACTCAATGTTATGGGTAAACTTATGTTTTAAGAAATTTTTGCCTCATTAACACATGACTGATTTTTACAATCTTATACAGAGTTTACTAAAAAAAATACAGATCTTAGTAAATCAATCAGATATCTAACTAAAGTACTCATGAATGAGTAATCCCATATCAAATTTACTTTACTTATTTATCAAAAAGTTAGAGAAACGTATTGAACAGTGTAAACCATTTTTATGTTGAAGGAAAGGTACTAGAGCCAAGGCATATTAGACATTTTGTAGATGTTAATATTTTGTTAGATGTTTGAACACCTAGAAAACTTTGTAAGCTTAAATTTAAAGACATTTGTTTTTATCTCTTTATCCAATTTAAATTGAAACATTTAAATCACGTGAATTAAAGATCTTTGGATCCACTTTTTAAAATTTGTTTTTATGAGCGCTTTATTTTATGAGCACTCCTTATATATGTTAATTTATGTATCATATATATGATATATGGACATATGTATATATAGACATACAACACATAACAAAATTGTGCACACATAATAATAGTAAAGGCCTCGTAGCATTTCGCAGGTGAAATCTTTATTGCAATGTTTCAAGAAGTCCACAGTTGGTCAAAGATAGAACTGATCAGAAAAACATTAACCTAGGTCTGTATGCTCAAAATCATGAGGTCAAAAAACATAAAGTATCTCAGAAAAAAATAAGAGTCCTAGAAAAAATGACTTGCCAGTAATTAGAAAATACCATACAATTTACCTTTTTTTCCCTTAGATCTCAAATCAGTCTCCTACAAAGCTTGCAGGCTTCTTTCATTTGCATTTCAACATAAGTCATGGCTGAGGTCTGGAAGGAGCAGGAAAAAAACTGCTATTCTGAACAGACATCTCAGGACTAAGGCATTTTAACCATAATTTTCAGGTTCGGATGTTGAAAATTATGATACAAGTTTAAGATACAATTCACAAAATTTTTTATCTTTACATCTTGTTTGGTCAACAGACACCATACTATGATTTACTATCCATGTCCAAATTAATGCACTGGTACACACAGTGACATTTTCCCAGGCTACCCAATTCAAAATTGGTGAAAAAAAAAGACTGTATGATTGGGAAGTTTCTTGCCAACTTGGAAGTAGAGTTCTTCAGTTATCCATTGTAAGTATTTAAGTTCTCTGGCATGAATTATCTGAAATCATAAACTAAACAATTACCTAAACCCGACTTTTAACTGCAAGATTGTGCAATGCTTCAAAAACCCATTCAGATACCAGATTGTTAAAATAAAACATCATCATTTCGACACACATTCAGCTAAGATCATTCCCAAAAAACAATTTATAATATCAACACATTATTGCACATGCCTAAAAGGGCCAGAAAGAAAGACACAATACAGACCAAAAGGAGGTCCAGACTATGGCTGTCAGAGAGAACCCTTTAAACCAGAGCAGATAAGAGAAAAATCTCATACACCAGTGGGACCATAGCTGTCCCCACAAGGGGACCAGATGTTTTCACAGAGGGGCAACCTGAAATGTAAAATAAAGTGTCTCCATGGTGATTTTACTGCATTTAGTGTCACCTTTTTCTTTTTCTCTTTTTTTAACAAGACAGAGGTGGCATAATCCTTACAGTGCAGGGAAGGAAGGAGGTAATTCCCTGAATCAACAGGGCTTTGGCAGCTGCTGGGAGTCCCTCAGTTTCCCCTTTTACATACAGGATTAGCTCCTCTGATTCAGTTTCACACCAAGCATGCTCTATCTCCTAACATTTCAGTAGATAGGTCTCACAAAGTTCCGGGGCGGAGGGGGGGTACAAGATTTGTAACTTAAAGTTTGGTTCCTGACCTTGAAGCCAATTAATACCAATTTAATAATGAGGACTGGGTTTTGAGAAAAAGAAAAAAGGAGGTTTATTGCTTGGCTAACAAAGGAGAAACACAGGGGACTCTGCCAAAGTTGTGACTCTCTTTATCTGGATGGACAAGGGGTTTTAAAGGAGTTTCACTTGTTAACCTGGGAGATACTCTGTTCTTAGGTCCCCAGCAGGCATTTCCCTCTGCAATGGGTGTGCTCCAGGCAGCCAGCTAGGGGCTTCTATCATCCTGCTTCGCAAAGGGGGATAAAGTTCATTGCAGTTCCTTAAAACACAGTCCAAAGGGGTGTCAGGCTTACTCTCTTTATTTCTGATTTTCATGTCCAATATACTTAAGTTTTTACCACCAAATTCACACAACAAAACGAACAAAAACAAACAAACAAAAAAACAAAAAATAGAACACAGAACACAAATAAACAGAAACCCGGTGGCTAAACACAGAAACAGGGGAACAGTGCAACATCTTGCTAAAGCTCCAGGGTAGAAGCGCGTGCGTGCTCATCGCCACCTCTCTACAGTTCCAGAGGAATTCCCTACAGAACAGAACAGAGGACAGAATGATTCTCGTTACTGTTCTGCACAGAAGTATATGTGAGCCTCCCCGTGCCACATCTCTGTCATCAGAAGAGATCTCCCTTAACTGGATATCAGATGTTATAAAGGAGCCACTTACCTATGGAGGCCTCCTCCATCAGGTGCTTGCTAATAGTTTTAGTGCAGAGGTTCACTGTAGTGCTCCCTGGACTAAAGGCTCTTTTCCAAATATAAAGAAGATGGACCAAATCAGGCCTTCGTGGAGAGCGGTTCCTTGGTGCCTATGGTTGATATACCATTCTAATTTGTGAAAGTGCCACAGAAAATAGGGTAAGCCTCCTTCTCATGGTACGCTTGAAAGCAACTGTTTGGATAAAGTGGTTGCCAAGGCAGAGACCTAATTCAGTTCCTGAAGGATGAGACCTCACCTCAATCCCTTGGTAATGGAACTCTCTGAACTTGGGATCCAGGAAGCCAGGCACACAGAGTCAGTCTCAGTCCCAGTCCCAGTGTCTCACTTGCTTCAATTTAGCAAGGACAGAGTCAGTCTTTCTTGGTACCTACTGATGTGAGGATGGCCAAATGCCAGGAGTTCTCTGAAGAGGGGCCTTTCCTGAAAAAGCAGGTAGTGGCTCAACAGCTGGCTCCTGAACACTTCACAAAGTTGGACAAGGAGACCAGATCTGAGACAGGACACGCCATATTGGGGGAACATAGTATGGCCCAGCAGTCAGAGGATACTCTGGAGAGTGAGAGACCTACTTGGGGAAGGAGGTGCCTTTGTGGGTGTAGATGTGTGTTTGTGGTTTTGTCTCATGTTCTGAGAATAGGCAGGAAAGTCGGTTTGTTTGGTTTGGAGTGAACTGTTTCTAGTAAGTTGTTTCACAAGGCGAGTGTTTCTATGTCTGTGTATCCCACAGTGTCCGTGGTTGTAGACATTAGAAAAGAGAATGCATCAATGGATGATTCCTGTCAAGTAGAAAGCTTCCCAGCATTCATCCTGCCCAATTTATGAATGCACTAGGGCTTGCCTTATCGATGGGCAACACCTGCTATTTTCCTAAGTTCATGTTTTCTTCCTGAAATCTAGCCACTCTCCAGAATAGGTTCATGCATTTGCATCCAGGATATGTACCACCTCCAACCACTGTGACATGGACATGTACTGGATAGCTGAAGAGAATGGCAAGCATCTCAGAAAAGTCAGATATCAGTGTGACCCGGAAAGTCTCAGTAGAGAAACCCTGCAAAGGGCCTTTTGATTACCTATTGTTCTGTTGCCCTGAATGTCAGGAAGTTCTTTGCCTCAGGCCACGCTTTTGTGAAGCCTGAAGAAAACAGTTTTCAAATGGAAATGAATGGGCATCACCTGTGGCTCTTTGCTTAAGTGCGTTGTAAAGGGATGTGTCTGAATCAGCCTCTTGGCCCTGTGTGAGCCTGTGGCTTAGATTATCAGCACCTGATGGGTCTAAAGAAAGATCCCATGTGTGGATCCATAATCAAAATGGCCAAAAAATCAGTCATTGTTGATGAAGTCTCTCGCATTCCTCTGTAAGGTTCCTGACCTCCATCAAGTGAGAAAAGGGATCCATTGGGTCAATTGAGTTCTTCAAAGCCCTGCAGATGCTAGCCCATAGGTTCTTGGGTTTTCTTATGAATCCAATTCAAATAAAGACTCTAAACCCCACATACAGTAGGCCTCAAATTGAAGAACAGAGCTGTATTAATGGCAGGCATATTTGATCACTCCTGGTTCACAGGAAGGGTGTCCAGGCCACTCTGACTTTTGGCAAATGAGGGGAAAGGGAGATTATTTGGGACACTGTCTTGTGCTGCGCCTCTCATGGAATCCTTCTGCCAGAAGTTATGATGAGTGTCTATTTGGAAGAAGATGAGTGCCATTTCGGAGTGTTTTGGTTTTAATTGTGGGCATTTGTGTGGCGGTTGGTAGAGATAATTGGGTCCACCTTGTCTTGAATTTTGGTGTGATTCCCCTTAGAGACTGTGTTTTGGAACTGACCTCTGAGAAGGTACAAGGTCCTGTGTCATTGTATATCCATAATTCTAGGACATCTCCACGGAATGTAATTCAAAGCTAAGTATACCAATCAAGGACCAAATGAACTTCTGGGCTTCAAATCTTACCTAGATTTCTGTTTTCATACTTATATTGAAAGGTTAATAAAATAGGTACTTGTCACGTCCTGTTTTTCTGTATGCTTAATAAAACACTGTTGAAATCTTGAGAACTGTTTGCTCTTCTTGTTCCCAGAATGTGCTGCCCCCAACTGCCAAACTGCAGAATGTAGTCCATCAACCATTTACACGCAAACCGCCCACTCGCCCTTAACCATCAATAAACTTCCCTCCCTGCCCTCTCCAAGGAAAATATATAAGCACTTCTTAAGCTGTTCTCAGGGCTCTCTGCTCTATTCAACTGATCTCTGAGCCCTTGCATGCCGGACTCCCAATAAACCCTTTGAGGTTGCATTAGACAGTCTCTTGGTGGTCTCTTCCAGCGACGCTCACCCGACCTTTACTTCTGGTGGCCCCAGCGAGATCCGGCAGCTGCAGATGAAAGACCCCCAATGGGCTCCTCTGGGGGTAAATAAGGCCCCTCTTTCTGGTTTCAGGATTCAGGTTAGGGTTTGACAAAATGGCTATTGGTAAAGAGCGTGAGCTCTCTCCCACGGTGGCTGACACACATGTCACAGAGCCACAGGCCATGTTCCTGTGGGATGGACTCGGGAAATCGAAGAACCATAGTCTCCTCGACTCAGTGATATTTTCTTTCAGATTTGGAATTGGCAGCCCATCAGGATTTGCCCGCTACTCAGTCCTGGTCTCAGTATTGGACGTCCATTGTCTGTCTTTATTGTCTTGTCTTGTCTGTGTCGTGTGTCTTTGCTTTCACTGTCTGTGTATATTTCATTATGGGACAGAGCACTTCAATGCCTCTGTCCCTGACCCTTAATCACTGGACCAAAGTCTGCTTAAGGGCTCAGATTCTTTCTTTTTCATTAAAACACCAGACCTGGCAGATTCTGTGTCTCAGAATAACCCACCTTTGTAGTCGGATGGCCCCTAGAAAGATGTTTCTACTTCGCACTAATTTGAAAAGTCTGAGATATTGTCTTTCAGCCGGGGCCACATAGCCATCCAGATCAATAGCCATATATCTTAACTTGTCAGGACCTCTGCAAATCTCCTCCTCCATGGGTGAAGCCTTTCCTTGTCCCTGCACCCACTCCTACTCCTTCCCCTACGATTCTATCTCTCAAACTCTCTGCTCCTCAACCTCCACCCTCTGTTCTCCCTGAGTCTCAAGACTCTACTCGTCCTTATCCTCTGCCCTTGTCCCCCAACCCCCAAAACCCTGTAAGTAATTCCCCTGCTGCTTACTCAGCCTCTCCACCATTCGAGGAAGCCAGGATGGCCCAGCACCCTCCAGATGACTGTCGAATGGCACACACAGCCCCTCCTTCCCTAGAGGAAGCTGGCCCGGCTAAAAAAACTCAGAGAACTCGCCAACGTTTTCACACCTGCCTACTTGGGATGACTGCCAACAACTCCTAGGGACTCTCTTCACGACAGAGGAATGAAAGGAAAAACCTCCTGGAAGCTAGAAAAAAATATCCTCGGACTTGATGGGCGACCAACACAACTTCCCAACATAATCAAAGCCGGCTTCCCCTTAAACCAACCCAACTGAGACCCCAACACCTTTGAAGATAGGGAGCATATGTCCAATTATTGCCAGGCTCTAATAGCGGGTATCCAAGGGGCCACTAGGTGACCAACTAATTTGGCCATGGTAAGAGAAATTATTAAAAGGCCTGATGAATCTACCTCTATGTTTCTAGAGAGAATTATGGAGGCATATAAGAGATATACTCCTTTCGATCCTCAGGCAGCAGATCAAAAGGCATCTGTCATGATGGCCTTAATTGGGGAAGCTGCCATGGATATTAAAAAAAAAAAGTTAAAAGAGAGATTTAGTCAGAGAAGCCAAAAAAATATACTATAAAAGAGAAACAGGGAAAAAGAAAGGGAGCAAAGGGATGATGAGAAAAGCAAAAGAAAGACTAAGGCATTGACTTAGATCCTGGTCACAACAAGAAAGAGGCCAGAAATTAAGACATAAGGTGACAGGAAGGGATACCTGGGCCCGTGCCAGAGGCCACCCCTGGCCTCAGATCAATGTGCCTACCGTAAAAAAAAAGGACACTGGGCCAAAGAGTGCCCTATAAAGAGACAGACACGCCAGCCAGCCATTCTGACTCTGGAGGATGACTAAGAAAGTTGGGGCTCAGATTCCTTCCCCTAGCTCAGGGTAACTTTTGAAGAGTAGGGGACCCCAGTAAACTTTGAAATGAATACAGGAGCAGTATACTCAGCCCTTAGGGCCCCATTGGGCCGTCTATCAAATAAAAGGTCTGTAGTTCAAAGGGCTAATGGCAGTAAATATCGGGTTTAGACTACTAAGAGGACCATGGACCTGGGGAAAGGAAAAATCCATCACTCCTTCCTAGTAATCCCAGAATGCCCGCACCCATTGATGGGCAGAGATCTGCTCACCAAGCTCTGGGCCAAAATAACTTTTAACCCTGAAAGCCCCCAAAAGAAATTTCTAAATCCTTCAGTAAAAACTCCTATAGTCACGGCTGTAACTATATTAGTAGAAGATAAACATCCACTCTTCACACCCCCCAAGACTGATCAAACAGGCAAGCTACCGCAGAAATGGATAACAGATAACCCAGATGCCTGGGCAAAAACTGCTGTGTTAGGCCTGGCCATGAAACAACCTCCAATAACAGTGGAGTTAAAAACCTCAGCCTCCCCAATCAATGTCAAATAATATCTTCTAAGCATAAAAAGCTAAAGATGGGATAAGGCCCTATATTCAGAAATATCTGGCCTTAGGGGTCCTAAGGCCCTGTCAATTGGCCTGGAACACTCCCCTGTTATTAGAAGAAAAAGCCAGGAACCGGGGACTATCAACCTGTTAAAGACCAAAGAGAGATCAACAACAGAGTGCAGGACATTCACCCCACAGTACCTAATCTGTTCCAACTGCTTAGCACTCTGAACCCTGAGCAGAAATGGTATACTGTTCTGGACTTAAAACAAGCTTTCTTTTGCTTGCCTCTGCATAAAGATAGTCAGTTGCTGTTTGCTTTTGGGTGGGTAGACCCAGAAACCGGAAAGTATAGTCAACTAACTTGGACTAGACTCCCAGAGGGGTTCAAAAACTCCCCCACTCTCTTTGATGAAGCCCTCCACAGAGATCTCAACAATTTCAGAACTACACACCCCGAAGTCACCCAGCTTCAATACGTGGATCACCTGCTACTGGCATCCAACACCAAGGAAAACTGAACTGGGACCCAAGCACTATTATCGGAGCTTGCTCAACTCGGGTATAGAGCTTCTGCCAAAATTGCCCAATTTGCCAGCAAGAAGTAATCTTCCATGACTATTTCCTCAGGGGCGGTAAACGATGGCTCACTGAGCCCAGAAAACAAACCGTTGAGCAGATACCAACCCCATCTTACAGCAGACAACTAAGAGAGTTTCTTGGGATTGCTGGGTTTTGCAGGTTATGGATAAATGGGTTCGCGTCCTTAGCTGCTCCTTTATACCCGCTGTTAAAGGGAGATGCCCAATTCCAATGGACCCCTGAGTAACAGGAAGTTTTAGATAACATCTAAGGACACTGACACTGAATGCCTCAACTTTACTGAGCTCAGCCTGCAATTACAGAAAGCCCTACACTAAGTTAAAAATGTACGTCAACTCACTCACCTTGGTTCAAAGAAACTGCAGGCACTCCTGTAGGATTAAGAACAGAGTTTTCCACTAACCAACACACAGCGAAAGAAAAAAACTGAACCGGTAACAAAAGCCTGTTGGGTCAGTCAATTGTTTAATGCTTACCCTTCCAAGTTTCTTAGAGGAAAGAACCTATGAGGAACCAGACCAGGAAAATTCTGGGAAGTGGACATTACTGAAATTAAGCCAGCAAGGTATGGACTTAAATATCTCCTAGTCTTTGTCGATACATTTTCAGGATGGATTGAAGCCTTACACACACACACACACACACACACACACACAGGAAAAAAAAAAAAAAACAACGGCCCAAATGGTTCTCAAGAAGATCCTGGAAGATATTTTTCCAAGATATGGTCTGTTTAAGGTAATAGGGTCTGATAATGGACTTGTGTTCATGGCCCAGGTAAGTCACGTGTGGATTAATTGTAAGTTACATTATGCTTATATACCCCAGAGCTCAGGAGAGGTAGAAAAAATAAATAGAAACATTAAAGAGACCTTAACAAAATTAAGCTTAGAGACTGGCATAAAAGATTGGACTATGCTCCTGCCTTATGCACTGTTTCATGCGAGAAATACTCCCTCAGTTTCTCTGTGTAACCTCACCCCCTATGAAATTCTCTATGATGCCCATCATCCAGCAAGGGACCTAATCCCCAACTCTAAGGCCTAACAATCCCTTCCACACCCCTTGCTTGACAGACTTAAAGCCATTGAAAGAACTCAGTGATAACTGTGGAAACAGCTGGCCACTGCCTACCAACCTGGGGACGAGGGGATTCCACATCAATATCAAGTAAGAGACTTCGTCTACATAAGACAACATCAGGTGTCATTCCTAGAACCCCGCTGGAAAGGAACATACCAGGTGCTACTTATAACACCTACAGCGGTAAAAGTAGACAGAATCACTTTTTGGATCCATGCCTCTCATCTAAAGCCTTCGCTGTATCCAGACTCTGGTTGGAAACTGGAAAAGACTGGTAACCATTTCAAATTTCGTATTCGCTATGTGGACAAGACTGTAGACTCTCAACTTGGCCACCAGTACTCCTAACCCTCATCAGCCTGTTCAGCAGTGAAGGCTGATCTCAAATCCTACTAGACAAGAAGTATGGTATATCTCGCATATAGCCCCCTTAGGGACCTGGTGGCTATCTCTCCACCCAGACATTTTTCAGCTTGGTATACGTCTTTCCTATTGAGATAACCCTGATGAAGAGGATCCCACTAAAGTTTCATTAAATCCCTTCCGTTCCATAGATAATTGAAATAAACATTATGGATGCACAGAAACGCGAGCCAGATTCAGGTTGGCTAGCCTAGATTATGATGTATGCCCGGCGGACTATCAAAGCCACAAACAGCCATGGCTGTGTGGGGGAAAAGCCAACTTCTTGTGTAACTCATGGGGATGTGAGCATACCGGGGCTGCCTGGTGGAACCCAAACTCCTCATCACATTCAGTACACAGCATTGGCCATATTACCAATTAGACAACCAAAAGCTATGGCCCCCAGAGGGTTCTCTAGATCCTCAAATTCTGCGTGACATTTTTAACTTCGGCAAGTGCTCAAAAGGGGAAAATTCCCCTATGTGGAATCCTTTTCCCTCCTTCACTCACATCCTGTACTATGCTTCTCCAATAGTTCCTCACCCTCAGTCTTCTGCTCTAGAGTCTCTGCTGTCACTCCCACCTCAGCAACGTGATTTCTCACCTCCAATTACTAGATCAAAAACCCAAACCTCTGCCAGTTCTCAGACCATTGCCCCCTTGCTGAGGTAGCAGGTACCGAGGTACCCCTCCACTCACTCACTCCTCTCTTTTTCTGTCTGTGCGTGCACTAGGTCCCACCAAGTCCTCTAAGAAGCTAAACCAAAGCTCAAACCAGCTGAGAAGAGCCCTCAGACCCCTATCCAAGATGTAATAAAAATGGCCTTTAAAGTTGCTTTGTCATCACTGAAAACAGGTTTCTAAAAATTTAAAGTCCCTCAGGGGTTTTTGGAATACTCACTCCCATCTTCACCTCTGCTCTACCTGTTCTACTGCTCAAGTTTTGTTCTAGGAAAATCCCAAACCCCTTTTCCATTATTCTTTTACATCTCATCTTCCTCATTCTCAGATCCACGGAGCTGCTCTCAGCCTCGCCTTCCCAGTCTTCCCCCTCTGTACCAGGTCCATAGATATGTCTTAAATAACCTTCTCCAGAAGTCTTCACCGAGGCTTACATTAGGTCTTTCAGCAAAAGAGTCCCTCTGAAAGAGTTCAATGTACATAAACTTCCACTTTTCGTGTTGCCCTGTTCTACTTGGCCACTGGCTGGAAAAATCACCACCCCTAAGCTTGACACCGCCTTACTAGGTTTTCACAAAATATGTGAACAAAGCCTCTGGCCTTGAGCTGGGGCTTCACAGAGATGACTACATTTCTAAGATAAAAAAGTTACCAACTGGGCTTCATGGTGACAGCTGGCAGGGAGAAAAAAAAGAGACAAAAAAGCTCTCCCTTTCCAAGGTGTCCTTGAAAAGTTAACTTGCCCAGAACAGAGGAACAAAAACAGAAACAAAAACTGATTTTTGTGAATTTCTACAGACTGTGAACTTCTGATCCACTTCCCTTACATATTGGGTACAAATTCTAAAACTACCAAAACTTGGGGTTCAGGGGATTAATTGATTACAACAGAAGCAATGCCCTCTAAATCCGGATGCAACCAAATAAGGCTGTTTTCCTGTGTTTGGTGCTATCTTAGGTCCCTTTCCTTGTCCATCCCTACAACAGTATAATTCTATACACTTTAACATTATTTATGTTTTCATAAAATGGTCAATATATGTGATTAATTATGTAATGATGCAGATGTTTTCCAGAGTTCTCTATCATGACGTAGGTTCATTTAAAGATCAAATAGGGGGGCATACAACCCGGTTCCAGCGGGAACCTGTATCCCTCACTTTAGCCATCCTATTAGAAATAATAGTTGCTTAAGGGGTGGGCTAGTCCATGAGACACAACAAAGACACAATTAGAAGCAGAAATAGGCCAAACCTTAAAGACATTAAAAACCGACATCACAGCTTTACAAGAATTTTAACCTCTCTCTTTCTGAAGTTGTTTTACAAAGCAGGCGAGTGTTGGATCTCCTCTTCATGAGAGAAAGGTGCCTTTTTGCTTGCATTGAGGGAAGAATGTTGTTTTTGTGCCGACAATACTGGAGTTGTAAAAGAATCTATGAATAAATTAAGAAAACGACTTGAAGAGCGTCAAAGAGAGACAGAGGCCCCAAAAGGGAGGTTTGAGTCTTGGTTCACATAGTGACCTGATTAACTGCGCTTTTATCTGCCATGGCCGGTCCATTAAAATTCCTCATATTATTGCTAACTGTAGGACCCTGTTTGCTCAACCGTGTAGTTTTCTTTCTAAACCAAATCGAACCTGTTATTAATCCTAACCATACACTGTTCTCTCAATCTAATTTTACAGAAGAGCAGGGACAGAATTGGTATTAAAATACAGGAAAATAGAGGATCTTCCACCTGCTGAAAACCTCAAAGGTCCACGTAGAAATGATCCCTGGAGAAGATGTAGGCAAGTATGAAGGACCTGAGAGAGCAAAAGTCTTCCATGGCAAACAACCTGCTCAGGATGAAGGGATGTGTCTGAATCAGCCACTCTCTTCTTAATGTAGAGAAGATGGACCAAAGCAGGCATGTGTTGAGAGCTGCTCCTGCATGCCTATGGTTGACATACCTCTCTGACCTGTGAAAGTGTCACAGGAAGTAGGAGCAGCCTCCCTCTCATGGGAACCTTGGAAGCAACTGTTAGGACAAAGTTGTTGCCAAGGCAGTGACCTCATTCAGTTCCAAAATTAAGTGACTTCACCTAACTTCCTTGGTGATGGAACTCTCTGAACTGGGAATCCAGGAAGCCAGGCACCCAGAGCCAGTCCCAGTTCCAGTCCCAGTGGTCAAACTTATTTTGATTTACCAAGGACAGACTCAGTCTTTCTTGGGACCTACTGATGTAAGGATGGCCAAATGCAAGGAAAGCTATGAAGAGGGGCCTTTCCTGAGAAAGCACGCAGTGGCTCACCGCTGGCTCCTGACGACTTCACAGAGTTGGCCAAAAGACCAGATTTGAGACAGAACAGGCTATTTCCAGGGAACATAATAAGGCCCACCAGACAGAGGACACTCCGGATAGTCACAGACCTACTTGGGGGAAGGAGGTGCCTTTGTGGTGTGGGTGTGGGTTTGTGGTTTTGTCTCATGTTCTGAGAATAGGTATGAAAGGCGGTTTGTTTTGTTTGGAGTGAACTGTTTCTAGTAAGTCGTTTGACAAGGCGAGAATTTCTATGTCTGTGTATCCCACTGTGTCCGTGGTTGTAGACATTAGAAAACAGAATGCATCAATTAATATGTCCTGTCTAGTAGAAAGCTTCACAGCATTCATCCTGCCCTATTTATGAATGGACTGCAGCTTGCCTTATTGATGTGCAACACCTGCTATCTTCCTTAGTTTCTGTTTTATTCCTGAATTCTGGCCACTCTCCAGAATAGGTTCATGGTTTTCTGTTTAAGATATGTACAACCTCGAAGCTCTGTGACATGACCATGTCCTGTATAGCTGAAGGGAATGGTGAGCATCTCAGAAAACTCAGATATCAGTGTGACCAGGAAAGTCTTAGTGGAGAAACCCTGCTTGGGGCCTTTTGTTTACCTACTCTTCTGTTGCCCTGAATGTCAGGAAGGTCTTTTCCTCAGTCCACCACTTTGTGAAGCCTGAAGAAAACAGTTTTCAAATGGAAATGAATGGGCATTACCTGTGGCTCTTTGCTTAATTGCTTTGGAAAGGATGTGTCTGAATCAGCTTATTTACCCTGTGTGAGGCTGTGGCTTAGATTCTCAGGTCCTGATGGATCTAAAGAAAGATCCCATGTGTACATCCAAAACCAAATGGCCAAAAGAGCAGTCCTTGTGGATGAAGTCTCTCGCCTTCCTCTGTAACTTTCCTGACCTCCATCAAGTCAGATTAGGGATCCTTTGGGTCAAATGAGTTCTTCAAAGCCTTGCAGAGTCTAGCCCATAGTTGCTTGGGTTTTCTCAAGACTCCAATTCACATAAAGAATCCAAACCCCACAGTCATTTGGCCTCAAATTGAAGAAGCAGAGCAGTATTAACGGGAGGCCTATTTAATCTCTTCTGGTTCACAAGAAGGGTGTCCAGGCCACCCTGAATTTAGGCAAATTAGGTGCAAAAGAGCTTATTTTGGACACGGTCTTGGGCTATGCCCCTCATGGAAAACTCCAGCCATAGTGGAGTTTATTGTGAGTGTCTATATGGAAGAAGATGGGCGCCACGTTGGAGTGTTTTGGTTTAAATTGTGGTCATTTGGGTGGCGGTTGGAAGAGATGACTTGGTCCACATGTTCTTGAACTCTGGTGTGATTCCCTTAGAGTCTGAGTTCTTCAACTGACCTCAGAGAAGTATTGCCATGAATAGTGTTGAGATTTTTGGAAGCCAGGCATGAGCATCGCCCTTGGAAACTGAGTTCTAGGCCCAGGGTGGCTTTCCACAGAGCACTGAGCCTCTCAGCCAGGATACCACAAATTTTATTCTGAAAAACTTGACACCCATAGTTGAGAGTCAAAACTCATATGGACCTCACATTGTAGACCTAAATGGGCATAGCATCATATGATCTTCTGGCCACTCTTTGGGAAGCCTTACCTGTGAGTGTTCTCCTGAGATTTCATTGAAATGAGCTTCCTAAACATTTAATGGTTCCTGAAAAAATTGAAACTCACAGTGCCTCCAACTTCATCCTTAAAAAATGGCTAGATAAATACCATGAAATTTTTGAATTTCCCATCACCAGGTGGCACTGGAAAACCTTTTGATGTCCTGTTGCTGATCATGAATATACCAGACAGTGCCTTGATTGACTGGGTTTCATGTAAATGGTGTAGAACAGAGATGCCAGTAAGTTGGACTTTGTTGAGTAGTAGGTTAGAGCAGTGGTGGGCAGGTATGTGATAAACATCTGTGGTGGGGCCATGTGAATCTTCCATTGGCTTCCAAATGGCTTGTGACTGACATGGTGCAGCCAGCAGAACCTTCCATTTAAAGGCAAGTTGTTATATGGAGAGGTTTCAGGACATTGTTCAGAATCAGGTTGCTATGGTCAAGGGGGCAAGATATGTGGGATAGGATCCTGGTTCTTGTATCCTCCTGCAAAACCTGACCCACCATACATGACAGAACTTCCTCTTGCATTGTGACCCAGTTGAACTCCTTGTATTTTGTGAAGCAAATACCAAACTCTCAGTGCAGCAGGAAGAAACACCACGAAAATGGAAGATGACCATATGCCTTCACAGTGCACACCGGCACACATTTAGCCCCCAGTGGCCACAGTTTATCTAAAAAGAGAATTCAGCACTGCTGCCTCATGTACATTGGGAAATAAGAAACCATGTCCTCCAGGTCTCATAGATGCAGACCAAGCTTTTATGGTCTCCCTAGAAAGGAAGCTAAAGCTCTTGACAACAACATATTTTTCAAGTGCCCAACCTCACAGGCAGTTTCTCAAGAAGTCTCTAGGCCAGCAGACCTCCATGTTTGTGGAGTTTTTACCCTGTCCCATACTTTTGGAAACTACTCTACCACTTCCAAGGTTGTGAGCTCCTGAGCATATTGCATTCCACAAATTTATTCACAGATTTTCTAAATCTTCTCCTCTAATTGTGTCTTACTTGGGGTGAAGGGATTGTCAAGGCATTGTTCTGGTTGAGAGTGGGAATAATTTTGTGTAGCACATATTTACATACACATTGGATTCATTGTTCAATTTTCCATTCGAAATACTGAATCCTTGACACTAACCCATACCCTACTAGACTCTGACTATTAATTCTAATATGATGGAGAAAAATAACCGAAACAGAATAGAAATACTAGCACTTCAGAAGAGGCATGGTGTATAGTTGGTCTTGCCTTTTGTATGATATAGGGTAGGAGTTATAAATCTTGTCAATTTTTTGTTGAAATAGTTCTGCATGTGTTTTTAAAGTTAACACATCTGTGAATTCCTGTCTCCATTTTTCTGTAGCCTATTCAGCACATGTATTTTTATACGCACATATAGAATCCTACCTGGTATCACACGTATATTCTTGAGAGGTGGCTAACTTGGCAGATACAAAGTGTGAGAAGAGATCACTCCTCATTAATACTTTTGGAACTGAAAATTCAGACTATGAGTGAGCTTCTTAGTTCAAGAACATTATACATAAATCCATGTTCAGTAAAATTAATATTTTTGGATCTGTGGATGATATATATTTCACAATGAATTTTAATTGGCATATATATAGCTACTTTTCAATGTCTCTGTGTGTGTTTTGTGTGTGTGTGTGTGTGTGTGTGTGTGTGTGTATATATATATATATATATACTCTCTAGATTTTTCAAAATATAAAATATATGTGTCCTATTATACACTCCCTAAATTCATTCTTGTTCATGTATGTGGTTTTATATTAAACTTTTCATAAGATTATTTTAAAAATATTCATCCACCTGAAATACATATTTGTTTTCTAGTACTAAAGAGTTACTTCAGTGAATGGTGCAAACAAATCCTTTTATTTTTACAGTAGCTGACCCACTTTAACATCAATGCAAGTAGATTCCTATGGGACATGATGTGTATTTTGACGTTCATTTTTATTAAACACTGGTACATTACTATTTCTGCAGTTTTTGTACATCATAGAATATACATTTCATCCACAAGTTCACAAATTTAAAGAAATTTGTAACACATTCAATCACTTCCTGCTTCAGAACATATGTATTCCTCCTTGTTTTTGACTGGTCGTTTCATGAGACTTCTTTCCAAACACATTATTTTCGATTTCCATAATCAATTTTGAAGCAAAATTCACACACTCTTTATGATAAACCACAACCGTAATATTACCATTAGATGTATTACTGGTTGGAATGAATGTATATATATCAATATATAATTCCTGTGTATTTTCAGATATCAATTCAATCCATTATTTAAAGTTGGAACAAGTTATATTATTTATTCGCAGTATGGTCTATTCATGCATTATCTCTATATTCATACATACATGGTACACCTATATGTACCTCCAATACTAATTTATACCCCTTCAAAATATTGCTCCAAGAAATGGTGCAAGAAAGACTCATGTCACCTGATCTACATATACGTTTTATCACAGTAATATTCTGGCCACAAAATGCAAAGTCACACTTACGATTGTACCAAAGCCTAAATGGAATGTGAGTATGGGTTATGAAAATCACCCATGTCCACGTTGCCTAATGCTCTCAAATGTCAATCCTATTGGTGACTACATATTTGTTACTTCCTAAGATTATATATTCAATCTCAAGCCTGTTGAAAGTGTCTATTGCTATCACTCACTTTATACTTTGCCTGATTTCCTAATGTCCCTATTGATATCTGCTTTCCTACATATTTTCCCCATTTCATCACTGTGACTGACTCTTCACATGTGCTGACATTTACATTTTCTGTCTACCTGAAAACCTATTGCTAAAGAACTATTTGTCCAAATGCTATACTCACACTTTTTTCTAATCCTATCAACTATCTTCCTAATCCTACCGACTCTCCCTCTTTGAATGGTTGTTCTCCTCAACATTCAATCATCCAAGGTATCAGGTCCTATGCCATTGTGTATAGATTTATCTGAGACATCTGTGCAGAACATAATTAAATGCTAAGTATCCCAATCAAGGACCTAATGCCCTTCTGGGCTTCAAATGTTACCGAGATTTCTGTTTTCATTCATATATTTCACCTATATAATCTTATATATATCGCAGGTTCCCAATACCATTATTCATCCAGCAGAATGATCCTAACCCAAATCAAACATGTTATTAACCGTAACCATACACTGTTCCCTCAATCTAACTTTACAGAATAGCAGGGACAGAGTTGGTCTTACAATACAGGAATGTAGGAGATCTTCAACCTGCAGAGAACCTCAAAGGTCCATGCAGAAATGATCCCTAAAGAAGATGTAGGCAGCTATGAAGGACCTGAGAGTGCGAAAGTCATCTTTCATGACAAAAAAAAAAAAAAACAGGTCAGGATGAAGGGATGTGTCTGAAGCAGTCTCTCTCTTCTTAATGTAGAGAAGATAGACCAAACCAGGCTTGTGTGGAGAGCTGTTCCCGGGTGCCTGTGGTTGATATTCCATTCTAGCTTGTGAAACTGTCATAGGAAGTAGGGGCAGGATCCATCTCAGGGACCCTTGGAAGCAACTGTTAAGACAAAGTGGTTGCCAAGGCAGTGACCTCATTCAGTTCTAGATGAAGTGACCTATGTCACTTTCTTGTTGATAGAACACTCTGAACTTGGGATCCAGGAAGCCAGGCACCCTGAGGCAGTCCCAGTCCAAGTCCCAGTGGTCTCAAATGTTTGGATTTAAGAAGGACAGAGTCAGTCTTTCTTGGCAACTAAATTGAAGATGGACAAATGCCAGGAAAGCTCTGAAGAGGGGCTTTACCTGAGAAAACAGGCAGTGGCTCACCGCTGGCTCCTGATAACATCACAGTTTTGGCCAAGGAGACCAGATCTGACATAGCACAGCCCGTCTCGGGGGAACATAGTATGGCCCACCAGTCAGAGGACGCTCTGGATAGTCACAGACCTATTTGGGGAAAGAAGGTGCCTTTGTGGGTGTGTGTGTGTGTGTGTTTTTGATTTTGTCTCATGTTTTGAGAATATGTAGGAAAGTCGGTTTGTTTGGTTTGGAGTGGACTGTTTCTAGTAAGTCCTTTGAGAAGGCGAGTGTTTCTATGTCTGCATATCCCACTGTGTCCGTGGTTGTAGACAATAGAAAAGAGAATGCATAAATAGATGTGTCCTGTCTAGTAGAAATCTTCGCAGAATTCATCCTGTCCAATTTATGAATGGACTGCAGGTTACCATATGGATGGGCAACACCTACTACCTTCCTACATTCGTGATTTCTTCCTGAATTCTGGCCACTCTCCCATAGGCTCATGGTTTTGTGTTCAAGATATGTATCTCCTCCACAATCTGGGACATGGCCATGTACTGGATAGCTGAAGAGAATGGTGAATATCTCAGAAAACTCAGATATCAGTGTGACCAGGAAAGTCTCAGTGGAGAAAATCTGCTTTGGGATTTTGCTTACCTATTGTTCTGTTGCCCTGAATGTAAGGAAGGTCTTTGCCTAAGGCCCCACATTTCCAATGCCTGAAAAAAACAGTTTTCAAATGGAAATAAATGGGCATCACCTGTGGCTCCTGGCTTAATTGCTTTGCAAAGGGATATGTCTGAATCAGCCTCTCAGTGCAGTTTGAGATTATCGCTTAGATTCTCAGCACCTGATGGACCTAAAGAAAGATCCCATGTGTGCATCCAAATCCAAAATGGCCAAAAGAGAAGTCATTGTGATGAAGTCTCTTGCCTTCCTCTGTAAGGTTCCTGATCTCCATCAAGTGATAACAGGGATCTTTGGGTCAACTGAGTTCTTCAAGCCCTGCAGAGGCTAGCCCATAGGTGCTTGGGTTTTCTTATGACTGCAAATCACATAAAGAAACTATACCCGACAGTCAGTATGCCTCAAATTGGAAAAGCGGAACAGTATTAATGGCATGCCTCTTTGATCAGTCCTGGTTCACAGGAACGTTGTCCAGGAAACACTGACTTTAGACAAATGAAGGGCAAGGGAGCTTATTTTGACATTGTCTTGGGCTGTGTGCCTCATAAAAACTTCCAGCCAAGGTTATGATGAGTGACTATATGGAAGAAAATGAGGGCCATGTGGGAGTGTTTTGGTTTTAATTCTGGTCATTGGTGTGGCGGTTGGAAGAGATGACTGGGTCAACTGGTCTTGAACTCTGGTGTGTTTCCACGTAGAGACTGAGTTTTGAAACTGATCTCAGAGAAGTATTGCCATGAATTGTGTTGGGATTTTAGGAGGCCACGCATGAGAGTCGCCCTTGGAACCTGAGATCTAGGACCAGGGTGGCTTTCCACAAAGAACTGGGAATCTCAGCCTGGATATCACATGATTTTATTCTGAAAGACTTGGCAGCCATAGTTGAGAGTCAAAAGACATAGGACCTCACATTGTAGACCTCAATGGTCCTGGCTTCAAGTGACCTTTGTCCACTCTTTGGAAAGCCTTGCCTGTGAGAGTTCTCTAGAATTTTTTTGAAATGAACTTTCTCAATATTTAATGGTTCCTGAATAATTGAAATCCACAGTGCATCCAACGTCGTCCTTGAAAAATGGCTAGATAAATAACACGAAATTTTTGAAATTTCCATGACCAGGTGGAACTGTAGAAACTTTCGATGTCCTGTTGCTTACCATGAGTGTACCAGACAGTGCCTTGATTGACAGGGTTTCATGAAATTTGTTTAGAACAGAGAAGCCAGTATTTTGGAGCCTGCTGAGTAGTGGGCCTAGAGCAGTGGTGGAGAGGTGTGTGATAAAACATCATGGTGGGGCCATTTGTATCTGCCATTGGCTTCCAAATGGCTTGTAACTGACAGAGTGCAGACATCAGACCCTTATATGTAAAAGCATCTTGTTATATGGCGTAGTTTCAGGGCAATGTTCAGAATCAGGTTGCTATGGACAAGCGGGCAATCTTTGAGAGATAGAAGCCTGGTTGGTGAATTTTCTTGCAGACCCTGACCCACCACACGTGACAGAACTACCTCAAGCACTGTTTCCCAGTTGAACTCCTTGTATTTCGTGAAGCATGAACCAAACTCCAAGTGCAGCAGCAAGAACACCACGAAAAGTGGAGGATGACCAAATGGTTTCACAGTCCACCCGGGGAGAAAATAAGCCCCCAGTGCCCACAGTTTACCTACAAAGAGAGAATTCAGCACTGCTGCCTCGTGTTCATTGGAAAATGAGAAATGTTGTCCTCCAGGTCTCATAGATGCAGACACAGCTTTGAGGGTCTCACTACAAAGGAAGCTTAACTCCTGACAACAACCTATATTTCAGTGCCCAATTTCACTGGCAGTTTCTCAAGAAGTTTTAGGCAAGCAGAGCTTCATGTTTGTGGAGTGTGTACCCTGTCCTTACTTTTGGAAACTCCTATTCCACCTCCAAGTTTGTGCACTCCTGAGCATTTTCTATTCCAGAAATGTAATCACAGATTTTGTAACTCTTCTACTCTAATTGTGTCTCCCTTGGGGCGAAATTAATGACAAGGCATTGTTCTGGATGAGAGTCAGAAGATTAATTTTTCTATTTTCCATTTGAAATTCTGAATCCCTGACACTAACCCATATTCTACTAGACTCTGACTACTAATCCAAATATGATGGAAGAAAATAACCCAAACAGTACATAAATACTTGCAGTTCAGAGTTGGACTTGCCTTTTGCATGATAAAGGGTAGGTGTTATAAATCTATTCAATATTTAATTGAAATAGTTCTCCATGTGTTTTTAAAGTTAACAAATATGTGAATTACTGTCTCCCATTCTCTGGAGCTTATTCAGCACATGTATTTTTATATGCACAAATAGAATCCTACAAGGTATCACACGTACATCCTTGTGAGGTATATGACTTAGCAGATACAAAGTGTGAGAAGTGATCACTCCTCCTAAACGCTGTTGGAACTGAAAATTCAACCTATGTGTGAGCTTCCCAGTGGAACAACATTATACATAAACCCATGTTCACTAAAATGAATGTTTTTGCATCTTTATGATATATATTTCATGATGAATTTTGATTGGCATATATATTGCTACTTTTTAATGTCTGTGTTTGTGTGTGTGTGTGTGTGTGTATATATATATATATATATATATATATATATATATATATATATATATACTCTCCATATTTTTAAAAATATGAAATATGTGTGTCTTATATACACTCCCTAAATTCATTCATGTTCATGTATGTGGATTAATAATCAACTTTTCACAAGATTATTCTTAGAAATATTCATCCACCCGAAATACATATTTGTTTCCTAGTACTGAAAACTAACTTCAGTAAAAGGTGCATACAAATCCTAATATGTCTACTTTAACTGACCCAGTTTAACATCAATGCATGTAGGTTCCTATGGGACATGATGTGTATTTTGACATTAATTTTTATTCAACACTGGTACATTACTATTTCTTCAGTTTATGCAAATCTCAGTATATATATTTTATTCACTAGTTAGCAAATTTATAGGCATTTGTTTCACTTTCAATCACTTCCTGCTCCAGAACACATGTATTCCTCTGTGTTTCTTGACTGGTCTATTCATGAGACTTTTTTCCAAATATATAATTTTCGATTTCCATAATCAATTTTGAACCAAAACTCACACACCCTTCATGATAAACCATAATCCTAAGATTATCGTTAGATATATAACTGGTTGGAATGAATGATTGCATATCAATATAAAATTTCTTATAAATTTTCAGATATTTATTCAATCCATTATTTAAAGTGGATCCAGTTATATTATTTATTCACAGTATGGTCTATTCATGCATTATGTCTATATTCATTGAAACAGGGTACACCTATTTGTACCCCCATACTAATTTGTAAGTCTTCAAAATATTGCTCGCAGAATTGGTGGAAGAAATACTCTTTTCACCTGATCTACATACACATTTTATTACAGAAATATTCTGGACACAAAAAGCAAAGGTCACACTTACAATTGTACCAAAGTGTAAATGGAAAGTGAGCATGGATTACTAAAAACATCCATGTCCAGGTTGCCTAATGCTCTCAAATATCAATTCTATTTTTGACTACATATTTGTTTCTTCTTAAGATTATATATTCAACTTCAAACCTGTTGACAATGTCTAACCCTATCACACAATTTGTACTTTGCTTGATTTCCTAATGTCTCTATTGATATCTGCTTTCCTATATTTTTCCCCAGTTCATCATTGTGACTGACTCTTCACATGTTCTTACATTTACATACACTCTCTACCCGAAATCTTATTGCGAAAGAACTTTTGGTCCAAATCCTATACTCACTCTTCTTTTTAAACCTACCAACTACCTTCCTAATCCTACCGACTATCAGTTTTTGACTGGATGTTCTCTTCAACATTCAATATCCAAGGTACAAGGTACGATGCCAGTGTATATTGATTTATCTGAGACATCTGTGCTGCACATTACTCAAAGCTAAGTATCCCACTCAAGTCCCCAATGCCCTTCTGGGCTTCAAATCTTACCTAGATTTCTGCTTTCATACTTATGTTTCACATATATACTCTTGTAAATATCGCATTTTGCCAATACCATTATTCATCCCGCAGAATGATTTGTAACCAAAATTGAACATGTTATTAACCCTAACCATACACTGTTCCCTCAGTATAACTTACTTAAGAGCAGGGACAGTGTGGGTCTTACAATATAGGAATGTAGATGATCTTCCACCTGCTGAGAACATCAAAGATCCATGGAGAAATGATCCTTGCAGAAGATATAGGCAGCTATGTAGGACCTGAGAGAGCAATAGTCATCTTCCATGGCAAACAACCTGGTCAGGATTAATTGATAGTCTGAATCAGCCTCTCTCTTCTTAATGAAGAGAAGATGGAGTGAACCAGGCCTCTGTGGAGAGCTGTTCCCTGGTGCCTATGGTTGATATACCATTCTAACTTTTGAATGTGTCACAGGATGTTGGGGCAGCCTCCATCTCATGGGAACCCTGGATGCAACTGTTAGCACAAAGTGGTTACCAAGGTAGTGACCATATTCAGTTCCTGAAAGAAGTGACCTCACTTCACTTCCTTGGTGATGGAATTCTCTGAACCTGGGATCCAGGAAGGAAGGCACCCAGAGCCAGTCCCAATCCCAGTTCCAGTGGGCTAACTTGTTTGCTTTTCCCAAAGACATAGTCAGTCTTTCTTGGTACCTACTGATGTGAGGATGGAAAAATGCCAGCAGAGTTCTGATGAGGGGCCTTTCCTGAGTAAGCAGGTAGTGGCTCACCTTTGGCTCCTGACAACTTCACAGAGTTGGACAAGGAGACCAGATCTGAAACAGGACAGGCCATTTTGTGGGAACATAATATGGCCCACCAGTCAGAAGACACTCCGGATAGTCACAGACCTATTTGGGGGAAGTAAGTGCCTTTGCCGTTGTAGGTGTGAGTTTGTGGTTTTTTCTCATGTTCTGAGAATAGGTAGGAAAAGTGGTTTGTTTGGTTTGGAGTCGACTGTTTCTAGTAAGTCGTTTGACATGGTGAGTGTTTCTAGGTCTGTGTATCCCACTGTATCCGTGCTTGTAGACATTAGAAAAGAGAATGCATCAATGGATGTGTTGTCTCTAGTTGAAAGCTTCCCCGCATTCATACTGCCCAATTAATGAATGGACTGCAGCTTGCCTTATGGATGGGCAACATCTACTATCTTCTAAAGTTCCTGTTTTCTTCGTGAATTCTGGCCACTCTCCAGAATAGGCTCATGGTTTTGTTTCCCAAATATGTAACACCACAAGATTCTGTGACATGGCCATGTGCTGGATTGCTGAAGGGAATGGGAGCATCTAAGAAAACTCAGATTTCAGTGTGACCAGTAAAGTCTCAGTGGAGAAACCCTTCTTTGGGCCATTTGCTTACTTCTATTTCTATTACCCTGAATGTCAGGAAGGTCTTTGCCTCAGGCCACCCCTTTGTGTAGCCTGAAGAAAACTGTTTTCATATGGAAATGTATGGACATCACCTGTGGCTTTTTGCTTAATTGATTTGGAATGAGATGTGTCTGAATCAGCCTCTTGTCCTTGTATGAGGTTGTGGCTTTGATTCTCAGCACCTGATGGATCTAAAGAAAGATCCCATGTGCTTCCAAAACTAAAATGGCCAAAAGAGCAGTCATTGTTGATGAATATTTTTGCCTTCTTGTTTTAGGTTCCTGACCTCCATAAAGTGAGAATAGGGATCCTTTGGGTCAAATGAGTTCTTGAAATCCCTGCAGAGGCTAGCCCATATTTGCTTGGGTTTTCTCATGACTCCAAATCACATAAAGAATCTATACCCTACAGCCAGTAGGCCTCAAATTGGAGAAGTGGAACACTTTAACAGCAGGAATATTTGATCATTCCTGGTTCACAGGAAGAGTGTCCAGGCCATCATGATTTTAGGCAAATGAGGGGCAAGTGAGCTTATTTGGGCTCATAGAAACCTCCAGCTGGAGCTTATGATGAGTGTCTACATGGAAGAAGATGATGGCCCTGTGGGAGTGTTTTGATTTTAATTGTGGTCATTTTTTGGCGGATGGAAGGGATGACTGGGTCCACCTGGGCTTGAACTCTGGTGTGATTCCCCTTAGAGACTGAGTTCTGAAACTGACCTCAGAGAAGTATTGCCATGAATTGTGTTGGGATTTTAGGAGGCCACGCATGAGACTCACTCTTGGAAACTGAGATCTAGGCCCAGGGTGGTTTCCACAGAGGCCTGAGAATCTCAGCCAGGATATCACATGATTTTATTCTGAAAGACTTAGCACCCATATTTGAGAGTCAAAACACACATGGACCTCACATTGTAGATGTCAGTTGGCCTGGCTTTAGGAGACCTTTTGGCAACTGTTTGAGAAGCATTGACTGTGAGAGTTCTCCAGAGCGTTCATTGTAATGAACTTTCTCAACACTTAATGGTTCCTGAATGAATTGAAACCCACAGTGCCTCTAACTTCATCCTTGAAAAATTTCAAGATAAATACCATGAAATTTTTGAAATTCCCATGACCAGGTGGCACTGCAGAAACTTTTGATGTCCTGTTGCTGATCATGTGTATACCAGACAGTGCCTTGTTTTTGACTGGGTTTCATTAAAATGGTGTAGAACAAGAGAAGCCAGTAATTTGGAGCCTGCTGAGTAGGGGGGCTAGAGCAGTGGTGGGCAGGTGTGTGATAAAACATCATGTTGGGGCCATGTGAATCTGCCATTGGCTTCCAAATTTTTTGTGACTTATATAGTGCAGACATCAGACCCTTATATGTAAAGGCATCTTGTTAAATGGAGAGTTTTCAGGGCAATATTCAGAATCAGGTTGCTATGGTTATTGGGGCAAGCTATGTGGGATACAAGCCTGGTTGGTGCATTCTCCTGCAGACCCTGACCCACCACACGTGACAGAACTCCCTCCAGCACTGTATCTCAGATGAACTTTTTATGTTTTGTGAAGCAAATACCAAATTCCCAGTGCAGCAGCAAGAAATACCACGAAAAGTGGAGGATGACCAAATGTCTTCACAGTCCCCACTGGGAGACACTTAGCTTCCAATGGACACAGTTTAGCTACAAAGAGAGAATTGAGCACTGCTGCCTCATGTTCATTGAAATATAAGAAACCATGTCTTTCGGTTACATAGATGCAGACCCAGCTATGATGGTCTCACTACAAAGGAAGCTAAAGCTCATGACAACAACATATATTTCAAGTGCCCAACCTCAGAAGCCGTTTCCCAAGAATTCTTAGGCCAGCAGAGCTCCTTTTTGTGGAGTGTTTACCCTGTCCTTTACTTTTGGAAACTCCTCTACCACCTCCAAGGTTGTGAACTCCCGAGCATATTCCATTCCATATATGTATTCATAGATTTTCACACTTTTCTACTCTAATTGTGTTTTACTTGGGGCGTAGGTAATGTCAAGGCATTGTTCTGGATGTGAGTGGGAAGATTTTTGTGTAGCACATATTTACATACACATTGGATTCATTTTTCAATTTTTCATTTGAAATACTGAATCCCTGACACTAACCCATACCCTACTAGTCTCTGACTAATAATCCTAATATGATGGTGAAAAATAAGCCAAAAAGAGAAGAAACACAAGCAGTTCAGAGGACGCATTGTGTATTGTTGGAATTGCCTTTTGCATTATATAATGTAGGAGTTATAAGTCTAGTCAATTTTTTTGTTGAAATAGTTCTAAATGTGTTTTTAAAATTAGCAAATATGTGAATCCCTGTCTCCCTTTCTCTGTAGCCTATTCAGTACATGTATTTTTATATGCACATATAGAATTCTACCTGATATCACTCGTATACACTTGTGAGGTGGCTGAATTGCAGATGCAAATTGAGAGAAGAGTTCACTCCTCCTAAACGCTGTTGGAACTGAAAATTCAACCTATGGGTGAGCTTCCTAGTTGAAAAACATTATACATGAATCCATGTTCAGTAAAATGAACATTTTTCGATCTGTGGATTATATACTTTTCATGATGAATTTCTATTGGCATATATGTTGCTACTTTTTTTTTCTTTTATTGGTTGCTCAAAACATTACAAAGCTCTTGAATATCATATTTCATACATTAGATTCAAGTGGGTTATGAACTCCCATTTTTACTCCAAATACAGATTGCAGAATCACATTAGTTACACATCCATATTTTTACATAATGCCCTATTAGTTACTGTTGTATTCTGCTACCTTTCCTATACTCTACTATCCCCACTCCCCTCTCTTCCCATCTTCTCTCTCTACCATACCTACTGTAATTCATTTCTCTCCTTGTTTATTTTCCCACAACCTCTTATATGTAATTTTGTGTAACAATAAGTGTCTCTCTCCATTACCATGCAATTTCCCTCTTCTCTCCCTTTCCCTCCCACATCATGTTTCTGCTTAATGTTAATCTTTTCTTCATGCTCTTCCTCCCTGCTCTGTTCTTAGTTGCTCTCATTATATCAAAGAAGACATTGGTAATTGTTTTTTAGGGATTGGCTAGATTCACTAAGCATAATCTGCTCAGTGCCATGCATTTCCCTGCAAATTCCATGATTTTGTCATTTTTTAGTGCTGCGTAATTCTCGATAGTATATAAAAGTCACATTTTTTTATCCATTCATCTATTGAAGGGCATCTGGGTTGGTTCCACAGTGTAGCAATTGTGAATTGTGCTGCTATGAAAATCCATGTGGCAGTATCCCTGTAGTACGCTCTTTTAAGGTCTTCAGGGAATAGTCCGAGAAGGGCAATAGCTTGGTCAAATGGTGCTTCCATTCCCAGCTTTCCCAGGAATCTCCATACTGCTTTCCAAATTGGCCACACCAGTTTCAGTCCCACCAGCAATGTACAAGAGTACCCTTTTCCCCACATCCTCGCCAGCACTTGTTGTTGTTTGACTTCATAATGGCTGCCAATCTCACTGGATTGAGATGGTATTTTATGGTGGTTTTTATTTGCATTTCTCTTACTGCTAGAAATGGAGAGCATTTTTTTCATGTACTTGTTAATTGATTCTATGTCCTCCTCTGAGAAGTTTCTGTTCAGGTCCTTGGCCCATTGGGTTATTGGTTATCTTATTGTCTAATTTTCTAAGTTCTTTGTGTACTTTGTATACTCTGGATATTAGGGCTCCATGTGAAGAGTGAGGACTAAAAATTTGTTCCCATGATGTAAGCTCCATATTTACCTCTCTTATTGTTTCTCTTTCTGAGAAAAAATAATTCAGTTTAAGTAAGTCCCATTTGTTGATTCTTATTATTAACTCTTGTTCTATGGGTGTCCTATTAAGGAATTTGGAGCCTGACCACACAATATGTAGATCGGAGCCAACTTTTTATTCTATCAGACGCAGAGACTCTGATTTGAATCTAGCTCCTTGATCCACATTGAGTTAACTTTGGTGCATGGCGAGAGGAGGGGATTCAGTTTCATTTTGTTGCATATGGATTTCCAGTTTACCCAACACCATTTGATGAAGATGCTATCCTTCCTCCATTGCAGGCCATTAGCTCCTTTATCAAATATAAGATAGTTGTAGCTTTTTGGATTAGTTTCTGTGTCCTCCATTCTCTACCATTGGTCCACCCGTCTGTTTTGGTACCAGTACCATGCTGTTTTTATTATGATTGCTCTGTAATATAGTTTGAAATCTGGTATCGCTATACTGCCTGATTCACACTTCCTGCTTAGAATTGCTTTTGCTATTCTGGGTCTTTTATTTTTCCATTTGAATTTTATGATTGCTTTATCTATTTCTACAAAAAGTTTCTATGGGATTTTGATTGGCATTGCATTAAACCTATAGAGAACTTTTGGTAATATCACCATTTTGATGATGTTAGTTCTGCCTATCCATGAACACAGTATATTTTTCCATCTTCTAAGATCTTATTCTATTTCTCTTTTTAGGGTTCTGTAGTTTGCATTATATAAATCTTTCACCTCTTTTGTTAGGTTTATTCCCAAGTATTTAATTATTTGAGGAAATTGGGAATGCAGTGTTTTGACTCATTTTTGTTTCAGAAGTTTTGTCGCTGATATACAGAAATGCCTTTGATTTATTCATGTTGATTTTGTATCCTGCCACATTGCTGCATTCATTTATGAGTTCTAGTAGTTTTTTCTGTAGACCCTTTTGGGTCTTCTATGTATAGAATCATGTCATCTACAAATAGTGATAATTTAAGTTCTCCTTTTCCTATTTTTATGCCTTTAATGTCTTTCATCTCTCTAATTGCTCTGGCCAGTTTTTCGAGAACTATATTGAATAGAAGTGGTGATAGAGGACATCCCTGTCTTGTTCCAGATTTTAGAGGGAATGCCTTCAATTTTTCTCCATTCAGAATGATGCTAGCCTGAGGATTAACATAGATAGCTTTTACAATGTCGAGGTAAGTTCCTGTTATCCCTAGTTTTTAAAATGTTTTGAACATAAAGAAATGCTCTACTTTGTTGAATGGTTTTTTTGCGTCTATCGAGATGATCATATGGTTCTTATCTTTAAGTCTATTGATGTTGTGAATAACATTTATTGATTTCCATATATTGAACCCTCCTTGCATCCCAGGGATGAATCCAAGTTGATCATGGTGCACGATTTTTTTGATGTGCCTTTCTATCCAATTCGCCAGAATTTTAATGAGGATTTTTGCATCTAGGTTCATCAGAGATATTGGTCTGTAGTTTTCTTTCTTTGAGGTGTCTTTGTCTGGTTTCAGAATCAGGGTGATGTTGGCCTCATAGAATGAATTCGGCAGAGCTCCCAGTTTTTCTATTTCCTGAATAACTTGAGAAGTATTGGTATTAATTCTTCTTTAAAGGTTTTGTAAAACTCTGCTGTATACCCATCTGGTCCTGGGCTTTTCTTGGTTGGTAGTCTTTTGATTGCTTCTTCTACTTCATCCATTGATATTCGTCTGTTTAAATTGTGTGTTTCCTCCTGACTCAGTCTGGGCAAATCATATGACTTAAGAAATTTATCGATGTCTTCACTATTTTGTATTTTATTGGAATACAGGTTTTCAAAATAATTTCTAATTTTCTTCTATATTTATGTAGCATCTGTTGTAATATTGCCTTTTTCATCCCGTATGTTAGTAATTTGATTTCTCTCTCTTCTTCTCTTCGTTAGCATGGCTAAGGGTCTGTCTATCTTATTTATCTTTTTGAAGAACCCCTTTTAGTTTTGTTAATTTTTTCAATAGTTTCTTTTGTTTCAATTTCGCTATGATTTTAATTATTTCTTGCCTTCTGCTACATTTGCTGTTGTTTTGCTCTTCCTTTTCTAAGGCTTTGAGATGAAGTGTGAGCTCATTTATTTGTTTTTCTTTTCTATTTTGAGGAATGACCTCTAGGCGATGAATTTACCCCTTAAAACTTCTTTTCATTGTACCCCATAGAATCTGATATGTTGTGTCTGTATTTTCATTTATCTCTAAGAATTTTTTGATTTCCTCCTTTATGTCTTCTGTAACCCATTGATCATTCAGTAACATATTCTTCATTTTGGATGTGATGTATGATTTTTTCTTCCTTCTTTTATCATTGGTTTCCAGTTTCATTCCATTATGATCACAAAAAATTCATGGTATTATCTCCACCCCTTTATATTTACTGAGGGTTGCCCTATGGCATAACATATCGTCTATTTTTGAGAAGGATCCATGTGCTGCTGAGAAAAAAGTATATCCACTTGATGATGGTTGATATATTCTATATATGTCAGTTAAGTCTAGGGTATTGATTGCGAGATTGAGTTCTATAGTTTCTTTTTTCAACTTTTGTTTGGAGGATCTGTCCAATGGTGAGAGAGGTGAGTTGAAGTCACCCATAATTATTGTATTGTGGTCTATTTGATTCTTTAACTTGAGGAGAATTTGTTTTATGAACATCGCAGCACCATTATTTGCTGCGTGAATATTGATAATTGTTATGTCTTGTCGGTGAATGGTTCATTTTAGCAGTATATAATGTCCTTCTTTATCCCTTTTGATTAAATTAGTCTTGAGGTCGATTTTATTCGATAGGAGGATGGCCACCCCTGCTTGCTTACGAGGACCGTGTGCATGGTATAAATTTTCCCAATCTTTCACCTTCAGCCTGTGTATGTCTTTTCCATTCAGATGTGTCCCCTGGAGGCAATATATTGTTGGATTTTTTTTTTTTATTTCAAGTTACAAGCCTATGTCACTTTATTCGAGAGTTTAAGCCATTTACTTTTAGAGTTACTAATGATATATGGTTTGTACTGCCACCCATGTTTGCTTATATCTTTTTTTTAAATTAGTTTGTTTCTCCATGATTAGCTTTTCCCCGCCCTCTGTCATTACTGAGGCACTTCTCACTCATGGTTTTCGTTGTTGATTTTCATTTCTTCCTCGTGTAGTGTTTTGCTCAAGATGCTTTGCAATGCTGGTTATCTGGCTGCAAATTCTTTTAGGTTTTGTTTATCATGAAATATTTTTATCTCGTTGTCTTACCTTAAGCTTAATTTTGCTGGATACATAATTCTTGGTTGGCATCCATTGTCTTTCAGTGTTTGAAGTACGTTGTTCCAGGATCTTCTCACTTCCAGCATCTGTGATGAAAAATCCATTGTTAACCTTTTTGGTTTACCCCTGATTGTAATGATTCTAATCTGCCTCCTTTCTCTGGTAGCTTTTAATATTTTCTCTTTGTTCTGTATATTGGATATCTTCATAACAATGTTTCTTGGCATTGGTCTACTGTGATTTTGTGTGCTCGATGTCCTGTAAGCATCTACAATTTGTTTATCCCTTTCCATTTTTATTTCTGGAAAGTTTTCTGTAATTATTTCATTCAGCAGATTTCTCATTCCCTTGGTTTGAATCTCTGTACCTTCCTCTATCCATATGACTCATTAGTTTTTTTTTTTATGTTATTCCATATCTCTTGAATGTTTTCTCATAATTTTTTACAGCATTTCTTTGTTGGCTAGACTTTTTTCAAGATGATATATTTTGTCTTCATTCTGTCTTCTACTTGCTCTACACTGTTAGTGATACTCTCAATTGAATTTTTAATTTGGTTTATCATTTCCTTGATTTCTAGAATTATTGTTTGATTTTTCTAATAATCTCTATCTCCTGATAAAGATGCTTAATTTCTTATTTTATCTGTTTATGTAATTTATTTTCAATGCGTTCTATCACTGTTTGTTTTTGCTGTCTCGTATCCTCTTTAAGGTTCCATTCCATCTGTCTAAGGTATTCCTTGAGTTCTTTATATCACCATTTTTCTGATGACTCTAGGTGCTCTTGAATATTTAGGCTGTCCTTCATTGTTCGTACTCCTTTTCTTCCTTGCTTTTTTATGCTTCTCATGTTACTTCTCGTTCTGTTTGACTACTGAGTTACTGCTTACTCTTATAAATTTATTTGATGCTTGAGAGGAAAGATATTAGAAGGGAAGGGAGAAGTCACTAAAGAGAATGAGAGTAGGCAGGTAGAATTCAAGTAAGGGGGAATAAAAAAATTGAAATGAAATGAAAAGACAAAAAAAATAGAAAATAAAGAAAGAAAATTTTAAGTAATAATGATGATTAAAAAATTGAAAATTAAAATTTAAAATAATAATATTAATAATAATAATAATAAAATAAAAGAAATTAAAAAAATAAAAACATTTAAAAAAGTTAATGAACAACAACAACAAAAATGAAAATGAAAGAAAAAGAAAAAAATACAAATAAAAAAATAGTAATAATACATGCAGTCCTAGAGTTCAATTAACTTCTCTTCCAGTAGGTGGAGCTGTGCGCACTGGGCCAAGCTTCTCCTCTCAATAAGTGGGAACCAATCACTGTGCAGCAGCTCTTCCTCCCAGACTGGGCGGGTCTCCAACCCTGAGTGCCTAGGGCCTTCTCTTGTGCTTCCTCAAGCCAGGCCCCACTCACCTGTGACGCTCACCACAATACTGGTTACAAGCCAGGCCTCTGCTCCTGGTAGCCCTGTTTCCATGAACGGCTGGGCACACTCTCCTTAATTGCCTCCCTCAGACCCTAAGTTTGTAGAGCTTGGGGCTGAGAAACCCCAGCGAATTTGCTTGCCCTTCGGGAGCCATGGCCCCGGTAGGTGGTGTAAGAGACCTCAATTGTCAGCACTGGTGGGAGCGGTAGCCGGTAATTACACGCCTCGAGTCCCGAGCCAATCCTGATTCCCTAGGTCTGGGTATTGCGCTCCTAGGAGAGCTGGGAGGGGCCATTACGGCAGAGGTGGGAAGGGCCCTTGAGGTTTCCCTGCGGTGTTGAGAGAGATGGCAATGGGATAACATACTTGTCGCACTGGTTTCAATGAAGTTATCTCCTCCGACTGTGACGTCAGTTCGCTGCCATGGTGGTACACCATTACAATGGTGACCGTTCGTTCCCTTTGCTGGGTGACCAATGCAACAGCTGGGTCCTGACTATCTCTCCCAAGCCCCATTTCAATCCTGTGGCCACTGCCTATGAAGGCTCAGTTGGCTTTTAACTCTGTCAATTCCGAAAGCCCGACCAATTATTTCAGGGGGAATGTTAGTGCTGAGTCACAAAAACCAGATGAATCTAAGCTTGAATGCAGCCAATCCGGGCTTTGTGTGTGTTCTGAGGGGCCCAGACTGTTCGCCCCAGATTCACAACAGGTCAATATTGCCTAGTGATTCTGAGCAAACAGCATTTAGACAGTTTACGACTCCCTATGCACGCGCAGCTGAAGAGATCAGAGACTTGAATTCTCCATGCCCGCCTTCATAATGGATCTCCTGTATTGCTACTTTTTAATATCTGTGCATTTGCGTGTGTGTGTGTATATATATATATATATATATATATATATATATATATATATACTCTTTAGATTTTTCAAAATATGAAATATATGTGTCTTATTATGCACGCCCCTAAATACATTCATATTCATATCTGTGGATTTATAATCAACTTTCAACAAGATTATTTTCAGAAATAATCATCCACCTGAAATACATATTGTTTCCTAGTACTGAAAACTAAATTCAGTGAATGGTGCATACAAACCCTAATATTTCTACAGTTACTTAGCCAGTTTAAAATGAATGCAAGTAGATTCCTAGGGGACATGATGTGTATTTTGACTTTCATTTTTATTCAACACTTGTACGTTACTATGTCTTCAGTTCATGCACATGATGGGATATATATTTCAGTCACAAATTAGAAAATTTATAGGCATTTGTTTCACGATCAATCAATTCCTGATTCAGAACACATGTATTCCTCCATGTTTCTTGACTGGTCTTTTCATGAGACTTCTTTCCAAACATATTATTTTTGTTTAACATCATCACGTGTAAAGCAAAACTCAAACACCATTCATCATAAACCATAATCCTAATATTACCATTAGAAATATAACTGGTTGGAATGAATGATTGTATATCAATATAAGATTTCTTATATATTTTCACATATCAATTCAATCCATTATTTAAAGTGGAATCAGTTACGTTATTTATTCATAGTATGGTCTATTCATGCATTATCTCTATATTAATAGACACAGGGTACACCTCTTTGTACCCCTAATACTAATGTATACGTCTTCAAAATATTGCTCCCAGAAATGGTGAAAGAAATACTCATGCCACCTGATCTACATATACATTTTATCACAGTAATATTCTGAACAAAAAAAAAAACCATAAAAATGTCACACTTATGATTGTACCAAAGCCTAAAAGGAAAGTGAACGTGGATAACTAATAACATCCATGTCCAGGTTGCCTAATGCTCTCAAATGTCATTCCCATTTGTGACGAGATATTTGTTTTATCCTATGATTATGTATTCAAACTCAACCCTGTTGAAAATGTCTAATCCTATCACTCACTTTATACTTTGCCTGATTTCGTAAAGTCTCTATTGACACCTGCTTTCCTACATATTTTCCCCAGTTCATCATTGTGACTGACTCTTCACATGTGCTGACATTTCCATTCACTCTCTAAATGAAACCCTATTGCTAAAGAAGCTTTTTATTCCAAATCATATACTCACTCTTCTTCCTAAACCTACTGACTATCTTCCTAATCCTACTGACTATCCCTTTTTGACTGGATGTTCTCTTCTACATTCAATCATCCAAGGTACAAGGTCCTATGCCACTGTATTTCGATTTAACTGAGACAACTGTACAGAACATAATTCAACACTAAGTATCCAAATAAAGGGCCCAATGCCCTTCTGGGCTTCAAATCTTTCTTAGATTCCCGTTTTCATACATATATTTCACGTATATATTCTTATAAATATCGCAGGTTCCCAATCTCATTATTCTTCCTGCAGAATGATTCCTAACCCAAATCGAACATATTATTAACCGTAACCATACACTCACTTTGCAGGAGAGCAATAACAGTGTGGGTATTAAACTACAGGAATCTAGGGGATCTTCACCTGCTGAGAAACTCAAATGTTCATGCAGAAATGATCCCTGGTGAAGATGAAGGCAGCTATGAAGTACCTCAGAAAGCAAAAGTCATCTTCCATGGCAATCATCCTGGTCAGGATGGAGGGTTGTGTCTGAATCAGTCTCTCTCTTCTTAATGTATAGAACATGGACCAAACCAGTCCTGTGTGGAAGCTGTTCCCGGGTGCTTATGGTTGATATAACATTCTAACTAGAGAAAGTGTCCCATGAAAATCAGGACAGCCTCCACCTCATGATACTTTTGGAAGCAACTGTTAGGACAAAGTGGTTGCCAAGGCAGTGACATCATTCATATCCTGAAGGAAGTGATCTCACCTCACTTCCTTGGTGATGGAACTCTCTGAACTTGAAATCCAGGAAACCAGGCACCAAGAGACAGTCCCTGTCCTAGTCCCAGTGGTCTGACATGTTTGGATTTACCAAGGACAGAGTCAGTCTTTCTTGGTACCTACAGATGTGAGGATGGCCAAATGCCAGGAAACCTCTGAAGAGGGGCTTTTCCTGAGAAAGCAGGTAGTGTCTCACCGCTGGCTCTTGAGAACTTCACAGAGTTGGCCAAGCAGACATGATCTGAGACAGGAGAGGTCATTTTGGAAGAACATAGAATGGCCCACCAGTCAGACGACACTCCAGGGAGTCACAGACCTACTAGGGGGAAGGAGGTGCCTTTTTGGGTGTGGGTGTGAGTTTGTGGTTTTGTCTCATGTTCTGAGAATAGGTAGGAAAGGCGGTTTGTTTGGTATGGAGTGGAATATTTCTATTAAGTCCTTTGACAAGGCGAGTGTTTCTATGTGTGTGTATCCCACTGAGTCCATTGTTGTAGACATTAGAAAAGACAATGCATCAATGGATGTGTCCTGTCTAGTAGAAAGCTTCCCAGCATTCATCCTGCCCAATTCATGAGTGGACTCTGGCTTGCCTTATGGATGGGCAACACCTACAAGCTTCCTAATTTCCTGTTTTCTTTCTCAATTCTGGCCACTCTCCAGAATAGTATCGTGGTTTTGTGTCCAAGATTTGTACCTCCAAGATCTGTGACATGGCTATGTACTGGATAGCTGAAAGAAATGGCTAGCATCTCAGAAATCTCAAATATCTGTTGACCAGGAAAGTCTCAGTGGAGAAACCCCTCTTTGTTCCTTTTGCTTACCTATTGCTCTGTTGAATGTCAGGAAGTTTTTTGCCTCAAGCCACCACTTTGTGAACCCTGAAGAAAACAGTTTTCAAATGGAAATGAATGGGAATCACCTGTGACTCTTTGCTTAATTGCTTAGGATTGGGATATGTCTGAATCAGCCTGTTGGCCCTGTGTGAGGCTGTGGCTTAGATTCTCAGCACCTGATGGATCTAAAGATAGATCCCATGCATGCATCCAAAACCAAAATGGCAAAAAGATCAGATATTGTTGATGAACTCTCTTGCCTTCCTCTGGTAGGTTCCTGATATCCATCAAGTGAGAATAGGGATCCTTTGGGTCAAATGAGTTCTTCAAAGCCCTGCAGAGGCTAGGCCATAGGTGTTTGATTTTCATGACTCCAATTCACTTAAAGAATCTAAACCCCAAAGCTAGAAGGTCTCAAGTTGGAGAAGCCAAGCAATATTAAAGGCAGGCCTATTTGATCACTACTGGTTCACAGGAAGAGAGTCCAGGCCACCCTGACTTTAGGCAAATGAGGGGCACGGAGCTTATTTTGGACACTGTCATGGGCTGCGTCCCTTATGGAAACCTCCAGCCAGAGAATATGATGAGTGTCTATATGGAAGAAGATGAGGGCCATGTGAGAGTGTTTGGTTTAAATTGTGGATATTTGTCTGGCGGTTGGAAGAGATCTCTGGGTCCACCTAGGCTTGCACTTTGGTGTGATTCCCCTTAGAGACTGAGTTCTTTTACTGATCTCAGAGAATTATTGCCAGGAATTGTGTTGGAATTTTAGATGGCCATGCATGAGAGTTGCCCTTGGAAAGTGACATCTAGGCCCAAGTTGACTTTCCACAGAGCACAGGGAATCTCAGCCAGGATATCACATGATATTATTCTTAAAGACTTGGCAGCCATATTTGAGAGTCGAAACACACATGGACCATACATTGTAGACCTCAAGGGGCCTGGCTTAATCTGACTTTTCGCCACTTTTGGAAGCCTTGCCTGTAAGAATTCTCCAGAGTTTTCATTGAAATGAGCTTCCTCACCATTTAATGGTTTCTGAGTGAATTAAAATTTACAGTGCCTCCAACTTCATCCTTGAAAATTGGCTATATCAATACCATGAAATTTTTGAAATTCCCATGACCGGATAGCACTGGAGAATATTTGGATGTCCTGTTGCTGATCATGAGTATACAAGACAGTGCCTTGATTGACTGGGTTTTATGAAAATGGTGTTGAACAGAGATGCCAGTAAGTTGGATCCTGCTGAGTAGTTGTACTAGAGTAGTGGTTGGCAGGTGTGTAATAAAACATCTGTGGTGGGGGCATTTGGATCTGCCATTGGCTTCCAAATGGATTGTGACTGACATTTTGCAGCCAGTAGACCCTTATATGTAAAAGCATATTGTTATATGGAGAGGTTTTAGGGCAATGTTCAGAATCAGGTTGCTATGGTCAATGGGGCAAGCTATGTGGGATAGAAGCCTGGTTGGTGCATTCTCCTGACGAAACTGACCCACCACACTTGACAGAACTTACTTCAGCACTGTGTCCCATTTGAAATCCTTGTATTTCATGAAGCAAACACCAATCTCCCAGTGCAGCAGCAAGAAATACCACGAATAGTGGAGGATGACCAAATGGAATTACAGTCCACAAGGGGAGACACTTAGACCCCAGTGGCCACAGGTTACCTACAAATAGAAAATTCAGCACTGCTGCCTCATGTTCATTGGAAAATAAGAATCCATGTCATCCAGATCACATAGATGAAGACTCAGCTATGATGGTCTCACAACAAATGAAGCTAATGCTCCTGACAACAGCATATATTTCATTGCCCAACCTCAGAGGCAGTTTCTCCAGATGTTAGGCTGGCAGAACTTCATGTTTGTGGAGTTTTTACCTTGTCCCTTACTTTTGGAAACTCCTCTACCACCTGCAAATTTGTGAACTCCTGAGCATTTTTCATTACACATATGTATTCACAGATTTTCTAACTCTTCTCCTCTAATTGTGTCTTATGTGGGGCGAAGGTAATGTCAAGGCATTGTGCTGAATGAGGGTGGGAAGATTTTTGTGTAGCATATATTTGCATACACATTTGATACATTTTCCAATTTTCCATTCGAAATACTGAATCCCTGACACTAACACATACCCTACTAGACTTTGACTTTTAATCCTAATATGGTGGAGAAAAATAACCCAAACAGAATAGAAATACAAGAGGTTCACAGGAGGCATGGTGTATAGTTGGACTTGCCTTTCGTATGATAAATGGTAGGTGTTATAAATCTAGCGAATTTTAATTGAAATAGTTCTCCATGTGTTTTAAAAGTTAACAAACATGTGAATAACTGTCTCCCTTTCTCTGTAGCCTATTCATCACATGTATTTTTATATGCACATATAGAATTCTACCTGGTATCACTCGTACATTTTGTGAGGTGGCTGGCTTGGCAGATGCAAATTGTGAGAAGAGATCACTCCTACTAAATGCTGTTGGAACTGAAAATTCAACATATGAGTGAGCTTCTTATTTGAACAACATAAATCCATGTTCATTAAAATGAATATTTTTGGATCTGTGGATGATATATTACTTCGTGGTGAATTTCGATTGGCATACATAATGCTACTTTTTAATGTCTGTGTGTGTATGTGTGTGTGTGTGTGTGTGTGTATATATATATATATATATATATATATATATATATATATATATATTCACTCTCCAGATTTTTCAAAATATGAAGTATATTTTTCTTATTATACACTCCCTAAATTCACTCATATTCATGTATTTGGATTAATAATCAAGTTTTCACAACAATATTCTCAGAATTATTCATCCACCAGAAATACATATTTGTTTCTTAGTACTGAAAACTAACTTTGGGGGATCATATGATGGTGGTGAAGGGAGTGCATCACCCCATGTACCGCGTCACTGTGCGGGAGAATGACGAGTTATAATGGCTAAAACCTATCTTGTTAGAAATTTCCAGCAAAATTGGGGTGCTCCAAAACCTAGTCGACATATTTCCATCTCACAAGGATCAGCTACGCGGGCTCAAACACGAGTGATTTGTCCGCATAGAGGGTCATGCTGCTTATTCAGGAAATCGGTCTGCGGCTAGAGTCTGCGGCGTGCACTGGGAAACGAAGAGATAGCAATGCAAATATACAGCGGTGTGGATTCTGTGGGCTCCTGACAGGTATGCAATCACTGTGCTAAGTGCTGAATTCTGGGTTTGAGACGGGAAAGGATGCGGTCCAATTCGGTTCTCCACACCGGTCAGACCACAGAGGACGCCAGCGGCCACCATCTTGCAGAGCTGATGTCACCATCCCTGTTTTCGACTGATCGAAGCTCATTCACCTATAGAACAGGTAATTTCAGGATGCCATTCACCTTTGTGTCACAGACAAATTACTCAGGCTCAGTGCCAAAGAACCTGCAGAAACTCCGTCTTGGAGCCTGTTCCTATTAGAACATACACCAAGCCCAGAGCGGCCGAATTCCGCCTCTCGGAACTGATCTGGCCCAGGGCTAAAGAACCCGCGGAAACTGCTTCTCGTTCCGGGTCTTGCTGAATACTGTGGAGGTAAATATCAACCGAGCCTTCATAGGCAGTGGCAACAGGATTGAGACGCGGCTTGTGAGGGCCGGTCAGGACTCACCCATTGCTTTGGTCACCCAGAAAAGGGAACAAAATGCTGCCTTTCACATGGGATACCAACATGACAAATTTCTGATGTCATCAGAAAGCAGCAGAGGAGATAACTTCATTGATACCAGCAGTGACAGAAACAGTTGGTCTCCTGGTGAAGAAAGTGAGTCACAAACACCCGGGTCTCTCTCACTTTGTCATCAAGCCAGAGGGGCAGAGCAGAGCAGCTGCCCGCACCTGGAACAGACCCAGTGACACACGTGCATGGTAGTCACGTCAACCCAATTGGAGTAGAGGCAGAACAGAGCTGCTACCCGGGCCCAGAACAGGCCCAGCCACCCACAGGTGTGGTAGTCACATCACCCCAATTGGAGTTGTTGCAGAGCAGAGCCTTCTCCCGTGACTAGTACAATCCCAGTGGGTCACCGGCATGGTAGTCACATTACCCCAATAGGAGTAGGGGCACAGCAGAGCCTTTGCCCATGCCCAGAACAGGCCCAGCAACCTGCAGGCATGGTAGTCACGACACACCAATTGGAGTAGGGGCAGAGCAGAGCCACCACCCGCGCCTGCAAGGTAGCAGACCTGCACCTGACCAGAAGAAGAGGCCCAGCGGCCTGCTGGCGCGGCAGACACTTTACCCCATTTGGAGTAGGGGCAGAACAGATCTGTAGCCCGTGCTCACAAGGTATCCTGACCTGCGACCAACCGGCAGACCAGGCCCAGCGGCCCACTGGCGTGGTAGTCACGTCACCCCAATTGGGGTAGGGGTAGAGCAGAGCCGCCGCCCACGCAAGCAAGGTAGGCAGACCTGCGACCGATCGGCAGAACACCGCAGGGGTCCACGGGCGTGGTAGACACGTCACACCAATTGGAGGAGGGGCAGAGGAGAGCAGCCTCCTGCGCCTGCATGGTAAGCAGACCTGCGACCGATCAGAATAACAGGCCTAGCGGCCCATCAGCGTGGTAGATATATCACCCCAATTGGTGGAACAGCACAGCCACCCCTGCCCCTGCAATGAAGACTTTTCAAATATACAAGAGCAATATAAATATATAGGGGGAAAATTTCAAAATCACAACAGTTTCACCAAGCAGAAAGAAACGCGAGCAGTATGAAAAGAAAAGGAAAAAAGAACCACAAGCAATGCAGGTCAACACAACTTTAGAAGAGGTAATAGCTGCAGCAGATGGAATGTCAGATAAAGAACTCAGGATATACATTCTTCAGATGATCTGGAGTCTCAAGGAAGACATTAGACAGCAAAATCAGACAATGAAAGATCACTTCAACAATGAATTACATAAACAAAACCAAGAAGCAAAAGATCAACTATACAGGGAGATAGAGGTTGTAAAAAATAACAAACAGAAATCCTAGAAATGCAGGAAGCAATAAACCAACTTAAATACTCAATTGAGAATACTACCATCAGAGTAGAACACTTATAAGATAGAACATCAGACAATGAAGACAAAGTATTTCAACTTGAAAAGAACATAGACAGCTCAGCCAAACTGTTAAGAAACCATGAACAGAACATCCAAGAAATATGGGATAAAATAAAGAGACCAAACTTAAGAGTCATTGGGATACAGGAAGGTATAGAGGTCCAAACCAAAGGAATGAGCAATCTATTCAATGAAATAATATGAGAAAACTTCCCAGACTTGAAGAATGAGACAGACTCCCACATTCTAAAAGCCTACAGGACGACGAATGTGAAAAATCATAAGAGATCCACACCTAGACACATTATAATGAAGATGCCCAACATACAGAATAAGGAGAGAATTTTAAAATCTACAAGAGAAAGGAAGCAGATTACATTTAGGGGTAAACCAATCAGGATAACAGCTGATCTTTCAACAAAGACTCTGAAAGCTAGAAGATCCTGGAATGACATTTTTCAATCACAGAAAGAAAATGGGTTCCAACCATGTACTGTGTATCCAGCAAAATTAAGCTTCAGGATGGAAGATGAAATTAAAACTTTCCATGATAAGCAAAAGTTAAAAGAATTTGTAGCTAGAAAACCATCTCTTCAAAACATCCTTGGCAAAATATTACAGGAAGAGTAATTGGAAAATAATGAAAACCAACAGTGGGAGGTAGGACATTAAAGGGGGGAAATAATCAAAGAGGAAAACAATCCATGTTTAATAACATAAATAAACAAATATGGCTGGAAGAACAACCCTTATCTCAATAATAACTGTAAATGTTAATGGCTTAAACTCACCAATTAACAGACACAGGCCAGTAGAATGGATCACAAAACAAGACCCAATAATATGCTGCCTACCGGAGACGCATTTGATAAGAAAAAGACATACATACACTGAAGGTGAAAGTTTGGAAAAAATCATATCACTCATATGGACTTCGGAAAAAAGCAGGAGTGTCCATACTCATATCAAATAAAATAGATTTCAAGCCAAAGTTAATCAAAAGGGATAAAGAGGGACACTACATACTGTTCAAGAGAACCATACACCAGCAAGACATAACAATCATAAATATGTATGCCCCAAACAATGGTGCAGCTATGTTCATCAAACAAACTTTTCTCAAGTTCAAGAGTCTAATAGACCACCATACAATAATCATGGGAGACTTCAACACAGCTCTCTCACCACTGGACAGGACTTCCAAACAAAAGTTGAAATAGGAAACTATAGAACTCAATAACACAATTAATAACCTAGACTTAATTGACATATATAGAATATACGACCCAACATCAAGCAGTTACATTTTTCCTCAGCAGCACATGGATCCTTCTCAAAAATAGATCATATATTATGTCACAGGGCAACTCTTAGACAAATTAAAGGAGTAGAGATAATACCATGCATCTTATCTTATCATAATGGAATGAAACTAAAAATCAATGATAAAAGAAGGAAGGAAAAACCATGCATCATTTGGAGAATGAACAATAGGTTACTGAATGATCAATGGGTTATAGAAGACATCAAGGAGGAAAATAAAAAATTCTTAGAGAAAAATGAAAACACAGACACAATATATCGGAATCTATGGGACACATTGAAAGCAGTTCTAAGAGGAAAATTCATTGCTTGGAGTTCATTCCTTAGAAAAAGAAAAAAACAACAAATAAATGATCTCATACTTCATCTCAAAATCTTAGAAAAACAAGAGCAAACAACAGCAAAAGAAGTAGAAGGAAAGAAATAATTAAAATCAGAGCAGAAATCAATGAAATCGAAACAAAAGAAACAATTGAAAAAATTGACAAAACTAAAAGTTGGTTCGTTGAAAAAATAAATAAAATGGACAGACCCCTAGCCATGCTAATGAAGAGGAGAGAGAACTGAAATTACTATCATATGGGATGAAAAAGGCAATATCACAACAGATATTTCAGAAATACAGAAGATAATCAGAAATTACTTTGAATCCTTATACTCCAAAATAATAGAAGATAGTGAAGGCATCGAAATATTTCTTAAGTCATATGATCTGACCAGAGTGAGTTAGGAGGATATAGACAACCTAAACATACCAATATCAATTGAGGAAATAAAAGAAACCATCCAAAGACTACCAACTAAGAAAATCCCAGGACCGTATGGGTATACATCAGACTTTTACAAAACCTTTAAATATGAACTAATACCAATACTTTTCAAGCTATTTCAGAAAATTGAAAAAGAGGGAGATCTTCCAAATTCATTCTACGAGGCCAATATCACTCTGATTCCTTCACCAGATAGACACTTCAAAGAAAGAAGACTAAAGACCGATATCTCTAATGAACCTAAATGCAAAAATCTTAAATTAAATTCTGGAGAATCAGTTACAAAAACATATCAAAAAAATGTGGACCATGATCAAGTAGGATTCATCCCTGGGATGCAAGGAGGGTTCAATATACGAAAATCAATAAGCGTTATTCACCACATCAATAGACTTAAAAATAAAAACCATATTATCATCTAGATAGATGCAGAAAAAGCATTCGACAAAGTACAGCATCCCTTTATGTTCAAAACTCTCGAAAAACTAGGAATAACAGGAACATTCCTCAATATTGTAAAAACAATCTATGCTAAACCGCAGGCTAGCGTCATTCTTAATGGAGAAAAATTGAAGACATTCCCTCCAAAATCTGGAACAAGACAGGGATGCCCGCTTTCACCACTTCTGTTCAATATAGTTCTCAAAAGACTGGCCAGAGCAATTAGACAGATGAAAGAAATTAAAGGCATATAAATAGGAAAAGAATAACTTAAATTATCACTATTGCAGATGACATGATTCTATACCTAGCAGACCCAAAAGGGTCTACAAAGAAACTAATAGAGCTAATAAATGAATTCAGCAAAGTGGCAGGATATAAAATCAACACGCATAAATCAAATGCATTCCTGTATATCAGCGACAAATCCTCTGAAATGGAAATGAGGACAACCACTACATTGACAATATCCTAAAAAAAAAAAAAATGGGAATCAACCTAACAAAAGAGGTGAAAGTCTTATACAATGAAAACTACAGAACCCTAAAGAGAGAAATAGAAGAAGATCTTAGAAGATGTAAAAATATACCCTGTTCATGGATAGGCAGAACTAACATCATCAAAATGGCGATATTACCAAAAGTTCTCTATAGGGTTAATCCAATGCCAATCAAAATCCCAAAGGCATTTCTTGTAGAAATAGAGAAAGCAATCATGAAATTCATATGAAAAAATAAAAGACCCTGAATTGCAAAACAATGTTAAGCAGGAAGTGTGAATCAGGTGGTATAGCGATACCAGACTTCAAACTATACTACAGAGCAATAGTAACAAAAATAGCATGGTACTGGTACCGAAAAAGGCAGGTGGACCAATGGTACAGAATAGAGGACACAGAAACCAATCCACAAAACTACAACTATCTTATATTTGATAAAGGGGCTAAAAGCATGCAATGGAGGAAGGATAGCATCTTCAACAAATTGTGTTGGGAAAACTGAAAATCCATATGTAACAAAATGAAACTGAATCCCTTTCTCTCGCCATGCACAAAAGTTAACTCAAAATGGATCAAGGAGCTTGATATCAAATCAGAGACACACTGTCTGATAGAAGAAAAATTTGGTTACGATGTACATACTGTGGGGTCGGGCTACAGATTCCTCAATAGGACACCCATAGTACAAGAGTTAATAACTAGAATCAACAAATGGGACTTACTCAACTAAAAAAGTTTTTTCTCAGCAAAAGAAACAATAAGAGAGGTAAATATGGAGCCTACATCCTGGGAAGAAATCTTTACTACTCACACTTCAGAGAGAGCCCTAATATCCAGAGTATACAAAGAACTTAAAAAATTAGACAATAAGATAACAAATAACCCAATCAACAAATGGTCCAAGGACCTCAACAGACACTTCTCAGATGAGGACATACAATCAATCAATAAGTACATGAAAAAATGCTCACCATCTCCAGCAGTCAGAGAAAAGCAAATTAAAACCACCCTAAGATACCATCTCACTCCAGTAAGATTGGCAGCCATTATAAAGTCAAACAACAAGAAGTGCTGGCAAGGATGTGGGAAAAGAGGTACACTTGTACATTGCTGGTGGGACTGCAAATTGGTGCAGCCAATTGGGAAAGCAGTATGGAGATTTCTTGGAAAGCTGGGAATGGAAGCACCATTTGACCCAGCTATTCCCCTTCTTGGTCTATTCACTAAAGACCTAAAAAGAGCATGCTACAGGGACACTGCTACATCGATGTTCATAGCAGCACAATTCACAACAGCAAGACTGTGGAACCAACTTAGATGCCCTTCAATAGAATAATGGATTAAAAAAAATGTGGCATTAACACACAATGGATTATTACTCTGCATTGAAAAATGAAAAAGTCACAGAATTTGCAGGAAAATGGATGGCATTAGACTGGATTATGCTTAGTGAAGCTACACAATTCCTGTAAAACAAATGCCAAATGTCATCTTTGATATAAGGAGAGTAACTAAGAACAGATAGGGACAAAGAGCATGACAAGATGATTAACATTAAACAGGGATGAGAGGTGGAAGGGAGGGAGAAGGGAAATTGCATGGAATTTGAAGGAGACACTCTGGGTTATACAAAATTACAAACAAGAGGAATTGAGGGGAAAGGGAAAAATAATACAAGGGGGAGAAATTTATTACAGTAGAGGGAGTAGAGAGAGAAGTGGGGAGGGGCAGGGAGGCTAGGGGGGATAGTAGAGGATAGGAAAGTCAGCAGAATACAACAGACACTAGTATGGCAATATGTGAATCAATGGATGTGTAACTGATGTGATTCTGCAATCTGTATACAGGGTAAAAATGGGAGTTCATAACCCACTTGAATCAAAGTGTGAAATATGATATATCAAGAACTATGTAATGTTTTGAACAACCATAAATAAAAATAAAAGAAAACTATCTTTGGTGCATAATGCACACAATTCTAATATTTCTACAGTAACTGACCCAGTTTAACATCAATGCAAGTAGATTCCTATTGGACATGATGTGTATTTTGACTTTCACTTTTATTCAACACTGATACATTACTATTTCAACAGTTTATGCACATAACAGGATATATATTTCATTCACAATTTAGAAAATTTATAGGCATTTGTTTCACTTTCAATCACTTCCTGCTTCAGAACACATGGATTCCTCCATATTTCTTGACTGGTCTTTTCATGAGACTTTTTTCCAAACATATTATTTTCGATTTCCATAATCACTTTTGAAACAAAACTCACACACACTTCATGATAAACAATAACCCTAAGATTACCATTAGATATATAACTGGTTGGAGTGAATGATTGTATGTCAATATATGATTTCCTATATATTTTCAGATATCAATTCAATCCATTATTTAAAGTGGAACCAGTTATAATATTTATTCACAGTATGGTCTATTCATGCATTATCTCTATATTCATAGACACAGGGTACACCACTTTGTACCCCCAATACTAATTTATATGTCTTCAAATATTGCTCCCAGTAATCGTGGAAGAAATACTCATGTCTTATGATCTACATATACATTTGATCACAATATTTTTCTGGGCACAAAATGCAAAAATCACACTTATGATTGTACCAAATACTAAATGGAAAGTGAACATGGATTACTAAAACGATAAATGTCCTGGTTGCCTAATGCTTTCAAATGTCATTCCTATTGGTGACGACATATTTGTTTCTTCCTAAGATTATGTATTCAATCTCAACCCTATTGAAAATGTCTAATCCTATCACTCACTGTATAATTGCCTAATTTCGTAAGGTCTGTATTGATATTTTCCTTTCTACATATTTTCCCCAGTTAATCATTGTGAATGACTCTTCACATGTGCTGAAATTTACATTCACTCTATAACCAAAACACTATTGCTACAGAACTTTTGCTCCATGTCCTATACTCACTCTATTTCCTAAACCTACTGACTACCTTCCTAATCCCACCGACTATCTCAATTTGAGTGGATGTTCTCTTCTAAAATCAATCTTCCAAGGTGTAAGGTCCTATGCCATTGATTATCGATTTATCTGAGACATCTGCGCAGAACGTAATTATAAGCTAAGTATCCCAATCAAGGGCCTAATGCCCTTCTGGGCTTCAAATCTTACCTAGATTTTTGTTTCCATACTTATATTTCACCTCTATAATCTTATAAATATCGCAGGTTCCCAATACTATTAATCATCCTTCGCAATGATTCGTAACCCAAATCAAACATGTTATTAACCCTAACCATACACTCTTCCCTCAATCTAACTTTGCAGAAGAGCAGGGACAGAGTTCGTCTTACAATACAGGAATGTAGGGTATCTTCCTCCTGCTGAGAACCTCAAATGTCCATGCAAATTTGATCCCTGGAGAAGATGTAGGCATCTATGAAGGACCTGAGAGAGCAAATGTCATCTTCCATCGCAAACAACCTTTCCAGGATGAAGGGTTGTGTCTGAATAAGCCTCTCTCTTGTTAATGTACACAAGATAGACCAAACCAGGCATGTGTGGAGAGCTGTTCCTGGGTGCCTATGGTTGATATACCATTCTAACTTGTAAAAGTGTCACAGGAAGTAAGGGCAGCCTCCATCTCATAGGACAAAGTGGTTGCCAAGGCAATGACCTCAAAGAATTCCTGAAGGAAGTAATCTCACCTCACTTCCTTGGTGATGGAACTCTCTGAACTTGGAATCCGGGAAGCCAGGCACCCAGAGCCAGTCTCAGTCCCAGTCCCAGTGGTCTTATTTTTTGGATTTACCAAGGACAGAGTCAGTCTTTCTTGGTACCTACTGAGGTGAGGATGAACAAATGTCAGGAAAGCTCTGAAGAGGGGCCTTTCCTGAGACAGCAGGTAGTGGCTCACCGCTGGCTAGTGACAACTTCACAGATTTGGCCAACGAGACCATATCTGACACAGGACAGGCGATTTCATCAGAACATAGTTTGGCCCACCAGTCAGAAGACACTCCCAATAGTCACAGACCTACTTGGGGAAGGAGCTTCCTTTGTGTGTGTGGGTGTGGGTTTGAGATTTTGTCTCATGTTCTGAGAATAGGTAGGAAAGGCGGTTTGTTTGGTTTGGAGTGAACTGTTTCTGGTAAGTCGTTTGACAAGGCCAGTGTTTCTTTGTCTGTGTATCCCACTGTGTCCGTGGTTTTAGATATTAGAAAAGAGAATGAATCATTGGATGTGTCCTGTCTAGACTCAACTTGCCCAATTTATGAATGGACTGCGGCTTGACTTATGGGTGGACAACTCCAACAATCTTCCTAAGTTCCTCTTTTCTTCCTGAATTCTGGCCACTCTCCGGAATAGGCTCATGGTTTTTTGTCCAAAATATGTACCACCTCCAAGCTCTGTGACATGGCCATGTACTGGATAGCTGAAAGAAATGGGAGCATCTCAGAAAACTCAGATATTAGTTTGACCAGGAAATTCTAAGTGAAGAAACCCTGCTTTGGGCCTTTTGCTCACCAATTGTTCTGATGCCCTGAATGTTAGGAAGGTCTTTGCCTCAGGCCACACCATTGTAGAGCCTAAAGAAACAGTTTTCAAATGGAAATGAAAGGGCATCACCTGTGGCTCTTTGCTTAATTGCTTTGGAAAGGGATGTGTCTGAATCAGCCTTTTGGCCCTGTGTGAGACTGTGGCTTAGATTCTCAGCACCTGATGGATCTAAAGAAGGATCCCATGTGTGCATCCAAAACCAAAATGGACAAAAGAGCATTCAGTGTGGATGAAGTCTCTCGCATTCCTCTGTAAGGTTCCTGTCATCCATCATGTGAGAATAGTGATAATTTGGTTCAAATGTGTTCCTCAAAACCCTGCAGAGGCTAGCCCATAAGTGCTTGGTTTTTCTCAAGACTCCAATTCACATAAAGAATCTAAAACACACAGTCAGTAGGCCTCAAATTGGAGAAGCAGTGCCATATTAATGGCAGGCCTATTTGATCACTCTTGGTTCACTGGAAGGATGTCCTGGCCACCCTTATTTTAGGCAAATGAGGGGCAAGGGAGGTTATATTGGACATTGTCTTGGGCTGCACCCCTCATGGAAACCTCCAGCCAGAGATTATGATGATTGTGTAAATGGAAGAAGATGAGTGCCATGTGGAAGTGTTTTGGATTTAATTGTGGATATTTGTGTGACACTTGGAAGACATAACAAGGTCTACCTGGGCTTGAACTCTGGTGTGATTCCCCTTATAGACTGAGTTCAGGAACTGATCTCAGAGAAGTATTGCCATGTATTGTGCTGTGATTTAAGAGGCGATGTATGAGAGTCACCCTTGGAAACTGAGATCTAGCCCCAGAGTGGCTTTCCACAGAGCACTGGGAATTTCAGCCAAGATAACACATGATTTCATTCGAAAGACTTGGCAGACATAGTTGAGAGTGAAAACACACATGGACCTCATATTGTAGACCTTAATGGGCCTGTCTTAATGTGACCTTTTGGCCATTCTTTGGAAAGCCTTGCCTGTGAGGGTTCTCCAGAGCTTTCATTGAAATAATCTTGCTCACCATTTACTGGTTCCTGAATGAATTGAAACCCACAGTGCCTCCAACTTCATCCTTGAAAAATGTCTAAATAAATATCATGAAATTTTTGAAATTCCCATGACCAGGTGGCACTGGAGAATCTTTGGATGTCCTGTTGCTGATCATGGATGTACCAGACAGTGCCTTGCTTGACTGGGTTTTATGAAAATTGTGTAGAACAGAGGTGCCAGAAAGTTGCAGCCTGCTGAGAAGTGGGCCTAGAGCTGTGGTGGGCAGGAGTGTGATAAAACATCTGTGTTGGAGCAATGTGGATCTTCCATTGACTTCCAAATGGCTTGTGGATTACATGAAGCAGCCAGCAGACCCTTGTAATTAAAGGCATCTTGTTATATGGAGAGGATTCAGGGCAATGTTCAGAATCAGGTTGCTATGGACAAGGATGCAATGTGGCAAGCTTTGAGGGATAGAAGCGTGGTTGGTGCGTTCTTCTGCAGACTCTGAACCACCACACATGACAGAACTCCCTCCAGCACTGTGTCTCAGTTGAACTCCTTGAATTTCATGAAGCAAATACCAAACTCCCAGTTCAGCAGCAAAAACCCCACAAAAAGTGGAGGAGGACCAAATGGCTTCACAGTCCAACGGGGAGACACTTAGCCCCCAGAGGCCACAGTTTACCTAAAAAGAAGAAAATCAACACTGCTACCTCATGTTCATTGGAAAATAAGATACCATGTCCTCCACATCACATAGAGGCAGACCCAGCTTTGATGGTCTCACTACAAAGGAAGCCAATTCTCCTGACAACAACATATTTTTCACGTTCCCAAACTCAGAGGCAGTTGCTCTAAAAGTTTTTAGGCCAGCAGAGCTCCATGTTTGTGGAGTGTTTACCCTGTCCCTTACTTTTGGAAACTCCTCTACAACCTCCAAGGTTGTGAACTCCTGAGCATTTTCCATTCCAGATATGTATTCACTGATTTTCTATCTATTCTCCTCTAACTGTGTCTTACTTGGGGTGAAGGAAATTTCAAGGCATTGTTCTGGATGAGAGTGGGAGGATATTTGTGTAGCATATATTTGCATACAAATTGGATTCAATTTCCAATTTTCCTTTTGAAATACTGAATCCCTGACACTAACCCATACATACTAGAGTCAGACAACTCATCCTAATATGATAGAGAATAATAACACAAACCTATAGAAATACAAGCAGTTCATTGGAGGCATGTTGTATAGTTGGACTTGCATTTTGCATTATACAAGGTAGGAGTTATAAATCTAGTCAATGTTTAATAAAAAAAGATCTCCATGTGTTTTTAAAGTTAACAAATATGGGAATTCATGTTTCCCTTTCTCTTTAGCCTATTCACACTTGTATATTTATATGCATATATAGAATCCTACCAGGTATCACACGTACATCTTTGTGAGGTGGCTGACTTGGCAGATACAAATTGTGAGAAGAGATCACTCCTCCTAAATGCTGTTGGAACTGAAAATTCAACCTATAAGGAGCGTCCTAGTAGAACAACATTATACGTAAACTCATGTTCAGTAAAATAAATATTTTTGCATCTGTGGATGATATATATTTACTGATGAATTTCGATTGGCATTTATATTGCTACTTTTTAATGTCTGTGAGTGTTTTGTGTGTGTGTTTGTGTGTGTGTGTGTGTACACTCTCCAGATTTTTCAAAATATGAAATATATGTGTCAAATATACACTCTCTAAATTCATTTATGTTCATGTATGTGGATTTTTAATCAACTTTTCACAAGATTATTCTTGTGAAAAGTTGATTAAAAATATTCAGAAATATTCATCCACCTGAAATACATATTTGTTTCCTAGTACTGAAAACTAACTTCAGGGAATGATGCATACAAATCCTAATTATTCTACAGTAACTGACCCAGTCTAACATCAATGCAAGTAGATTCCAATGGGACATGATATGTAATTCTTTATTCATTTGTATTCGACACTTTTACATTATTATTTCTTCAGTTTTTGCACATCATAGGATATACATTTCATCCACAAGTTCACAAATTTGTAGGCATTTGTTTCAAATTTAATCACTTTTTGCTTCAGAACACATGTATTGTCAAGGTTTCTTTACTGGTATTTTCATGAGTCTTCTTTCCAAACACATTATTTCCATAGTCACTTTTGAAGCAAAACTCACACACTCTTCATGATAAACCAAAACACGAATATTACCATTAGATGTATAACTGCTTGGAATGAATGATTGTATATCAATATACGATTTCCTGTGATTTTTCAGATATTAGATCAATTCATTTTTTAAAGTTGAAAAAAGTTATATTATTCATTCACATTACGGTCTATTCATTCTTTATCTCTATATTCATAGACACAGGGTACACCTCTTTGTACCCCCGATTCTAATTTTACATCTTCAATATATTGCTTGCAGAAATGTTGGAAGACATACTCATGTCACCTGATGTACATATACATTTTATCAAAGTAATATTCTGGACAAAAAAATGTAAAGGTCACATTTATGATTGTACCAAAGCCTAAATGTAAAGTGTACATGAATTACTAAAAACATCCATGTCCAGGTTGCCTAATGCTGTCAATTGTCAATCCTATTGGTGACTACATATTTGTTTCTTCCTAATTTATATATTCAAACTCAACCCTGTTGGAAATGTCTAATCCTATCACTCACTTTATACTTTGCCTGATTTCATAATGTTTCTATTGATATCTGCTTTTCAACAAATTTTCCCAAGTTGATCCTAGTGACTGACACTTCATATGTGCTGACATTTACATTCACTCTATAATCGAAACCCTATTGCTAAAGAACTTTTGGTCCAAATCCTATACTCACTCTTCTTTCTAAACCTACCGACTATCTTCCTAATCCTACCGACTATCCCTTTTTGACTGGATGTTCTCTTCTACATTCAATAAAATGTCCTATGCCATTGTATATCGAATTATCTGAGACAATTTTGCAGAGCATAATTCAAAGCTAAGTATCCCAATCAAGGGCCCAATGTCCTTCTGGGCTTCAAATCATACCTAGATTTCTGTTTTCATACTTATATTTCACCTCTATATTCTTGTAAATATCGCAGGTTCCCAATAGCATTATTCATCGCACAGAATGATTCGTAACCCAAATCAAACCTGTTATTAACCCTAAACATACTCTGTTCCCTCAATCTCATTTTACAGAAGAGCAGGGACAGAGTGGTTTTTACAATACAGGAAACTTGGGGACCTTCCACCTGCTGAGAACTTCAAAGGTCCATGCAGAAATGATACCTGGAGAAGTTGTAGGCAGGTATGAAGGACCTGAGAGAGCAAAAGTCATCTTCCAATGCAAACAACCTGGTCAGGATGAAGGGATATGTATGAATCAGCCTCTCTCTTCTTATTGTAGAGAAGATGGACCAAACCAGGCCTGTGTGGAGAGCTGTTCTTGGGTGCCAATGGTTGATATACCATACTACCTTGTGAAAGTGTCACAGGAAGTAGGGGAAGGCTCCATCTCATGGGACCTTTGGAAGCAACTGTTAGGACAAAGTCGTTGCCAAGGCAGTGACCTCATTCAGTTCCAAAGAAAGTGACATACCTCATTTCCTTGGTGATGGAACTGTCTGAACTTGGTATCCAAAAAGCCAGGCACCAAGAGGCAGTCCCAGTCCCAGTCCCAGTGGGCTCACTTGTTTGGATTTACCAAGGACAGAGTCAGTTTTCTTGGTACCTAATGATGTGAGGATTGCCAAATGCCAGGAAAGCTCTGAAGATGGACCTTTCCTGAGAAAGCAGATAGTGGTTCACCACTGGCTCCTGAAAACTGCAAAGAGTTGGCCAAGGAAACCAGATCTGAGAGAAGACAGACCATTTCAGGGGAACATAGTATGGCCCACCAGTCAGAGGACACTCTGGATAGTCACAGACCTACTTGGGTGAAGGAGGTGCCTTTGTGGGAGTGTGTGTGGGTTTATTGTTTTGTCTCATGTTCTGAGAATAGATGGGAAAGGCGGTTTGGTTTGGAGTGGACAGTTTCTAGTAAGTTGTTTCACAAGGTGAGTGTTTCTATGTCTGTGTATCCCACTGTGTCCATTGTTGTAGACATTGGAAAAGAGAATGCATTAATGGATGTGTCCTGTCAAGTGTAAATCTTCCCATATTTCAACCTGCCCAATATATGAATGGAGTGCAGCTTGTCTTGTCGATGTGCAACACCTGCTATCTTTCTAAGTTGCTGTTTTCTTCCTGAATTCTGTCCACTCTCTAGAATAGGCTCATGGATTTATGTTCAAAATATGTACCACCTCCAACTCTGTGACATGGCCATGTACTGGATAGCTGAAGAGAATTGCGAGCATCTCAGAAAACTCAGATATCAGTGTGACCAGGAAAGTCTCAGTGGAGAAACCCTGCTTTGGGCCTTTTGCTTACTTATTGTTGTTTTTCACTGAATGTCAGGAAGTTCTTTGCCTCAATCCACCCCTTTGTGAAGCCTGAAGTAAACAGTTTTCAAATGGAAATGAATGGCATCACCTGTGGCTCTTTGCTTAATTGCTTTGGGAAGGGATGTGTCTGAATTAGTCTCTTGGCCATGTGTGTGGCTTTGAGTTAGATTCTCAGCACCTGATGCATCTAAAGAATGATCCCATGTGTGCATCCTAAACCATAATGGCAAAAAAATCATTCATTATGGATGAAGTCTCTTGCCTTCCTCTGTTAGGTTCCTGAACTCCATCAAGTGAGAATAGGGATTCTTTGGGTCAAATGAGTTCTTCAATTCCCTGCAGAGGTGCTTGGGTTTTCGAGTAACTCCAAATCACATAAGAAATTGATACCTGAAATCAGTAGGCCTCAAATTGGAGAAACACAGAAGTATTAACGGCAGGCTTATTTGATCACTCCTGGTTCACAGAAACGGTGTCCAGGCCACCCTGACTTTAGGCAAATGAGGAAAAAGCGAGCTGATTTTGGACACTGTCTTGGCTTTTCTCATGACTCCAATTCACATAAAGAATCTACACCCCACAGTCAGAGAGCCTCAAATTGGATAAACGGAGCAGTATTAAGGGCAGGCCTATTTGATCACTCCAGGTTCACAGGAAGGGTGCCCAGGCCACGCTGAAGTTAGGCAAAAGAGGTGCAAGAAGCTTATTTTGGACATTTTCTTGGGCTGCACAACTCATGGAAAACTCCAGGAAGAGGTTATGATTAGTGTCTATATGGAAGAAGAATAGGGCCATGAGGGAGTATTCTGGTTTTAATTGTTTTCATTTGAGTAGCGGTTGGAAGAGTTGTCTGGGTCCACCTGGACTTGAACTCTGGTGTGATTCTCCTTATAGACTGAGTTCTGGAACTGACCTGAGAGAAGTATTGCCAAGAATTGTGTTGGGATTTTAGGAGGCCAGGCATGAAGTTGCCATTGGAACCTGAGATCTAGGCACAGGTTGGCTTTCCACAGAACACTGCGAATCTCAGCCAGGATATTACATGATTTTATTCTGAAAGACTTGGCATGCATTATAGAGATTCAAAACCCACATGGACCTCGCTTTATAGACCTCAATTGGCCTCGCTTCATGTGACTTTTTGGCCACTCATTGGGTAGCCTTGCTTGTGAGAGTACTCCAGAGCTTTGCCTGAAATTAGTTTCCTAACCCTTTAAGGGTTCCTGAATGAATTGAAACCCACAGTGCCTCCAACTTCATCCATGAAAAATTGCTAGATAATTACCATGAAATTTTTAAAATTCCCATGACCAGATGTCACTGGAGAACCTTTGATGTCCTGTTGATGATCATGAATATACCAGACAGGGCCTTGATTGACTGGGTTTCATGAAAATGGTGTAGAACAGAGATGCTAGTAAGTAGGAGCCTGGTGAGTAGTGGGCCTAGAGAAGTGTTATGCAAGTGAGTGATAAAACATCTGTGGTGGGGCCATGTGGATCTTCCATTGGCTTCCAAATGGCTTGAGACTGACATGGTGCAGCCATCAGACCCATATACGTAAAGGCATATTTTTATATGGAGAGGTTTTAGGGCAATGTTCAGAATCATGTTGCTATTGTCAAGGGGGCAAGCTACGTGGGATAGAACCCTGGTTGGTGCATTCTCCTGGAGACCATGCCCACCACAGCTGACAGAACTCCCTTCAGCACTGTCTCCCATTTGAACTCATTGTATTTCATGAAGCAAATACCAAACGCCCAGTGCAGCAGCAAAAAACACGACGATAATTGGAGGATGACCAAGTTGTGTCACAGTCCACACGGGGAGACACTTAGCCCTCAGTGGCCACAGTTTACCTACAAAGAGAGAATTCAGCACTGCTGCCTCATTTTTATTGGAAAATAAATAACCATGTCCTCCAGGTCACATAGAAGCAGATCGAGCTTTGATTGTCTCACTACAAATAAAGCTAAAGCTAATGAAAAAAACATATATTTTAAGTGCCCAACCTCAAAGGCAGGTTCTCAAAAAGTCTTTAGGCCAGCAAAGCTCCATGTTTGTGGAGTGTTTACCCTGTCCCTTACTTTTGGAAACTCCTCTACCACCTCCAAAGATGTGAAATCTGGAGCATTTTCCATTCCTGATAGGTATTCACAGATTTTCTAACTCTTCTCCTCTAATTGTGTCTTACTTGGGGCGAAGGTAATGTCAAGGCATTGTTCTGGAGGAGAGTGGGAAGAATTTTCTGTAGCATATATTTGCATACACATTGGATTCAGTTTTTTATTTTCCATTCAAAATACTGAATCCCTGACTCTAACCCATACCCGACCAGACTCTGACTACTAATTCTAATATGATGGAGAAAACTAACCCAAACAGAATAGAAATACAAGCAGTTCAGAGTAGGCCTGGTGTATTGTTGGACTTGCCTTTTGCATGATACAGAGTTGGAGTCATGAATCTAGTCGATTTGTTGTTGAAATAGTTGTCCATGTATTTTTAAGGTTAACAAATATGTGAATTCCTGTCTCCCTTTCTCTGTATTCTTATATGCACATATAGATTCCTACCTGGTACCACACGTACATTCTTGTGAGGTGGCTGACTTGGCAGATACAAATTGTTAGAAGAGATCACTCCTACTAAACTTGTTGGAATTGGATATTCAACCTATGGGTGAGCTTGCTAGTTGAAGAGCATTATACATAAATCCATGTTCAGTAAAATTAATATTTTTAGATCTCTGGATGATGCATATTTTATAATGAATTTTGATTGACATATATATTGCTACTTTTTTGTCTGTGTGTGTGTTTTGTGTATATATATACACTCTCCAGATTTTTCAAAATATGAAATATATGTGTCTTATATACACTACCTAAATTCATTCACGTTTATGTATGTGGATTTATAATCAACTATTCACAAGATTATTCTGAGAAATATTCATCCATCTGAAATTTGCCTAATGATCTCAAATGTCAATCCTATTTGTGACTACATATTTGTTTCTTCCTAAGATTATATATGTAAACTCAACCCTGTTCAAAATATCTAATCCTATCACTCACTTTATACTTTGCCTGTTTTCGTAATGTCTCTATTGATATCTGCTTTCCTACATATTTTCCCCAGTTCATCATTGTGACTGACTCTTCACCTGTGCTGACATTTACATTCACTCTCTAATCGAAACCCTATTGCTAAAGAACTTTTTTTTTCCAATTCCTATACTCACCCTTATTCCTAAAAGTACTGACTATCTTCCTAATGCTATAGACTATCCGTTTTTTACTGGATGTTCTCTTCTACATTCAATCATCCAAGTAAATGTGGGGCGAGCTTCAGAGGAGGAGACAACCAACAGACTATCTCATGAAACATCAAAGGGTTTTTTTGGTGTCCAGCATGCTGGGGCTCAGAGATCACTTGAATCGAGCAGATAGCCCTGAGAATAGCTTAAGTAGAGCTTATATACTTTCCCTGGAGAGGGCAGGGAGGGAATTTTATTGATGGGTCAGGGCGAGTGGGTGGTTTGCGTGCAACTGGGTGAGGGAGTACATTCTGCAGTTGCGCAGTTGGGGACAGAACATTCTGGGAACAAGATTTGCAAGCATTTCTCAAGATTTCAACAGTGTTTTGTTAAGCATACAGAAAAATAAGAAGTGACAAGTACCTATTTTATTAACCTTTAATTCCCCACTTCTTCTTCTGGCTACTTTTAATCATAAAAATGATCATTGGAGGGTGTCACATTCTATGTCTGCTAGTGGGGTATTACCATAAGTTTAACTCGTCCAATTTGAGCCTGGAGAAAAGAAATTACACGGTTGAGCAAACAGGGTTTTATAGTTAGCAATAATATGAGGATTATTATTGGACCTGCCAGGTTGATAAAAACGTAGTTAACCAGGAGGAGTGTGTGAACCAAGACTCAAGCCACCCTTTTTGGGCCTCTCTCTCTTGTTGATGCTCTTCAAGGTGTCTTTTAAATTTACTCATAGATTTTATTACAACTCCAGTATGGTCAGCATAAAAACAACATTCTTTCCTCAATGCATCACAAAGGCCCCCTTCTCTAATAAAGTGGAGGTCCAACCCTCAACTGTTCTGTAAAACAACTTCAGAGAGAGAGGTTAAAGATTCATGCAAAGCTCTGATGGGGGTTTCTAATATCTTAGTTTTGCTCTATTGCTGCTTCTAATTGGGTCATTTGTTGTGTCCCATGGACAATGGCAGTGGCTCCTGTGCCCACCCGTGCAGCAACTCCTATTCATAATAGGATGGCTAAAGTGAGCGATACATGTTCCCAGTGGAACCGGTTGTATGCCCCCCCCATTTGATCTTCAAACGAACCTGCATCATGATACAGCACTCTGGGAAACATCTGCACCATTTCAAAATTAATCCCATCTGTTGACCATTTCATGAAAACATAAACAATGTTTAAGTATATAGAATTATGCTGTTGTAGGGACAGACAAGGCAAGGCACCTAAGGCACTGAAGACAGGGAAACAGTCCTATTTTGTTGCAACCGGATTCAGAGGGCATTGCTTCTGTTGTAATCAATTAATCCCCTGAAACTCAAGTTTAGGTAGTTTCAGAATTTTGTACCCAGCATATAAGGATGGTGCTCAGAAGTTTACAGTCTGCAGAAGTTCAAAAAAGCAGTATTTGTTTCTGATTTTTCCTCTGTTCTGGGCAAGTTAACTTTTCAAGGACACATGGGAGGGGGAGAGCTTTTTATTCCCTTTCTTATTTTCCCCCTGCCAGCTGTTACAACGGAGCCCATTTGGTAATTTCTTTATCTTAGAAATGTAGCCATTTCTGTGAAGCCCCAGCTGAAGGCCAGAGGCCTTGTTCACATATTTTGTGAAAAACAAGTTAGGGGTTGTCTAGCTTAGAAGTACTGAGTTTTTTAACCAGTGGCCAAGTAGAACAGGGCAATACAAAAAGAGAAAGTTTATCTACATTGAACTCTTTATAGAAACTCTATGCTGAAAGTTCTAAATTCAGCCATGGTGAAGACTTCTGGAGAAGGACATTTAAGACTTTTCTGTGGGCCTGGTACAGAGGGGGAATACGGGGAAGGTGGGGCTGAGAGAAGCTCTGAGGATCTGAGAATGAGGAAAAAGAGAGATGTAAAAAAATAATTGGAAAGGGGTTTGGGAATTTCCTAGCAACAAAACTTCAGCAGTAGAACAGGTAGAGCAGAGCAGAAAACGGGAGTGAGTATTCCAAAATTCTGTTAGGGACTTTAAATTTTAGTAACCTGTTTTCAGTGATGACAAAGCAACTTTAATGGCCATTTATATTACATCTTGGATAAGGGTCTGAGAACTCTCCTCAGCTCGTTTGAGCTTTGGGTTAGCTGGAAAGAGGACCTGGTGGGACCCGGTGAGGGCACTGACAGGAGAAGAGAGGAATGAGTCGGTGGAGGGGTACCTCAGTACCTGCTACCTCACTAGTGGGCAATTGTCTGAGAACTGGTGGAGGTTTGGGTTTCTGATCTAGTAATTGGAGGGGAGAAATCAGGTTGCTGAGGTGGGAGTGACAGCAGAGAGTCTGGAGCAGAAGGCTGAGGATAAAAATCTATTGGAGAAGCATAGTTCAGGATGTGAGTGAAGGAGGGAAAAGGCTTCCACATAGGGGAATCTCCTTTCACCCTTTTGAGCACTTGCAGAAGTTAAAAAGGTCACGCAAAATTTGAGGATCTAGAGACCCCTCTGGGGGCCATCCTTTTTCTGTTTTCTACTTGGTAATATGGCCAATGCTGTGTACTGAATTTGATGAAGTATTGGGGTTCCATCAGGCAGCCCCTGTATGATCACATCTCCATGAAATACAGAAGAAGTCGGCTTTTCCCCCACACAGCCGTTACTGTTTGTGGCTTTGATAGTTTGCCGGGCAAACATACTAATCTAGGCTAGCCAACCACATCTGGCTCGCGTGTCCCTACATCCATAAAGTTTGTTTCCATTATCTATGGTACGGAAGGGATTTAATGGTATTTTAGTGGGATTTTCTTCATCAGGGATATCCCAATAAAAAAGACCTATGGCCAGCTGACAAATGTCTGGGTGGAGAGATGGCCACCAGGTCCCTAAGGGGGCTGTATGCGAGATAGATTATACTTTTTTCCAGTAGGATTTGTGATCAGCCATCGCTGCTTAACAGGCTGATGAGGGTTAGGACTACTTGTGGCCAAGGGGAGAGTATATAACCTTATCCACATGGCGAATACACAATTTGAAACTGTTACCAGTCTTTTCCAGTTTCCAGAAAGATTCTGGACAAGGAGCAGGCTTGAGATGAGAGGCATGGATCCAGGAAGTGATTCTGTATACCTTTACCACTGTAGGTGTTATAAGTAACACCTGGTATGGTCCTTTTCAGCAGGGTTCCAGGGATGACACCTGATGTCATCTTACATACATGAAGTCTCTTATTTGATATGGATGTGGAATCCCCTGGTACACAGTTTGGTAGGCAGTGGCCAGCTATTTTCACAGGTATCACTGAGTTCTTTCAAGAGCTTTAAGTCTGTCAACCAAGAGAGTGTGAAATGGATCCTTAGGTCTTACAGTTGGGCTTAGGACCCTTACTGGACGAGGGCCACCATAGAGAATTTCTCAGGGGGTAAGGCTACTCAAAGAAACAGAAGGATTTTTTCTTGCATGAAACATTGCATAAGTCAGGAGCATAGTCCAATCTTTTATGCTGGTCTCTAAGCTTAATTTCGTTAAGGTCTCTTTAATTGTTCTATTCATTCTTTCTACTTGTCCTGAACTCTGGGGTCTATAAGCACAATATAACTTCCAATTAATCCCCAGGTTCCTGGCTAACCCCTGACTTACCTGGGCCATGAACATCGGTCCATTATCAGATCCTATTACCGGCTTAGCTTCCTCCAATGGTAGAGAGGCTTAGTCAGAAGCAGGGGAATCACTTGGAGTGTGTTGTGTGTTAGGGGACGAGGGCAGTGGATAAGGAGGGGAAGAAGAGTCCAGTAGAGTCAAATCTTGTGACTCAGGGAGAACAGAGGGTGGAGGAGGTGGAAGAGGTGAGGGTTTGAGAGATCATGGGGGAAGGAGTATGAGCAGAGGCATGGGCAAGGAAAGGCTTCACCCATGGTGGAGGAGATTTGCAGAGGTTGGCAAAGTTAAGATATATGGCTGTTGATCAGGATGGATATGTGGCCCTGGCTGAAAGACAATATCTCTGACTTTTTAAATTAGTGGGAAGTAGAAAGATATTTCTAGGGGCCATACGACTTCAAAATGGGCCATTCTGAGGCACAGAGAGTCTGCCAGGTCTAGCGTTTTACTAAAAAAAGAAAGATACTGAGCCCTTAAGCAGACTTTGGTTCAGTGATCAAGGGTCAGGGACAGAGCCATTGAAGTGCTCTGTCCCATAATGAAAGGTACACAAACAGTAAAAGCAAAGTCACATGACACAGATAAGACAAGACCATGAAGACAGGCAATGGACCTCCAACACTGAGACCAGGAATGCGTAGCCGGCAAAACCCGATAGGATGGCAATACCTAATCTAAAACAAAATATCACTGAGTCGATGAAGCAATTGTTCCTTGATTCTCCGAGTCCTCTGCGGGGTCCCCCATGGAGGTGCCCTATGTCTCTGTGACACGTCTCTCAGCCACCGTCGGAGAGACCCCAGGCTCTTCATCTCCAGCAATTTTGCCAAGCCCTAACATGACACCTGAAACCAGAAAGAGGCGCCTTACTTGCTCCGAGAGGAGCCCGTTGGGGGTCTCTCATCCGCCACTGCCAGAACTCGGTGGAACCTCAATATGTAAAGGTCAGGCGAGTGTCGGAGGAAGAGACTACCAAGAGACTGTCTCATGCAACAGCAAAGGGCTTTTTTTGGGTCCAGCTTGCTGGGGCTCACAGCTAACTTAAATAGATCAGAGAGCTCTGAGAACAGCTTATGCAGAGCTTACATACATTTCTTGGAGAGGGAAGGGAGGGAAGTTTACTGATGTGTAAGGGTGAGTGGGCGGTTCGCGTGACACCGAGTGAGGCAGTACATTCTGCAGTTTGGCAGTTGGGAACAGTAAATTCTAGAACAAGATTAGCAAACATTTCTCAAGATTTCAACAGTGTTTTGTTAAGCATACAGAAAAACAGGAAATTACAAGTACCTATTTTATTAACCTTTCACTACCGACTATCCCTTTTTGACTGGATGTTCCTTCTACATTAATTCATGCAAGGTACAAGGACCTATGCCATTGTATATTGATTTATCTGAGACATCTCTGCAGAACGTAATTCAATGCTGCGTATCCCAATCAAGGGCCCAATGCCCTTCTGGCCTTCAAATCATACTTAGATTTCTTTTTTCATACATATATTACACCTATATATTCTTATACACATAGCAAGTTCCCAATACCATTATTCATCCAGCACAATGATTTCTAACCCAAATCAAACATGTTTTTAACCATAATCATACACTGTTCCTTCAATCTAACTTTATAGAAGAGCAGGGAAAGAGTTGATTTTACAATAAAGAAATGTAGGGAAACTTCCACCTGCTGAGAACCTCAAAGGCCCATGCAGAAATGATCCCTGGAGAAGATGTAGGCAGCTATGAAGGACCTGAGAAAGCAAAAGTCATCTTCCATGGCAAACAACCCGGTCAGGATAAAAGGTTGTGTCTGAATTAGATTCTCTTCTTAATGTAGAGAACATGGACCAAAACAGGCCTGTGTGGAGATCTATTCCTGGGTGCCTATGGTTGATATACCATTCTAACTTGTGAAAGTGTCACAGGAAGTAGGGGCAGCCTCAATCTCATGGGACCCTTGGAAGCAACAGTTAAGACAAAGTGGTTGCCAAGACAGGGACCTCATTCAGTTCAGGAAGGAAATGACCTCACCTCACTTCCTTGGTGATGGAACTTTCTGAACTTTGGATCCAGGAAGCCAGGCACACAGAGCCAGTCCCAGTCCCCATCCCTGTGGTCTCACTTATTTGAATTTACCAAGGACAGTCAGTCTTTCTTGGTACCTTCAGACGTGAGAAGAACAAATGCCAGGAAAGCTCGGAAGCGTTGCTTTTCTTGAGAAAGCAGTTAGTGGCTCACCGTTGGCTCCTGAGAAGTTCACAGAGTTTGCCAAGGAGACCAGATCTGAGACAGGACAGGCTATTTTGGGGGAACATATTATGGCCTACAAGTCAGAGGACACTCCGGATAGTCAAAGACCTACTTGGGGGAAGAAGGTGCCTTTGTGGGTGTGGTTGTGGGTTTGTGGTTTTGTCTCATTCTCTGAGAATAGGTAGGAAAGTCAGTTTGTTTCGTTGGAAGTGGACTGTTTCTAGTAAGTCGTTTAACATGGCGAGTGTTTCTCTGTCTGTGTATCTCACTGTGTCCGTGGTTGTAGACATTAGAAAAGAGAATTCATGAATGGATGTGTCTTGTGGAGTAGAAAGCTTCTCAGCATTCATATTGCCCCATTTATGAATGGACTGTAGCTTGCCTTATTGATGTGCAACACCTGCTATCTTCCTAAGTTCCTGTTTTCTTCCTGAATTCCGGCCAATCTCAAGAATAGGCCTATGGTTTTGTGTCCAAGATCTTTACCACCTCAAAGCTCTGTGACATAACAATGTACTGGATAGCTGTAGGGAATGGGGAGCATCTCAGAAAACTCAGATATCAGTGTGACCAGGAAAGTCTCAGTGGAGAAACCCTGCTTTGGGTCTTTTACTTACCAATTGTTCTGTTGCCCTGAATGTCAGGAAGGTCTTTGCCTCTGGCCACCCCTTTTTGAAGCCTGAAGAAAACAGTTTTCAAAGGGAAATGATTGGGCATACCTGTGGCTCTTTTCTTAAGTGCTTTGAAAAGGGATGTGTATGAATCAGCCCCCTGGCCCTGTGTGTGGCTGTGACTTAGATTCTCAGCACCTGATGGATCTAAAGAAAGTTCCCATGTTTGCATCCAAATGAAAAATGGCCAAAAGAGCAGTCATTGGGATGAAGTCTCTTGACTTCCTCTGTAAGGTTCCTGAACTCCATCAAGTGAAAATAGGGATCCTTTGGGTCAAATGAGTTCTTCAAAACCTACAGAGGCTAGCCCATAGGTGTTTGGTTTTATCATGACTAAAATTCACATAAAGAATCTAAACCCCACAGTCAGTAGGCCTCAAATTGGAGAATTGGAGCGGTATTAATGGCAGGCCTATTTGATCACTCCTGGTTCACAGGATGGGTGTCCAGGCCACCTTGACTTTAGGCAAATGAGGGTCAAAGGAGCTTATTTTGGACACTGTCTTGGTCTGCGCCCCTCATTTAAACATCCAGCCAAATTATGATGAGTGTCAATATGGAAGAAGATGAGGGCCATATGGGAGTGTTCTTGTTTTAATTGTGGTAATTTGTGTGGTAGTTGGAAGAGATGACTGGGATCACCTGGGCTTGAACTCTGGTGTGATTCCCCTTAAAGAATGAGTTCTGGATCTGACCTCAGAGAAGTATTGCCGTGAATTCTCTTGGGATTTTACTAGGCCACACGTGAGAATCACCTTTGGAAACTGAGATCTAGGCCCAGGATGGCTTTCCACGGAGCTCGGGGATTCTGAGCCAGGATATCACATGATTTACTTCTTGAAGACTTGGCAGCCCTAGTTGAGAGTCCAAACACATATGGACCTCAAATTGTAGACCACAATGTGTCTGGATTCATGTGACCTTTTTGCCAGTCTTTTGGAAGGCTTTTCTGTGAGTGTTCTCCAGAGCTTTCATTGAAATGAGCTTCCTCACCATTTAATGGTTCCTGAATTAATTGAAACCCACAGTGCCTCTAACTTCATTTTTGAAATATGACTAGATTAATACCATGAAATTTCTGAAATTCCCATGACCAGGTGGCACTGGATAAACTTTGGATTTCCTGTTGCTGATCATGAGTGTACCAAAGAGTGCCTTGATTGACTGGGTTTCGTGAAAATGGTGTAGAACAGAGATGCCAGTAATTTGGATCCTGCTGAGTACTGGGTGTAGAGAAGTGGACTGTAGGTGTGTAAATAAATATTTTTGGTAGGACCACCTGGATCTTCCATTGGCTTTGAAAGACTTGCGACTGACATGGTGCAGGCAGCAGACCTTTATATGTAAAGGCATCTTGTCATATGGAGAGGTTTCAGGGCAATGTTCAGAATCAGGTTGCTATAGTCAAGGGGAAAGCTATGTAGGATAGAAGCCTGGTTCGTACATTCTCTTCGCGACCCTGACCAACGACACATGACAGAACTCCTCCAGCATTTTTATCCCAGTTGAACTCCTTGTATTTCGTGAAGCAAGTACCAAACTCCCAGTGCAGCAGTAAGAAACACCCTGGAAAGTGGAGGATCACCAAATGGCTTCACAGTCCACATGGGAGACACTTCAGCCCAGTGGCCTCAGTTTACCTACAAAGAGAGAATTCAGCACCTCTGCCTCATGATCATTGGAAAATAAGAAACCATGTTCTCCAGGTAACATAGATGCAGACCCAGATTTCATGGTGTCACTACAAACGAAGCTAAATCTCCTGACAATTACATATATTTCTTGTTCCCAACCTCAGAGGAAGTTTCTCAAGAAGTCTTTAGGCCACCACAGCTCCATGTTTCTGGATTGTTTACCCTCTCCCTTACTTTTGGAAACTGTTCTACCACCTCCAGTGTTGTGAACTCCTGAGCATTTTCCATTCCACATAAATTCACAGATTTTCTAACTCCTCTCCTCTAATTGTGTCTTACTTTTAGCGATGGTTATGTCAAGGCATTGTTCTGGATGAGAGAGGGAAGATTTATGTGTATCACATTTTTGCATACACATTAGATTCATTTTCCTTTTTTCCATTTGAAATACTGAATCCCTGACACTAACCCATAACCTACTAGACTCTGACTACTAATCCTAATATCATGGAGAGAAAGAAACCTAACCGAATAGAAATACAGGCCTTTCATAGGAAGCATGGTGTATACTTCTATTTGCCTTCTGCATTATCAAGAGTATGTGTTTTAAATCTAGTCAACTTTTCATTGCAATATTTCTCCATGATTTTTTAAAATTATCACATATATAAATTCCTGTCTCCCTTTCTCTGTATCCTATTCAGCACATGTATTTTTTTATGCATATATATAATATCCTACCTGGTATCACACGGACATTCTTTTGAGCTCCCTGACTTTGGAATATAAAATTGTGAGAACAGATGACTCTCCCTAAATAATGATGGAACTGAAAATTCAACCTATGGGTGAGCTTCCTAGTGAAAAACACTATACATAAATCCATGTTCAGTAAAATGAATATTTTTGAATACGTGGATGAATTATATTTCATGATGAATTTCGATTGGCATATATATTGCTAAATATTAATGTGTGTGTGTGTGTGTGTGTATGTGTGCATGTGTGTGTGTGTGTGTGTGTGTTTGTGTATTTTTTTTAAATCTGGAAAAAAAAAATATATATATATATATATATATATATATATATATATATATATTTTTTTTTCCTCCAGATTTTAAAAAAAATATGAAAAATATGTGTCTTTTTATACACTCCCTAAATTCATTTATATTCATGTATGTGGGTTCAAAATCCAATCTTTACAAGATTATTTTCAGCAATATTTATATTCCTGTAATACATTTTTGTTTCCTACTACTGAAAACTAAGTTCAGTAGGTGGTGCATACAAATCCTAATATTTCTACAGTACCTGACCCAGTTTAACATCAATTCAAGTATATTGCTATGGGACATGATGTGTATTTTGAAGTTCATTTTTATTCAACACTGGTATATTACTATTTTATCTGTTTATGGACATCATAGGATATATTTTTTCATCCACAACTTCACAAAATTATAGGCATTTGGTTCACATTCATTTACTTACTACTTAAGAACACATGTATTCCTCCATGTTCCTTTACTGGTCTTTTCACTAGACTTCTTTCTAAACACATTATTTTTTATTCCATAATCATTTTTGAAGCAATACTCAGCCTTCACGATAAACCGTAACCCTAATATTACCATTACATATATAACTGGTTGGAATGATTGTATATATATCAATATAAGATTTCCAATATATTTTCAGATGCAAACTCAATCCATTATTTAAAGTTGGAACTAGTTATATACTTTATCACAATATGGTCTATTCATGCAACATCTCAATAATCATCAACACAAGGTACACCTATTTGTATCACCAGTACTAATTTATAAGTTTCCAGAATATTACTCCCCATAATGGTGGAAGAAATACTCATGTCACCTTATCAACATATACAATTTATCACGGTAGTATTCTGGACACAAAATGCAAAGGTCACACATATGATTGTACCAAAGCCTAAATGGAAAGTGACCATGGATTACTAAAAACATCCATGTCCAGGGTGCCTAATGCTCTCAAATGTCAATCCTATTGATTACTACATATTTGTTTCTTCCTAAGATTATATATTCAACCTCAAGCCTGTTGAAAATGTCTAATCCTATCACTCACTTTATACTTTGCCTGATTTCCTAATCTTTCTATTGATATCTGCTTTCCTACATATTTTTTCCCAGTTCATCATTGTGACTGTCTCTTCACATGTGCTGACATTTACATTCACTCTCTAACTGAAACCCTATTGCTAAAGAACTTTTGGTCCAACTCCTAGAGTCACTCTTCTTCCTAAACCTACTGACTATCTTCCTAATCCTACAGACTATCCCTTTTTGACTGGATGTTCTCTTCTACATTCAATCATCCGAGGTACACGGTCCTATGCCATTGTATATCGATTTATCTGAGACCTCGGTGCAGAACATAATTCAAGCTAAGTATACAAATCAAGGGTTCTGTTGCCCTGAATGTCAGGAAGGTCTTTGCCTCAGGCCACCCCTTTGTGAAGCCTGAAGAAAAAATTTTCAAATGGAAATAAATGGACATCACCTGTGGCTCTTTGCTTAATTGCTTTGGAAAGGGATTTGTCTGAATCTGCCTCTTGGCCCTGTGTGAGGCTGTGGCTTAGATTCTCAGCACCTAATGGATCTAAAGAAAGAACCCATGTGTGCATTCAAAACCAAAATGGCAAAAAGAGCAGTCATTGTGGATGAAGATTCTTGCCTTTCTCTGTTAGGTTCCTGACCCCCTTCAAGTGAGAATAGGGATCCTCTTTGTCAAATGAATTCTTCAATGCTCTGCAGATATGCTTGGGTTTTCTCATGACTCCAAATCACATAAAAAATCTATACCTGACATTCAGTAAGCCTCAAATTATAGAAACAGAGCGGATTTAATGGCAGGCCTTTTTGATCACTCCTGGTTCACAGGAAGGGTGTCCAGGCCACCCTGACTTTAGGGAAATTAGAGGCAAGGGGGCTTATTCTGGAAACTGTCTTTGGTTGCGACCCTCATGAAAACTTCCATCCAGAACTTTTGATGAGGGTCTTTATGGACGAAGATGAGGGCCATGTGGGAGTTTTTTTGTTCTAATTGTGGTCATTTGTGTGGGGGTTGGAAGAGATGACTTGGTCCACCTGGGCTTGAACTCTGGTGTGATTTCCCTTAGAGCCTGAGTTCTGGAACGTACCTCATAGAAGTATTGAAATGAATTGTGTTGGTTTTTAGGAGGCCACGCATGAATGTCACCCTTTGAAACTGAGATCTAGGCCCAAGGTGGCTTTCCACAGAGCAATGGGAATCTCAGCCAGGAAATCACATGATTTTATTCTGAAAGACTTTGAAGCCATTGTTGGCCCTCGGAAGCAAGAAGGAGTGGCCATACTCATATCGATTAAAATCAACTTAAACCTAAGTTAATCAAAAGTGATAAAGAAGGACACTATATACTGTTAAAAATCACCATTAACCAACAAGACATAACAATTATCAATTTGTATGCATCAAACAATGGTGGTGCAAAGTCATAAAACAAACTCTCCTCAACTTCAAGAGTCATATAGGCTATAACACAATAATTACGGGTGACTTCAGCACACAACTCTCGCAATTGGACAGATCCTCTAGAGAAAATCTGAATTAAGAAACTATAGAACTTAATAGAACAATCAATAACCTAGACTTAACCAACATATATAGAATATATCAAACATCATAAAGTGGATACATGTTCTTCTCAGCAGCACATTGGTCCTACTCAAATATAGACCATATATTATGCCATATGGAAACTCTTAGTAAATATAAAAGTATGGAGATAATACCATGCACCATATCTGATCATAATGGAATGAAACTTGAAATTAATGATTGAAGAAGGAAGGAAAAATTCTACATCACATGGAAAATGAACAATATGTTACTGAATGATCAATGGGTTACAGAAGACATAAAGGAGGAGATAAAAAATTTCTTAGAGACAAATGACAATACAGACAAAACATACCGGATTCTATGGAAAACAATGAAAGCAGTTTTAAGAGGGAAATTCATTTCTTGGAATTCTTTCCTCAAAAAAAAAAAAAGAAAAAAACCAACAAATAAATGATCTCACACTACATCTCAAAAACCTAGAAAAAAAAAGCAAAACAACAAATGTAGTAGAAGACAAGAAATAATTAAAATTAGAGGAGAAATCAACAAAATTGAAACAAAAAAAATTGAAAAAATGAAAGTTGGTTCTTTGAAAATAAATTAAATCGACAGGGCCTTAGCCATGCTAATGAAGAGAAGTAGAGAGAGAACTCAAATTACTAACATATGGGATAAAAAAGGCAACATCACAACAGACACTACAGAAATTCAGATGATAATTAGAAAGTATTTTGAAACCCCATATTCCAATAAAACAGAAGATAATGAAGATATTGAAAAATTTCTTATGTCATATAATCTGCCAAGTTTGAGTCCGGAAGACTCACACAATTTAAATAGACCAATAACAAAGGAAGAAATAGAAGAAACCTTCAAAAGACTACCAACCAAAAAAAGCCCTGGACCAGATGGTTATACAGCAGAGTTCTACAAAACGTTCAAAGATGAATTAATACCAATACTTTTCAAGCTATTTCAAAAAATAGAAAAAGAAGGAGTTCTTCCAAATTCATTCTATGAGGCCAACATCACCCTGATCCCAACACCAGACAAAGACACTTCAAAGAAAGAAAACTACAGACCAATATCTCTAATAAACTTGGATGCAAAAATTCTCAATAAAATCCTGGCAAATAAAAAACAAAAGCATATAAAAAAATTGTGCTTCATGATCAAGAGGGATTCATCCCAGGGATGCAAGGCTGGTTCAATATACGGAAATCAATAAATGTAATCCATCACATCAATAGACTTAAAGAGAAGAACCATATGATCATCTCGATAGATGCAAAAAAAGCATTCTACAAAGCACAGCATCCCTTTTTCTTTAAAACTCTATAAAACACTAGGAATAACAGGAACTTACCTCAACATGGTAATAGCTATATATGCTAAACCTCAGGCTAGCATCATCCTAAATGGAGAAAAACTGAAGGCATTCCCTCTAAAATTTGCAACAAGACAGGGATGCCCTCTATCACCACTTCTATTTAATTTAGTTCTTGAAATACTATCCAGAGCAATGATACAGACAAAGGAAATTAAAGGCATAAAAATAGGAAAAGAAGAACTTAAATTATCGCTATTTGTGGATGACATGATAATATATTTAACAGACCCAAAAGGGTCTACAAAGAAACTGCTAGAGTTAATAAATGAATTCAGCAAATTGGCAGGATATAAAATCAACATGCATAAATCAAAGGCATTCTTGTATATCAGCAACAAAACTTCTGAAATGGAAATGAGGAAAACCACTCCATTTACAGTATACTCAAAGAAAATAAAAAACTTGGGAATCAACCTAACCAAAGAGGTGAAAGATTTATACAATGAAAACTACAGAACCCTAAAGAGAGAGATAGAAGAAGATGTTAGAGGATGGAAAAATATGCCCTGTACATGGATAGGCAGAAATAACATCATCAAAATGGCGATATTACCCAAAGTTCTCTACAGGTTTAATGCAATGCCAATCAAAAACCCAATGGCATTTCTTGTAGAAATAGATAAAGTAATCATGAATTTCATATGGAACAACAAAAGACCCAGAATAGTGAAAGCAATTCTAAGCAGGAAGTGTGAATCCAGAGTTCAAACTGTACTACAAAGCAATAGTAACAAAAACAGTGTGGTACTGGTATCAAAACAGGCAGATGGACCAATGGTACAGAATAGAGGACACAGAGACATATCCACAAAATTACAACTTTCTTATATTTGAAAAGGGACCTAAAAGCATGCAATGTAAGAAGGATAGCATCTTCAACAAATGGTGCAGGGACAATTGGAAATTCATATGCAACAAAATGAAACGGAATCCCTTTCTCTCACAATGCATAAAAGTTAACTCAAAATGGATCAAGGAGCCAGATATAAAATCAGAGACACTGCGTCTGATAGAAGAAAAAGTTGGCTACGATGTACATACTGTGGGGTTGGGCTCCAAATTCCCTAATAGGACACCCATAGCCCAAGAGTTCATAAAAAGAATAAACAAATGGGACTTACTTAATCTAAAAAAGTTTTTTCTCAGCAAGAGAAACAATAAGAGAGTTAAATAGAGAGCCTACATCCTGGGAACAAATTTTTACCCCTTACACTTCAGATAGAGCCCTAATATCTAGAATATACAAAGAACTCAAAACAATTAAACAATGAGATAACAAATAACCCAATCAACAATGGGCCAAGGATCTTAACAGACACTTCACAGAGGAGAATATACAATCAATCAACAAGTACATGAAAAAATGCTCACCATCTGTAGCAGTCAGAGAAATGCAATCAAAACCACCCTAAGATACCATCTCACTCCAGTAAGATTGGCAGCCATTATGAAGTCGAACAACAATAAGTGTTGGTGAGGATGTGGGGTAAAGGGTACACTTGTACACTGCTTGTGGGCCTGCAAATTGGAGAGTCCAATATGGAAAGCAGTATGGAGATTCCTGGGAAAGCTGGGAACGGAACCACCATTTGAGATATCGCCCTTCTCAGACTCTTCCCTGAGCATCTTAATAGAGAGCAGTATAAGGATACTGCCACATCGATGATCATAGCGGCACAATTCACAATAACTAGACTGTGGAACCAAACTAGATGCCCTTCAATAGACGAATGGATAATAAAAATGTGGCATCTATACACAATGGAGTATTACACAGCACTGAAAATGACAAAATCATAGAATTTGCAGGGAAATGAATGGCATTAGAATAGATTATGCTAAGCGAAGCTATCCAATCCTTAAAAAACAAATGCCAAATGTTTCCTTTTATATAGAGAGAGCAAATAAGAAGAGAACAGGGAGGAAGAACATGAGAAAAATATTAAAACTAAACAGAGATGAGTGGGGGGAGAGAAAAGGAGAGAGAAGGAAAATTATATGGAAATGGTAGGAGACTACTCAATGTTACACAAAATTACATATAAGAGGTTGTGAGGCTAAAGAGGGGAAAACAAGGGAGAGAATTAAACAACAGCAGATGAGGTAGAGAGGGAAGATGGGAGGGGAGGGGGAATAGTAGGGGATAGGAAAGGTAGCAGAATTCAACAATAACTAGTATGCTATTATGTAAAAACGTGAGTGTGTAACTGATGTGATTCTGCGATTTGTATTTGGGGTAAAAATGGGAGTTCATAACCCAATTAAGTCAAATGTATGAAAGATGATATATCATGAGCTTTATAATGTTTTGAACAACCAAAAAAAAAGAATTGAATTTCCAATATTTGAGTCATATAACAACTTTATTTTTTAATAAAATTGTCTTTTATTTGTTATCTTACTTGCTGGTATCTGCCTTTCAGTTTTAAAAAACTATGTGCTTTAGCCATTCATCCATGTAGTATGTAACAGAAAATTTTGAGTGTCTCCATATAACCAGATTGGCAAGGCATCAAGGTTTCCTTCACAAACAAGGTGAAGGCTTTGCCATTAGAAATTTAATATTCTGCAAAACAATTTTTTTTAACTTTTCAATTAAATTTCCAAAAAAATTTAGAAAAAAAAAGAATCTAAACCCCACAGTAAGAAGGCCTCAAAGTGGAGAAGTGGAGCATTTACGGCAGGCCTATTTGATCACTGCTGGTTCACAGGAAGCGTGTTCAATCAACCCTGATGTTAGGCAAATGAGGGGCAAGGGAGCTTATTTTGGGCACTGGTTTGGATGTGCACCTCATGGAAAACTCCATCCAGAGGTTATGATGTGTGTTTATATGGAAAAAGATGAGGGCCATGTGGGAGTGTTTTGGTTTTAATTGTGGTCATTTGTGTGGTAGTTGGAAGAGATGACTGGGTCCACCTGGGCTTGAACTCTGGTGTGATTCCCCTTAGAGAATGAGATTTGGAACTGACTTCAGAGAAGTATTGCCATGAATGTTGTTGGGATTTCAGGAGGCCACGCATGAGAGTCGCCGTTGGAAACTGAGATCTTGGCCCAGAGAGGCTTTCCAGAGAGCACTGGGAATCTCAGCTAGGATATCACAGGTTTTATTCTGAAAGACCTGGCAGCCATCGTTGAGAGTCAAAACACACATGGACCTCACATTGGAGACCTCAATGGGCCTGGCTTCATGTGACAATTTGGCCACTCTTTGGGAAGCCTTGCCTGTGAGAGATCTCCAGATCCTTCATTAAAATGAGCTTCCTCAATATTTAATGGATCCTGAATGAATTGAAACCCACAGTACCAACAACTTCATATGTGAAAAATAGTTAGATAAATACCATGAATTTTTAGAAATTCTCATGACCAGGTGGCACTGGAGAACCTTTGGATGTCCTGTTGCTGATCATGAGTATACCAGACAGTGCCTTGATTTACTAGGTATCATGAAAATGGTGTAGAACAGAGATGCCAGTAAGTTGGAGCCTGATATGTAGTGGGCCTAGAGCAGTGGTGTGCAGGTGTGTGATAAAACATCTGTGGTGGGGCCTGTGGATCTGCCATTGACTTTCAAATGCCTTGACACAGACACGGTGCAGCCAGCAGACCCTTCTATATAAAGGCATCTTGTTATATGGAGATTTTTCACGGCAATGTTTAGAATCAGGTTGCTATGGTCAAGGGGCAAGCTATGTGGGATAGAAGCCTATTTGGTGCATTCCCATGCAGACACTGACCCACCACACGTGACAGAACTCCCTCCAGCACTGTGTCCCACTTGAACTCCTTGTATTTCGTGAAGCAAATACCAAACTCCCAGTGCAGCAGCAAGAAACACAATGAAAAGTCGAGGATGACCAAGTGGCTTCACAGTCCACATGGGGTGACACTTAGCCCCCGTGGCCACAATTTAGCTACAAAGAGAGAATTTAGCACTGCTGCCTCATGTTCATTGGAAAATAAGAAACCATGTCCTCCTGGTCACATAGATGCAGACCTAGCTTTGATGGTCTCACTACATCGGAAGTTAAATCTCCTGAAAACAACATATATTTCAAGTGCCCAAGCTCAGAGGCAATTTCTCAAGAAGTGTTTAGGCCAGCAGATCTCCATGTTTGTGGAGTGTTTACCATGTCACTTACTTTTGGAAACTGCTCTATCAACTCCAAGGTTGTGAACTCCTGAGCATTTTCCATTCTAAATATATATTCACAGATTTTCTAACTCTTCTCCTCTAATTCTGACTTACTTGGGGCAAAGGGAATGTCAAGTCATTGTTCTGGATGAGAGAGGGAAGATTGTTTTGTAGCACATATTTGCATACACATTGGATTCATTTTCCAATTTTCTGTTTGAAATACTGAATCCCTGACACTAACCCATACCCTACTAAACTCTGACTACTAATCCTAATATAATGGAGAAAAATAACCCAAACAGAATAGAAATACAAGCATTTCAGAAGAAGCATGGTGTATACTTGGAATTACCTTTTGCATGATATAAGGTAGGAGTTATAAATCTAGTCAATTATTTGTTGAAATAATTTTCCATGTGTTTTTAAAGTTAAGAAAAATGTGAATTCCTGTCTCCCTTTCTCTGTAGCCTATTAAGCAAATGTATTTTTATATGCACAAATAGAATCCTACCTGGTTTCACATATACATTCTTGTGAGGTGGCTGACTTGGCAGATACAAATTATGAGAAGAGATCACTCCTCCTAAACGCTGTTTTAACTGAAAATTGAACCCATGGGTGAGCTTCCTAGATGAACAACACTATACACATATTCATGTTCAGTAAAATGAATATTTTGGGATATGCGGATGAGTTATTTTTCATGATGAATTTCAATTGGCATATATATATTGCTACATTATAATGTGTGTGTTTGTGTGTCTATATATACATTATATATATATATATATATATATATATATATATATATATATATATATTCTCCAGATTTACCAAAATATGAAATATATGTGTCTTCTTATACACCGCCTGAATTCATTCATATTCATATATGTGGATTTATAATCAACTTTTAAAAAGTTTATTCTCAGAAATATACATCCACTGAAATAAATATTTGTTTCCTAGTACTGAAAACTAACTTCAGGGAAGGGTGCTTACAAATCCTAATATTTCTACAGTAACTGACCAAGTTTAACATCAATGCAAGTAGATTCCTATTGGATATGGTGTGTTTATTAAAGTTCATTTTAATCAAACCTGGTACGTTATTATTTCTTCAGTTTATAGACATCATAAATTATATCCTTTCATTCACAAGTTCACAAATTTATAAACATTTTGTTCACTTTCAATCACTTCCTCCTTCAGAACACTTATATTTCTCCATGTTTCTTGACTGGTCTTTTCACTAGACTTCTTTCTAAAGACATTATTTTCGATTCCATAATCATTTTTGAAGCAAAACTCACACACTATTTATGATAAACGGTAACCCTAATATAACCATTAGATATATAAGTGGTTGGAATGAATGTATGTATATCAATAAATGATTTCCTCTATTTTTTCAGATATCAATACAATCCATTATTTAAATTTGGAACCAGTCATATAATTTATTCACAGTATGGTCTATTAATGCATCATCTCTATATTCATCAACACAGGGTAAGCCGATTAGTATCCCCAGTACTAATTTATATCTTTTCAAAATATTTCCCCCAGAAATGGTGGAAGAAATACTCATGTCACCTGATCTTCATATACATATTAACACAGTAATATTCTGGACACAAAATGCGAAGGTCACCCTTATGATTGTACCAAAGCCTCAATGGAATGTGAACATGGATTACTAAATATATCCATGTCCAGGTTGCCTAATGCTCTCAAATGTCAATCTTATTGGTGACTACAAATTGGTTTCTTCTTAAGATTATGTATTCAACCTCAACCCTGTTGAAAATGTCTAATCCTATCACGTTATACTTTGCCTGATTTCCTAATGTCTCTATTGATGTCTGCTTTCCTACATATTTTCCCCAGTTCATCATTGTGCCTGACTCTTCACATATGGTGTCATTTATATTCACTCTCTAACCAAAACCCTATTGCTAAAGTACATTTGGTCCAAATCCTAGACTCACTCTTCCTTCTAAACCTACTGACTATCTTCCTAATCCTACACACAATCCCTTTTTGACTGGATGATCTCTTCTACATTTAATCATCTGAGGTACAGGGTCTTATGCCATTGTATATCAATTTAACTGAGACCTCGGTGCAAAACATAACTCAAGCTAAGGATCCCAATCAAGGGTCCAAATCCTTCTGGGCTTCAAATATTACCTAGATTTCTGTTTTCATACTTATGTTCTACCTCTATATTCTTATAAATATCGCTGGTTCCCAATACCATTATTCATCCAGCAGAATGATTTCCAACCCAAATCAAACATGCTATTAATCCTAACCATACAATGTTCTTTCAATCTCACTTTACAGAAGAGCAGGGACAAAGTTGGTATTACAATACAGGAAGTTAGGAGATCTTCCAACTGCTGAGTACCTCAAAATCCATGCAGAAATGATCCCTGGAGAAGATGCAGGCAGCTATGAAGGACCTGAGAGAACAAAAGTCATATTCCATGGCAAAAAACATGGTCAGGATGAAAGGATGTGTCTGAGTCAGCCTCTCTATTCTTTATGTAGGGAAGATGGACCAAACCAGGCCTGTGTGGAGAGCTGTTCCCAGGTAACTATGGTTTCTATACCATTCTAACATGAGAAAGTATCACAGGAAGTAGGGCAGCCTCCATGTCAGGAGACAATAGGAAGAAACTGTTAGGACAAAGTGGTGGCCAAGACAGTGACCTCATTCATTTTCTGAAGGTAGTGACCTCACCTCACTTCCTTGGTGATGGAGCTCTCTGAATTTTGTGATCCAGGAAGCAAGGCACCCTGAGCCAGTCCCAGTCCCAGTCGCAGTGGGCTCATTTCTTTGGATTTTCCAGGAACAGAGTCAGTCTTTCTTGGTACCTACTGATGTAAGGGTTGCCAAATACCAAGAAAGCTCTGAAGAGGGGTCTTTCCTGAGAGGATAGGAATTGGCTCACCACTGCGTCCTTACAACTTCACAGATTTGACCAAGGAGACCAGATCTGAGACAGAAAGGCCATTTCTGGGGAGCATTGTATGTCCTACCAGTCAGAGGACATTCCAGATAGTCACAGACCTACTTGGAAGAAGGAGGTGCATTAGAGGGTGTTGGTTTGTGTTTGTGGTTTTTTCACATGATCTGAGAATAGGTTAAAAAGGAGGTTTGTTTGGTTTGGAGTGGACTGTTTCTAGTAAGTCATTTGACAAGGAGACTGTTTCTGTGTCTGTGTATCCCATTGTGTTTTTCTTTGTAGATATTAGAAAAGAATATAGCTCATTGGGTGTGTCCTGTCTAGTAGAAAACTTCCCAGTATGCATCCTTCCCAATTAATGAATGGACTGAGGCTTGCCTCATCCATGGGCAACACCTGCTATCTACCTAAGTTCTCATTTTTTTCCTGAATTCTGGCCACTCTCAAGATTAGTATCATGTATTTTTGTACAAGATACGTACCACCTCCAAGCTCTGTGACATGGCCATGTACTGGATAGTTGAAGAGAATGGCGAGCATCTCAGAAAACTCACATATCAGAGTAACCAGGAAAGTCTCCTAGGAGAAACCCTGCTTGGGGGCTTTTGATTACCTATTGTTCTGTTGCTCTGAATGTCAGAAAGGTCTTTGCCTCAGGCCAAACCTTAGTGAAGCCTGAAGAAAAGAGTTTTCAAATGGAAATGAATGGGAATCACCTGTGGCTTTTTACTTTATTGCTTTGGAAAAAGATTTGTCTGAATCAGCCTCTTGGCCCTGTGTGAGCCTGTGGTTTAGATTTTCAGCACCTGATGGGTCTAGAGAAAGATCCCATGTGGGCATTCAAAACCAAAATGGAAAAAAGATCAGTCATTTTGGATGAAGCCTCTCGCCTTCCTCTGTAATATTTCTGACCTCCATCAAGTGAGAATAGGGATCATTTGTGTCAAATGAGTTCTTCAAAGCCCTGCAGAGGCTGGACAATAGGTGCTTGCGTTTTCTCATGACTCCAATTCACACAAAGAATCTATACCCCACAGTCAGTAGGCCTCAAATTTGAGAAGTGGAGCAGTATTAACAGCAGTCCTATATGATCACTTCTGTTTCACAGGAATGTTGTCCAGGCCACCCTGACTTTAGGCAAATGAGGGGCAAGGGAGATTATTTTTGACACTGTCTTGGGCTGTGCCCCTGATGGAAACCTCCAGCTAGAGTTTATGATTAGTGTCTATATAAAAGAAGAAGAGGGCCCTGTGGGAGTGTTTTGGTTTTAATTGTCATCATTTGTGTGGCAATTGGAAGAGATGCCTGGGTCCACCTGGGCTTGAACTCTGTTGTGATTCCCCTTAGAGACTGAGTTGTGGAACTGAACTCAGAGAAGTATTGCCATGAATTGTGTTGGGATTTTTGGAGGCCACGCATGAGATTCGCCATTGGAAACTGAGATCTAGGCCCAGGGTGACTTTCCACAGAGCACTGGGAATCTCAGCCAGGATATCACAAGATTTTATTTTGAAAGATTGTCAGCCATAGTTGAGAGTCAAAACACACATGGAATTCACATTGTAGACCTCAATGGGCCTGGCTTCATGTGACCTTTTGCCCACTCTTTGGGAAGCCTTGCCTGTGAAAGTTCTCCAGAGCTTTCATTGAAATGAGATTCCTCACCTTTTAATGGTTCCTGTATAAATTAAATCCCACAGTGCCTCCAACTTCATTATTGAAAAATATCTAGATAAATACCATGAATTTTTTGAAATTACTATGACCAGGTTGCACTGGAGAACTTCTGAATGTCCTGTTCCTGATCATGATTGTACCAGACAGTGCCTTGATTGACTGGGTTTCATGAAAAAAGTGTAGAACATAGATGCCAGAAAGTTGGAGCCTGCAGACTAGTGGGCCTAGAGCAGAGGAGTGTAGGTGTGTGAAAAAAACATTTGTGGTGGGGCCACTTGGATCTGCCATTGGCTTAGAAAGACTTGTGACTGACATGGTACAGCCAGCAGACTCTTCTATGTAAGGGCATCTTGTTATATGGAGAGGATTCCTGCCAAAGGTCAGAATCAGGTTGCTATTGTCAAGTTGAAAAGCTATGTGGGATTGAAGCCTCACTGGTGCATTTTACTAACCCACCACACGTGAGAGTACATCCTCCAGCACTGTGTCCCAGTAGAACTCCTTGTATTTCGTGAAGCCAATACCAAACTCACAGTGCAGCAGTAAAAAACACCACGAAAGTGGATAATGACCAAATGGCTCTACAGACAACACAGTTAGATACTTAGACCCCAGTGGCCAAAGTTTACCTACAAAGAGAGAATTCAGCACTGCTGCCTCATGTTCACTAGAAAACAAAAAACCATGTCATCCAGGTCACATAGATGGAGACCCAGAATTGATGGTCTCACTACAAAGGAAGCTAAAACTACTGACAACAATATATATTTTAACTGCCCGACCTCAGAGGCAGTTTCTCAAAAAGTCATTGGGCCAGCAGAGCTCCATGTTTGTGGAGTGTTTACCCTCTCCCTTTTTGTAACCCGTTCTACCTCCTACAAGTTTGTGAACTCCTGAGCATTTTTCTTTCCACATATGTATTCACAGATTTTCTAACTTTTCTCCACTAATTGTGTCTTATTTGGGGCGAAGGTAATGTCAAAGCATTGTTCTGGATGAGAGTGGGATGATTTTTGTGTAGCACATATTTGCATACACATTAGATTCATTTTCATATTTTCCATTTGAAATACTGAATCCCTGACACTAACCCATACCCTACTAGACTCTGACTACTAATCCAAATATGATGGAGAAAAAGAAACTTAACAGAATAGAAATACAGGCCTTTCATAGGAGGCATGGTGTATACTTGGACTTGCCTTCGGATTTATCAACGGTATGTGTTATAAATATAGTCAACTTTTCATTGTAATACTTCTCCATGAGTTTTTAAAATTAACACATATGTAAATTTCTGTCTCCCTTTCTCTGTAGCCTATTCATCACATGTATTTTTTAATGCATCTTTAGAATTCTACCTGGTATCACATGTACATTCTTGTGAGCTTGATTATTTTGGAAGATACAAATTGTGAGAAGAGATCACTCCCTCTAAATACTGATGGAACTGGAAATTCAACCTATGGGTGAATTTCCTAGATGAACAATATTATGCATAAATAAATGTTCAGTAAAATGAATATTTTTGGATACGTGGATGATATCTATTTTATTATGATTTTCAAATGGCATATATATTGCTACATTTTAATGTCTGTGTATGTGAGTATCTATCTATCTATCTATCTATCTATCTATCTATCTATCTATATAGATATAGATATCTACTCTTTAGATTTTCCAAAATATGAAATATATGTGTCTTATTATACACTTTCTAAATTTACTCATGTGTGTGTATGTGGATTTATAATCAAATTTTCACAAAATAATTCTTAGAAATATTCATCCACCTTAAATACATATTTATTTCCTAGTACTGAAAACTAAATTCAGTGAATGGTGCATACAAATCGTAATATTTCCACAGTGACTGACCCAGTTTCACATCAATGCAAGTAGACACCTATGGGACCATGATGTGTATTTTGAAGTTCATTTTTATTCAACACTGATACATTACTATTTCTGCAGTTTATGGACATAATAGGATATATTCTTTCATCCACAATTTCACAAATTTATAGGCATTTAGTTCACTTTCAATCACTTCCTAGTTCAGAACACATGTATTCCTCCATGTTTCTTGACTGTTCTTTTAATGAGATTCTTTCCAAACACATTATTTTTGATTTCCATAATCATTTTTGAAGCAAAACTCAGACACTCTTCATGATAAACCATAATGCTAATATTACCATTAGATGTATAACTGGTTAGAATGAATTTATGTATATCAATATAAGATTTCCTATATATTTTCAGATATCAATTCAATCCATTATTTAAAGTTTGAACCAGTTACATTATTTATTCACAGTATGGTCTATTAAGGCATCATCTCTATATTCATAGACCGATGGTATACCTATTTGTATCCCAAATACTAATTTATAAGTCTTTAAAATATTGCTTTAAGAATATTGGAAGAAATACTCTAGCCACCTGATATATATATACATTTCATCACAGTAATATTCCTGACACAAAATGCAACGGACACACTTATGATTGTACCAAAGCCTATATTGAAAGTGAGCATGTATTACTAACAACATCCATGTCCTGATTAACTAATGATCTCAAATATCATTCCTATTGGTGAGTACATATTTGTTTCTTCCTAAGATTAAATATTGAAAATGAACCCTATTAAAAATGTCTCATCCTATCACTCACTTTGTACTTTGCCTGATTTCCTAATGTCTCTATTGATATCTGATTTCCTACACATTTTCCCCAGTTCATCACTGTGACTGACTCTTGAAATATGCTGACATTTACATTCACTCTCTAACAAAACCCCTATATCTAAAGAACTTTTGGTCCAACTCCTAGACTCACTGAAATGGGTTCTTCAAAGCCCTGCAGAGGGTAGCCCATAGGTGCTTGGGTTTTCTCATGACCCCAATTCACATAAAGAATCTATGCCCCACAGAGAGTAGGCCTCAAATTGGAGAAGTAGAGCAGTATTAATGGCAGGCCTATTTGATCACACCTGATTCACAGGAAGGGTTTCCAGGCCACCCTGAATTTAGGCAAATAAGGGGCAAATGAGCTTATTTTGGACACTGTCTTAGGCTGCGCCCCTCATGGAAACCTCCAGCAAGAAGTTATGATGAGAGTTTATATTGAAGAAGATGAGGGCCATGTGGGAGTGTTTTGGTTTAATTGTGGTCATTTGTGTGGTAGTTGGAAGAGATGACTGGGTCCACATGGGCTTGAACTCTGGAGTGATTCCCCTTAGAGACTGAGTTCTGGAAATGAACTCAGAGAAGTATTGACATGAATTGTGTTGGGATTTTAGGAGGCCACACATGAGAGTTGCCCTTGGAGACTGAGATCTAGGCCCAGGATAGCTTTCCAAAGAGCACTGGGAATCTCAGCCAGGATATCACATGACTTTATTCAGAAAGACGTGGCAGCCATTGTTGAGAGTCAAAACACACATGGACCTCAATTGTAGACCTCAATGGGCCTGGCTTAATGTGACCTTTTGGCCACTCTTTGGGAAGCCTTGCCTCTGAGAGTTCTCCTGAGCTTTAATTGAAATAATCTTCCTCACCATTTCATGGTTCCTGAATAAATTGAAAGCCACAGTGCCTCCAAATTCATCCTTGAAAATTGGCTATATAAATACCATGAATTTTTTAAATTCCCATGAACAGGTGGCACTGGAGAACCTTTGGATATCTGTTGCTGATCACGAGTGTACCAGACATTGCATTGATTGACTGGGTTTCATGAAAATGGTGAGAACAGAGATGCCAGAAAGTTGGAGCCTGCTGACTAGTGGGCCCAGAGCAGTGGTGGGCAGGTGTATGATAAAACATCTGTCGTGGGGACACGTGGTTCTGCCATTGGTTTCCAAATGATTTGTGACTGACATGGTGCAGCCAGCAGAACCTTACAAGTAAAGGGACCTTGTTATATGGAGAGGTTTCAGGGCAATGTTCAGAATCAGGTTGCTATGGACATGGGTGCAAGCTTTTTGGGATAGAAGCCTGGTTGGTGCATTCTCCTGCAGACCCTCATCCACTACACGTGAGAGTACTCCCTCTAGCACTGTGTCCCAGTTTTTCTCCTTGTATTACGTGAAGCCAATACCAAACTCCCAGTGCAGCAGTAAGAAACACCACGAAAAGTGGAGTATGACCAAATGGCTTCACAGATCACATGGTTAGACACTTAGACCCCAGTGTCCTCAGTTTACTAACAAAGGGAAAATTCAGAACTTCTGCCTCATGTTCAATAGCATATAAGGAACCATGTCATCCAGGTCACATAGATGCTGACCCAGGTTTGATGGTCTCAATACAAAGGAAGCTAAAGCTCCTGACAACAACAAATTTTTCAAGGGCCCAAACTCAGAGGCATTTTCTCAACAACTCATTAGGCCACCAGAGTTCCATGTTTGTGGAGTGTTTACCCTGTACCTTACTTTTGGAAATTCCACTACCACCTCCAAGGTTGTGAACTCCTGAGCATTTTCTTTTCCAGATATATATTCACAGACTTTCAAACTCTTCTCCACTAATTGTGTATTACTTGTGGCGAAGGAAATATCAAGGCATTGTTTTGGAGGACAGTGGGAAGATTTTTGTCTAGCAAATATTTGCATACACATTAGATTCATTTTCCTATTTTCCATTAGAAATACTGAATCCCTGTCACTAACCCATACCCTACTAGACTCTGACTACTAATCTTAATATGATGTAGAAAAAGAAACCTAACAGAATAGAAATACAGGCCGTTCATAGGAGGCATGGTGTATACTAGGACTTGCCTTCTGCTTTATCAAGTGAATGTGTTATAAATCTAGTCAACTTTTCATTGTAATACTTCTCCATGAGTTTTTAAAGTTAACACATATGTACATTTCTGTCTCCCTTTCTCTGTACCCTATTCATCTCATGAAATTTATTATGCATATTTAGTATCCTACCTGGTATCACACGTACATTCTTGTGAGCTTGCTGTTTTAGGAAGATACAAATTGTGAGAAGAGATCACTCCCCCTAAATACTGATGGAACTGAAAATTCAACATATGGGTGAATTTCCTAGATGAACAGCATTATACATAAATCCATGCTCAGTAAAAAGAATAGTTTTGGATATGAGGATGATATATATTTCATGATGAATTTTGATTGGCATACATATTACTACATTTTAATGTCTGTGTTTGTATCTTTATATATATATATATATATATATATATATATATATATATATATATATATATATATTTTTTTTTTTCTCCAGATTATTCAAAATATGAAATATATGTGTCTTATTTTACACTCACTAATTTAACTCATGTTCCTATATGTGGATTTATAATCAAATTTTCACAAAATTATTCTCAGAAATATTCATCCACATGAAATACATATTTATTTCCCAGTACTGAAAACTAACTTCGGTGAAAGGTGCTTACAAATCCTAATATTTGTACAGTAACTGACCCAGTTTAACATCAATGCAAGTAAAATCCTATGGGACATGATGTGTATTTTGAAGTTCATTTTTATTCAACACTGGTACATTACTATTTCTTCAGTTTATGGACATTATGAGATAATGCTTTTCATCCACAAGTTAACAAATCTGTACGCATTTGGTTCACTTGCAATTACTTCCTGCTTCAGAATATATGTATTCCTCCATGTTTCTTGACTGTACTTTTCATGAGATTATTTCCAAACACATTATTTTCGATTTCCATAATCATTTTTGAAGCAAAACTCCCACACTCTTCATGATAAACCATAATGCTAAAATTACCATTAGATGTATAACTGGTTAGAATGAACTTATGTATATCAATATAAGATTTCCTATATATTTTCAGATATCAATTCAATCCATTATTTAAAGTTTGATCAAGTTATATTATTTATTTACAGTATGGTCTATTAAGGCATCATCTTTATAATCATAGGCACAGGGTACACGTACTTGTGTCCCCAATACTAATTTATAAGTCTTAAAATGTTGCTTTCAGAAATGTTTGAAGAAATACTGTAGTCACCTGATATACATTTACATTTCATCACAGTAATATTCCTGACAAAAAATGCAACGGACACCCTTATGATTGTACCAAAGCCTAAATTTAATGTGAGCATGTATTACTAACAACATCCATGTCCTGATTAACTAATGATCTCAAATATCATTCCTATTGGTGACTACATATTTGTTTCTTCCTAAGATTATATATTCAAACTCAACCCTGTTAAAAACGTCTTATCCTATTACTCACTTTGTACTTTCCCTGATTTCCTAATGTCTCTATTGATATCTGCTTTCCTACACATTTTCCCCAGTTCATCACTGTGACTGACTCTTCACATATGCTGACATTTGCATTCACTCTCTAACCAAAACCCTATATCTAAATAACTTTTGGAACTATCCCTTTTTGTCTGGAGGATCTCTTCCTCATTCAGTCATCCAAGGTACAAGGTCCTATGCCATTGTATAACGATTTATTTGAGACAACTTTGCGGAAATAATTCAAAGCTAAGTATCCCAATCAAGGGCCCAGTGTTCATCTGGGTTTCAAATCTTTCCTAGATTTCTGTATTCATACTTATATTACACCTATATATGCTTGTAAATATCGGAGGTCCCCAATACCATTATTCATCTCGCAGAATGATTCCTAACCCAAATTGAACATGTTATTAACCCTAACCATGCACTGTTCCCTCAATTTAACTTTACAAAGACCAGGGACAGAGTTGGTGTTATAATACAGGTAGGTAGGGGATCTTCCACCTGTTGAGAACCTCAAGTTCCATGCAGAAATAAACCCTGAAGAAGATGTAGGCAGCTATGAAGGACCTGAGAGAGCAACAGTAATCTTCCTTGGTAAAATACCTGGTCAGGATGAAGCGATGTGTCTGAATAAGCCTCTCTTTTCTTAAAGTAGAGAAGATGGACCAAACCAGGTCTGTGTGGAGAGCTGTTAACATGTGCCTATGGTTGATATACCATTCTATCTTGTGAATGTGACACAGGAAGTAGGGGAAGCCTCTCTCTCGTGGGACCCTTGGAAGCAAATGTTAGGATAAAGTGGTTACCAAGGTAGTGACCTCATTCAGTTCCTGAAGGAAGTGACCTACCTCACTTCCTTGGTGATGGAACTCTCTGAACTTGGGATCCAGGAAGCCAGGCACTCAGAGCCAGTCCCAGTCCCAGTCCCAGTGGGTTCACTTGTTTGGATTTACCAAGGACAGAGTCAGTCTTTTTGGTACATACTGATGTGTGGATGGCTAAATGCCAGGAAAGCTCTGAAGAGGGGCCTTTCCTGAGAAAGCAGGTAGTGACTCACTGATTGATGCTGAAAACTTTACAGAGTTGGTAAAGGAGACCTGATCTGAGACAGGACAGTCCATTTCGAGGGAGCAGAGTAAGGCCCATCAGTCTGAGGACACTCTGGATAGTCACAGACCTACTTGGGGGAAGGAGGTGCCTTTGTGGGTGTGGGTGTGAATTTGTGTTTTTTTATCATGTTCTGAGAATAGGTAGGAAAGGCAGTATGTTTGGTTTGGAGTGGACTGTTTTTAGTAAGTCATTTGACAAGGCGAGTGTTTTTAGGTCTGTGTATCCCACTGTTTTCGTGGTTGTAGACAACACCTACTTCTTTCCTTAGTTCCTGTTTTCTTCCTGAATTCTGGCCACTCTCCAGAATAGGCTCATGTTTTTTTGTCCAAGATATGGACCTCCGTCGAGTTCTGTGACATGGCCATGTACTGGATAGATGAAGGGAATTGGGAGCATCTCTGAAAACTCGGATATCAGTGTGACCAGTAAAGTCTCAGTAGAGAAACCCTGCTTTGTGCCTTTTGCTTACCTACTGTTCTGTTGACCTGAATGTCAGGAAGGTCTTTTCCTCAGGCCACCAGTTTGTGAAGCCTGAAGAAAAGTGCTTTCAATTGGAAATGAATGAGCATCACCTGTGGCTCTTTGCTTAATTGCTTTGGAAAGGGATGTGTCTGAATCATCCTTTCGGCTCTGAGAGAGGCTGTGGCTTTGATTATCAGCACCTGATGGATCTAAAGAAAGATCCCATGTGTGCATCCAAAACCAAAATGGCAAAAAGATCAGTCATTGTGGATGAAGTCTCTTGCTTCCTCTGTTAGGTTCCTGACCTCCATTAAGTAAGTATAGGGATCCTTTGAGACAAATGAGTTCTTCAAAGCCCTGCAGCAGTGCTTGGGTTCTCACATGACTCCAAATCACATAAAGAATCTATACCTCACAGTCAGTAGGCTTCAAAATGAAGAAACAGAGCAGTATTACTGGCAGGCCTATTTGATCAATCCTGGTTTACAGGAAGGGTGTCCAGGAAACCCTGACTTTAGGAAAATGAGGGGCAAGGGAACTTATTTTGGACACTGTCTTGGGCTGCGCCCCTTATGGAAACCTCCAGCCAGAGGTTATGATGAATGTCTACATGGAAGAATATGAGGGCCATGTGGGAGTATTTTGGTTTTAATTGAACATATTGTTAACCCTAACCATACACTGTTCCCTCAATCTAAGTGTTCAGAAAAGCAGGGAAAGATTTGGTCTTACAATACAGGAATGCAGGGGATCTTCCACCTGCTGAAAACTTCAACGTTCCATGCAGAAATGAACCCTGGAGAAGATGTAGGCAGCTATGAAGGATCTGAGAGAGCAAAAGGCATCTTCCATGGCAAACAGCCTGGTCAGGATGAAGGGTTGTGTCTGAATCAGATTCTCTCTTCTTAATGTAGAGGAGAGGCCTGTGTGGAGAGCTGTTCAGAGGTGACTATTGTTTCTTTACCATTCTAACTTGTGAAAGTGTCACAGGAAGTAGGGACATCCTCCATGTTATGAGACCTTAGGAAGCAAATGTTAGGACAAGTTGGTTGCCAAGGCAGTGACCTCACTCAGTTACTAAAGGAAGTGACCTCACCTCACATCCTTGTTGATGGAACTCTCCAAATTTGGGTTCCAGGAATCTAGGCACCCAGGCCCAGTCCCAGCACCAGTTCCAGTGTTCTTACTTGTTTGGATTTTCCAAGGACAGAGTCAGTCTTTTGTGGTACCTACTTATGTGAGAATGGCCAAATTCCAGAAAAATTCTGAAGAGGGGCCCTTCCGGAGAAAACAGATAGAGGCTCACTGCTGGCTCCTGACAACTTCACAGAGTTGATCAAGGAGTCCAGATCTGAGACAGGACAGACCATTTCTGGGGAACATAGTATGGCCCTCCAGTCAGAGGACACTCTGGATAGTTCCAGACCCACTTGGGGGAAGGAGGTGCCTTTGTGGTTGTGGGTGTGGGTTTGTGGTTTTTTCTTTTGTTCTGAGAATAGTTAGGAAAGGGGGTGTGTTTGGTTTGGAGTGGACTGTTTCTAGTTAGTCCTTTGACAAGGCGAGTGTTTTTAGGTCTGTGTATCCCACTGTTTTCGTGGTTGTAGACATTAGAAAAGATAATGCCTCAATGGGTGTATCCTCTCAAGGAGAAAACTTCCCAGCATTCATCCGGCACAATTTATGAATGGAGTGTGGCTTGCCTTATCAATGGGCAACACCAACTATCTTCCTACGTTCCTGTTTTCTTCCTGAATTCTGGCCACTCTCCAGAATAGGCTCATGATTTTGTGTCAAATATATGTACCACTTCCAAGCTCTGTGACATGGCCATGTACTGGTAGCTGAAGGGAATGGCAAGCATCTCAGAAAACTCAGATATCAGTGTAGCCAGTAAAGTCTCAGTGGAGAAACCCTGCTTTGGGCCTTTTGATTACCTATTGTTATGTTGCCCTGAATATCAGGAAAGTCTTTGTCTCAGGCCACCCCTTTGTGAAGCCTGAAGAAAACAGTTTTCACATGGAAATGAATGGGCATTACCTTTGAGTTTACAATAAAACCTTCACAGATTTGGCTCTCATTAAGTTAAAAATACTTTTAGATTGTATCTCAGTGTAAAAAGTAACATGGAACTGTACATATCTTATTGATAACAAGTCCAATTATAGAACACAAATGATATACATAAATCTCCAACACTCCAACATGTTTTTCTTTTAAGCCTAGAATTACCATACAACCTTAGAACACCAGCTTGATACAATGGTCTTTGCAAGCTTCTACCTTACAGACTTGTATACCTGGAAGATATGAACACATTAACACCACAATTACATTGATGTTTTTGTATTAAACAAGTTTAGATTTTAAAGAAATAACATGGCACAATTTTATAAAAACAGTACTTGTTTTACCAGCTGTTTAATTTTTTAAGATTACTTGCTCAAAACTTACACATATAACCAAGTTACACACACCTTTTTTTATTATTTACTTAAACCCTTTTAATTACTTAATCATATAGACTCTCTTATCCAGAAACACGTTTTTCCTCTATTATATCTATATCTAGAACCTTTTAGTTTCTCTTTTCCATCTACTAACCTCTTTCTGTTCACATTTCAATACAATGCTTTTCAATTTCTGAATTTAAGCAGATTATTTTATAGACATCTACATTTTATTAGGGCCTTTTTGAAAACCTAGAAAACTTATTGGCCTAATTTTAAAGACATCTTTATTTTTATCTGTTTACCCAATTTGAATTAAAACATATGAATCACGTGAATCAAAGACATTTGGATACATTTTTAAATTTTTCATGAGCGCTCCTCATCTGTCAATTGTCATATCCCTGCATGATATATGGACATACACACATACAGACATACCAACATACAACACGTAACACAAATGTAACACATAACACAATAGTAAAGGCCTTGTAGCTTTTTTCAGGTGAAATCTCCATTGCAATGCTGAAAACTCCAGAGTCGATCAAAAATAGAACTGATCAGAAAACATTAACCCATCAGCAGAATCAAGATCATGAGCTCAAAAAAAAAAATTACAGAATCTAAGAAAAGCAAAAGTCCTAAAAATGATGACTGGCCAGTAATTAGTAAATACCATATTATATACTTTTTTGGTTAGGTCTAGTTTGAGTTCAGGTAAAAAGACACATTTACTCTTTTTATCTGTCTCCTGCTGAGTGCTGCAGGCTTCTTTTATTTGCATATCAAAGTAAGTCCTGGCTGAGGTCTGGAAAACTGGAAAGACTGGAATTCTGAGAAGAAACCTCATGCCTAAGGCATTTATCTATAAGTCATAATTTCCAGGTTTGGATGTTGAAAATTTTGATGCAAGTTTAAGATGTAATTCTCAAAATTTTATTTCTTTAGATTTTTCTACACTAGAAAAACTTGCTCACACAAAACTGAAAATAGGATCATTTTTTGATAATATTAATGCCACCATCAGAAGAAGTTTCTATAGGATCATTAAGCCCCTTTCTTTGTTATGAAGTTTCTAATAGTATTAAGTTAAATTAAATTGGCTGAAAAATTTTTAAAAAGAACCACATGCTACCATGTGTATCCGAAATTAAGCTTTAAAAATTTCCAAGACTGTTGCTAATTAATGTCATTTCAATAAGCCAGACCAACGTTTTAATTTAGTACCATTTTTTAAAATCTTACACACTGATGGGAATAGATACCATATCATAATTTATTATCTCTTCCCAAGTTAATGCACTGATATATCTAGTGAAATTTTTTCAGGCTGTCTAGTTCAAAATTAAAACTCTTTATTTTTTTTTTACCCTAAGTATTTAAGTTTCCTAGCATGAACTACCTGAAATCAAACTAAACAATTGTTTAAACCCAACTTTTAACTGTAAGATAGTGCAATGCTTTAGAAACCCATTTAGATACCAGATGGTTAAAATAAAAAAAATCATTTCTAGATACACATTCACCCTAGATCATCCCCAAGAAACAATCTATAATATCAACATATTAATGCATTCATTGTCTCTTTTGTTAAGTAAACAGAGGTGGAGAAATCCTTAAAGTGCACGTAAGGAATAAGGGAGTTCCCCACAGCAAAATGGATCTGGCAGCTGCTGGGAGTCCCTTAGCCTCACCATTTACTTACAGGATTAGTTCCTCTGGTTTGCTTTGACCCCAGGCACCAGGCATATTCTATGTCTCCCAACTTTGCAGTAGTCAGCTCCCAAAAATTTCATTCTCTGCTTCAGTTGTTTTGAGTGCTAGGCTTCCCCAAGAGGGCAGAGTGGGGTTTATTTAAAGTCCCCTATGGGGTGTCAAAATTTATGACTGAAGGCTTGGTTCCCATCCCAAAGCCAATTAATGCCAATTTAATAATGAGAACAGGGTTTTGAGAAAAGTTTAAGCGAGATATCAAAGTTCTTAGACCCCAGACATTTCCCTCTGCAGTGGGCATGCTCAATCCAACTACGGGAAGAAAAGAAATCACTGCTTCCGTAATGTTGCTTAACAAAGGGGAGTAAAGTTTATCAAAGTTCTTTAAAGCACAGCTAAGAGAGGTGAAAAGGTGAGAACAGAAAAACTGGCGGTTCTATTGACTTTTGGTCCCTCACAGGAGAAGCATTAGTTTAAAATTTAGCTAAAGTAACTTCCACATATGTAATGCAGGTTGGAACTCGGGACTCTGCATCGGACCAAACAATGCCATCACATTTAACAGAAACACAGATAAAATGACACACAAAGACCATCATGCAGCTCCCGTTTGTTCACAACCCCAAGATCTACAATCTTGTGACTCAGAGAGAATGGAGGGAAGAGGGGGAGGAGTAGAAGGTTTGAGTGATAGGATCCTGGGTGAAGGGGTCGGATTGGAGGCAGGGACCAGGAATGGCTTCAAGGAAAGAGGCATGGAATGGCTTTGTCCCATAATGAGAGTTTCTCAAACAGAGACAAGGACAATACAAACGTGACACAAACATGTACACACAGTTAACATTTAATACGAGTTCAGAAGTAAAGATTAGAACCTAGTAACTGTCAAAACCTGATGGGTTAGACCACAAAGACAGACAGTGAATTCAAACTGAGAGAAAAAAGTAGTCAGCAAGATATGATGGGTTGCCAGCAGAGTCACCTAATGTGGGCTCATTCGTCCCTCCTCACCTAATGAGAGCACATCCGTCACTCCCCGAGTCCTCCAAGGCATCCCTTGCAAGGACATGGCCTGTGGCTTTAGGACACGTTTGTCCACCACTGACAGGGGGAACTTACATTCTCCGCTGGAAGCCACTCTGCCAACCCAAACCAAAAACGGAAAAATGGAACCTGAACAAAAAGCTCTGAGTTATCACAAGGAAAAATGAAAAGAAGCGCCTTACTTACCTCCAGAGGGGTCTGTTGGTGTGTCCTTGTCCTATGCTGCGTGATTCCTGGCCAACGCACCAAATGTAAGGGTCCGGTGAACGTCGGAGGAAGAGACCACCAAGAGAACGCGGCTCATGCAACAGAAAAAGGCGTTCATTGAGGATCCAATCCAGCATGCTGGGGCTACGTGCTCACTCAAGAAGGGAGAGCAGCCCAGAGCCCCGAGCAGGGGTTGAGCAGTGCTTAAGTACACTTTTTGGGGAGGGCGGGACTTTACATATATCACAGTCTCCTTTAAGAAATCAACATACACCGCAGAAAAATCAAACAACAATTCCTAAACATGATTAGTTCATTCATTGGCAGGAACAGGTCAGGCGGGAGTGACAGGTGAGTTCTAAAGCGAGGTACACATTCAAACAGATTGGTTTAGGCCTTGCGATGCCTATGTGCCAGGCCACACAGGGTCCTAGGTTATTAAACAACCAGGCGGTCAGGGGGAATATTTACTGGGCAGTCCGGAATTGTACTACAAGCTACAGGAATTTCAGGTTTTGCATGTAGCATAGGAACTTAACAATACCTGGTCCTTTACATTTTAACTCAGGCCTTGCAGCTTAGAAACTTTACAAAACCCGGTCTTTTACACTTCAACTTTTACACTTTAATTTCAATTTATTTTACCCTTTCAGATCACTCCTGGTGCACAAGAAGGGTGTCCAAGCCACCCTGAATTTAGGCAAATGAGTGGCAAGGGAGCTTATTTGGGACACTGTCTTGGGCTGTGCCCCTCATGGAAACCTCCAGCCAGATGTTATGATGAGTGCCTTTATAGAAGAAGAGGAGGGCCATGTGAGAGTGTTTTGGTATTAATTGTGGTCATTTGTCTGACAGTTGGAAGAGATGACTGGGTCCACCTGGGCTTGAATTCTTGTGTGATTCCCCTTAGAGACTGACTTCTGGAACTGAACTCAAAGAAGTATTGCCATGAATTGTGGTGATATTTTAAGAGGTCAAGCATGAGAGTCGCCCTTGGAAACTAAGACCAAGGCCGAGGGTGGCTTTCCACAGAGCACTGGGAATTTCAGCAAAGATATCCCATGATTTTATTCTTAAAGACTTGGTAGCCATAGTTGAGAGTCAAAACACACATGGACCTCACATTGTAGACCTCAATGGGCCTGGCTATATCTAACCTTTTGGTCACTCTTTGGGAAGCCTTGCCTATGAGAGTTCTCCAGAGTTTCATTGAAATGAGCTTCCTCAACATTTAATGGTTCTTGAAACCCACAGTGCATACAAACACAATAGAAATACAAGCAGTTCAGAAGAGGCATGGTGTATAGTTGGACTTGCCTTTTGCATTATGTAGGGTAGGTGTTATAAATCTAGTTAATTTTTAATTGAAATAGTTCTCCTTGTGTTTTTAAAGTTAATAAATATGTGAATTCCTGTATCCTTTTCTCTGTAGCCTATTCATCACATGTATTTTTATATAAACATATTGAATCCTACCTGGTATCACATATACATTCTTGTGAGGTGGCTGACATGGCAGATACAAATTATGACAAGAGATCACTCCTCCTAAACGCTATTGGATCATAAAATTCAGCCTAAGGGTAACCTTTCTAGTTGAACAACATTATTCATAAATCCATGTTCAGTAAAATTAATATTTTTGGATCTGTGGACGATATATATTTCATCATGAATTTCAATTGGCATATATATTGCCACTTTATAATGTCTGTGTGTGTTTTGCTCTTTGCTTAATTGCTTTGGAAAGAGATGTGTCTGAATCAGCCTCTTGGCCCTGTGTGAGGCTGTGGCTTAGATTCTCAGCACCTGATGGATCTAAAGAAAGATCCCATGGGTGCATCCAAAACCAAAATGCCCAAAAGAGCAGTTATTGTGGATGAAGACTCTCACCTTCCTCTCTAATGGCCGTGACATCCATCAAGTGAAAATAGGGATCCTTTGGGTCAAATGAGTTCTTTAAAGCCCTGCAGAGTTTAGCCCATAGGTGCTTGGGTTTTCACATGAATCCAATTTACATAAAGAATCTAAACCCCACAGTCATTTGGCCTCAAATTGAAGAAGATAAGGGGCATGTGGGAGCATTTTGTTTTGAATTGTGGTAATTTGTTTGGCACTTGGAACAGATGACTGGGTCCACCTGGGCTTGAACTCTGGTATGATTCTCCTTAGAGACTGAATTCTGGAAGTGACATCAGAGAAGTATTGTCATGAATTGTGTTTGGATTTTACTAGGCCATGCAACCTAGATCTCAGGTATTAATTGTGGTGCAGGGAGATCTAGGTGCAGGGTGGCTTTGCCCAGAGCACTGGGAATCTCAGCCTGGATATCACATGATTTTATTCTGAAATTCTTTAAAGCCACAGTTGAGAGTCAAAACACACATGGACCTCACATTGTAGACCTCAATGGGCCTGACTTCATGTGACCTTTTGGCCACTCTTTGGGAAGACTTGCCTGTGAGTGTTCTCAAGATCTTTCATTGAAATGAGCTTCTTGAACATTTAATGGTTCCTGAATGAATTGAAACCCACAGAGCCTCCAACTTTATCCTCAAAAAATGGCTTGATAAATACCATGAAACTTTTGAAATTCCCATAACCAGGTGGCACTGGAAAACTTTTGGATGTCCTGTTGCTGATCATGAGTGTATCTCACTGTGCCTTGACTGACTGGGTTTCATGAAAATTGTGTAGAACAGTGATGCCAGTATGTTGGAGCCTGTTCATTAGTGGGACTAGAGCATAGGTGTGAAGGTGTGTGATAAAACATGTGTGTTGGGGCATGTGGATCTGCCATTGGCTTCCAATTGCCTTGTGACTGACAGAGTACAGCCAGCAGACCCTTATATGTAAAGGCATCTTGTTATATGGATAGGTTTCTGGGCAATGTTCAGAATCAGGTTGCTATGGACAAAGGGGCAACCTATGTGGGACAGAATCCTGGTTGGTGCATTCTCATGCAGACTGTGTCCCTCCACACGTGACAGAACTCCCTCCAGCACTGTGTCCCAGTTGAACTCCTTGTATTTCATGAAGCAAATACCAAACTCCCAGTGCACCAAGGAGTAACACCACGAAAATTGGAGCATGACCAAATGGCTTCACAGTCAACCCGGGGAGACACTTACACCCCAGTGGCCATAGTTTAACTACAAAAAGAGTATTCAGCACTGCTGCCTCATTTTCATTGGAAAATTAGAAACAATGTCCTTCAGGTCACATATTTGCACACCCAGATTTGATGGTCACACAACAAAGGAAGCTAAAGCTCCTGACAACAACATGTATTTTAAGAGCCCAACCTCAGAGAGTTTCTCAAGAAGTCTTTACACAAGCAGAGCTCAATGTTTGTGGAGTGTTTACCCTGTCCTTTACTTTTGGAAACTCCTCTACCACCTACAAGTTTGTGAACTCCTGAGCATTTTTTATTCCTGATATGTATTTACAGATTTTCTAACTTTTCTCCTCTAATTGTATCTTACTTGGAACTAAGGTAATGTCAAGGCAATCTTCTGGATGAGAGTGTGAACATTTTTGTGTAGCACATATTTGCATACCAATTAGAGTCATTTTCCATATTTCCATTCGAAATACTGAATCCTTGACACTAACGCATACCCTAATAGACTCTGACTACTACTCCTAATATGATGGAGAAAAATAACACAAACAGAATAGGAATACAAGCAGTTCAGAGGAATCATAGTGTATAGTTGGACTTGTTTTTTGCATGATTAATTGTAGGTGTTATAAATCTAGTCAATTTTTAATTGAAATAGTTCTCCATGTGTTTTTAATGTTAACAAATATGTGAATACCTATCTCCCTTTCTCTCTAGCCTATTCAGCACATGTATTTTTAAATGCACATATAGAACACTACCTGGTATCACACCTACATTTTGTGAGGTGGCTAATTTGGCAAATACAATTTGTGAGAAGTGATCACTCCTGTTAAACTCTGTTGGAACTGAAAATTTAACATAGGGGTGTGTTTCCTAGAAGAATAACATTATACATAAATACATGTTCTAAAAGAAATAATTTTGCATCTGTGGAGGATATATATTTCATGATAAATTTGATTGCTAATTTATTGTCTGTGTGTGTTTTTTTGTATATATATATATATATATATATATATATATATATAAATATACATACACTCTCCAGATTTTTCAAAATATGAAATATATGTGTCTTATATACACTCCCTAAATTCATTCATGTTCATGTATATGGATTTATAATCAACTTTTCACAAGATCATTCTCAGAAATATTCATCCACCTGAAATACATATTGTTTCCAGTACTGAAAACTAACTTCAGTTAATGTTGCATACAAATACTAATAATTCTACAGTAACTGACCCAGTTTAACATCAATGCAAGTACATTCCTATGTGACATGATGTGTATTTTGAAATTCATTTTAATTCAACACTGGTACATTACTATTTCTTCAATTTATGCACATCATAGGATATATATTTCATCCACAAGTTAGCAAACTTATAGGCATTTGTTTCACTTTCAATCACTTCCTGCTTCAGAACACATGGATTCTTCCAGGTTTCTTGACTGGTCTTATAATGAGACTTCTTTCGAAATATATTATTTTTGATTTTTTTATCACTTTTGAAGCAAAACTGACACTCACTTCATGATAAACCATAACTATAATATCACCACTAGATGTATAACTGGTTGGAATGAATGATTTTATAACAATATAGTATTTTTTATATATTCTTTTATATCAGTTTATTCCATTATTTAAAGTGGAACCAGTTATATTATTTATTCACTATATTGTCTATTCATGCATTATCTCTATATTCATAGACACAGGGCACACCTCTTAGTACCCCCAATACTAATTTATTAGTCTTCTAAATATTGCACCCAGAAATGGTGGAAGAAATACTCATGTCACCTGATCTACATATGCATGTTATCATAGTAATATTCTGGACACAAAATGCAAAAGTCACACGTATGATTGTACCAAAGCCTAAATGGAAACTGAACATGGATTACTAAAAACATCCATATCCAGGTTGCCTAATGCTCTCAAATGTCAATCCTATTGGTGACCACATTTTTGTTTCTTCCTAAGATTATATATTCAACCTCAAAACTATTGGAAATGTCTAGTTTTTTCACTCACTTTATACTTTGCCTGATTTCCTAATGTCTCTATTGATATCTACTTTCCTACATATTTTTTCCAGTTCAACATTGTGACTGACCCTTCACATGTGCTGACATTGACATTCACTCTCTAACCGAAACCCTATTGCTAATGAACTTTGGTCCAAATCCTATACTCTATCTTCTTCCGAAACATACTGACTATCTTCCTGATCCTATCGACTATCCCTTTTTGAGTGGATGTACTCTACTACATTCAATCATCTGAGGTACAAGGTCCTATGCCATTGTATATCGATTTTTCTGAAACATGTATGCAGAACATAATTCAAAGCTACGTGTCCCAATCTATTGCCAAATGCACTTCTGAGCTTCAAATCTTACCTAGATTTCTGTTTTCATACTTATATTTAACCACTATATTTCTATATATTGCAGGTTCCCAATAACCTTATTCATCCCGCAGAATGATTCCTAACCCAAATCGAACGTGTTATTAACCCTAACCATACACTGTTGCCTCAATCTAACATTACAAAAGAGCAGGGACAGGGCTATTCTTTCAATTAGGGATGTAGGTTATCTTCCAACTGCTGAGAACCTCAAAGTTCGATGCAGAAATGATCCCTGGAGAAGATGTAGGCAGCTATGAAGGACCTGCATGAGCAAAAGCCATCTTCCATGGCAAACAACCTGGACAGGATGAAGGGATGTGTATGCATCAGACTCTCTCTTCTTAATGTAGAGAAGATGAACCTAAGCAGGCCTGCGTGTAGAGCTGTTCCATGGTGTCTATTTTGATATACCATTCTAACTAGTCAAATTGTCACAGGAAGTAGGGGCACCCTCCAACTCATGGAACCATTGGAAGCAAGTCTTAGGACAAAGTTGTTGCCAAGGCAGTGACCTCATTCAGTTGCAAAGAAAGTGACATACCTCATTTCCTTGGTGATGGAACTCTCTGAAATTGGGATGCAAGAAGCCAGGCACCAAGAGCCAGTCCCAGTCCCAGTCCCAGTGGGCTCACTTGTTTGGATTTACCAAGTACAGAGTCAGGCCTTCTTGGTACCTACTGATGTGAGGATGGCCAAATGCCAGTAGAGCTCTGAAGAGGGGCCTTTCTTGAGACAGCAGGTTGTGGCTAACAGCAGGCTCCTCGCAGAATAACAGAGTTGGCCAAGGAGACAAGATCTGAGACCAGACAGGCCATTTCGAGTGGAACATAGTATGGCCCACCAGTCAGAGGACACTCCAGATAGTTAAAGACCTATTTTTGGGAAGGAGGTGCCTTTTTGGTTGTGGGTGTGAGTTTGCGGTTTTGTTTCATGTTCTGAGAATAGGTAGGAAAGGTGGTTGGTTTGGTTTGGAGTCGACTGTTTCTAGTAAGTCTATAGACAAGGCGAGTGTTTCTATGTCTGTGTAGCCACTGTGTCCGTGGTTTTAGACATTAGAAACGAGAATGCATCAAGGGAGGTGTCCTGTCTAGTAGAAAGCTTCACAGCATTCATCCTGCACAATTGATTAATGGACTGTTGCTTGCCTTATGGATGGGAAACACCTACTAACTTCCTAAGTTGCTGTTTTCTTCCTGAATTCTGGCTACTCTCCAGAATAGTATCATGGTTTATTGTCCAAGATATGTACCACCTCCAAACTCTGTGACATGGCCATGTCCTTGATAGCTGAAGGGAATGGGAACATCTCAGAAAACTCAGATATCAGTGTGACCAGTAAAGTCTCAGTGGAGAAACCCTGCTTGGCTCCATTTGCTTATCTATGTTTCTGTTGCCTTGAATGTCAGGAAGGTCTTTGCCTCAGGCCACCCCTTTGTGAAGCGTGAAGAAACAGTTTTCAAATGGAAATGAATGGGCATCACCTGTGGCTCTTTGCTTAATTGCTCTGGAAAGGGATGTGTCTTAGTCAGACACTAGGCCCTGTTTGAGGCTGTGGCTAAGATTCTCAGCTCCTGATAGATCTAAAGAAGATCCCATGTGTGCATCCAAAACCAAAATGGCAAAAAATCTGTCATTGTGGATGAAGTCTCTTGCCTTCTTCTGTTTGGTTCCTGACCTCCATCAAGTGAGAATAGGGATTCTTTGGATCAAATGAGTTCTTCAAAGTCCTGCAGAACTGCTTGGGTTGTCTCATGATGCCAAATCACATAAAGAATCTATACCTGACAGTAAGTAGGCCTCAAATTGGAGAAGCAGAGCAGTATTTATGGCAGGCCGAGAGCAGTTGTGTGCAGGTGTGTGACAATACATCTGTGGTGGGGTCATGTGGATCTTACATTGGCTTCCAAATGGCTTGTGACTGACATGGTGCAGCTAGCAGAACTTTGTATGTAAAGGCATCATGTTACATGGAGAGTTTTCAGGGCAATGTTCAGAATCAAGTTCCTATGGTAAAGGGGGCAAGCAATGGGGGATAGAAGCCTGGTTGGTGCATTCTCCTGCAGACCCTGACACACCATACGTTACAGGACTCCCTCCAGCATTGTGTCCCAGTTTAACTCCTTGTATGTCATGAACCAAATACAAAACACCCACTGCAGCAGCAAGAAACACCACGAAAAGTGGAGGATGAAGAAATGATTTCAAAGTCCAGACGGGGAGACACTTATCCCCCATTGGCCACAGTTTAGTTACAAAGAGTGAATTCAGCACTGCTGCCTCATGTTCATTGGACAATAAGAATTCATGTCCTCCAGGTCACAAAAATGCAGACCCAAGTTTGATGGTCTCACTACAAAGGAAGCTAAAGCTTCTGAAAACAACATATATTTCAAGTACCCAACCTCATTGTCAGTATCTCCAGAAGTGTTTAGGCCAGCAGAGATCCATGTTTGTGGAGTTTTACCCTGTCCCTAAGGTTTGGAAACGTCTCTTCCACCTCAAAGGTTGTGAACTACTGAGCATTTTCCATTCTACGTATGTATTCACAGATTTTCTAACTCTTCTCCTCTAATTGTTTCTTACATGGAGCGTGGTTATTTCAAGCCATTGTTCTGAATGAAAGTGGGAATTTTTTGTGTGTAGCACGTATTTGCATACACATTGGATTCATTTTCCAATTTTCCATTCGAAATACTGAATCCCTGACACGAACCCATACCCTACTAGACTCTGACTACTAATTCTAATATCATGCAGAAAAGTAACACAAACAGAATTGAAATACAAGCAGTTCAGAGGAGGCATGGTGTATAATTGATCTTGCCTTTTGCATGATAAATGTCAGGTGTTATAAATCCAGTCTATTTTTAATTGAAATAGATCTCCATGTGTTTTTAAAGTTAACAAATATGTGAATTCCTGTCTCCCTTTGTCTGTAGCCTATTCAGCACATGTATTTTTATATGCACATATCAAATCCTACCTGGTGTCACACCTACATTCTTGTGAGGTGACTGACTTGGGAGATACAATTTGTGAGAAGACATCACTCCTCCTAAACGCTGTTGGAACTGATAATTCAAATAATGGGTGAGCTTCCTAGTAGAAAAACATTATACATAAATCCCTGTTAAGAAAATTGAATATTTTTGGATCTGTGATTGATGTATATTTCATAGTGAATTTAGATTTGCATATATGTTGCTACATTTTAATATCTGTATGTGTCTGTGTGTGTATACACACACACACACACACACACACACACTCTCTCTCCAGATTTTTCAAAATATGAAATATATGTATCTTATTTACACTCCCTAAATTCATTTATGTTCAAGTATGTGGATTTATAATCAACTTTTCACAAGATTTTTCTCAGAAATATTTATCCACCTGAAATACATATTTGTTTCCTAGTACTGAAAACTAACTTCAGTGAATGGTACATACAAATCCTGTTGATAGCCACAGCCAAGGGTCTCCAGTAAATACCATATGTACTACTGCACAACCTAAGGCAGGCATGGTCCCTAAGCCACATGCTCATTGTTTAAACAGAGAGGGGGAGATGTTGAGAGCCACAGCCAAAGGGGCCCCAGGAAACCTCCAGCTGCCAGCAAACTTCCAGCTGCCGGCTGATGATTGGCTCCACAGCGGCCCCAGCAACATCTAGCTGATTGGCTCCTCTGTGGTGATGCTCAATGGGATGTTTCCCTGCCCTTTCAGACAACGGAGCTGCTCATTGGTGGACTTTTTTGGCTCCGCCCATGTGACCCAGCCAATTGGCATCAAAAGGAGGAGGCTTGTGGTTGAGGGAGAGGCTTGTGGGAAGACTGTGGTGGCAGTTGGGCTCTGAGGGTTTTTCCTGAGAAACTGTTTTGTTTGGCTTGTGTGGTTCTAAAAATAAAGTTTGTTTCTTTTGACAATTGGCTCCTGAATTGTGCCCAGCCAGACTGATGATAATCATGTAAAATGTTGATTTTAAATCGCATACATGAACTTGAATGAATTTAGGGAGTCTATAATAAGACACATATATTTCATATTTTGGAAAATCTGGAAAATCTGGTATATATATATATATATATACACACACACACACACACACAACAATAAAATGTAGCAATATATATGCCAATCGAAATTTATCATGAAATATATATCATCCACATATCTAAAAATATTCATTTTACTGAACATGGATTTATGTATGATGTTGTTCACTAGGAAGCTCACCCATAGTTTGAATTTTCAGTTCCATCAGTATTTAGGGGAAGTGATCTATTCTCATAATTTGTATATTCCAAAGTTAGTGAGATCACAAGAATTTACGTGTGTTACCAGGTAGGAGTCTATATATGCATAAAAATATACATGTTCTAAAGAGGCTACAGAGAAAAGGAGACAGGAATTTACATATGTGTTAACTTTGAAAACTCATGGAGAAATATTACAATGAAAAGTTGACTAGATTTATAACACATATCCTTGATAAAGGAAAAGGAAAATCCAAGTATACACCATGCCTCCTACAAAAGGCCTGTATTTCTATTCTGTTAGGTTTCTTTTTCTCCATCATTTTAGGATAGTAGTCATAGTCTAGTAGGGTATGGGTTAGTGTCAGAAATTCAGTATTGCAAATGGAAAATAGGATAATGTATCCAATGTGTATGCAAATATGTGCTACACAATAATCTTCCCACTCTCACCTAGAACAATGCCTTGACATTACCTTTGCCCCAAGTGAGACACAATTAGAGAAGAAGAGTTAGAAAATCTGTGAATACATATCTGGAATGGAAAATTCTCAGGAGTTCTCAACCTGGGAGCAGGTAGAGGAGTTTCCAGAAGTAAGGGATTGGGTAAACACTCCACAACCATGGAGCTCTGCTGGAAAAAAGACTTCTGGAGAATCTGCCTCTGAGGTGTGGCACTTGAAATATATATTGTTGTCAGGAGCTTTGTCTTCATTTGTAGTGAAACCATCAAAGCTGGGTCTGAATCTATGTGACTTGGAGAACATGGTTTCTTATTTTCCAATGAACCTGAGGCAGCAGTGCTGAATTCTCTCTTTGTAGGTAAACAGAGTCCAGTGGGCCAAAGTGTCTAACCATGTGGACTGTGAAGCCATTTAGTCATCCTCCAATTTTCATGGTGTTTCTTGGTGCTGAACTGGGAGTTTGGTATTTGCTTCAAGAAATACAAGGAGTTCAACTGGGACACAGTGTTGGAGGGAGTTCTGTGACATGTGCTGGGTCAGAGTCTCCAGGAGAACTCACTAACCCGGCTTCTATCCCACATAGCTTGCCCCCTTGACCATAGCAACCTGATTCTGAACATTTCCCTGAAACCTCTCCATATAACAAGATGTCTTTGCATATAAGGGTCTGCTGGGTGCACCATGTTAGCTAAAAGCCATTTGGAAGTCAATGGCAGATCCACATGGCACCACCATAAATATTTTATCACACACCTGCACACCACAACTCTGGGCCAACTACTCCGCAGTCTCCATCTAACCGGCATCTCTGTTCTACACCACTTTCATTATACCCAATCAATCAAGGCACTGTCTGGTACACTAATGATCAGCAACAGGACATCAAAGGTTCTCCAGTGCCACCTCATCATGCGAATTTCAAAAATTTTATGGTATTTATCTAGCCATTTTACAAGGATGAAGTTGGAGGCATTGTGGGTTTCAATTCTTTCAGGAATCATTCAATGTTGAGGAAGCTCATTTCAATGAAAGTTCTGGAGAACTCTCACAGGCAAGGCTTTCCAAAGAGTGGCCAAATAGTCACATGAAGCCAGGCCAATTGAGGTCTACAATGTGAGGTCCATGTGTGTTTTGACTCTCAACTATGTCTGGCAAGTATTTCAAAATAACATCATATGATATTCTGTCTGAGATTCCCAGTGCTCTGTGGAAAGCCACCCCGGGCCTAGATCTCAGTTTCAAAGGGCGAATTTCATGGGTGGCCGCCTAAAATCCCAACACAAATCATGGCAATACTTCTCTGAGGTCAGTTCCAGAACTCAGTCTCTAAGAGGAATCACACCAGAGTTCAAGCCCTGGTGGACCCAGTCATCTTTTCCTACTGCCACATAAATGACCACAATGAAAACCAAAACACTCCCAAATGGCCCTCATCTTCTTCCATATAGACACTCATCATAACCTCTGGCTTGACGTTTCCTTGAGGGGCACAGCCCAAGACAGTGTCCAAAATAATCTCCCTTTCCTCTCATTTGCCTAAAGTCAGGGTGGCCTGGACACCCATTCTGTGAACCATGAGTGATCAAATAACCCTGACTTTAATACTGCTCTGCTTCTCCAATTTGAGGCCTACTGTCTGTGGAGTATAGATTCTTGATGTGAATTGGAGTAATGAAAAAACCCAATAACCCATTGGCTACACTCTGCAGGGTTTTGAAGAACTCATTTGACCCAATAAATCCCTATTCTCATTTTATGGAGGTCAGGAACCTTACAGAGGAAAGTGAGAGACTTCATCCTCAATGACTGCTTTTTGGGCCACTTTGGTTTTTGATGTGCCTTCTGGAATGTTACATATATTTTTTTTTTTTGGTTTTAGTGCCTTCTGGAATATTACATAATTTTTTTCTTTAGACATTATTGCCAGAGTTCCTATCTTCATCCCAGTGCAGGTGAAATCAAAGATAATACCAATCTACAGCTTCTGCAATAGCCATCCCTGTACTGCTTGCAGAACTTGCCTGGACACATTGTGAACTCACCTAAATGCATTGTGAACTATCTGTTGGTGCAGCGACTTGTGGTAGTGTTGGGGTATATTTGCTGATGATGTCATCGGTGGTACAATTTTTCCAAAAGGAGCCATCAATTGGCTTGGTGTATCTTCCTCCCTTCTGCGTGTCATGATCGTCCAGCTAAAATTTGGGGGGCCAACAGAGGTGAGGCAAAGAACCTCACCCACCCCCGCTGGTACAAAGACCTCTCAACATGTGTGGCTCTATACTGGACGGGTAGTCAGTGACGGGTAAGATCCAATTGCAATGGTACCAACTTAACGGGTAAAGACCATATGTACTATTGGACAACCTAAGGCAGGCACGGTCCCTAAGCCACATGCGTGTTGTTTAAACAGAGAGGCGAAGATGTTGAGAGCCACAGCCGAAGGGGCCCCAGCAAAATTCCTGCTGCCAGCAAACTTCCAGCTGCCGGCTGATGATTGGCTCACAGCGGCCCCAGCAACACCTAGCTGATTGGCTCCTCTGCGGTGATGCTCAATGGGCTGTTTCCCTGCCCTTTCAGACCACAAAACTGCTCATTGGGGGACTTTTTTGACTCCGCCCACATGACCCAGCCAATCGCCCTCAAGAGCAGGAGTATTGTGGGAGGCGGAGAGAGGCTCCTGTGGGAGGGAGAGGTTTTGGGAAGCCAGTGGTGGCAGTTGGGGCTCTGAAGGTTTTTTCCTGAGAGGCTGTTTTGTTTGGCATGTGTGGTTCTAAAAATAAAGTTAGTTTCTTTTGACAAGTGGCTGCTGATTGTGCCCAGCAAGACTGCGGCATTATCCTAATATTTCTACAATAACTGACCCAGTTTAACATCAATGCAAGTAGATTCCTGTGGGAGAGGACATGATGTGTATTTTGACGTTCATTTTTATGTAACAGTGGTACATTACTATTTCTTCAGTTTACGCACATCATAGTATATATATTTGATCCACAAGTTCACAAATTTATAGGCATTTGTTTCACTTTCAATCACTTTCTGCTTCAAAACACATGTATTCCTCCAGGTTTCTTGACTGGTCTTTTCATGAGACTTCTTTCCAAACACATTATTTCCGATTTCCATAATCACTTTTGAAGCAAAACTCACACATTCTTCATGAAAAACCATAATGCTGATATAACCATTATATATATTACTGGTTGGAATGAAGGATTGTATATCAATGTAAGATTTTCTGTATATTTTCAGATATCAATTCAATCCATTATTTAAAGTTAGAACCAGTTATAATATTTCTTTACAGTATGGTCTATTCATGCATTATCTCTATAATTATAGACACAGTGTACACCATTTTTACCTCCAAAAATAATTGATACGTCTTCAAAATATTGCTCTCAGAAATGGTGGAAGAAATACTCATGTCACCTGATCTACATATACATTTTACCACAGTAATATTCTGCACACAGAAAGAAGAGGTCAAACTTATGTTTGTACCAAAGCCTAAATGAAAAGTGAGCATGGATTACGGAAAACATCCATGTCCATATTGCCTAATGCTCTCAAAAGTTCATCCTATTGGTGACTACATGTTTGTTTCTTCCTAAGATTATATATTCAAACTCAACCCTGTTGAAAATGTATAATTCTATCACTCACTTTATACTTTGCCTGATATCCTAATGTCAATTGATATCTGCATTCCTACTTTTTTCCCCAGTTCATCCTTTTGACAGACTCTCCACATGTGCTGACAATTACATTCACTCTCTATCCGAAACCCTATTGCTAAAGATCTTTTCATCCAAATCTTATACTCACTCTTCTTTCAAAACCTACCAACAATCTTACTAATCCTACAAATTATTTCTTTTTGACTGGATGTTCTCTTCAACATTCAATCAACCAAGGTACAAGGAATTATGCCATTGTATATTGATTTATCTGAGACATCTGTGCAGAATATAATTCAAAGCTAAGAATCCCAGCCAAGGGTCCAATGCAATTCTGGGCTTCAAATATTACCTAGATGTCTGTTTTCATACTTATATTTCACTTATATTCTTATAAATATCGCACGTTCCCAATACCATAATTCATCCCGCAGAATGATTCCTAACCCAAATGGAACATGTTATTAACCCTGACCATACACTGTTCTCTCAATCTATCTTTACTGAAGAGCAGGGACAGAGTTGGTCTTTCAATACAGAAATTAGGGGATCTTCCACTTGCTGAGAACCTCCAAGGTCTTAAAGAAATGATCCCTGGATTAAATGTAGGCAGCTATGAATGACGTCAGAGAGCAAAAGTCATCTTCCATGACAAACAACCTGGTTAGCATGAAGGGATGTGTCTGAATCAACATTTCTTTTCTTAATGTATAGAAGATGGACCAAACCAGGCCTATCTGGAGAGCTTTTTTTGGGTGCCTATGGTTGATATACCATGCAAACTTGTGAAAGTTTCACTGGAAGAAGGGGCAGCCTCCAACTCATTGGACTTTGGAAGCAACTGTTAGGACAAATTGGTTGACAAGGCAGTAACCTAATTCAGTTCCTGAAGGAAGTGACCTACGTCACTTCCTTGGTGAAGGAATTCTCTGAATTTGGGATCCATGAAGACAGGTACCCAGAGCCAGTCTCAGTCCCAGTCCCAGTGGGCTCACTTGTTCAGTTTTACCAAGGACAGGGTCAGTCTTTCTTGGTACCTACCTATGTGAGGATGGCCAAAGGCCAGAAGAGCTCTGAAGAGGGACCTTTTCTGAGAAAGCAGGTAGTGGCTCACCGCTGGCTCCTGACAACTTCACAAAGTTGGCCAAAGAGACCAGATCTGAGTCAGGACAGGACATTTCGGGAGAACATTTTATGGCCCACCAGTCAGAGGACACTCTGGATAGTCACAGACCTACTTGGGGGAAGGAGGTGCCTTTGTGGGAGTGGTTGTGGTTTTGTGGTTTTGTCACATGTTCTGAGAATAGGTAGGAAATGTGGTTTGTTTGGTTTGGATTGGACTGTTTCTAGTAAGTCGTTTGACATGTAAGTGTTTCTATGTCTGTGTATCCCACTGTGTCTGTGGTTGTAGACATTAGAAAAGAGAATGAATTAATGGATGTGTCCTGTCTAGTAGAAAGCTTCCCAGCATTCATCCTGCCCAATTGATTAATGGACTGCGGCTTGCCTTCTGGATGGGCAAAACCTTCTATCTTCCTAAGATCCTGTTTTCTTCCTGAATTCTGGCCACTCTCCAGAATAGGCTCATGGTTTTGTGTCCAAGATATATACCACCTCCAAGCTCTGTGACATGGCCATGTACTTGATAGCTGAAGTGAATGTCAAGCATCTCAGAAAACTCAGATATCAGTGTGACCAGGAAAGTCTCAGTGGAGAAACCCTGCTTTGTGTCTTTTGCTTACCTGTTCTTCTGTTGCCCTAAATGTCAGGAAGGTCTTTGCCTCTGGCCACCCCTTTGTGAAGCCTGAAGAAAACAGTTTTCAAATGAAAATGAATGGGCATCACCTGTGGCTCTTTGCTTAATTGCTTTGTAAAAGGATGTGTCTGAATCAGCCTCTTGGTTCTGTGTGAGGTTGTGGCTTAGATTCTCAGCACCTGATGCATCAAAAGATAGATTCCATGTGTGCATTCAAAACAGAAATGGCAAATGAGTCTCTTGCCTTCCTCTATTAGATTCCTGACCTTCATCAAGTAAGAATCAGGATCCTTTAGTTCAAAAGAGTTCTTTGAACCCCTGCAGAAGTGCTTGGGTTTTCTGATGACTCCAAATCACATAAAGAATCTATACCTGACAGTCAGTAGGCCTCAAATTGGAAAAGCATGACAGTATTAACGCCATGCCTATTTGATCAGTTCTGGTTCACAGGAAGGGTGTGTAGGCCACCCTGACTTTCGGCAAATGAGGGGAAAGGGAGCTTATTTTGGACAGTGTCTTGGTCTGCGCCCCTCATGGAAACTTCTAGCCAGAGGTTATGATTAGTGTCTATATGGAAGAACATGAGGGCCATGTGAGAGTGTTTTGGTTTTCATTGTTGTCATTTGTGTGGCGGTGGGAAAAGATGACTGCGTCCACCTGGGTTTCAACTCTTGTGGGATTCCCCTTGGAGACTGAGTTCTGAAACTGACCTTAGAGAAGTATTGCCATGAATTGTGTTGGAATTTTCGGAGGCCACGCATGAGAGTCACCCTTGGAAACTGAGATCTAGGCCCAGGGTGGCTTTCCACAGAGCACTGGGAATCTCAGCGAGGATATCACTTGATTATATTCTGAAAGACTTGGCAGCAATAGTTGAGAGTCAAAACACACATGGACCTCACATTGTAGACCTCAATGTGGCTGGCTTTATGTGACCTTGGGCCACTCTTTCAGAAGACTTGCCTGTGAGAGTTCTCTAGAGCTTCCATTGAAATGAGATTCCTCAATATTTAATGGTTCCTGAATGAATTGAAACCCACAGTAACTCCAACTTCATCCTTGAAAAATGGCTAGAAAATACCATGAAATTTTTGAAATTTCCATGACCAGCTGGCACAGGAAAACCATTTGATGTCCTGTTGCTTATCATGAGTATACAAGACAGTGCCTGGTTTGACTGAGTTTCATGATAATGGTGTAGAAAAGATATGCCAGTAAGTTGGAGCCTGCTGAGTAGTGGGCCAAGAGCAGTAGAGTGTAGGTGTGTGAAAAAACATCTGTGGTGGGGCCACGTGGATCTGCCATTGGCTTATAAATGGTTTGTGACTGACATGGTGCAGCTAGCAGACCTTTGGATGTAAAGGCATCTTGTTGTATGGAGAGGTTTCAGGGCAATGTTCAGAATCATGTTGCTATGGTCAAGGGGGCAACTATGTGTGATAGAAGCCTTCTTGGTACATTCTCCTGCCGATCCTGACCACCACACATGACAGAACTCCCTGCAGCACTGTATCACAGTTAAACTCCTTTATTTCATAAAGTAAATACCAAACTTTCAGTGCAGCATCAAATAACATGATTAAATGTGAAGGATGATCAAATGGCTTCACAGTCCACATGGGGAGACACTTAGCCCCCAGTAGCCCCAGTTTGCCTACAAAGAGAGAATTCAGTACTGCTGCCTCGTGTTCATAGGAAAATAAATAAAAAAAAAAAAACATGTCGTCCAGGTCACATAGATGCAGACTCAGCTTTGATGGTCTCACTACAAAGGAAGCTAAAGCTCCTGACAACAACATATATTTCAAGTGCCCAACCTCAGAGGCATTTTCTCAAGAAGTCTTAAGGCCGACACAGCTCCATGTTTGTGGTATTTACCCTGTCCCTTACTTTTGGAAACTCCTCTACCACCTTCAAGGTTGTGAACTCCTGAGCATTTTCCATTCCAGATATTTATTATGAACTCAAACAACAACAAGTGCTGGCGAGGATGTGAAGAAAAGGGTACACTTGTACATTGCTGGTGGGACTGCAAATTGGTGCAGCCAAATTGGAAAGCAGTATGGAGATTTCTTGTAGAGGTGGGAATGGAACCACCATTTGACCCAGGTATTCCCCTTCTCAGTCTATTCCCTAAAGACCTAAAAAAAATGCTACAGGGACACTGCTACATTGATGTTCATAGCAGCACAATTTACAATAGCAAGACTGTGGAACCAACCTAGATGCACTTCCATAGATGAATGGATAAAAAATGAGGCATTTATACACAATGGAGCATTACTCTGCATTAAAAAATGACAAAATTTTTACAGAGAAATGGATGGCATTAGAGCAGATTATGCTAAGTGAAGCTAGCCAATCCCTAAAACCAAATGCCAAATGTCTTTTTGATATAAAGAGATTAACTAAGAACAGAGTAGGGACGAATAGAATGAGAAGAAAATTAACATTAAACAGGGATGAGAGGAGGAAGGGAAAGGGAGAGAGAAGGGAAATTGCATGGAAATAAAAGGAGACCCTCAGGGTTATACAAAATTACATACAAGAGGAGGTGAGGGAAAGGAAAAAATTATACAAGGGGGAGAAATGAATTACAGTAAAGAGGTAGAGAGAGAAGAGGAGAGGGGAGGTAAGGGGAGGGGGATAGTAGAGGTTAGGAAAGGCAGCAGAATACGACAGACACTAGTATGGCAATATGTAAATCAATGGATGTGTAACTGATGTGATTCTGCAATCTGTTTATGGGGTAAAAATGGGAGTTCATAACCCACTTGAATCACAGTGTGGAATATGATATATCAAGAACTATGTAATGTTTTGAACAAGCATAAATAAAAATTAAAAAAAAGAAAACTAACTTTGGTGAATGGTGCAAAGAAATCCTAATATTTCTACAGTAACTGACACAGTTTAACATCAATGCGAGAAGATTCCTGTGGGACATGATGTGTATTTTGATGTTCATTTTTATTCAGCACTGGTACATTACTATTTCTTCAGTTTATTCACATCATATTATAATATTTCATCCACAAGTAAGGAAATTTATCGTCATTTTTTTCAATTTCAATCACTTCCTGCTTCAGAACTCATGAATTCCTCGGTGTTCCTTGACTGGCATTTTCATGAGACTTCTTTCCAAACACATTATTTTCGATTTCCATAATCACATTTGAAGCAAAACTCACACAAACTTCATGATAAATCGTACCCTAATATTAACATTAGGTGTATAACTGGTTGTCATGAATGATTGCATATCAATATAAGATTTCTTATATATTTTCAGATATCAATTCAATCCATTATTTAAAGTGGAACAAGTTGTATTATTTATTGAAATTAAGGTCTATTCATGCATTATCTGTATATTCATAAAAACAGGGTACACCTCTTTTTACCCCCAATGCTAATTTATACATTTTCAAAATACTGCTCCTAGAAATGGTGGAAGAAAAAATCATGTCATCTGATCTACATATACATTTTATCACAGTAATATTCTGGAAACAAAATGCAAAGGTCCCACTTAGGATTGTACCAAAGCCTAAATGTAAAGTGAACATGGATTACTAACAATATCCATGTCCATGTTGCCTAATGCTCTCAAATGTCAATCCTATTGGTGACCTACATATTTGTTTCTTCCTAAGATTAGATATTCAATCTCAACCTTGTTGAAAATGTCTTATTCTATCACTCACTTTATACTTTGCCTGATTTCCTAATGTCTCTATTGATATCTGCTTTTCTACAAATTTTCCCCAGTTCATCATTGTGTCTGATTTCTTCATATGTGCTGACATTTATATTCACTCACTGCCCGAAAAAAATTGCTAAAGAACTTTTGTTACATATCCTATACTAACTCTACTTGCTAAACATAACGACTATCTTCTTTTTTTTTTTAATTTTTTTTATTGGTTGTTCAAAACATTACAAAGCTCATGGCATATCATCTTCCATACATTTGATTCAAATGGGTTATCAGCTCCCATTTTTACCCCAAATACAAGTTGCAGAATCACATCGGTTACACATCCACATTTTTACATAATACCATATTAATAACTGCGACTATCTTCTTAATCCTACCGACAATCCCTTTTGACTGGATGTTCTCTTCAGCATTCAATCATCCAAGGTTCAAGTTCCTCTGCCATTGTATATCGATTTATTTGAGACATGTGTGCAGATAGTAATTCAAAGCTAAATATCCCAATCAATTGCCCAATGCCCTTCTGGGATTCAAATCTTACTTTAATTTCTGTTTTCATACATATGATTAACCTCGATATTCTTATAAATATCACAGGTTCCCAATACCATTATTAATCCAGCAGAATGATTCCTAACCCAAATCGAACATGAAATTAACCCTAACTATACACTGTTCACTCAATCTAACTTTACAGAAGAGCAGAGACAGATTGTTCTTACAATACAGGAATGTAGGGGATGCTCTACCTGTTAAGAACCTCAAAGGTCCATGCAGAAATGATCCCTGGAGAAGATGTAGGCAGCAATGAAGGACCTGAGAGACAAAAAGTCATTTTCCATGGCAAACAACCTGGTCAGGATGAAGGGTTTTGTCTGAATCAGCCTCTATCTTCTTACTGTAGAGAAGATGGACCAAACCAGGCTTGTGTGGAGAGCTGTTCTCGGGTGCCTAAGGTTGATATACCATTCTAAGTTGTGAAAGTGCCAAAGGAAGTAGGGGCAGCCTCTATCTCATGGGACCCTTGGAAGCAACTGTTAGGACAAAGTGGTTGCCAAGGCAGTGACCTCATTCAGTTCTTAAAGGAAGTGACCTACCTCACTTCCTTGTTGATGGAACTTTCTGAACTTGGGACCAAGGAAACCAAGCACCAGAGCCAGTCCCAGTCCCAGTCCAAGTGGTCTCATTTGTTTGGAATCACCAAGGACAGAGTCAGTCTTCTTGGTACTGACTGATGTGAGGATGGCCAAATGCCAGGAAAGATATGAACACGGGCCTTTCCTGACTAAGCAGGTAGTGGCTCACCGCTGGCTCCTGACTGCTTTACAGAGTTGTACAAGGAGACCAGATCTGAGACAGGACAGACCATTACCGGGGAACATAGTATGGCAAACCTGTCAGAGGACACTCCAGATAATCACAGCCCTACTTGGGGGAAGGAGGTGTCTTTTTGAGTGTGGGTGTGTGGTTTTGTCTCTGTTCTGAGAATAGGTAGGAAAGGAGGTTTCTTTGGTTTGCAGTGAACTGTTTCTAGGAAGTCGTTTTACAAGGTGAGTGTTTCTATGTCTGTGTATCCCACTGTGTCCGTGGTTGTATACATTAGAAAAGAGAATGCATCAATGCATGTGTCCCCTCTAGTAGAAAGCTTCCCAGCATTCATCCTGCCCAATTAATGAATGGAGTGTGGTTTCCATATCGATAGGCAACACCTACTACCTTATTAAGTCCCTGTTTTCTTTCTGAATTCTGACAACTCTTCAGAATAGGCTCTTGGGTTTGTGTCCAAGATATGTACCACCTCCAATCTCTGTCACATGGCCATGTACTGGATATCTGAAGGGAATGGCCAGCATCTCAGAAAACTCAGATATCAGTGTGACCAGGAAAGTCTCAGTGGAGAAACCCTGCTTTGGGCCTTTTGCTAACCTATTGTTCTGTTGCCTTGAATCTCAGGATGTCTTTGCCTCTGGGCACCCCTTTGGGAAGCCTGAGGAAAACATTTTTCAAATGGAAATGAAGGGCATCACCTGTGTCTCTTTGCTTAATTGCTTTGGAAAAAGATGTGTCTGAATCATCCTCTTGGCCCTGAGTGAGGCTGTGGCTTAGATTCTCAGCACCTGATGGATCAAAAGAAAGATCAAATGTGTGCATCCAAAACCAAAATGGCAAATATTCACTCATTGTGAATGAATTCTTTTACCTTCCTCTGTTAGGATCCTGACTTCCATCAAGTGAGAATAGGAATCCTTTCGGCCAAATGAGTTCTTCAAATCTCTGCAGAGATGCTTGGATTTTCTCATGACTCAAATTCACGTAAAGAATCTAAACCACAGAGTCAGAAGGCCTCAAATTGAAAAAGCCAAGCAGTATTAATGGCAGGCCTATTTGATCATTCCTGGTTTACAGGAAGTGTGTCCAGGCCACCTTGATGTTAGACAAATGAGGGGAACAGGACCTTAATTTGGACACTGACTTAGGCTGTGGACCTCATTGAAAACTCCAGCCAGACGTTATAAGGAGTGTCTATATGGAAAAAGATGAGGACCATGTGGGAGTGTTTTGGTTTTAATTGTGGTCATTTGTGTGGCGGTTGGAAGAGATGACTGTTCCACTGGGCTTGAACTCTGGTGTGATTCCCCTTAGAGACTGAGTTCTTTAACTGACCTCAGAGAAGTATTGCCATGAATTGTGTTGGGATTTTAGGAGGCCACACATGAGAGTCGCCCTTGGAACCTGAGATCTAGGCCCAGGTTGGATTTCCACAGAACATTGGGAATTTCAGCCCGGATATAACATACAATTTTTCTTAAAGACTTGGCAGCCATATTTGAGTTTAAAACACACATGGACCTCATATTGTAGATCTCAATGGGCCTGGCTTCATGTGACATTTTGGCCACCCTTAGGGAAACCTTGCCTGTGAGAGTGCTCCAGAGCTTTCATTGAAATTAGCTTCTTCACCATTTAATGGTTCCTGAATTAATTGAATCCCTCAGAGCCTCAAACTTCATCCGTGAAAAATGGCTAGAAAATTACCATGAAATTTTTGATATTTTCATGATCAGCTGGCACTGGAAATACTTTGGATGTCCTGTTTCTGATCCTGAGTATACCAGACACTGCCTTGATTGACTTCGTTTCATGAAAATGGTGTAGAACAGATATGCCAGTAAGTTGGAGCCTGGTGAGTAGTGGGCCTAGAGCAGTGGTATGCAATTGTGTGATAAAACATCTGTGTTGCGGCCATGTGGATCAGCCATTGGCTTCCAAATGGCTTGTGACTGACATGGTGCAGCCAGCAGACCCATATATGTAAAGGCATCTTGTTATATGGAGAGGATTCACTGCAATGTTCAGAATCATGTTGCTATTCTCAAGGGGGCAATCTACATGGGATAGAACCTTGGTTGGTGCATTCTCCTGAAGACCCTGACTCACCACACCTTAAAGAACTCCCTCCACCACTCTGTCCCATTTTAACTCCTTGTATTTTTTGAAGCAAATACCAAACTCCCAGTGCAGCAGCGAGAAACACCACGAAAAGTGGAGGATGACCAATTGGCTTCACAGTCCACACTGAAAGACACTTAGACCCCAGTGTCCATAGTTTACCTACAAAGAGAGAATTCAGCACTGCTGCCTCATGTTCATTGGATAATAAGAAACCATGTCCTCCAAGTAACATAGATGCAGACCCAGCTTTCATGGTTTCTCTACAAAGGAACTAAATCTCCTCAGAACATCAAATACTTCAAGTGCCCACTCTTAGAGGCAGTTTCTCAAAAAGTATTTAGGCCAGCAGAGCTACATGTTTGTGGAATGTTTACCCTGTCCCTTACTTTTAGAATCTTCTCTACCACCTCCAAAGTTGTAAACTCCAGAGTATTTTCCATTCCAGATATATATTCACAGATTTTCTAACTCTTATCCTCTAATTGTGTCTTACTTGAGGAGAATGTAATGTCAAGGCATTGTTCTGGATGAAAGTGGGAAGATTTTTGTGTAGCACATATTTGCATACACATTGGATTCAATTTCCTATTTTCCATTAGAAATGCTGAATCCCTGAAACTAACATATACCCTATTAGACTCTGACTACTAATCCTAATATGATGGAGAAAAATAACACAAACATAATAGAAATACAAGCAGTTTAGATGAGGTATATTTTATAGTTGGAGTTGCCTTTTGCATGGTATAGTGTAGCAGTTATAAATCTAGTCAATTATTTGTTGAAATAGTTCTCGATGCGTTTTTAAAGTTAACAAATAAGTGAATTCCTGTCCCCCTTTCTCTGTAGCCTATTCAGCACACGTATTTTTATATGCACATATAGAATCCTACCTGGTACCACACGTACATTCTTGTGAGGTGGCTGACTTGGCAGATACAAATTGGAAGAAGAGATCACTCCTCCTAAACGCTGCTTGAACTGGTAATTCAAATGTGAGTGAGCTTCCTAGTTGAACAACATTATACATAAATCCATGTTCAGTAAAATGAATATATTTGGATCTGTGGATGATATACATTTCATGGTGAATTTCGTTTGGCATATATATTGCAATTTTTAATGTCTGTCTCTGTGTGTGTATATAAATATATATATAGATACACTCTCAGGAGTATTCAAAATATGAAATATGTGTCTTATTACACACTTCCTAAATTCATTCATATTTATGTTGTGGATTCATAATCAACTTTTCACAAGATTATTCTCAGAAATATTCATCCACCTGAAATACGTATTTGTTTCTTAGTACTGTTTCCACACCAGATATGCATTCACGGATTTTCAAACTCTTCTACCCTAATTGTGTCTTACTTGAGGTGAAGGTAATGTAAAGGCATTGTTCTGGATGAGAGTGGGAAGATAATTGTGTAGCATATATTTTTATACACATTGGATTCATTTTCCTATATACCATTGAAAATACTGAATCCTGACAATAACCCATACCCTACTATACTCTGTCTACTAATCCAAATGATGGAGAAAAACAACCCAAACACAATAGAAATACAAGCAGTTCAGAGGAGGCGTGGGGTATAGTTGGACTTGCCTTTTTCATGATAAATGGTAGGTGTTATAAATCTAGTCAATTTTTAATTGAAATAGTTCTCCATGTGTTGTTAAAGTTAACAAATATGTAAATGCCTGTCTGCCTTTCTCTGTAGCCTATTCAGCACATGTATTTTTATATGCTTTATAGAATCCTACCTGGTATCACACGTTCATTTTTGTGAGGTGACTGACTTGGCAGATACAAGTTGTGAGAAGAGATCACTACTCTAAACGCTGTTGGAACTGAAAATTCAAACTATGGGTGAGCTTCCTAGTAGAACAACATTATACATAAATCCTTGTTCAGTAAAATAAATATTTTTGCATCTGTGGATGCTATATATTTTATGATGAACTTCGATTGGCGTATATATTCCTACATTTTAATGTCTGTGTGTGTGTTTTGTGTGTGTGTGTGTATATGTATATATATATATATATATATATATATATATATATATATACACATATATATGTATATACACATATATATAATTATGAATATATATATATATATATATATATATATATATATATATATATATATATACTGTCCTGATTTTTAAAATATGAAATGTATGTATCTTAAATACACTCCCTAAATTCATTCATGTTCAAAAATGTGGATTTATAATAAACTTTTCACAAAATTATTCTCAGAAATATTCATCCTCCTGAAATACACATTTGTTTCATAGTTCTGAAAACTAACTTCAGTAAATGGTGCTTACAAATCCTAATATTTGTACAGGAACTAACCCAGATTAACATCAATCAAGTAGATTCGTATGGGACATGATGTGTATTCTGACGTTTATTTTCATTCAACACTGGTACATTACTATTTCTTCAATTTTTACAAATCATAGGATATATATATTTCATCCACAAGTTCACAAATTTATGCGCATTTGTTTCACAATCACTTCCTGCTTCATAAAACATGTATTCCTCCAGGTTTCTTGACTGGTCTTTTCATGAGACTTCTTTCCAAACACATTATTTTAGATTTCCATAATCACTTTTGAAGCAAAACTCACACACCCTTCATGATAAACCATAAACTTAATGTGGCCATTAGATATATAACTGGTTGGAATGAATGTTTGTATGTCAATATAAGATTTCTTGTATTTTTTCACATATAATTTCAATCCATTATTTAAAGTCGGAACCAGATATATTATTTATTCAAAGTATGGTCTATTCATGCATTATCTCTATATGCACAGACAAAGGGTACACCTCTTTTTACCCCCATTACTAATTTATACGTCTTGAATATGTTGCTGCCAGAAATGGTGGAAAAATAGTCATGTCACCTGATCTACATATACGTTTTATCACAGTAATATTCTGGACAAAAAAAGCAAAGGTCACACTTAAGATTGTAGCAAAGACTAAATGAAAAGTGAGCATGGATTACTAAACATCCATGTCCAGGTTGCCTAATGCTGTCAAATGTCAATCCTATTGATCACTACACATTTGTTTCTTTCTAAGATTATATATTCAAACTCAACCCTGTTGAAAATATCTAATCCTATCACTCACTTTATACTTTGCCTGATTTTGTAATGTCTCTATTGATATCAGCTTTCCTAACTATTTTCCCCAGTTCATCATTGTGACTGTCTCTTCACTTGTGCTGACATTAACATTCACTGTCTACCAGAAACCCTATTGCTAAACAACATTTGGTCCAAATCCTATACTCACTCTTCTTTCTAAACCTACCGAGAATCTTCCGAATCCTACCAACTATCCCTTTTGACTGGAAGTTCTCTTCTACATTTAATCATCCATGGCACAAGGACCTAAGCCATTGTATATCGATTTACCTGACACATCAGTGCAGAACATAATTCAAAGCTACGTATCCCAGTCAAGGGCCCAATGCCCTTTTGGGCTTCAAATCTTAGCTAGATTTCTGTTTTCATACTTATAATTCACCTATATATTCTTGTAAATATCGCAGTTTCCCAATACCATTATTCATCCCGCAAAAAGATTCCTAATCCAAATCGAACCTGTTAGTTAACCTAACCATACACTGTTCAGTCAATTTAACTTTACAGAAGAGCAGGGATAGAGTTGTTCTTACAATACAGGAATATAGGGGATCTTCCACATGCTGAGAAACTCAAAGGTCCATGCAGAAATGATTCCTGGAGAAGTTGTAAGCAGCTATGGAGGACCTAAGAGACCAAAAGTCATCCTCCATGGCAAACAACCTGGTCAGGATGAAGGGTTGTGTCTGAAACAGCTTCTCTCTTCTTAATGTCGAGAAGATGGACCAAACCAGGCCTGTGTGGAGAGCTGTTCCCAGGTGCCAATGGTTGATATACCATTCTAACTTGTGAAAGTGTCACAGGAGGTAGGGGCAGCCACCATCTCATGGGACCCTTGAAAGCAATTGTTAGGACAAAGTGGTTGCCACGGCAGTAACCTCATTCAGTTCCTGAATGAGGTGACCTACCTCTCTTCCTTGATGACGGATCTCTCTGAACTTGGGATCCAGGAAGCCAGGCACCCAGAGTCAGTCCCAGTTTCTTGCCCAGTGGGCTCAGTTGTTTGGAATAACCAAGGACAGAGTAAGTCTTCCTTGGTACCTACTGATGTGAGGATTGCCAAATGCCAAGAGAGCTCTAAAAAGGGGAATTTCATGAGAAAGCAGGTAGTGGCTCACCACTGGCTCCTGAAAACTTCACAGTGTTGGCCAAGGTGACCAGATCTGAGAAGGACAGGCCATTTCAAGGAAACATAGTATGGCCCATCATTCAGAGTACAATCCAATTAGTCACAGACCTACTTGAATAAAGGAGGTGTCGTTGTGGGTGTGATTGTGATTTTGTGGTTATGTCTCATGTTCTGAGAATAGGTAAGAAAGGCGGTTTGTTTGCTTTAGAGTGGACTGTTTATAGTAAGTCATTTGACAAGGTGATTGTTTGTATGCCTGTGTATCCCACTGTGTCCGTGGTTGTAAACATTATAAAAGATAATGCATCAATGGATGTGTCCTGTCTAGTAGAAAGCATGCCAACATTCATCCTGCCCAATTTATGAGTGGACTGCAGGTTGCTTTAGGGACGGGCAACACCTACTATCTTCCGAAGTTCCTGTTTTCTTCCTGAATTCTGGCCACTCTCCAGAGTAGGCTCATGGTTTTGTGTCCAAGATATGTACCACCTCCAAGCTCTGTGACATTGCCATATACTGGATAGCTGAAGGGAATAGCAAGCATCTCAGAAAACTCAGATATCAGTGTGACAAAGAAAGTCTCAGTAGAGAAACCCTGCTTTGGGCCTTTTGCTTACCTATTTTTCTGTTGCTCTGAGAGTCAGGAAGGTCTCTGCCTCAGGCCACCAATTTGTGAAGCCTGAAGAAAACTGTTTTCAAATGGAAATGAATGGGCATCACCTGTGTATCTTTGCTTAATTGCTTTGGAAAGGGATGTGTCTGAATCAGCCACTTGGCCCTGTGTGAGGCAGTGGCTTATATTCTCAGCACCTGATGGAACTAAAGAAAGATCCCATGTGTGCTTCCGAAACCAAAATGGCAAAAATATCAGTAATTGTGTATGAAGTATCTTGCCTTACTCTGATAGGTTTCTGATCTCCATCAAATGAGACTAGGGATCCTTTGGGTCAAATGAGTTCTTCAAAGCCCTGCAGAGGCTAGCCCATATGAACTTGGGTTTTTTCATTACTTTAAATCACATTAAGAATCTATACCTGACAGTCAGTAGGCCTCAAATTGGAGAAGCAGAGCAGTATTAAGGCCAGGCTTATTTTATCACTCCTGGTTCACAGGAATGGTGTCCAGGCCCAGCTGACTTTAAGCAAATAAGGGATAAGGAAGCTTGTTTTGGATACTGTCTTGTGCTGCGCCCCTCATGGAAACCTCCAGCCAGAGGTTATAATGAGTGTCTATATGGAAGAAGGTGAGGACCATGTGGGAGTGTTTTGGTTTTAATTGTGTTCATTTGTGTAGTGGTTGGAAGAAATGACTGGATCCACCAGGGCTAGAACTTTGGTATGATTCACCTTAGAGACTGAGTTCTGGAACTGACCTCAGAGAAGTATTGTCATGAATTGTGTTGCGATTTTAGAAGGCCACGCATGAGAGTCGCCATTGGAAACTGAAATCTAGGCCAAGGGTGGCTTTCGACTGATCACTTGGAATCTCAGCCAGGATATCACATGATTTTATTATGAAAGACTTGACAGGCATAGTTGAGAGTCAAAACACACATGGACCTCACATTGTAGACCTCAATGGGCTGGGCTTCATGTGACTATTTGGCTACTCTTTGGGAAGCCTTGCCTTTGAGGGTTCTCCAGAGCATTCATTGAAATGAGGTTCCTCAACATTAAATGATTCCTGAATGAATTGAAACCCACAGTTTCTCCAACTTCATCCTTGAAAAGTGGCTAGATAAATACCCTGAAATTTTTGAAACTCCCATGACCAGGTGGCACTGGAGAACCTTTGGATCTCCTGTTGCTGATCATGAGTGTACCAGACAGTGCCTTGATTGACTGGATTTCATGATAATGGTGAAGAACAGAGATGCCAGTAAGTTGAGAATGCTGAGTAGTGGGCCCAGAGCAGTGGTGTGCAGGTGTGTGATAAAATATCTGAGGTGGGGCCATGTGGATTTCCAATTGACTTCCAAATGCATTTTGGCTGCCATGGTGCATCCAGCAGAACCTTACATGTAAAGGCATCTTATTATATGGAGAGGTTTCAAGGCAATGTTCAGAATCAGGTTGGTATGGTCAAGGAAAAAGCTGTGTGAAATAGAAGCCTGGTTGGTGCATTCTCCTGCAGTTCCTGACCCACCACACGTGAAAGAAATCCCTCCAGCACTGTGTCCCAGTTGAACTCCTTGTATTTCGTGAAGCAAATACCAAACTCCCAGTGCAGCACCAAGAAACACCACAAAAATGGAGGATGATCAAATGGCTTCACAGTCCACACGGGGAGACACTTAGCCCCCAGTGGCCACAGTTTACCTACCAAGAGAGAATTCAGCACTGCTGTCTCATGTTCATTGGAAAATAAGAAACCATGCTCTCCATTCACATAGATGCAGACCCAGCTTTGATGGTCTCAATAAAAAAGAAGCTAAACCTTCTGACAACAAAATATATTTAAAGTACCCAACCTCAGAGGCAGTTTCTCAAGAAGTCTTTAGGCCGGCAGAGCTCTATGTTTGTGGAGTGTTTACCTCTTAGACCAGGATGTAAGAAAAGAACACTGACTCCAGTTAAAATCAAATTAAAGTAAGCTTATTATTTCCACTGGCTGGGCTGCCTCTCCCTCCAAAGATTGCGGGAGCAAGAGAGCAACCCCACCTTTACTACAGCCCAGGTTTGCAGCCCAGAAAGTTACACAAAAATGGGGTAACAGATAACAGAACTCTAACAAGCATCACACTAATGGGAGTTTACATTTTTTTTTTTTTTTGCTAGCCCCAACATCAAAATTTATGAGGACCATTAGAGCCTCAGAGAGGGTCATTGTCCGGCCACAGAAGGCCAATATATATGAGGTGTGACAAAGTTTCAGAGAGGGCTGCTATCTGGTCAGAGAGCCATGCACGGGTGAGTTTAAGGCACGGGCAGTCATTCCAAGCAGGTTCAGAATTTGCAGTAATTTACAGTAAAGCCAAAATGATTTTTTCATGGTTTTGTTGCAAGATGGCTCCCAATTTTAATAAAAGATAAGGTTGGGTCTATCATTCCCCCCTTTTCTTATGTGTCCCTTTGTAATCCTTGATAGGTTAGTGGAAAAGCACTGAGGAAATTTTAATCCCTCAGTTAACAGTCTCCAAATTTTTAGAACTCACCGAAAACCAGTCTCCCTGATATTACCTGACTTAATTAATTACTTATATTGATAGTCTATTTATTTTGGGCTCCATTGGTGTAAGTGGAGAGTCGTCTCTCATTTTGCCTTCTTCTCAGCTGAGAGAGGGTGACATGAGTGTGCATGGCGTGAGAGACATGAGTTGCCTTTTTGAAGTCAGGTGAGGAATATGAGTTGCCTTTTAGAAGTCAGTTCTTTTTGAAGTCTTGTTGAGGAAGAACAGGTTGTAAAGTCATCTGGGGATGGGTTCTTCTATGAGAGAAACAAAAAACATGAGTATTGAATAAATGTTGCAGTAGCTGGATCATGTCACTGTATGAAGTACCCTCACCAGTCTTTAATTTCCCCAATTATCAGGACTGTCAACTTAATATTTAACTTTAAGTGTTACAGTTGTCCCTCCCAATAATATACAGTTTAATAATTTAATGTCATCTGATTTTGCAAAATCCTTTCAGTAGTATGACCTCTGTGTCTAATAGAGAAACATTTAATTCTGTTACTCAGGGCTGGATAATCGTACTAGCAAACACCAAGCCTAACTGTAGGTTAGGAATATCTGTAGGCCTTAAACTAAAAACTTCTGCCTCTGGCAGCTCCTCTTGATAGTCTTTGTAGCCAACAGTTTTACTTATTTTGGGAGGCTAACATAAAGTGTATACCTTAAAATATTATTATTATTATTATTATTATTATTATTATTATTATTATTATTATTTAAAATGCCCAGGAATGGCTGTATTTTGGTTTTAACTGTCTTTGCTAAGTGTTTAAGATGAAGCAGTCAAATGACTTTTGTTTCTATCTATTGTTAGCAGTCAGCTGAGCTTTTATGGGAGTCATTCCTTGGGAAACTTGAGAGCAGCTTCTCAGTTCTGCTAGTGCAATTTGAGCTAGGTGGGTTCAGGTCTTGCTTGACCATGTGGCTTCCCTCAGAAGCATCAGGGATGTCTCCCTTTCCTGATGACTCTCCTCTTTGTAGCAAATGCACTGATTGGCTTTCTGTTCTCCAGTGGTCTCATTAATCTCCCTGATCGGGAGGTTATGTGGCCCAGAGTTGCAAAGCTCATAGAGAAGTCCCCTGTTCCCTGGATTCAGACTGACTCAAAGGGCAAGAGTCAAATATTGTTTTTTTTTTTGGCCCTTTTCATTTAACTTTAATTTTCAATTCTAATCTGAAACAACCAGCAAATAAATTTTAACAGCCATATATTAAGAGTACTGCACTTTAATGTCTATAAGTTTATAATTATTTATATTTTATTAATTGGGATCTTATTATTCTGTCTGTCTTGTAGTTGATGACTTATTTTCTTAAATTAACCCATGTTGTGTTCTTAAAGCAACACTTCTGTAAAACACCAACAGGGAATCTTTAGATCACTTAAAAAGAAATTAAAAAATAAAATTTTTTAACAAGAGTAAAAATACTTAGTTCATGTAATAGCTACCCTGAATTTTTTGGTGAGTTATATTTTATATCACCTTTTTGAGATCCTAGTAATCTTGACAGAAAAAAAAAAAATTTGAACATAACTTTAAATGAAATAAAATCTGACCTACTGCTTTCGTAGTCATTCTCACATGTAGTAAGATGGGACAAAGAGTCTTATCTCAGGTAAGCAGGGCTCCTTATAAATCTTAAATGCTTTAGTTCTCAAGCTGATCTTTTTTTTTAAATATCATTTTACAAAGTTTACATAAATTGTTTGAGGTCACATGAACATTAGCTCACACCATATGATATCACATTTAAAACATGAATTAAAGTACGGCTGAAAGATTTTAACCTTTACATAGATTAGGGTCTCATTAACTTAAAAATACATTTAAATTGTTCCACAATGTAAAAAGTAACATAAAACTTTACATATATTATTGATAACAGGTAAATAAATCCCCAATATATATTTTATTTACCATACAACTTCAGAACACCTGCTTGATATAATGCTCTTTTAAAGTTTCTACCTTATAGAGTTGTATAACTGGAAAATATGAGCACATTAATAGCATCACAATTGCATTGAAGTTTCTACATTAACCAAGTTTAGCTTTTAAAGAAATGGCAGTACAGTGCTCTAAAATAACAGTTCTTATTTAAACATTTGTTTAATTTTTATGGTTGCTTGCTCTAGAAAATTTAAATCTTAATAAACTTAATGTTATGGGTAAACTTATGTTTAAGAAATTTTTGTCTCTTTTACACATGACTGATTTTTACAATCTTATACAGACTTTAGTACAAACTTATACAGACCTTAGTATATCAATCAGATATCAAACAAAAGTACTCATGAATGAGTAATCCCATATCAAATTTACTTTACTTATTTATCAAAATATTAGACAAATTTTTTGAACACTGTAAACCATTTTTTTGATTGAAAGAAAAGTCCTGGAACAAAGGCATATTAGACCTTTTGTAGACATTAATAGTTTATTAGATTTTTGAACACCTAGAAAAACTTGTAAGCTTAAATTTAAAGACATTTATATTTATCTGTTTACCCAATTTAAATTGAAACATTTAAATCACGTGAATTAAAGATCTTTGGATCCACTTTTTAAAATTGTTTTTATGAGTTATTTTTAATATGAGTGCTCATTATATAAGTTAATTTGTGTATCATATATATGATATATGGATATATATATATATATATATATATATATATATATATATATATATATATATAGACATACAACACATAACAAATTGTGCACACATAATAAAAGTGAAGGCCTTGTAGCTTTTCACAGGTGAAATCTCCATTGCAATGATTTAAAAATTCCACAGTTGGTCAAAGATATTACTGATCAGAAAAACATTAACCTAGGTCTGTAGGAGCAAAATCATGAGCTCAAAAAATAAATAAAGAACCTAAGGAAAAAATTATGAGTCCTAGAAAAATGACTGGCCAGTAATTGGTAAATACCATACAATTTACCTTTTTTTTCCCTTAGGCCTCAAATAAGTCTCCTACTAAGCTTACAGGCTTCTTTCATTTGCATTTCAAAATAAGTCCTGGCTGAGGTCTGGAAGAAGAAGGAAAAAAGGCTATTCTGAGCAGAAACCTTAGGCCTAAGGTATTTTAACCATAATTTTCATGTTAGGATGTTGAAAATTATGATACAAGTTTAAGATACAATTCACAAAATTTTATATCTTTACAAGTTGTTTTGTCAACAGATATCATACTATGATTTAGTATCCTTGTCCAAATTAATGCACTGGTACACACAGTGACATTTTCCCAGGCTACCTAATTTAAAATTGGTGAAAAAAAGACTGAATGATTGGGAAGTTACTTGCCAACTTGGAAGTAGAGTTCTTTATTTTCCATCCTAAGTATTTAAGTTCTCTGGCATGAATTATCTGAAACCATGAACTAAACAAATACCTAAACCCGACTTTTAACTGCAAGATTGTGGAATGCTTCAAAAACCCATTCAGATACCAGATTGGTACAATGAAACATCATCATTTAGACACACATTCAGCTAAGATCATTTCCAAGAAACAATTTATAATATTAACACATTATTGCACATGTCTTAAAGGGCTAGAAAAAAGGCACAAGACAGACAGAAATGAACTCCAGACAATGGCTGACAGACAGAACCCTTTAAAACAGAGCAAATAAGAGAAAAATCTCCTTCTCCAGTGGCACCACAGATGTCCCCACAAGGGGACCAAATGTTTTCACAGAGGAGCTACCTGAAATATAAAATAAAGTGTCTCCATGGCGACTTTACTGCATTTAGTGTCCCCTTTTTGTTTTTCTCTTTTTTTAAGAAGACAGAGGTGGCATTATCCTTGCAGTGCAGGGAACGAAGGAGGGAATTCCCTGAAGCAACAGGGCTTCGGCAGATACTGGGAGATACTCAGTTCTTCATTCCCCAGCAGGCATTACCATCTGCACTGGGTGTGCTCCAGGCAGCCAGCTAGGGCCTTCTCTCATTCTGCTTAACAAATGGTGGTAAAGTTCATCACAGTTCCTTAAAACACAGTCCAAAGGGGTGTCAGGCTTACTTGCTTTGTTACCCATTTTCACGTTCAATATCCTTAAGATTTTATCACAGAAATCACAAAACAAAACGCACAAAAACAAACAAACAAAAAACATATAGAACACAGAACAAAACACACACACACACACACTCAAAAAAAAAAAAAAAAAAAAAAAAAAAAACAGAATCCCGGTGCCAAAACAGAAAAACAGATGAGCAATTCAACGTCTTGCTAAAGCTCTGGGGTAGGAGCGCATGCGTGTCCCTCGGCACCTCTCTAACCTTCCAGAGGAATTCCCTACAGAACGGAACAGAGGACAGAACGATTCTCATTACTATCCTGGACAGGAGTGAATGTGAGCCTCCCCAGGCCACCTCTCTGTCATTAGAAGAGATCTCCCTTAACCAGATATAAGATGTTATCAAGGTGCCACTTACCTATGGAGGCCTCCTCCACCAGGTACTTGCTAATAGTTTCAGTGCGGTGGTTCACTGCAGTGCTCCCCAGACCGACGGCTCACTCCAAGGCCTTGGAACATCTCAAGTTGTGCACCCCCTAGAGTGGCTCCCCAGCCCGTAGCCCTGGAGGGAAGGCCAGCTTCAGAATTTTCAGCAGTCTGGTCTTGTGATCTGGTCGGGCAGGGTCATCTCACTGGGGAACTCCAAAATGTTGGAATAGGATGCAAGAAAAGACCAGTGACTCCAATTAAAATCAAATTAAGGCAGGCTTATTATTAAAACTGGCCAGGCTGCCTCTCCCTCCAAAAATGGCGGGAACAAGACAGCAACACCACCTTTCCTACAGCCCAGCTATATAGCCCAGAAAGTTACACAAAAAGGGGGTTACAGATAACAGAACTTTGAAAGCATCACACTGATGGTAGTTTACATTTTTTTTGCTGGCCCCAACATCAGAAATTATGAGGACCATTAGAGACTCAGAGAGGGTCGTTGTCTGGCCTGGGAAGGCCAATATTTATTAGGTGTCACTAATGTTTCAGAGAGCACTGTTATCTGGTCAGAGAGCCAGGCATGGATGAGTTCAAGGCACGGACAGGCATTCCAAGCAGGTTCAGAATTTGCAGTAATTTATAGTAAAGCCCAAATTATCTTTTCATGGCTTTCTGGCAAGATGGCTCCCAATTCTAATAAAAGATCAGGTTGGGTCTATCAAGCCTGTCCTTTACTTTTGGAAACTCCTCTACAACCTGCAAGGTTGTGAACTCCTGACCATTTTACATTCCAGATATGTATTCACAGATTTTCTAACTCATGTCCTCCAACTGTGTCTTACTTGGGGTGAAGGTAATATCAAGGCATTGTTCTGGATGAGAGTGGGAAGATTTTTGTGTAGCACATATTTGCATACACATTTAGGAGATCACTCCTCCTAAACACTGATTTGGAACAGAAAATTCAATCTATGGGGGAGCTTCCTAGCTGAACAACATTATACATAAATACAAGTTCATTAAATAAATAGTTTTGGATCAGTGGATGATATATATTTCAAGATGGATTTAAATTGGCATATATATTGCTAGATTTTAATGTCCATGTGACTTTTGTGTTTATAATGTTTTGTGATTTATGTGGATTTATAATCAAATTTTCACAAGATTATTCTCAGAAATATTCATCCAACTTAAATACATACTTTTTTCCTAGTACTGAAAAGTAACTTCAGTGAATGGTGGATAAAAATCCTAATATTTCTACAGTAACTGACGCAGATTAACATCAATGCAATTAGATTCCTATGGGACATGATGTGTATTTTGATGTTCATTTTTATTCAACATTGGTACATTACTATTTCTGCAGTTTATGCACATTATATATAGTATGATATATAATGTTCAATCACTTCCTTCTTGAGAACACATGTATTCTTACAGGTTTCTTGACTATTCTTTTCATGAGACTTCTTTCCAAACACATTATTGTTGATTTCCATAATCACTTTTGAAACAAAACTCACACACTTTTCAGGATAAACCACAACCATAATATTACCATTAGATGTATAACTGGTTGCAGTGAATGATTGTATATCAATATGAGATTTCTTTTATATTTTCAGATATCAATTCAATCCATTATTTAAAGTAGAGCAAGTTATATTATTTACACACAGTATGGTTTATTCATGCATTATCTGCATATTCATAGACACAGGGTACACCTATTTGTACCCTCAATAGTAATTTATACATCTACAAAATATTGCTACAGAAATGGTGGAAGAAATACTCAAGTCACCTGATCTACATATACATTTTATCACAATAATATTCTGGACACAAAATGCAAAGGTCACACTTATGATTTTACCAAAGCCTAAATAAAAAGTGAGCATGGATTAATAAAAACATCCATGTCCTGGTTACCTAATGCTCTCAAAAGTCAATCCAATTTGTGACAACATATTAGTTTCTGCCTAAGGTTATATATTCAGACTCAAACCGTTGAAAATGTCTAAACAAATTACACACTTCATACTTTTACTGACTTCCTAATGTCTCTATTTATATCTGCTTTCCTACATATTTTCCCCAATTCGTCATTGTGACTGACTCTTTACATGTGCTGACATTTACATTCACTCTCTACCCGAAACCTTATTTGTAAAGAACTTTTGGTACAAATCCTATACTCATTCTTCTTTCTAAACCTACTGACTATCTTGCTAATCCTACAGACTATCCCTTTTTTATTGGATATTCTGTATGTTATTCAATCATCTAGTGTATACGATCCTATTTCTTTGTATATCAATTTATCTGAGACATCTGTGCAGAATATAATTCAAAGCAAAGTATGCTACTCAAGGGCCCAAAGTCCTACTTGGCTTCAAGTCTTCCCTAGATTTCTGTTTCCATACTTATATTTCACCTATATATTCTTGTAAATATCTCAGGTTCCCAATACCGTTATTCATCCAGCAGAATGATTCCTAACGCAAATAGAACATGATATTAACATTAACCATACACTGTTCCCTCAATCTAACTTTACAGCAGTGCAGGGATAGAGTTGGTCTTACAATCCAGGAATATAGGGGATCTTCCACCTGCTGAGAATCTCAAAGATCCATGCAGAAATTATCCCTGAAGAAGATATAGAATGCTATGAAGGACCTGAGAGAGCAAAAGTCATTTTCCATGGCAAACAACCTGGTCAGGATGAAGAGATGTGTCTGAATAAGCCTCTCACATTTTAATGTAGACAAAATGGACCAAACCAACCCTGTGTGGAGATCTCTCTCCCAGTACCTATTGTTGATATACCATTCTAACTTGTGAAAGTGTCACAGGAAGTAGGGGCAGCCTCCATCTCATGGGACCTTAGGAAGAAACTGTTAGGACAAAGTGTTTTCCAAGGATGTGAGCTCATTCAGTTCATGAAGGAAGTGACCTACCTCACTTCTTTGTGATGGAACTCTCTGAACTTTGGATCCCGGAAACCAGGCACCCAGGGTCAGGCCCAGTAACAGTCACAGAGATCTCACTTTTTTGGATTTATCATGGAAAGAGTCAGTCTTTCTTGGTACTTACAGATGTGAAGATGTTCAAATGCCAGAAAAAATCTGAAGAGGTGTCTTCAGTGAGAATGCAGGTAGTGGCGGCTCAAAGCTGGCTCCTGACAACTTCACAGAGTGGGCCAAGGAGTCCAGATTTGAGAACAGACAGGCCATTTCGGGTGAACAAAGAATGGCTCACCAGGCAGAGGACACTCCGGTTAGTAACAGACGTTCTTGGGGGAAGGAGGTGCATTTGTGGGAATGAGTGTGGGTTTGTGGTTTTGTCTCATGTTCTGAGAATAGGTAGGAAAGTTGGTTTGTTTGGTTTGGAGTGGACTGTTTCTATTAAGTCATTTGACAAGGCAAGTGTTTCTATGTCTGTGTATCCCACTGTGTCCGTGGGTGTAGACATTACAAAAGAAAATGCATCAATGGATGTGTCCTGTCTAGGAGAAAGCTTCCCAACATTCACGCTGCCCAATTTATAAAAGGACAGAGGGTTGCCTTATTTGTGGGCAAGACCTGAAATCTTCCTAAGTTCCTGTTTTCTTCCTGAATTCTGGCCACTCTCCAGAATAGGCTCATGATTTTGTGACCAAGATAGGTACCACCTCCAAGCTCTGTGACTTGGCCATGTACTGGATAGCTGAAGGGAATGGCGAGAATCTCAGAAAACTCAGATATCAATGTTACCAGGAAAGTCTCAGTGGAGAAACCCTGCTTTGGGACTTTTGCTTACCTATTGTTCTATAGCACTGAATGTCAGGAAGGTCTTTGCCTAAGGCCACCCCGTTGTGAAGCCTGAATAAAACAGTTCTCTAATGTAAATGAATGGGCATCACCTGTCCCTTTTTGAGTAATTGATTTCGAAAGGAATGTGTCTGAATCAGCCTGTTGGCCCTGTGTGAGGCTGTGGCTTAGATTCTCAGCACCTGATGGATCTAAAGAAAGATGCCATGTGTGCATCCAAAACCAAAATGGCCAAAAGAGTACTCATTATGGATGAAGTCTCTCGCCTTCCTCTGTAAGTTTCCTGACCTCCATAAGGTGAGAATAGGAATCCTTTGGGTCAAATGAGTTTTTCAAAGCCCTTCAGAGTCTAGCCCATTGGTGCTTGGGTTTTCTCATGACCCCAATCCACATGAAGAATCTAAACCCCACAGTCAGTAGGCCTCAAATTGGAGAAGTGGAACAGTAATAATGGTAGGCCTATTTGATCACTCCTGGTTCAGAGGAAGGGTTTCCAGGCCACCCTGACTTTAGGCAAATGACGGGCAAGGGAGCTTATTTTGGACACTGTCTTGTCCAGCGCCCCTCATAGAAACCTCCAGCTAGAGGTTATGATGAGTGTCTATGTGGAAAAGATGAGGGCCATATGGGAGTGTTTTCGTTTAAATTTTGGTCATTTGTGTGGCGATTGGAAGAAATCACTGGGTCCACCTGGGCTTGAACTCTAGTGTGAATCCCTATAGAGACTGAATTCTGAAACTGACCTCAGAGAAGTATTGCCATGAGCTTTGTTGGGATTTTAGGAGCCCACGCATGAGAGTAGCCCTTATAAACTTAGATCAAGGCCACAGAGCACTGGGAATCTCAGCCAAGATAATCCATGATTTTCTTCTTAAAGTCTTGGCAGCCATAGCTGAGAGTCAAAACACACATGTACCTCACATTGTAGACTTCAATTGGACTGGCTTCATGTGACCTTTTGACAACTCTTTGGGAAGCCATGCCTATGAGAGTTCTCCAGAGTTTCATTGAAATGAGCTTCCTCAACATTTAATGGTTTTTGAAAACCACAGTTCCTCCAACTTCATCCTCAAAAAAATGGCTAGATAAACACCATGAAATTTTTGGAATTCCCATGACCAGGTGGCACTGGAGAATCTTTGGATGTCCTATTGCTAATCATGAGTGTATCAGACAGTGCCTTGACTGACTAGGTTTTTTGAAAATTGTGTAGAACAGAGATGCCAGTAAGTTGGAGCCTGCAAATTAGTGGGCCTAGAGCAGTGGTGTGAAGGTGTGTGATAAAATGTGTGGTGGGGCCATGTGGATCTGCCACTGGCTTCCAAATGGCTTGTGAATGACATGGTACATCCAGCAGAACCTTCCATGTAAAGGCATCTTTTTGTATAGGGAGATTTCAAGGCAATGTTCAGAATCAGGTTGCTATGGACAAAGGGGCAACCCATGTGGGATAGAATCCTGGTTGGTGCATTCACATGCAGACCATGACCTCCACACGTGACAGAACTCCCTCCAGCACTGTGTCCCAGTTGATCTCCTTGTATTTCATGAAGAAAATACCAAAGTCCCAGTGCAGCAGCAAGAACCACCACGAAAAGTGGAGGAGGACCAAATGGCTTCACAGTTCACACGGTGAGTCACTTAGCTCCCAGTGGCCATAGTTTAACTACAAAGAGAGTATTCGCACTGCTGCCTCATGTTCATTGGAAAATTAGAAACAATGTCCTCCAGGTCACATAGATGCAGACCCAGCTTTGATGGTCTCACTAGAAAGTAAGCTAAAGCTACTGACAACAACATATATTTCAAGTGCCCAACCTCAGAGGCAGTTTATCAAGAAGTCTTTAGGCCAGCAGAACTCCATGTTTGTGGAGTGTTTACCATGTGCCTTACTTTTGGAAACTGCTCTACCACTTCCAAGTTTGTGAAATCCTGAGTATATTCCATTCCACATATGCATTCACAGATTTTCTAACTCTTCTCCTCTAATTGTGTCTTACTTGGGGCGAAGTTAATGTCAAGGCATTGTTGTGGATGAGAGTGGGAAGATTTTTTGTAGCACATATATGCATACACATTGGATTCATTTTCCAATTTTCCATTCGAAATACTTAATCCCTGACACTAACTCATAAACTACTAGACTCTGACTGCTAATCCTAATATGATGGAGAAAACTAACCCAAACAGAATAGAAATACAAGCAGTTCAAAGGAGGCATGGTGTATATTTGGACTTGCCATTTGCATTATGAAGGGTAGGTGTTATAAATCTAGTTAATTTTTAATTGAAATAGTTCTCCTTGTGTTTTTAAAGTTAATAAATATATAAATTCCTGTCTCCCTTTCCCTGTAGCCTATTCAGAACATGTATTTTTAAATGCACATATAGAATCCTACCTGGTATCACATGTACATTCTTGTGAGGTGGCTGACTTGGCAGATACAAATTATGAGAAGAGATCACTCCTCCTAAACCCTGTTGGATCTTAAAATTCAACCTATGGGTGAGCTTCCTAGTTGAACAACATTAAACATAAATCCATGTTCAGTAAAAAAATATTTTTGCATCTGTGGATGATATATATTTCATGATAAATTTCGATTGGCATATATATTGGTAATTTAATGTCTCTGCATGTGTGTTTTTTGTATATATATACTCTCCAGATTTTTCAAAATATGAAATATATGTGTCTTATATACACTCCCTAAATTCATTCATGTTCATGTGTATGGATTTATAATCACGTATTCACAAGATTATTCTCAGAAATATTCATCCACCTGAAATACATATTTGTTACCAGTACTGAAAACTAACTTTAGTTAACGTTGCATACAAATACTAAATTTGTACAGTAACTGACCCAGTTTAACATCAATGCAAGTAGATTACTATGGGACATGATGTGTATTTTGACATTCATTTTTATTCAACACTGCTACATTACTATTTCTTCAATTTATGCACATCATAAGATATATATTTCATCCACAAGTTAGCAAACTTATAGGCATTTGTTTCACTTTCAATAACTTCCTGCTTCAGAACACATGGATTCCTCCAGGTTTCTTGTCTGGTCTTTTCATGAGACTTCTTTCCAAACACATTATTTTCAACTTCCATAATCAATTTTGAAGGAAAACTCACACACTCTTCATGATAAATCATAATCCTAATATAACGTTTAGATGTTTTACTGGTTGGAATGAATGTATGTATATCAATATAAGATTTCCTTTATATTTTCAGATATCAATTGAATCCATTATTAAATTTGGAATCCATTATATTATTTATTCACAGTATTGTCTATTCATGCATTATCTCTATATTCATATCACAGGGTACACCTATTTGTACCCCCAATAATAATTTGTACATTTCGACACAGAAGCAATGGTCACACTTATTATTTTACCAATGTAAATGTCAGGCGAGCATCGGAGGAAGAGACTACCAGGGACTGTCTAATGCAACAGCCAAAAGTTTATGGGGGTCCAACATGCTGGGGCTCAGAGCTCCCTTGAATAGAGCAGAGAGCCCTGAGAACAGCTTAAGCAGAGCTTATATACTTTCCTTGGAGAGGGCAGGGAGGGAAGATTATTGATGGGTCAGCGCGAGTGGGCAGTTTGCGTGCAAATGGGTGAGGGAGTACATTCTGCAGTTTTGCAGTTGGTACAGAACATTCAGGGAACAAGATTAGCGAACAGTTCTCAAGATATCAACAGTGTTTTGTTAAGCATACCGTAAAACTGGAAGTGACAATTACCTATTTTATTTACCTTTCATTCCCCACTTTCTTTTGGTTACATTAAATCATAATAGTGATCATTGAGGATGTCACATTTTATGTTTGCTAGTGTGGTATATTGATTTCTGATTACCATAAGTTTAACTTGTCCAATTTGAGCTTGGAGAAAGGAAACTACACGGTTGAGCAAACAGGGTCCTACAGTTAGCAATAATGTGAGGATTATTAATGAACCGGCCAGGGCTGATAAAAGCATAGTTACCCAGGGGGACTCTGTGAACCAAGACTCAAACCACCCTTTTTGGGCCTCTCTCTCTTGTTGATGCTCTTCAATGCGTCTTCTTAATTTAATCATAGATTCTTTTACAACTCCAGTATGGTAGGCATAATAACAACATTCTTCCCTCAATGCAGGACAAAGGCCCCTTCTCTCATGAAGAGGAGGTCGAACCCTCGCCTGTTCTGTAAAACAACTTCAGAGAGAGAGGTTAAAGATTCTTGTAAAGCTGTGATGGTGGTTTTTTAATATCTTTAAGTTTTGGTCTATTGCTGCTTCTAATTGGGTCATTTGTTGTGTCCCATGGATTAGGGCAGTGGTTCCTGTGCCCTTCTCTGCAGCAACTACTATTCCTCATAGGATGGCTAAAGTGAAGGATACAGGTTGCCAGCGGAACCGGGTTGTATGCCCCCCTATTTGAAATTTAAATGATCCTGCCTCATGATAGAGCACTCGGGGAAACATCTGCACCATTACATAATTAATCACATCTGTTGATAATTTTATGAATAAACAATGTTTAAGTATATAGAATTATACTGTTGTAGGTATGGACAAGGCAAGGCACCTAAGATAGCACCAAAGATAGGGAAACAGTCCTATTTGGTTGCAACCGGATATAGAGGGCATTGCTTCTGTTGTAATCAATTAATCCCCTGAATCCCAAGTTTAGGTAGTTTCAGAATTTTGTACCCAACATGTAAGGGAAAAGACTCAGAAATTCACAGTCTGCAGAAGTTCACAAAAAGCAGTTTTTGGTTCTGTTTTTATTTTCCTCTTCTCTGGGAAAGATAACTTATTAAGGACACCTGGGAGGGGGAGAGCTTTTTTCTTCTCTTTTATTTTCTCCCTGCCAGCTGTTACCATGGAGCCCAGTTGGTAACTTCTTTATCTTGGAAATGTAGCCATCTCTGGAAGCCTCAGCTCAAGGCCAGAGGCCTTGTTCACATATTTTGTGAAAAACTAGTAAGGGGGTGTCTAGCTTAGAAGGGCTGATTTTTCCAGCCAGTGGCCAAGTATAACAGAGCAACACGAAAAGAGGAAGTTTATCTACACTGAACTCTTTTATAAAGACTTTGTTGCTGAAAGTCCTAAAGTCAGCCACGATGAAGACTTCTGGAGAAGGCCATTTAAGATTTTTCTGTGGGCCTGGTACAGAGGGGAAGATGGGGAAGGCGGGGGGTGAGAGCAGTTCTGTGGTTCTGAGAATGAGGAAAAAGAGATATAAAAGAATAATGGGAAAAGGGTTTGGGATTTTCATGGCAACAAAACTTGAGCAATAGAACAGGTAGAGCAGATGGGAAGACGGGAATGAGTATCTAAAAAGCCTGTGAGGGACTTTAAATTCTTAGTAACCTGTTTTTAGTGATGACAAAGCAACTTTAAAGGCCATTTTCATTACATCTTGGATAGGCGTCTGAGGGCACTCCTCAGCTGGTTTGAGCTTTGGGTTAGCTGGTAAGAGGACCTGGTGGGACCCGGTGTGGGCACTGACAGGAGAAGAGAGGAGTGAGTGGGTGGAAGGGTACCTCAGTACCTGCTGCCTCAGCATGGGGGCAATGGTCTGAGAACCAGAGGAGGTGTGGGGTTTTGATCTAGTAATTGGAGGGGAGAAATCAGGTTGTTGATGTGAGAGTGACAGCAGAGAATCTGGAGCAGAAGGATCTATTGGAGAAACATATTTCGTGATGTGAGCAAAGGAGGGAAAAGGCCTACACATAGGGGAATTTTCTTCAATCCTTTTGATCACTTGCCGAAGTTGAAATAGTCACACAGAATTTGAGGATCTAGAGACCCCTCTGGGGGCCATCGGTTTTGGTTGTCTAATTGGTAATATGGCCAATGCTGTGAACTGAATTTGATGAGGAGTTTGGGTTCCACCAGGCAGCCCCTGTATGCTCACATCCCCATGACTTACGGAAGAAGACGGCTTTTCCCCCACACAGCCGTTGTTGTTTGTGGCTTTGATAGTCCACCGGGCATACATAGTAATCTAGGCTAGCCAACCTGCATCAGGCTTGCGTGTTCCTACATCCATAATGTTTGTTTCCATTATCTATGGTACGGGAGAAATTTAATGGAATTTTAGTGGGATCCTCTTCATCAGAGATATCCCAATTGGAAAGACGTATACCCAGCTGACAAATATCTGGGTGGAGAGTTGGCCACCAGGTCCCTAAGGGGGCTGTATGTGAGACAGACCATACTTCTTGTCTAATTGGATTTGTGATCAGCCATCGCTGCTGAATGGGCTGATGATGGTTAGGACTAGTGGTGGCCAAGGGGAGAGTCTATAGCCTTATCCACATGGCAAATATGCAATTTGAAAGGGTTACCAGTCTTTTCCACTTTCAAGCCAGTGTCTGGACAGGGCACAGGCTTGAGATGAGAATTAGGATCCAGGAAGTGATTCCGTCTACCTTTACCACTGTAGGTTTTATAATTAGCACCTGGTATGGTCCTGTCCAGCGGGGTTCCAGGGATGACACCTGATGTCATCTTATGTAGATGAAGTCTCTTTTTTGATATCGATGTGGAGTCTCCTCTTCACCAGGTTGGTAGGCAGTGGCCAGCTGTTTTGACAGGTATCCCTGAGTTCTTTCAATAGCTTTAAGTTTGTCAAGCAAGGGGGTGTGGAAGGGATCGGTAGGTCTTAGAGTTGTGGTTAGGTCCTTACTGGAGGAGGGGTCCCATAGAGAATTTTATAGGAGGTGAGGTTACACAAAGAAACAGAGGGAGTATTTCTTGCATGAAACAGTGCATAAGGCAGGAGCATAGTCCAATCTTTGATGCCCTCTCTAAGCTTAATTTCGTTAAGGTCTCTTTAATGGTTCTATTAATTTTTTTAACCTGTCCTGAGCTCTGCGGTCTATAAGCACAATGTAACTTCCAATTTATCCCCAGGATCCTGGCTAACCCCTTACTTACCTGGGCCATGAACGCCGGTCCATTATCAGACCCTATTACCTTAGGTAGGCCGTATCATAGAAAAATATCTTTCAGGATTTTCTACCACCATTTGTGCCTTTTTTTTTGTGGGGAAGGCTTCAATCCATATTGAAAATATATCTACAAACACTAGGAGATATTGAAGTCCATACCTTGCTGGCTAAATTTCAGTAAAGTCCACTTCCCAGAATTTCCTGGTCTGGTTGCTCATAGGCGCTTTCCTACAGGAAGCTTGGAAGGGTAATTGTTCTATTGACAGAATGGACAGGGTTTTGTTACCCGTTCAGTTATGTCCTTTCGCTGTGAGTCGGTTAGTGGAAAACTCTGTTCTTGATCCTTCAGGAATGCCTGCAGTTTCTTTGGACCAAGGTGTGTGAATTGATGTACATTTTTAACGTAGTGTAGGGCTTTCTGAAATTGCAGGCTTGGCTCAGTGAAGTTGAGGAGTTCAGTGCCAGTGTCGTAAGATGTTATCAAAAGCTTGCTGGTGCTCAGGGGTCCATTGGAATTGGGCATCTCCCTTTAACAGCGGGTATAAAGGAGAAGTTAAGGACACAAACACAGGAATCCATAACCTGCAAAACCCAGTAGTCCCAAGAAACTCTTTGTGTTGTCTGCTGCTGGGGGGGGGGGTATCTGCACAACCGTTTGTTTTCTGGGCTCAGTGAGCCAACGTTTACCACCTCTAAGGGAATAGCCCAGGAAGACTACTTCTTGCTGGCAAATTTGGGGTTTTTTGGAAGAAGCTCTATACCCGAGTTGAGCAAGCTTACATAATAGTGCTTGGTTCCCAGACTCACAGTTTTCCTTGGTGTTGGCTGCAGTAGCAGGTCATCCACGTATTGAAGCTGGGTGACTTCGGGGTGCATAGTTCTGAAGTTGTTGACATCTCTGTGGAGGGCTTCATCAAAGAGAGTGGGGGAGTTTTTGAACCCCTGTGGGAGTCTATTCCATGTTAGTTTACCATACGTTCCGGTTTCTGGGTCTACCCACTCAAAAGCAAACAGAAACTGACTGTCTTTATGCAGAGGCATGCAAAAGATAGCATCTTTATGTCCATACCATTTCTACTCAGGGTTCAGAGTGATAAGCAGATTGTACAAATTATTTACCGTGGGGTGAATGTCCTGCACTCTGTTGTTGATCTCTCTTAGGTCTTGAACGGGGATAGTCCCCAGTTCCTGGATTTTTTACTGGTAGCAGGGGAGTGTTCCAGGCCGATTGACAGGGCCTTAGGACCCTAAAGCCAGATATTTCTGAATATGGGGCCTTAACCCATCTTTAGCATTTTTGCTCAGAGGATGTTGTTTGACATTGATTGGGGAGGCTGAGGTTTTTAACTCCACTGTTCTTGGAGGTTGTTTCATGGCTAGGCCTAACCCAACAATTTTTGCCCAGGCATCTGGGTAATCTGTTATCCATTTCTGGGGTAGCTTGCCTGTTTGATCAGTCTTGGGGTGTGTGAAAAGTGGATGTTCATCTTTGACTGACATTTATAAAGCCATGACTATAGGAGTTTTTAATGAAGGATTTAGAAATTTCATTTTGGGGCCTTCGGGGTTAAAAGTTGTTTTGGCCCGGAGCTTACTGAGCAGATCTCTGCCCATCAATGGGGCCAGGCATTCTGGGATTACTAGGAAGGAATGTTGGATTTTTCCTTTCCCCATGTCCATGGTCCTCTTAGTTGTCTAAGTCTGATATTTACTGCTGTTAGCCCTTTGAACTAGAGACCTTTTATTTGATAGAGGGCCCAGTGGGGCCTTAAGGGCTGAGTATACTGCTGCTGTATCCACTTCAAAGTTTATGGGGTCCCCTTCACTTCAAAAGTTACCCTGAGCTCGGGGAAGGGATCCGAGCCCCGACATTCTCAGTCAACCTCCAGAGTCAGAAAGGCTGTCTGGCGTGGCTGTCTCTTTCTAGGGCACTTTTTGGCTCAGTGTCCTTTTTCTTTACAGTAGGCACATTGATCTGAGGCCAAGGGTGGCCTCTGGTGGGGACCCAGGTATTGTTTCTTGTCTCCCTGTTTCTTAATTTCTGGCCTATTTATTGTTGTGACCAGGACCTTAGTTAATACCTTCATCTCTCTTTTTCATCTGTCATCCTCCCTTTGCTCCCTTTCATTCTCTCTGTTTCTCTCTTATAGGATACTTTCTCGGCTACCCTGAGTAAATCTCTCAAAGTCATATCTTGTAATCCATCTAAGTATTGTAACTTTCTTTTAATATCCAGATCAGCTTGCCCAATGAAGGCCATCATGACATATGTCTTTTGATCCTCTGCCTGAAGATCGAAAGGAGTATATCTCCTATACGCCTCCATAATTCTCTCTAGAAACATAGAGGGATATTCATCAGGCCCTTGAATAATCTCTCTTACCTTGGCCAAATTATTTGGTTGGCTAGCGGCTGGTTGGAAACCCACTATTAGGGCCCGGCAATAAGTGGACAGATGCTCCCTACCTTCAAAGGTGTCGGGGTCCCAGTTGGGTCAGTTCAAGGGTAAGCCGGCTTTGATTATGTTGGGAAGTTGTGTTGGTCACCCATCTGGTCCGAGGATATTTTTTTCTAGCTTCCAGAAAGTTTCTCTCTCGTTCCTCTGTCATGAAGAGAATCCCTAGGATTTGTTGGCAGTCATCCCAAGTAGGCAGGTGTGAAAACGCCAGGGAGTTCTTTGAGTTCTTTTAGCCGGGCCAGCTTTCTCCAGGGAAGGAGGGGCTGTGTGTGTGACAAGGGGGAGTCATCTGGTGGGCGCTGGGCCGGCCTAGCTTTCTCCAATGGCGGAGAGGCTGAGTCAGCAGCAAAGGAATCACTTAGAGGTTGTTGGGGGTTGGTGGACGACGGCAGCGGATAAGAAGGGTAGGAGAGTCCAGTAGAGTCTTGAGACTCAGGGAGAACAGAGGTTGGAGGAGGAAGAGCAGAGGGTTTGTGAGATAGAATCATGGTGGAAGGAGTAGGAGTGGGCGCAGAGACAAAGAAAGGCTTCACCCATGTAGGAGGAGATTTGCAGAGGTCCTGCAATGTTAAGATATATGGCTGTTGATCTGGATGTCTATGTGGCCACGGTTGAAAGACAAAATCTCTGACGTTTCAAATTAGTGGGAAGTAGATGTTTCTAGGGGCTATCCAACTCCAAAGGTGGGTCATTCTGAGGCACAGAGGGTCTGCCAGGTCCAGCAATTTACTGAAAAAGAAAGATTCTGGGCCTTGCACAGACTTTGGTCCAGTGATCAAGGGTCAGGAAGAGAGGTGTTGAAGTGCTCTGTCCCAAAATGAGAGATACACAAACAGTGAAAGAAATCACACACTACACTGACAAGACAAGACAATAAAGACAGGCAATGGACGTCCAATACTGAGGCCAGGACTGAGTAGCCGGCAAAACCTGATGGGCTGGCAATACTGAATCCGAAGCAAAATATCACTGAGTCAAGGAGACTATTGTTCCTCAATTTCCTGAGTCCTCTGGGGCATCCCCCAGGGACGTGGCCTGTGGCTCTGTGACACGTATGTCAGCCTCTGTCAGAGAGAGCTCACGCTCATCACCAATAGCCATTTTGCCAAGCCCTAACCTGAAACCTAAAACCAAAAAGAGTTCCCTTACTTACCCTGAAAAGAGCCCCTTGGGGATCTTTCATCCGCCGCTGCCGGATCTTGCTCGTGCCTCCAGATGTAAAGGTCGGGCAAGCATCAGAGGAAGAGACCACCAGAGGAATGTCTCAAGCAACAGTAAATGGTTTATTATGGGTCCAGCATTCTGGGGCTCAGAGCTCACTTGAATAGAGAAGAGAGCAATGAGAACAGCTTAAGCAGAGCTTATATGCTTTCCTTGGAGAGGGCAGGGAGGGAAGTTTATTGATGGGTCAGGGCAAGTGGGTGGTTTGCGTGCAAACGGGTGAGGGTATACATTTGCAGTTTGGCAGTTGGGGACAGCACATTCTGGAAACAAGATTAGCAAACAGTCCTCAAGACTTCAACAGTGTTTTGTTAAGCATACAGAAAAACAGTAAGTAACAAGTACCTATTTTGTTAACCTTTCACCAAAGCCTAAATGGAAAGTGAGCATGGATTACTAAACACATCCATATCCAGGTTGCCTAACGCTCTCAAATCAATCCTATTGGTGACTACATATTTGTTTCTTCTTAAGATAATATATTAAACCTCAACCCTGTTGAAAATGACTAATCCTATCACTCACTTTATATTTTCCTGATTTCCTAATGTCTCTATTGATATCTGCTTTCCTACATATTTTCCCCAGTTCATCATTGTGACTGACTCTTCACATGTGCTGACATTTACATTCACTCTTTATCCGAAACCCTATTGCTAAAGAACTTTTGGTCCAAATCCTATACTCACTCTTTTTTCTAACATACCGACTATCTTCCTAATCCTAAAGACTATCCCTTTTTGACTGGATGATCTCTTCGACAAGCAATCATACAAGGTACAAGGTCCTATGCCATTGTATATTGATTTATCTGAGACATCTGTGCAGAACATAATTCAAAGCTAAGTATCCCAATCAACAGCCCAATGCCCTTCCTGGATTCAAATCTTATCTAGATTTCTGTTTTCAAACTTATATTTCACCAATATATTCTTGTAAATATCGCAAGTTCCCAATACCATTATTCATTAAGCAGAATGATTCCTAACTCAAATGAAACATGTTATTAAGCCTAACCATACATTGTTCCCTCAAACTAACTTTACAGAAGAGCCGAGACAGAGTTTATCTTACAATACAGTAATGTAGGGGATCTTCCACCTGCTGAGAACATCAAAGGACCATGCAGAAATTATACCCTGAAGAAGTTGCAGGCAGCTATGAAGAACCTAAGAGGGGAAAAGTCATATTCCATGGCAAACAACAGGGTCAGTATGAAGGGATGTGTCTGAATCAGCCTCTCCTTTCGTAATGTAGAGAACTGATGAAACCATGCCTGTGTGGAGAGCTGTTTACAGGTGCCTATGGTTGATATACCATTCTAACTTGTGAAAGTGTCAAAGGAAGTAGGGGCAGCCTCAATTTCATGGGACCTTTCGAAGCAACTGTTAGGACAAAGTGGTGGCCAAGGTAGTGACCTCATTCAGTTCCTAAAGAAAGTGACCTCAGCTCTCTTCCTTGGTGATCAAAAAATCTGAAATTGTGATGCAGGAAGCCAGGCACCCAGAGCCAGTCCCAGTCCCAGTCCCAGTGGTCTCACTTGTTTGGATTTACCAAGGACAGAGTCAGTCTTCCTTGGTACCGACTGATATGAGGATTGTCAAATGGCAGAAGAGCTCTGAAGAGGGGCCTTTCCTGAGAAAGCAGGTATTGGTTCACCACTGGCTCCTGACAACTTCACAGTGTTGGCCAAGGAGACCAGATCTGAGAAAGGACAGGCCATTTCAGGGGAACATAGTATGGCCCACCAGTTAGAGGACACTCCAGATAGTCACAGACCTACTTGGGTTAAGGAGGTGCCTTTGTGGGTGTTCAGTGAGTTTGTGCTTTTCTCTCATGTTCTGAGAATAGATAGAAAAGGCAGTTTTTTTGGGTTGGAGTGGACTGTTTCTAGTAAGTCGTTTGACAAGGCTAGTGTTTCTAAGTCTTGAGTATCCCACTGTGTCCGTGGTTGTAGACATTAGAAAAGAGAAGGCATCAAAGGATGTGTCCTGTCTAGTAGAAAACTTCCCAGCATTCATCCTGCCTAATTGAAGAATGGACTTTGGTTTGCCTTATGGATGGGCAACACCTACTAAATTCCTAAGTTCCTGTTTTCTTCCTGAATTCTGGCCACTCTCCAGAATAGTCTCATGGTTTTGTTTCCAAGATATGTACCACCTCCAAGCTCTGAGACATGTCCATATACTTGATAGCTGTAGAGAATGGGAACATCTTAGAAAACTCAGATATCAGTGTGACCCGGAAATTCTCAGTGGAGAAACCCTGCTTTGGTTCATTTGCTTACCTATGGTTCTGTTGTCCTGAATGTCAGGAAGGTCTTTGCCTCAGGCCACCCCTTTGTGAAGCCTGAAGAAAACAGTTTTCAAATGGAAATGAATGGGCATCACCTGTGGATCTTTGCTTAATTGCTTGTAAAAGGATGTGTCTAAATCAGCCTCTTGGCCCTGTATGAGGTTGTGGCTTAGATTCTCAGCACATGATGGATCTAAAGATAGATTGCATGTGTGCAATCAAAACAAAAATGGCCAAAATCTGTCATTGTTGATGAGTCTCTTGCCTTCCTCTGTTAGGATTCTGACCTCTATCAAGTGAGAATAGGGATCCTTTAGGTCAAATGAGTTCTTTGAAGAACTGCAGAGGTGCTTGTGTTTTCTTGTGACTCCAAATCACTTAAAGAATCTATCCCTGATAGTCAGTAGGCCTCAAATTGGAGAAGCAGGCCTATTGGATCACTCCAGGTTCACAGGAAGGGTGACCATGCCACCCTGACTTTAGGCAAATGAGGGGCAAGGAAGATTATTTCGGACACTCTCTTGGGATGCGTCCCACATGAAAAACTCCAGCCAGAGGTAATGATGAGTGTCTCTCTGGAAGAAGGTGAGGACCATGTGGAAGTGTTTTGGTTTTAATTGTAGTCATTCGTGTGGCAGTTGGAAGAGATGACTGGATCCACCTGGGCTTGAACTCTGGTGTCATTCCCCTTAAACACTCAGTTCTGGATCAATCATCAAAGAAGTATTGCCATGAATTGTGTTAAGAATTTAGGAGGCCATGCATGAGAGTCTCCGTTGGAAACTGAGATCTAGTCCTAGGGTGGCTTTCCACAGAGCACTGGGAATCTCAGCCAGGATATCAAATTATTTTTTTCTGAAAGACTTGGAAGCCATATTTGCTAGTCAAAACACACATGGACCTCAATTGTAGACCTCGATGGGCCTGGATTCATGTGACTTTTAGGCCACTCTTTGGGAAGCCTTGCCTGTGAGAGTTCTTCAAATTTTTCATTGAAATGAGCTTCATCACCATTGAATGATTCCTGAATGATTTGAAAGCCATAGTGCTTCCAACTTCATAATTGAAAATTGGCTAGATAAATACCATGGAATTTTTGAAATTCCAATGACCAGGTGGCAATGAAGAACATTTGGATGTCCTGTTGCTGATCACGAGTGTACCAGACAGTGCCTTGATTGACTGGTTTTGATGAAAATGGTGTAGAACAGAGATCTCAATAATTTGGATCCTGCTGAGTAGTGGGCCTAGAGCAGTGGTGAGCAAATGTGTGATAAAACATCTGAGGTGGGGCCATGTGGATCTGCCATTGGCTTCCAAATGGCTTGTGACTGACATGGTGCAGCCAGCAGACCCTTATATGTAAAGGCAACTTGTTATATGGAGAGGTTTCAGTGCAATGTTCAGAATCAGGTTGCTATGGTCAAGGGGGCATCCTATGTGGTATACAAGCCCTGTTGGTGCATTCTCCTGCAGACCCTGATCCACCACACGTGACAGAACTCGCGGCAACACTCTGTCCCAGTTGAACTCCTTGTATTTCGTGAAGCAAATACCAAACTCCGAGTGCAGCAGGAAGAAACATTAGGAAAAGTGGAGGATGATAAAATGGCTTCGCAGTCCATATGGGGAGACACTTAGCCCCCAGTGGCCACAGTTTACATACAAGAGAGAATTCAGCACTGCTGCTTCATGTTTATTGGAAAATTATAAACCATGTCCTCCAGATCACAGAGATGAAGACGCAGCTTTGATGGTCTCACTGGAAAGGAAGCTAAAGATCCTCACAAAAACATATATTTCAAGTGCCCAACCTAGAGACAGTTTCTCCAGACGTCTTTAGGCAGGCAAATCTCCATGTTTGTAGAGTTTTTACACTGTCCCTTACTTTTGGAAACTCCTCTACAATCTCCAAGGTTGTGAACCCTAAGCATTTTCAATTTCAGATATGTATTCAAAGATTTTCTAACTCTTCTCCTCTAATTGTGTCTTACTTGGGGTGAAGGTAATGTTAAGGCATTGTTCTGAATGAGAGTGGGAAAATTTTTTTGTAGTACACATTTGCATACACATTGATCCATTTTCCAATTTTCCATTCGAAATACTGAATCCCTGACACTAACTCATACCCTACTAGACTCTGACTACTAATCCTAATATGATGGAGAAAAATAAACAAAAAAAATGAAAATACAAGCAGTTCAGAGGAGGCATGGTGTATAGTTGGACTTCCCTCTTGCATGATAAAGGGTCGGTTTTATAAATCTACTCAATTTTTAATTGAAATAGTCCTCCATGTGTTTTTTTTTAAAGAGAGAGTTAGAGAGGAGAGAGAGAATTCTATAATATTTATTTTTTTAGTTATCGGCGGACACAACATCTTTGTTTGCACGTGGTGCTGAGAATCGAACCCATGCCGCACGCATGCAAGGCGAGCGCACTACGACTTGAGCCACATCCCCAGCTCTCTCCATGCGTTTTTAAAGTTAACAAATATGTGAATTCCTGTCTCCCTTTCTCTGTAGCCTACTCAGCACATGTACTTTTTATATGCACATATAGATTCCTACTTGGTATCACACGTATATTTTTATGAGTTGGCTGACTTGGCAGAAACAAATTGTAAGAAGAGATCAGTCCTCCTAAACGCTGTTGGAACTGAAAATCCAAACTATGGGTGAGCTTCCTATTAGAACAATATTATACATAAACCCATGTTTAGTAAAATAAATATTTTTGCATCTGAGGGCGATATATATTACATGATGAATTACGATTGGCATATATATATTGATACTTTTTAATGAATTTTTGTGTTTTTTTGTCTATATATATATATATATATATATATATATATATACATACACTCTACAGATTTTATAAAATATGAAATATATTTGTCTTATATACACTCCGTAAATTCATTCATGTTCATGTATGTGGATTTATAATCAACTTTTCACAAGATTATTCTCAGAAATAATCATCTACCTGAAATACATATTTGTTTCCCAGTGCTGAAAACTAACTTCAGTCAATGGTGCTTACAAATCCTAATATTTCTACAGTAACTGACCCAGTTTAACATCAATGCAAGTATATTCCTATGGGACATGATGTCTATTTTGACATTCATTTTAATTCAACACTGGTACATTACTATTTCTTCAGTTTTTGCACATCATAGGTTATATATTTCATTCACAAGTTCAGAAATTTATAGGAATTTGTTTCACTTTTAATCACTTCCTGCTTCAGAACACATGTATTCCTCCATGTTACTTGACTGGTCTTTTCATGAGACTTCTTTCCAAACACATTATTTTCGATTTCCATAATCAATTTTGAAGCTAAACCCACACACTCTTCAAGATAAACCATAACATTAATATTACCATTAGATGTATAAGTGGTTGGAATGAATGTGTGAATATCAATATAAGATTTCCTGTACATATTCACATTTCAATTCAATCCATTATTAAAGTTGGAACCAGGTATGCTATTTATTCACAGTATGGTCTATTAATGCATTATCTCTATATTCATAGACACAGTGTACACCTCTTTGTTCCCCCAATACTAATTTATACCTCTTCAAAACATTGCTCCCAAAAATGGTAGAAGAAATAAACATGTCACCTTATCTATCTATCTATCAATATATATATTTCTTTTTTTATCACAGTAATATTCTGGACACAAAAAACAAAGGTCATACTCATGATTGTATCAAAGCCTAAATGGAAAGTGAGCATGGATTACTAAAAACAACCATATCCAGGTTGCCTAATGCTCTCAAATGTAAATCCTATTGGTGACTACATATTTGTTTCTTTCTAAGATTATATATTCAACTTCAAGCCTGTTGAAAATGTCTAATCCTATAACTCAGTTTATACTTTGCCTGATTTCCTTATATCTCTATTGATATCTGCTTTCCTACATATATTCCCCAGTTCATCATTGTGTCTGACACTTCACATATGCTGATATTTACATTCAATGTCTACCCGAGACCCTATTGCTAAAGAAATTTTGGTCTAAATCCTATACTCACTCTTATTTCTAAACCTACTGACTATCTTCCTAATCCTACTGACTATTGCTTTTTGACTCGATGTTCTCTTCGACAATTAATCATCCAAGGTATAAGGTCCTAAACCATTGTATTTCAATTTGTCGGAGACATATATGCAGAACATAATTCAAACCTAAGAATCCCACTCAAGGACCCAATGCCCTTCTGACTTCGAATCTTACCTAGATTTCTGTTTTCATACTTACATTTCACCTATATATTCTTGTAAATATCACAGGTTCCCAATACCATTATTCATGGGGCAGAGAGATTCCTAACCCAAAAAAAACATGTTATTAACCCTAAACATACACTGTTCCCTCAATCTAACTTTACAAAATAGGAGGGACAGAGTTGGTCTTACAATACAGGAATGTAGGGGATCTTCCACCTTCTGAGAACATCAAAGGTCCATGCAGAAATGATCCCTGGAGAAGATATAGGCAGCTATGAAGGACCTGAGAGAGGAAAAGTCATCTTTTATGGTAAACAACCTGGTCAAGATGAATGGATGTGTCTGAATCAACCTCTGTCTTCTAAATGTAGAGAAGATGGACCAAATCAGGCCTGTGTGGAGAGCTCTTCCCAGGTGCCTATGGTTGATATACCATTCTAACTTGTGAAAGTGTGACAGAAAGAAGGGACAGACTCCATCTCATGGGACCCTTAGAAGTTACTGTTAGGACAAAGAGGTTGCCAAGGCAGTGACCTCATTCTGTTCCTGAAGGAAGTGACCTCACTTCACTTCCTTGGTGATGGAACTCTCTGAACTTGGGATCCAGGAAGAGAGGCACCCAGAGCCAGTCGCAGTCCCAGTCCCTGTGGTCTCACTTGTTTCAATTTACCAAGCACAGAGTCAGTCTTTCTTAGTACCAACAGATGTGAGAATGGCCAAATGCCAGGAAAGCTCTGAAGAAAGACCTTTCTGAGAAAGCAGGTATTGGTTCACCGCTGGCTCCTGACAACTGCACAGAGTTGGCCAAGGAGACCAGATTTGAGATACAACAGGCCATTTTGGGGGAATATAGTATGGCCCACCATTCAGAGGACACTCCACAAAGGAGGTGCCTTTGTGGGTGTAGGTGTGTGTATGGTTTTTTCTCAAGTTCTGAGAAGATGTAAGAAAGGCTGTTTGTTTGAATTGGCGTGGACTGTTTCTAGTAAGTCCTTTGACAAGGCGAGTGCTTCTATGTCTGTGTATCCCACTCTGTCCGTGGTTGTAGACATTAGAAAAGAAAATGCATCAATGGATGTGTCCTGTCTAGGAGAAAGCTTCGCAACATTCATCCTGCCTGATTTATTAATGGACTGCAGCTTTCCTTATTGAAGGGAAACACCTGCTATCTTTCAAAGTTTCTGTTTACATCCTGAATTCTGGACACTCTCCAGAATTGCCTCATTGTTTTGTGTCCAAGATATGTACTACCTCCAAGCTATGTGATATGGCTATGTACTGGATAGCTGAAGGGAAAGGCGAGCATCTCAGAAAACTCAGATATCAGTGTGAACAGGAAAGTCTCAGTGGAGAAACCCTGCTTTGTGCGTTTTGTTTAGCTATTGTTCGGTTGCCCTGAATTTCAGGAAGGTTTTTGCCTCAGACCACTCCTTTGTGAATATCAATTCAATCCATTATTTAAAGTGGAACCAGCTATACTATTTATTCACAGTATGGTCTATTCATGCATTATCTGTATATTCATAGACACAGGGTACAGCTTTTTGTACAACCAATACTTATGTATATGTCTTCAAAATATTACTCGCAGAAATGGTGAAAGAAATACTCATGTCACCTAATCTACATATACATTTTATCACAGTAATATTCTGGACACAAAATGCAAAGTTCACACTTATTATTGTACTAAAGCCTAAATGGAAAGTGAACATGGATTACTTCCATGTTCAGGTTGCCTAATGCTCTCAAATATCAATCCTATTGGTGACTACATATATGTTTCTTCCTAAGATTATATATTCAAAATCAACCCTGTTGCAAATATCTAATCATATCACTCACTTTATACTTTGCCTGATTTTGTAATATCTCTTTTTTTATTGTTACGATGAGCCAATTTAGTACTTTTTTAATTTTTTTTTCATCTTTCATACATTTGATTCAAGTGAGTTATGCATTTCCATTTTTACCCCAAATACAGATTGCAGAATCACATCAGTTACACATTCACAATGTTTACATAATGCCATATTAGTGACTGTTGTATTCTGCTGACTTTTCTATCCCCTACTATCCCCCCTCCCCTCCCCTTTCTTCTTCCCTCTCTACCTCATCTGTTGTTGTTCCGTTCTCTCCCTTCCCCCCTTTCCCCTCACAACCTCGTATATGTGATTTCGTATAACGATGAGGGTTCTTTCCGTTTCCATGCAATTTCCCTTCTCTCTCCCTTTCCCTCCCATCACTTGTCTCAGTTTAATGTTAATATTTTCCTCATGCTCTTTCCCTCTGTTCAGTTCTTAATTGCTCTCCTTAAATCAAAGAAGACATTTGGCATTTGTATTTTAAGGATTGGCTAGCTTCACTTAGCAAAATCTGCTCTAATGCCATCCATTTCCCTGCAAATTCCATGAATTTGTCATTTTTTAGTGCTGCATAATACTCCATTGTGTATAGATGCCACATTATTTTTTATCCATTCATCTATTGAAGGGCATCTAGGTTGGTTCCACAGTCTGCCTATTGTGAATTGTGCTGCTATGATCATTGATGTGGCGGTATCCCTATAGCATGCTCTTTTATGGTCCTCAGGGAATAGTCCGAGGAGGGCGATAGCTGGGTCAAATGGTGGTTCCATTCCCAGCTTTCCCAGGAATCTCCATACTGCTTTCCATAATGGACGCACCATTTTGCAGTCCCACCAGCAATGTACAAGTGTACCCTTTTCCCCACATCCTCGCTAGCACATATTATTGTTTGACATCCTAATGGCTGCCAATCTTACTGGAGTGAGATGGTATCTTAGGGTGGTTTTGATTTGCATTTCTCTGACTGCTAGAGAAGGTGAGAATTTTTTCATGTACTTATTAATTGATTGTATGTCTTCTTCTGAGAAGTGTCTGTTCAGGTCCTTGGCCCATTTGTTGATTTTGTAATATCTCTATTGATATCTGCTTTCCTACATATTTTCCACTGTTCATCATTGTGACTGACCCTTCAAGTGTGCTGATATTTACTTTCACACTTTAACCCAAACCCTATTGCTAAAGCACTTTTGTTCCAAATCCTATACTCACTCTTCTTTGTTAACCTACCGAATATCTATCTAATCCTACTTACTATCCCTTTTTGACTGGATGTTCTCTTCGAATTTTAATCATAAAAGGAACAAGGTCCTATGCCATTGTATATCGATTTATCTGAGATATCTGTGCACAACGTAAATCAAAGCTAAGTATCCCAATGAAGGGCCCATTGCCCCTCTGGGCTTCAAAATTACCTAGACTTTCTTTTTTCATTTATATATTTCACCTCTATATTTTTAAAAATATCACAGGTTCCCAATACCATTATTCATCCAGCAGAATGATTTCTAACCCAAATCAAACATTTTATTAACCCTAACAATACACTGTTCCCTCAATGTAAATTTAAAGAAGAGCAGGGACAGAGTTGGTCTTACAATACAGGAATGTAGGGGATCTTTCACCTGTTGAGAACCACAAGTTCAATGCAGAAATGATCCCTGGAGAATATGTAGTCAGCTATGGAGGACCTGAGAAAGCAAAAGTAATCTTCCATGGCAAAATACCTGGTCAGGATGACGGGATGTGTCTGAATCAGAACCTCTCTTCTCAATGTAGAGGAGATGGACCAAACCAGGCCTGTGTGGAGAGCAATTACCGGGTTCCTATGGTTGATATACCATTCTAACTTGTGAATGTTTCACAGGAAGTAGGGGAAGCCTCCATCTAATGAGACACTTGGAAGCAACTGTTAGGATAAAGTGTTTGCCAAGGCAGTGACCTCATTCAGTTCCTGAAGGAAGTGACCTCACCTTACTCCCTTGGTGATGGAACTCTCTGAACTTAGGATCCTGGAAGCCAGGCACACAGAGCCAGTCCCAGTACCAGTCCCAGTGGGTTCACTTGTTTGGAATTACCAAGGACAGAGTCAGTCTTTCTTTGTACCTACTGATGTTAGAATGGCCAAAAGCCAAGAGAGCTCTGAAGAGGGGCCTTTCCTGAAAAAGCAGATAGTGGCCCACCGCTGGCTCCTGACAACTTCATAGAGATGGCCAAGGAGACCATATCTGAGACAGGACAGGACATTTCGGGGGAACATTGTGTGGCCCACCAGTCAGAGGACACTCCATAGAGTCACAGACCTACTTAGGGTAAAAAGGTGCCTTTGTGGGTGTGGTTGTGAGTTTGTGATTTTGTCTCATGTTGTGAGAATAGGAAAAAAAGGTGGTTTGTTTGGTTTGGAGTGAACTGTTTCTCGTAAGTCGTTTGAAAAGGAGAGTGTTTCTATGTCTGTGTATCCCATGGTGTCCGTGGTTGTAGACATTAGAAAAGAGAGTGCATCAATGGATGTGTCCTGTCTAGTAGAAAGCTTCCCATTTCATCCTGCCCAATTTATGAATGGTTTGCGGCTTTACTTAAAGATGGGCATAACCTAATACATTCCTAATTTCCAGGTTTATTCATGAACTCTGTTCACTCTCCAGAATAGGATCATGGTTTTGTGTCCAACATATATACCACCTCCAAGCTCTGTGACATGGCCATGTACTGGATAGCTGAAGGTAATGGCGAGCATCTCAAAAAACTCAGATATCAGTGTGACCAGGAAAATCTCAGTGGAAAAACCCTGCTTTGGGCATTTTGCTTATATATTGTTCTGATGAACTGAATGTCAGGAAGTTCTTGCTCTGGCCACCCCTTTGTGAAGCCTGAAGTAAACAGTTTTCAAATGGAAATGATTGGGCATCACCTGTGGCTCTTTGCTTAATTGCTTTGGAAAGGGATGTGTCTGAATTAGCATCTTGGCCCTGTGTGAGGTTGTGGCTTAGATTCTCAGCACCAGATGGATCTAAAGAAAGATCCCATGTGTGCATCCAAAACCAAAATGGCAAATACACCAGTCATTGTGGATAAAGTCTCGCTTTCCTCTGTGAGGTTCCTGACCTCTATCAAGTGAGAATAGGGATCCTTTTTGTCAATTGAGTTCTTCAAAGCCCTGCAAAGGTGCTTGGGTTTTCTCATGACTCTAATTTACATAAAGAATCTATACCTCTAACTCAGTAGGCCTCAAATTGAAGAAGCGGTGCAGTATTAACGGCATGCCTATTTGATCACTCCGGGTTCACAGGAAGTATGTCCAGGCCACCCTGACTTTAGGCAAATGAGGGGCAAGGGAGCTTATTTTGGACACTGTCTTGGAATGTGCCCCTCATGGAAACCTCCAGCCAGAGGTTATGATGAGTATCTATATGGAAAAAGATGAGGGCCATGTGGGAGTGTTTTGGTTTAATTGTGGTCATTATGTGGCTGTTAAAGGAGATGCCTGGGTCCACATGGGCTTGAACTCTGGTGTGATTACACTTAGAGAGTGCATTCTGGATCTGATCTCAGAGAACTTGTGCCATGAATTGTGTTGGGATTCTAGGAGGGCACGCATGAGAGTCTCCCTTGAAAACTGAGATCTAGGCCCAGGATGGCTTTCCACAGAGCACTGGGAATCTCAGCCAGGATACCACATGATTTTTTTTTTCTTAAAGACTTGCTAGGCATAGGTGACAGTCAAAACACACATGGACCTCACATTGTAGACCTCAATGGGTCTGATTTCATGTGACTTTTTGGCCACTCCCTGGGAAGCCTTGTCTTTAACAGTTCTACAGAGCATTCATCGAAATGAGGTTTCTCATCATTTAATGGTTCCTGTACAAATTGAAATCCACAGTGCCTCCATCTTCATCCGTGAAAAATGGCTAGATAAATACAATAAAATTATTGAAATTTCCATGACCAGGTGGCACTGGAGAAAATTTGGAAAACCGGTTGCTGATCATGAGTATACCAGACAGTGCCTTGATTGACTAGGTTTCATCAAAATGGTGTATAACAGAGATGCCAGTAAATTGGAGCCTGCTGAGTAGTGGGCCTAGATCAGAGGAGGGGAGGTGTGTGATAAAACATCTGTGGTGGGGCCATGTTGATCTTCCATTGGCTTCCAAATGCCTTGTGACTGACATGGTGCAGCCAGCAGACCCTTATATGTAATGGTATCTTGTTATATAGAGAGGTTTCAGGGCAATGTTGAGAATTATGTTGCTGTGGTCAAGGGGAAAAGCTATGTGGAATAGAAGCATTGTTGGTATATTCTCTTGCAGACCCTGACCCACCACACGTGACAGAACTCCCTCAAGCACTGTGTCCCAGGTGATCTTTTTTTTACTTCATAAGCAAATACAGCAGCAAGAAACACCATGAAAATTGGAGGATGAACAAATGGCTTCACAGTCCACACAGGGAGACACTTAGAACCCAGTGGCCACAGTTTACCTACAAAGATCAAATTCAGGACTGGTGTCTCATGTTAATTGGAAAATAAGAAACTATGTTTTACAGGTCACATAGGTGCAGACCCAGCTTTGATGATCTCAGTACAAAGGAAGCTAAAGCTCCTCATAACAACATATGTTTCAAGTGCCCAATCTCAGAGGAAATTTCTCAAGAAGTCTTTAGGCCAGCAGAGCTCCATGTTTATGGAGTGTTCACCCTGTCCCTTACTTTTGGAAACTCCTGTACCACCTTCAAGGTAGTGAACTTCTTAGCATATTACATTCCAGAGAAGTATTCACTGATTTTCTAATTCTTCTCCTCTAATTATGTCTTACTTGGGGCGAAGATAATGTCAAGCCATTGTTCTGGAGGAGTGGGAAGATTTTGTGTGGCACATATTTGCATACACATTGGATACATTTTTCAAATTTCCATTCGAAATACTGAATCCCTGACTCTAACCCCTACCATACTAGACTCTGACTACTAATCGTAATATGATAGAGAATAATAACCAAAACAGAATAGAAATACAAGCAGTTCAGAGGAGGCATGGTGTATAGTTGGAATTGCCTTTTGCATTATATAGGGTAGGAGTTATAAATCTAGTCATTTTTTTTGTTGAAATAGTTCTCCGTGTGTTTTGAAAGTTAACAAATATGTGAATTCCTGTCTCCTTTTCTCTGTAGCCTATTCAGCACATGTAATTTTATATGCACATATAGAATTGTACCTGGTATCACACGTACATTTTTGTGAGGTGACTGACTTGGCAAATACAAATTGTGAGAAGAGATCACTCCTCCTAAATGCTGTTGGAACTGAAAATTCAACCTATGGGTAAGCCTCCTAGTTAAACAACATTATACATAAATCCATGTTCAGTATATGAATATTTTTGGGTCTGTGGATGATATGTATTTCATGATGAATTTTGATTGGCATATATATTGCTAGTTTTTAATGTCTGTGTGTGTGTGTGTGTGTGTGTGTATATATATATATATATATATATATATATATATATATATATATATACTCTCCAGATTTTTCAAAATATGAAATATTTGTGTCTTATTTTGCACTCCCTAAATTCATTCATATTCATGTATGTGGATTTATAATCCAATTTTTAAAAAATTATTCTCAGAAATATTCATCCACCTGAAATACATATTTTTTCCTAGTACTGAAACAGTTTTCAGTAAATGGTGCATCCAAATCCTAATATTTCGGCATTGCAAGATGGCTGTGAAGACAGTGTATCACACCCAGTGTACCCTGCCACTGCGCAAGTGAATAACGAGTTAGAGCAATGAAAAACTATCTTGTTAGGATCTTACAGGAAAATGGGTGTTTACCGAAACCTAGAAGAATGATTTCCACCACCGAGGTCCGGTAATTGAGTCTCAAACACAAGCCACTTGTGCAACTGGAGATCCATTCTGATTGATCCGCGTGACCTGCCCTGTGTCTACAAATGGTGAGGCACCACCCAGAAGCGACCAGCAAGCAGGGAGAAACGTTGCTGCGGATTCTGTGGAATCCTGCTGGCTGAGCATCCACTGAGCCCCCAGCTGAATTCGGGATTTCAGACGGGGAAGTTAGCAGTACATTTCTATGCCCCAAAGCAGAAACTCCACAAAGGAAACTAACAGCCACCATCTTGGAGAGCTGAAGTAACCACCACCACTCCCTGACAGATTGCAAGAATAAAACAGGTGTGTGTTTCTCAGCTCATCTCACATACAGAGGGGAATTCGCATAAAATATCTCCTAGGCTTTTGGGGGAGGAATAATCGGAGCAAGTCTGCATAAAGACTGGGGGAAAACTAGAGGCACCTGACCTTCATCTCCCCTTCCCATCAGCGGCAAAAATGAAACTTGTCTAGCCAGTGCGGGGCGATGGGCAAGCGAAAAAAATTAAAACAATAGAGTTCCAGGGTTCCCAATAGACACCCTCCCCACCCAACAAACGGCAGACCCAGAGAACAGTTTGAGCTGCCGAGAAGCATCACTCAGGAGAAATCTGGTCTAGCAGGAGAAATCAGGACTAGCAGGATAAACCAGGGGACTAGAGGCCAGGCCCTCCTGACTGGCTGGCTGGAGAACGCCGGCCCACTGCCAGTGTGACTGGACAACGGGAGACCACCTTCCTGCTGGCGCCAGCCCACCTGCTGACGCTATGTCTTGACGGCTGGAGAACGCGCGCCTGCCGGCGACCGAACGCGCAACTGTGTGGCAAGAGATCACCCACCAGCTGAAGACAGACCACAAGCTGCCCACGCTACTGGGTGGCTGGAGACTGCCGGCCTGCCAGCGACCGGGAGCTGAAACCAACCAGAGACAATCCAGTCCACCCCTCCCAATTCGGACCCTCCGGCAAGGAGCCTGGGGCCCACCACAGCAGAGAGGTGACATCACTGGAGCTCGGCCGTCAGAATTCCTTAACAGCGGAATCCACTTAAGCAGGCATAGTCTACCAACACAAAGGAGAGAAAACAGAGATATATAAACCCATAACAAATCTATGGAAGAGAGCAGAAACATAGCAATCAAATAGAGCTGGAAAATGACGTGAACATCATGAAAAAACAAGGGAAAACAAGGTGTACAAACAATGAAGGACAACTTAATACTACAGGAGAACCTAGAAGCATCAGAAACAGGGATAGGGAAAAAACTTAAGTCATACCTAACTCAGATGGAAAGGAATAAGAGAGAAGACATGAGGCAGCAAGTCTAAGGATAAAAGTACATTTCGAAAATGAATTAAACAAACAAATTCAAATGGCAAAGAACAAGCTTTACCAGGAGATAGAGATCTTTTAAAAAATCATACAGTAATTCTAGAAATGCAGGAAACTATAAACCAAATTAAAAACTCAAACAAGAATATTACAAATAGACTAGATCAAGTAGAAGTCAGAACATCAGATAATGAAGACAAAGTTTGTCAACTTGAAAAGAATATAGTCAACACAGAAAACATGCTTAAATCCCATGAGCAACTATTCAAGAGATATGGGATGTCATAAAAAAAACAAAATTGGGAGTCATCGGGATAGAAGAAGGCATAGAAATTCAAACCGAATGAATGAACAACATATTAAATGAAATAATTCTAGAAAACTTCCCAGAGATGAAAGATGGAATGGATTGCCATATCCTGGAAGCCTACAGGACCTCAAACATTCAAAACCATAATAGACAAACTCCAAGACATATAATTATGAAGATAGCCAACATACAGAACAAGGAGAGAATATTAAAAGCTACGAAAGAAAGTAGGCAGATAACATTCAGGGGTAAACCAATAAGGTTAACAATTGATTTTTCATCACAGACATTGAAAGCGAGAAGATCTTTGAACAATGTATTTCAAACACTGAAAAATAATGGATTCCAACCAAGAATACTGTATCCAACAAAATTAAGCTTCAGATTTGACAATGAAATTAAGTCCTTCCTGATAAATAAAAGCTAAAAGAATTCGCAGACAGAACACCAGCACTGCAAAGCATTTTGAGCAAAATACTACAAGAAGAGGAATTGAAAAATAGTGCCCAAAACTAACAGCGGGAGGTATCTCAGTAAAGGGGTAAGAAAAAAACCAAAAAGTAAAAACTACCCAAATTAAAATAAATAAATAAATAAACATGACTGGAAGTACAAATCATATTTCAATTGTAACCTTAAATGTTAAAAATCTAAACTCACCAATCAAGAGACATAGGCTAGTAACCTGGATCAAAAAAATAAATCCAACAATATGCTGCCTTTGAGAGACTCATATGAAAGGTAAAGACATACACAGGCTGAAAGTGAAAGGTTGGGAAAAATCATACCACTCATATGGCCCTCGGAAGCAAGCAGGAGTGGCCATACTCATATCATATAAAATCAACTTCAAACCTACATTAATCAAAAGGGATAAAGTAGGACACTATATATTGTTAAAAGGAACCATCCACCAACAAGACATAACAATTATCAATTGGTATGCACCAAACAATTGAGCTGCAATGCTCATAAAACAAACTCGCCTCAAGTTCAAGAGTCAAATAGACTACAACACAATAATTATGGGTGACTTCAACACACCGCTCTCGCCATTAGACAGATCCTCTATAAAAAACTGAATAAAGAAACTATAGAATTCAACAGCACAATCAATAACCTTGACGTAACCGACATATATAGAATACATCAACCATCATCAAGTGGATACACTTTATTCTCAGCAGCACATGGATCCTACTCCAAGTTAGACCATATATTATGCCATTGGGCAACTCTTAGTAAATATAAAGGCGTGGAGAAAATACCATGCACCATATCTGATCATAATGGAATGAAACTGGAAATCAATGATAAAAGAAGGAAGGAAAAATCCTACATCACATGGAAAATGAACAATATTCTACTGAATGATCAAAGGGTTACAGAAGACATAAAGGAGGAGATAAAAATATTTTTAGAATCAAATGACAATACAGACACATCGTACTGGAATCTATGGGACACAAAGAAGGCAGTTTTAAGAGCGAAATTCATTTCTTGGAGTTCTTTCCTCAAAAAAAGAATAAAACAACAAATAAATAAACTCACAGTACACATCAAAAACCTAGAAAAGGAAGAGCAAAACAACAGCAAATGTAGTAGAAGACAAGAAATAATTAAAATTAGAGCAGAAATCAACGAAATTGAAACAAAAAAAAAAACATTGAAAAAATTGATAAAACTAAAAGTTGGTTCTTTGAAAAAATAAATAAGATTTACAGGCCCTTAGCCATGCTAAGGATGAGAAGAAGAGAGACAACTGAAATTACTAACATATGGAATGAAAAAGACAATATCACAACAGACAGTACACAAATACAGAAGATAATTAGAAAGTATTTTGAAACCCTATATTCCAATAAAATAGAAGATAGTTAAAATATCGACAAATTTCTTAAGTCTTACGATCTGCCCAGATTCAGTCAGGAAGACACACACAATTTAAACAGACCAAAAACAAAGGAAGAAATAGAAGAAGCCATCAAAATACTACCAACCAAAAAAAGCCCTGGACCTGATGGGTATAGAGCAGAGTTCAAAAAAACCTTCAAAGAAGAATTAGTACCAATACTTTTCAAGCTATATCAAGAAATAGAAAAATAAGGAGCGCTTCCAAATTCATTCTCAGAGTCCAAAATCACCCTGATCCCAAAACCAGACAAAGACACTTCAAAAAAGAAAACTACAACCAATATCTCTAATGAACTTGGATGCAAAAATTCTCAATGAAATCCGTGTGAATTGAATCCAAAAGCATATCAAAATAGTTGTGCACCATGATCAAGTAGGATTCTTCCCTGGAATGCAAGGCTGGTTCAATATACGGAAATCAATAAATGCTATTCACCACATCAATAGACTTAAGGACAAGAACCATATGATCATCTCGATAGATGTAGTAAAAACATTCGACACAGTTCAGCATCCCTTTATGTTCAAAACACTAGAAAAACTAGAAATAACAGGAACTTACCTCAACATTGTAAAAGCTATATATGCTAAACCTCAGGCTAGGATCATCCTAAATGGAGAAAACTGAAGGCATTCCCTCTGAAATCTGGAACAAGACAGGGATGCCCTCTATCACCACTTCTATTCAATTTAGTTCTTGAAATACTAGCCAGAGAAATTAGACAGACAAAAGAAATTAAAGGCATAAAAATAGGAAAAGAAGAACTTGAATTATCGCTATTTGTGGATGACATGGTAATATATTTAACAGACCCAAAAGGGTCTACAAAGAAACTGCTGGAGTTAATAAATGAAGGATATAAAACCAACACGCATAAATCAAAGGCATTCCTGTATATCAGCAACAAAACTTCTGAAATTGAAATGAGGAAAACCACTCCATTCACAATATCCTCAAAGAAAATAAGATACTTGGAAATCAACCTAACAAAAGAGGTGAAAACCACAGAACCCTAAAGAGAGAGATAGAAAAAGATCTTAGAAGATGGAAAAATGTACCCTGTTCATGGATAGGCAGAACTAAATTCATCAAAATGGCGAAATTACCCAAAGTTCTATACAGGTTTAACGCAATGCCAATCAAAATCCCAATGGCATTTCTTGTAGAAATGATAAAGCAATCATGAAATTCATATAGAAAAACAAAAGACACAGAATAGCAAAAGAAATTCTAAGCAGGAAGTGTGAATCGGGAGGTATAGCGATACCAGAGTTCAAACTTTACTACAAAGCAATAGTAACAAAAACAGTGTGGTACTGGTATGAAAACAGGCAGGTGGACAAATGGTATAGAATGGAGGACAGAGAAACCAATCCACAAAATTACAACTTTCTTATATTTGATAAAGTGGCTATAAACATGCAATGGATGAAGGATAGCATCTTCAACAAATGGTGCAGGGAAAATTAGAAATCCATATGCAACAAAATGAAACTGAATCCCGTTTTCTCACCATGCACAAAAGTTAAATCAAAATAGATCAAGGAGCTAGATATCAAATCAGAGACACTGCGTCTCATAGAAGAAAAAGTTGGCTACGATCTATATACTGTGGGGTCAGGCTCCAAATTCTTTAATAAGACATCAATAGCCCAAGAGTTAATAACAAGAAAAAAACAAATGGGACTTACTTAAACAAAAAAGTTTTTTTCTCAAGAAGAGAAACAATAAGAGAGGTAAATAGAGAGCCTACATCCTGGGAACAAATTTTTACCCCTCACACTTCAGATAGAGCCCTAATATGCAGAATATACAAAGAACTCAAAATATTAAACAATAAGATAACAAATAACCCAATCAACAAATGGGCCGAGGACCTAATCAGACACTTCACAGAGGAGGACATACAATCAATCAACAAGTACATGAAAAAATGCTCACCATCTCTAGCAGTCTGAGAAATGCAAATCAAAACCACCTTAAGATACCATCTTACTCCAGTAAGATGAGCAGCCATTATGAAGTCAAACAACAATAAGTGTTGGCGAGGATGTGGGGAAAAGTGTACACTTGTACACTGCTGGTGGGACTGCAAATTGGTGAGGCCAATTTTGAAAGAAGTATGGATATTCCTGGAAAAGCTGGAAATGGATCCACCATTTGACCCAGCTATCACCCTTCTTGGACTGTTCCCTGAGGATCTTAAAAGAGCGTACTATAGGGATACTGCCACATCAATGATCATAGCGGCACAATTCACAATAGCTAGACTGTGGAACCAACTTAGATGCCCTTCAATAGATTAATGGATAAAAAAATGTGGCATCTATACACAATGGAGTATTACACAGCACAAAAATGACAAAATCATAGAATTTGCAGGGAAATGGATGGCATTAGAGCATATTATGTTAAGCGAAGCTAACCAGTCCTTAAAAAATAAATGCCAAATGTCTTCTCTGATATAAAGAGAGCAAATAAGAGCAGAACAGGGAGGAAGAGCATGAGGAAAATATTAACATTAAACAAAGACGAATGGGGGGAGAGAAAGGGAGAGAGAAGGGAAAGCTTATGAAACTTGTAGGAGACCCTCAATGTTACACAAAATCGCATATAAAATGTTGTGAGGGGAAGTGGGGGGGAAACAATGGAGAGAATTGAACAATAGCAGATGAGGTAGAGAGGGAAGATGGGAGGGGAGGAGAGGGTGGATAGTAGGGGATAGGAAAGGTAGCAGAATACAACAGTCACTAATATGCCATTATGTAAAAGTGTGAATGTGTAACCGATGTGATTCTACAATTCGTATTTGGGGAAAAAATGGGAGTTCATAACCCAATTGAGTCAAATGTATGAAAGATGATATATCTTGAGCTTTGTAATGTTTTGAACAACCAATAAAAATAAATAAATAAATAAATAAAGGTTTAAAATTTAGTGGGAAGAAATCAGCTAAAAATGGGTTCAGATGTATTCATTTTGCTATGCAGAAACTTTGTTTTGTGTAGTTGTAAATATCACAGATTTATTTTACCAGAAAATGCACATAAATTGAGATGAAAGGATAATTCACCTATCTTCATGAAAAATTCATAGCATTTTCTACACTTTTCATACTTCATTTTTTTCGTGAATATTTTGACATGGACAAGGTCTAGTCTTAGGCTATTCTTCCAGAATACTACCTCATCTGACAAGTTCGTACAATGTGCTGGATTGTTCTTTTCATCTTTTATTTAATAGTTTCTAGCTGATAATGTGTATTTTTCTTATCTTTATTTGGACATTATCTTTGCATTTTATGTTTTACTGGGGAAGAGACTCATCAAAAGCTCTTTATTATAAGTATCAACAATCAAACATTTAGAGCATGCAATTATTCTTAATTTTGCATGAAAATAAATTTGTACCATTTTTCTTATAAAGATGTTGTATTATTAATAATGTCACTACTGTAATAAGTAACTACTTACAAGAAGAATTAAACAATTGACTTTATATCAATTATGAACATGAAAAGTACTAAAATAAGTATTTGGCAATTAATACACAATTGATAGAAATAGAAATCACAAGAACGCCATTTAAAATGTCAGTGCATATGGTCCTTAAATAATAGGTTGTTCAAATAAAATTTCTCTAATTCATAAGAGTTAATATGCCATATTACAGCTTAATGTGATATAAAACCTTAAATTATCAGTATTGATAAATAAGAATGATACCTTTTTACTTAAATATGTTTATTTGATTTTCACTGTAAGATGTTAATTATGGAAGAATTGAGAATTAAGAAAGACTTGGTCTATATTATTTCTAACAGGAAAATCAAAGTACTTTTAAATATATATGTATATATATATAATATATGTAATGCATATGCATGAATATAGATACATATGTGTAATAAATGTATTGTAATATATCTATCAGGTGATTATAATTTTTAGATTTTCTCAAGAAAAAGAATGACTATAAAAAACAGTCTTAAACTTAAATTTCATAGCATACTACTGTTTGTAATGACATGAGAGAAAAATAGATATGGAGGGGAAACGAAAAAGGAAGGGAGAGAAGGGGGAAAATGGGGAAGAAAGTGAGTAAAGAAGAGGGACATGAGTGTATGATGTTAAGATAAAAGTGGAGGGGCTGGGTTTGTGGCTCAGTGGTAACATGCTTTTCTAGCATGTGTAAGGCACATGGTTCTATTCTCAGCACCACATACAAATAAACAAAATGAAGGTCAATCAACAACTGAAAAAATAAAAAATAAAAAAGAAGAAATATTATGAAAATTCCAAGCTTTGATGAATGTTAAATAAAAAAAAAATATGTTACATAGCCTTATGTAATTTTAGACAATCCAAAATAGTCACTAAATGTTAGATTATTAGTGCTATAACTAAAAATCCATTGATCTTTCCTCTACATTCTGTGGCATGCTAGTGCTAAAATAAATTGTATTATTAATCCCCCCCCAAAATCCTAATATTTCTACAGTAACTGACCCAGTTGAACATCAATGCAAGTAGACATGATGTGCATTTTGACGTTCATTTTTATTCAACACTGGTACATTACTATTTCTTCAGTTTATGCACATCATAGCATATATGTCTCATCAAAATTTCGCAAATTTATAGGCATTTGTTTCACTTTCAATCACTTCCTGCTTGAGAACACATGTATTCCTCCATGTTTCTTGACTGCTCTTTTCATGAGACTTCTTTCCAAACACATTATTTTCGATTTCCATTATCACATTTGAAGCAAAACTCACAAACCCGTCACAATAAACCATAACACTAATATTACCATTAGATGTGTAACTGGTTGGAATGAATGGTTCTATATAAATATAAGATTTCTTACTTAGTTTCAGATATCAATTCAATCCATTATTTAAAGTGGAACCAGTTATATTATTTATTCACAGTACAGTCTATTCACGAATTATCTCTATATTCATAGACACAGGTACACCTCTTTGTACCCCCAATACTAATTTATACGTCCTCAAAATATAGCTCCCAGAAATGGTGGAAGAAATACTCATGTCACCTGATCTACATATACATTTTATCACAGTAATATTCTGGACACAAAAAGCAAAGGTCACACTTATGATTGTACAAAACCTAAATGGAAAGTGAACATGGATTACTAAAAACATCCATGTCCAGGTTGCCTAATGCTCTCAAATGAAAATCCTATTGGTGACTACATATTTGTTTCTTCCAAAGATTATATATTCAAACTCAACCATGTTGAAAATGTCTAATCCTGTCACTCACTTTATACTTTGCCTGATTTTGTAATGTCTCTATTGATATCTGCTTTCCTACATATTTTCCCCAGTTAATCATTGTGACTTCCTCGTCACATGTGCTGATATTTACATTCACTCTCTTAGCGATACCCTACTTCTAAAGAACTTTTGTTCCAAATCCTACACTCATTCTTCTTCCTAAACCTACCGACTATCTTCCTAATCCTACCCACTATCACTTTTTGACTGGATGTTCTCTTCTACATTCAATCATCCAAGGTGAAAGGTCCTATGCCATTTTATATCGATTTATCTGAAACATCTGTGCAGAATGTAATTCAACGCTAAGTATCCCAATCAAGGGACAAATGACCTTCTGGGCTTCAAATCTTACTTAGATTTCTGTTTTCGTACATATATTTCACCTCTATATTCTTGTAAATATCACAGGTTCCCAATACCATTATTCATGCAGCAGAATGGTTCCTAACCCATATCGAACATGTTAATAACACTAATCATACACTGTTCCCTCAATCTAACTTTGCTGAAGAGCAGCGACAGTGTTGGTCTTACAATACAAGAATGTATGGGATCTTCCACCTGCTGAGAACATCAAAGGTACGTGCAGAAATGATCTCTGGAGAAGATGTAGGCAGCTATGAAGGACCTGAGAGAGCAAAAGACATCTCCATGGCAAACAACCTGGAAGGATGAAGGAATGTGTCTGAATCAGCCTCACTCTTCTTAATGTAGAGTAGACCAAACCAGGCCTGTGTGGAAAGCTCTTCCCAGGTGCGTATGGTTGATATACCATTCTAACATATGAAATTGTCACAGGAAGTAGGGGCAGCCTCCATCTCATGGAACCCTTGGAAGCAACTGTTAGGACAAAGTGGTAGCCAAGGCAGTGACCTCATTCAGTTCCTGAAAGAAGTGACCACACCTCACTTCCTTGGTGATGAAAGTCTCTGAACTTGGGATCCAGGAAGCCAGGCACCCAGAGCCATTACCAATCCCAGTCCCAGTGGTCTCACTTGTTTGAATTTACCAAAGACAGAGTCAGTCTTTCTTCTTACCTGTTAAGGTCTGTAAACAAGTCAGATTGGCACCTGTTATTTTGCTGGAGAAATGTTAGAGTCTGTAAACAAGTCTGGATGGTGCCTGGCAAAATGCCAGAGGGAGTGGTTTGTGAAGTAACAAAAGCGAGCCATTAAGTGTGAAGATTCCTTATTGGTTGACTGCTGTATCTATTTTATGCTAATGAGATAGGCTGTGTAAAATGTATAAATATCGCTCAGATCTTACAATAAACGGCTCTCATTCCTGCTGCATCAACATACACAAGTTATTCGTCACCCCCCAGGTTATTCTGCTGCAGCGGGACTGCGGCAGATGGTGGCCCGTTACGGGGAGCCCTGGGACACTCACGGGTAAGGGTCGAAAAAAGCTTTCTGTCCATAGATAGGACGGGAGCAATCTGCTCGTCCCTAGGCAGATAGGGCGATAGGAAAAATGACCATTTCGAGAAAATGGAGAAGATTGATGCAGTATGTTTGTGTCTTGTTTTGTCTTGAAATGTTGTATTGTCTTTGTGATGAAAATATGGAAGGGGTGAGAAGTAAATTGATAAGAGAAAAAGGCACCCCAGTGGAACCAAGAATAGTTAGGGCATGTGTTGATAAAAGCCCAGAAACTCTAGTCAGAAAGAAAAAGAAAGTTCAGAAGAAGAAGGATTATCAGGAAAAAAGTTGCAGCAAAAGGCTATTACTGAATACTTTTCGATACTGGAGGGTGCGTGAAATGACAAGGCGGCTGCCACCTGCCCAAGCCGATCATGGCGCAGTAAGAATTTTCCAAGAGGCAGTTGAGGGCTCTTCCCCGCCCCCTGCCCGGGGGAGCGGATCACCACTGTGAGCCCAAATCTAGACCTGACCTGGAGGCACAGTCTCGCAGGGTTTTGCTCCCTGTGCCCGGAAGAAGTTTGAGCCCAGGACTCTCCCTGGGGCCATCTGGGGCTGCCCAGGATGCTACAGCTGGCAGAAGATGCCACTGGCATCCCTGAAGTTTGATCATTTCCAAGGCCAGTAACTACAATGGGTCTCCCACACCTGCAGGCTGATGAGTAATGAGTACTATTAAGGCTTATTTCAAATGTAAAAAACCTTGAGATAATGTACTAAAATTGTTCAGAAGGTTGTTTTCTTAGTGAAATGCTACAGGATTTTCTTTAGCCATCCGGAGTTCCTGCCTTCGTCCAAGTGCCGGTGAAAACAAAGGTGGAAGAATTTACAATGTTGCTGAGAACTGGAGGAAACTTCGGCTGAGAACCCGAGGAGACTTCGGAGCTATCGCTGTTTCTGCTACTACAACTTAAGCTAGCTGCCTGGAGAACTTACCTGGACTGTGATTTACCTGAACTCTGAGTTAATCTATTGAGACACTGCTTTATCTGGACTGAGACAACAGACTGTAATCTACAACAACTTGTAACTCGGTATCTTTGCTAACGGTGTCATTGCTGGTATAAGTTTTCCAAGGGCTTCTTGCATGGAGCCATCAATTGGATTGGTATTGTAACATTTTGTATCCTCCCTTTCTGTTTCTAGCAGGTTATTTATGGTGTTTCTGTAAAAAACACTATGGTCCTTATTTAAATTAAACAAAAGGGGGAAATGTTAACGTCTGTAAACAAGTCAGATTGGCACCTGTTATTTTGCCAGAGAAATGTTAGAGCCTGTAAAGAAGTCTGGATGGCGCCTGGCAAAATGCCAGAGGGAGTGGTTTGTGAAGTAACAAAAGCGAGCCATTAAGTGTGGAGATTCCTTATTGTTTGACTGCTGTATCTATTTCATGCTAATTAGATAGGCTGTGTAAAATGTATAAATACCGCTCTTATTCAACAATAAACGGCTTCCAGGCCTGCTGCATCAGTCTACACAAGTTGTTCGTCACCCCCCCGGTTATTTTGCCCAGCCAGCCGGGCTATGGCACTTACCTACTGATGTGAGGATGGCCAAATGCCAGGGAAGCTCTGAAGATGGTTCTTTCCTGATAAAGCAGGTATTGGCTCACCGCTGACTCCTGACTACTTCAAGAGTTGGCAAAGGAAAGCAGATTTGAGACAGAACAAGCAATTTTGGGGAACATAGTATGGCCCACCAGTCAGAGGACACTCTGGATAGTCACAGACCAACTTGGAGGAAAGTGTTGCCTTTGTGGGTGTGGTTGTGGGTTTGTGTATCCCACTGTGTCTGTGGTTATAGACATTAGAAAAGAGAATGCATCAATGGATGTGTTCTGTCTAGTAGAAAGCTTCTCAGCATTCATCCTGCCAAATTTATGAATGGACTACGACTTTCCTTATGAATGGGCAATACCTGCTATCTTCCTAAGTTCCTGTTTTCTTCCTGAATTCTGGCCACTCTCAAGAATAGGCTCATGGTTTTGTGTAAAAGATATGTACCACCTCCAAACTCTGTAACATGGCCTTGTACTGGATAGATGAAGGGAATGGAGAGGAACTCAGAAAACTCAGATATCAGTGTGACCAGTAAAGTGTCAGTGGAGAAACACTGATTTGGGCCTTTTGTTTACCTATTGTTCCGTTGCCCTGAATGTCTGGAAGGTCTTTGCCTCAGTCCACCCCTTTGTGAAGCCTGAAGAAAACAGTTTTCTAATGGAAAATAATGAGCATCACCTGTGGCTCTTTGCTTAATTGCCATGGAAAGGGATGTGTCTGAATCAGCCTCTTGGCCCTGTGTGAGGCTGTGACTTAGATTCTCACCACCTATTGAATCTAAGGAAAGATCTCATGTGTGCATCCAAAACCAAAATGGAAAAAGAGCAGTCTTGTGGATGAAGTCTCTCGCCTTCCTCTGTAAGGTTCCTGATTTCCATCAAGTGAGAATAGGTATCCTTTGGTTCAAAAAGTTTTTCAAAGCCCTGCAGAGGCAAGCCCATAGGTGCTTGGATTTTCTCATGACTCCAATTCACATAAAGAATCTAAACCCCACAGACATTAGGCTCAAATTGGAGAAGCAGAGCAGTATTAATGGCAGGCCTATTTGATCACTCCTTGTTCACAGATAGGTTGTCAAGCCACCCTGACTTTAGACAAATGAGGGTAGGGAGCATATTTTGGATACTGTCTTCAGCTGCACCCCTCATGGAAACTTCCAGCCAGAGGTAATGATGAGTGTCTATGTGGAAGTAGTTGAGAGCCATGTGGGAGTATTTTGGTTTTAATTGTGGTCATTTGTTTGGCTGATGGAAGAGATGACTGGGTCCACCTTGGCTTGAACTCTGGTGTGAGTCTTCTTAGAGACTGAGTTTGGAAATTACTGCAGAGATGTATTGCCATGAATTGTGTTGGGATTTTTGGAGGCCACACATGGTAGTGGCCTTTGGAAACTGAGATCTAGGTCCAGGGGGCTTCCCACAGAGCACTGGGAATCTGAGCCAGAATATCACATGATTTTATTCTTTAAGACTTGACAGCCATAGTTGAGAGTAAACACACACATGGACCTCACATTGTAGACCTCAATGGGCCTGGCTTCATTTGATCATTTGGCCACTCTTTGGGAAGTCTTGTCTGTGAGAGTTCTCCAGATGTTTCATTGAAATGGGCTTTCTCACCATTTGATGTTTCCAGAATGAATTAAATCCCACAGTGCCTCCAACCTCATCCTTGAAAAATGGCTAGATAAACATCATAAAAATTTGAAATTCCCATCACCAGGTGTCACTGGATACACTTTGGATTTCCTGTTGCTGATCATGAGTGTACCAGACAGTGCCTTGATTGACTGGGTTTCATGAAAATGGTGTAGAACAGTGATGCAAATAAGTTAAAGTCTGTTGAGTAGTGGGCCTAGAGGAGTGTTTTGCAGGTCTGTGATAAAACTTCTGTGTTGGGATTATGTGGATCTGCCAAAAGGCTTGTAACTGACATGGTGCAGCCAGCAGACCCTTGTATGTAAAGGCATCTTGTTGAATGGAGAGGTTTCAGGTCAATGTTCAGAATCAGGTTGCTATGGTCAAGGGGGCAAGCTATGTGGGATAGAAGCCTGGTTGGTGCATTCTCCTGCAGACCCTGACGCACAACACGTGACAGATCTCCCTCCAGCACTGTGACCCAGTTGAATTTCTTGTATTTCCTGAAGCCAATACCAAACTCCCAGTGCAGCAGCAAGAACACCATGAAAAGTGGAGGATTACCAAATGGCTTCACAGTCCACACAGGGCCACACTTAGCCTTCAGTGGCAAGAGTTTACTTACAAAGAGAGAATTCAGCCTTGCTGCCTCACTTTCTTTGGAAAATAAGAAACCATGTTCTGCAGGTCACATAGATGGAGACCCAGCTTTGGTGGTCTCACTAGAAAGGAAGCCATAGGTCCTGACAACAACATATACTTCAAGTGGCCAACCTAAGAGGCAGGTTCTCCAGAAGTCTTTAGGCTGGCACATCTCCATATTTGTGCAATATTTACCCTGTCCCTTACTTTTGGAAACTCCTCTACCACCTCCAAGATTGTGAACACGCAATCATGTTCCATTCCTGATATGTATTCACAGATTTTCTAACTCTTCTTCTTTTATTTTGTCTTACTTGGGGCAAAGATAGTGTCAAGGTATTATTGTGAATGAGAGTAGGAAGATTTTGTGTAGCACATATTTGCATACACAAATATGTTCTACACCATTTTCATGAAACTCAGTAAATCAAGGCACTGTCTGGTATACTCATAATGAGCAACAGGACATTCAATGTTTCTCCAGTGCCACCTGGTCATAGGAATTTCAAAAATTTCATGGTATTTATCTAGCCATTTTTCAAGCATGAAGTTGGAGGCACTGTGGGTTTCAGTTCATTCAGCAAACATTAAATGGTGAGGAAGCTCATTTCAATGAAATCTCTGGAGAACTCTCACAGGCACGGCTTCCCAAAGAGTGGACAAAAGGTCACATTAGGCCAGGCCCATTGAGGTCTACAATGTGAGGTCCATGTGTGTTTTGACTCTCAACTATGGCTGCCATTTCTTTAAGAATAAAATCATGTGATATCCTTGCTGAGATTCCCAGGCCTCTGTGGAAATCCACCCGGGGCCTAGGTCTCAGTTTCCAAGAGGGACTTTCATGCGTGGCCTCTTAAAATCCTAACAAAATTCATGGCAATGCTTCTCTGAGTTCAGTTCCAAAACCCAGTCTCTAAGGGGAATCACACCAGAGTTCAAGCCCACGTGGACCCAGTTATTTTTTCCAATGCAACACAAATGACCAAAATTAAAACCAAAACACTCCCACATGGCCTTCATCTTATTCCATATAGTCAATCATCTTAACCTCTGGCTGGAGGTTTCCACGAGGGGCGCAGCCCAAGACAGTGTCCAAAATCAGCTCGTTTGCCCCTCATTTGCCTAAAGTCAGGGTAGCCTGGACACCGTTTCTGTGAACCAGGAGTGAACAAATAATCCTGCCGTTAATACTTCTTTGTTTCTCCAATTTGAGGCCTACTGATTTTAGGTATCGATTCTTTAGGTGATTTAGAGTCATGCGAAAACACAAGCACCTCTGCAGGGCTTTGAAGAACTCATTTGACCCAAAGAATCCCTATTGTCATTTGATGGAGTGCAGGAACCTAACAGAGGAAGGCAAGAGACTTCATCCACAATGAATGACATTTTTTGCCATTTTGGTTTTGGAAGCTCAAATGGGATCATTCTTAAGATCCATCAGGTGCTGAGAATCTAAGTCACAGCCACACACAGGTCCAAGAGGCTGATAAAGAGCCACAGGTGAGGCCCATTCATTTCCATTTGAAAACTGTTTTCTTCAGGCTTCACAAAGGGGTGGCCTGAGGCAAAGACGTTCCTGACATTCAGTGCAACACAACAATAAGTAAGCAAAAGGCCCAAAGCAGGGTTTCTGCACTGAGACTTTCCTGGTCACACTGATATCTGAGTTTTCTGAGATGCTCGCCATTCTCTTCAGCTATCCAGTACATGGCCATGTCACAGAGCTTGGAGGTGGTACATATTTTGGACACAAATCCATGAGCCTATTCTGGAGAGTGGCCAGAATTCAGGAAGAAAACAACAACTTAGAAAGATAGCAGGTGTTGCACATCGATAAGACAAGCTGCAGTCCATTCATATATTGGGCAGGATGAATTATGGGAAGATTTATACTAGACAGGACACATCCATTAATGCATTCTCCTTTCTAATGTCTACAAAAACGGACACAGTGGGATACACAGAAAGAGAAACACTCGCCATGTCAAATGACTTACTAGAAACTGTCCACTCCAAACCAAACAAACCGCCTTTCCTATCTATTCTCAGAACATGAGACAAAACAACAAACCCACACCCACTCCCACAAAGGCACCTCCTTCCCCCAAGTACGTCTGTGACTATCCGGAGTGTCCTCTGACTGGTGGGCCATACTATGTTCCCCCGAAATGGCCTGTCTTCTCTCAGATCTTGTTTCCTTGACCAACTCTGTGAAGATGTCAGGAAAAAGTGGTTAGCCACTACCTGTTTTCTCAGGAAAGGTCCATCTTCAGAGCTCTCCTGGCATTTGGCCATCCTCACATCATTAGGTACCAAGAAAACTGACTCTGTCCTTGGTAAATCCAAACAAGTGAGCCCACTGGGACTAAGACTGGGACTGCCTCTGGGTGCCTGGCTTCTTGGATACCAAGTTCAGAGAGTTCCATCACCAAGGAAATGAGGTATGTCACATTCTTTGGAACTGAATGAGGTCACTGCCTTGGCAACCACTTTGTCCTAACAGTTGCTTCCAAGGGTAACATAAGATGGAGGTTGCCCCTACTTCCTGTGACACTTTCATAAGGTAGAATGTATATCACCATTGGCACCCGGGAACAGCTCTCCACTCAGCCCTGGTTTGGTCCATCTTCTGTACAATAAGAAGAGAGAGAGGCAGATTCAGACACATCCCTTCATCCTGACCAGGTTGTTTGCCATGGAAGATGACTTTTGCTCTCTCAGGTGCTTCATACCTGCCTACAACTTCTCCAGGTATCATTTGTGCATGGACATTTGAGGTTCTCATCAGATGGAAGGTCCCCAACTTTCCTGTATTGTAAGAACCACTCTGTCAATGCTCTTCTGTAAAATGATTGAGGGAACAGTGTATACTTGGGGTTAAAAACAGGTTTGATTTGGATTACGAGTGATTCTGTGTGATGAATAATGGTATTGGGAACCTGCAATATTTACAAGAATATAGAGGTGAAATATAAGTAGGAAAACAGAAATCTAGGTATGATTCGAAGCCCAGAAGGGTTTTGCCCTTGATTGGGATACTTAGCTTTGAATGATGTTCTGCAAAGATGCCTCAGATAATTCGATATACAATGGCATAAGACCTTGTACATTGGATGATTGAATTTAGAAGAGAACATCCAGTCAAAAAGGGATATTCAGTAGGATTAGGAAGATAGTCGGTAGGTTTAGGAAGAAGAGTGAGTAGAGGATTTGGACCAAAAGTTCTTTAGCAATAGACTTTCGGTTGTTGAGTGAATGAAAATGTCAGCACATATGAAGAGTCAGTCACTATGTTGAACTGGGGAAAATATGTAGAAAAGCAGATATCAATAGAAACATTACGAAATCAGGCAAAGTATAAAGTGAGTGATAGAATTAGACATTTTCAACAGGGTTGAGTTTGAATATATAAATTAGGAAAAAAACAAATATGTAGTCACCAATAGGATTGACAATTGACAGCATTAGGCAACCTGGACATGGATGTTTTTAGAAATCCATGTTCACTTTCCATTTAGGCTTTGGTACAATCATAAGTGTGACCTTTCCATTTTTTGTCCATAATATTACTGTGATAATGAGGTGACATGAGTATTTCTTTCACCATTTCTGGGAGCAATATATTGAAGATGTAAAATGAGAATCAGGGGTACAAAGAGGTGTACCCTGTTTCTAGGAACATAGAGAAAAAGCATGAATAGACAATAGAGAGAATAAATAATATAACTTTTTTGAACTTTAAATAATGAATTGAACTGATATCTGAAAAATTAAAGGAAATCGTATATTGATATATAATCATTCATTCCAACCAGGTATATATGTAATGGAAATATTTGTGTTTTGGTTTATCATGAAGAGTGTGTGAGCTTTGCTTCAAAATGATTATGGAAATTCAAAATAATGTGTTTGGAAAGAAGTCTCACGAAAAGACCAGTCAAGAAACCCTGACAATACATGTGTTCTGAAGCAAGAAGTGGTGAAAGTTGAAACAAATGCTTATTAATTTGTGAACTTGTGGATGAAATGTATATCCTGTGATGTGCAAAAACTGAAGAAACAATAATGTACCAGTGTCGAATACAAATGAATGACAAATTACATATCATGTCCCATAGGAGTCTACTTGCATTGATGTTAGACTGGGTCAGTTACTGTAGAATAATTAGGATTTGTATGCACCATTCACTGAAGTTAGTTTTCAGTACTAGGAAACAAATATGTATTTCAGGTGGATGAATATTTCTGATTATAATCTTGTGAAAGTGGATTATAAATCCACATACATGAACATGAATGAATTTAGAGAGTGTATATTAGACACATATATTTCATATTTTGAAAAATTTGGAGAGTATATCTATATCTATATCTATATCTATACACACACACACACACACAACTCACAGACATTAAAAAGTACCAATATAAATGCCAATCGAAATTCATCAGTAAATATGTATCATCCACAAATGCAAAAATATTTATTTTACTGAACATGAGTTAATGTATAATGTTGTTCTACTAGGACGCTCTCCTATAAGTTGAATTTTCATTTCCAACAGCATTTAGGAGGAGTGAACTCTTCTCACAATTTGTATCTGCCAAGACAGCCACCTCACAAAAATGTACGTGTGATACCTGGTAGGATTCTATATATGCATATAAATATACGTGTGTGAAGAGACTACAGAAAAAGGAAACAAGAATTCACATATTTGTTAAGTTTAAAACACATGGAGAATATTTCAAATAAATTTGACTAGATTAATAACTCCTACCTTATATAATGCAAATGTCAAGTCCAACTATACAACATGTCTCCTCTGAAGTACTTGTATTTCTAATGTGTTGGGTTAATTTTCTCCATTATATTAGGATGAATAGTCTGAGTCTACTAGGTATGGGTTAGTGTCAGGGATTCAGTATTTCGAATGGAAAATTGGAAAATGAATCCAATGTGTATGTAAATATATGCTGCACAAATATCCTCCCGCTCTCATCCAGAACAATGCCTTGACATTACCTTCACCCCAAGTAAGACACAATTAGAGGAGAAGAGTTACAAAATCAGTGAATACATATCTGGAATGGAAAATGCTCAGGAGTTCACAACCTTGGAGGTGGTAGAGGAGTTTCCAAAACTAAGGGACAGGGTAAACACTCCACAAACATGGAGCTCTGCTGGCCTAAAAACTTTTTGAGAAACTGCCTCTGAGCTTCCACACTTGAAATATATGTTGTTTTCAGGAGATTTGGCTTCCTCTGTAGTGAGACCATCAAAGCTGGGTCTGCATCTATGTGACCTGGAGGACATGGTTTCTTATTTTCCAATGAACAAGATGAAGCAGTGCTGAATCCTCTCTTTGTAGGTAAACTGAGGCCACTGGGGACTAAGTGTCTCCCCGTGTGGACTGTGAAGCCATTTGGTCCTCTTCCACTTTTTGTGGTGTTTTTGCTGCTGCACTGTGAGTTTGTTATTTGTTTCACGAAATACTAGGAGCTAAACTGGGACACAGTGCTGGAGGGAGTTCTGTCACGTGTGGTGGGTCAGGGTCTGCAAGAGAATGCACCAACTAGGCTCCTATCTCTCACAGCTTGCCCCATTGCCCCCTTGTCCATATCAACCTGATTCTTAATTTTCCTCTGAAAACTCTCCATATAACAAGATGCCTTTACATATAAGGGTCTGTTGGCTGCACCATGTCAGTTACAAGCCATTTGGAATCCAATGGTAGATCCACATGACCCTACCACGGATGTTTTATCAAACACCTCCCCACCACTGCTCTAGACCCACTACTCAGCAGGCTCCAAATTTCTGGCATCTCTGTTCTACACCATTTTCATGAAACTCAGTAAATCAAGGCACTGTCTGGTATACTCATGATCAGCAACAGGACATCCAATGTTTCTCCAGTGCCACCTGGTCATAGGAATTTCAAAAATTTCATGGTATTTATCTAGCCATTTTTCAAGCATGAAGTTGGAGGCACTGTGGGTTTCAGTTCATTCAGCAAACTTTAAATGGTGAGGAAGCTCATTTCAATGAAATCTCTGGAGATGTCTAAAAGGCAAGGCTTCCCAAAGAGTGGACAAAAGGTCACATTAGGCCAGGCCCATTGAGGTCTACAATGTGAGGTCCATGTGTGTTTTGACTCTCAACTATGGCTGCCATTTCTTTAAGAATAAAATCATGTGATATCCTTGCTGAGATTCCCAGGCCTCTGTGGAAATCCACCCAGGGCCTAGGTCTCAGTTTCCAAGAGCGACTTTCATGCATGGCCTCTTAAAATCCCAACAAAATTCATGGCAATGCTTCTCTGAGTTCAGTTCCAAAACCCAGTCTCTAAGGGGAATCACACCAGAGTTCAAGCCCACGTGGACCCAGTCATTTTTTCCAATGCCACACAAATGACCAAAATTAAAACCAAAACACTCCCACATGGCCCTCATCTTATTTCATATAGTCAATCATCTTAACCTCTGGCTGGAGGTTTCCATGAGGGGCGCAGCCCAAGACAGTGTCCAAAATCAGCTCGTTTGCCCCTCATTTGTCTAAAGTCAGGGTAGCCTGGACACCGTTTCTGTGAACCAGGAGTGAACAAATAAGCCTGCCGTTAATACTTCTGTGTTTCTCCAATTTGAGGCCTACTGATTTTAGGTATCGATTCTTTAGGTGATTTAGAGTCATGCGAAAACACAAGCACCTCTGCAGGGCTTTGAAGAACTCATTTGACCCAAAGAATCCCTATTGTCATTTGATGGAGTGCAGGAACCTAACAGAGGAAGGCAAGAGACTTCATCCACAATGAATGAAATTTTTTGCCATTTTGGTTTTGGAAGCTCACATGGGATCATTCTTAAGATCCATCAGGTGCTGAGAATCTAAGTCACAGCCACACACAGGCCCAAGAGGCTGATAAAGACACATCCCTTTCCAAAGCAATTAAGCAAAGATCCACAGGTGAGGCCCATTCATTTCCATTTGAAAACTGTTTTCTTCAGGCTTCACAAAGGGGTGGCCTGAGGCAAAGACCTTCCTGACATTCAGTGCAACACAACAATAAGTAAGCAAAAGGCCCAAAGCAGGGTTTCTGCACTGAGACTTTCCTGGTCACACTGATATCTGAGTTTTCTGAGATGCTCGCCATTCTCTTCAGCTATCCAGTACATGGCCATGTCACAGAGCTTGGAGGTGGTACATATTTTGGACACAAATCCATGAGCCTATTCTGGAGAGTGGCCAGAATTCAGGAAGAAAACAACAACTTAGAAAGATAGCAGGTGTTGCACATCGATAAGACAAGCTGCAGTCCATTCATATATTGGGCAGGATGAATTTTGTTATGATTTATACTAGACAGGACTCATCCATTAATGCATTCTCTTTTCTAATGTCTACAACAACGGACACAGTGGGATACCCAGAAACAGAAACACTCGCCGTGTCAAATGACTTACTAGAAACTGTCCACTCCAAACCCAACAAACCGCCTTTCCTATCTATTCTCAGAACATGAGACAAAACAACAAACCCACACCCACTCCCACAAAGGCACTTCCTTCCCCCAAGTAGGTCTGTGACTATCCGGAGTGTCCTCTGACTGGTGGGCCATACTATGTTCCCCCGAAATGGCCTGTCTTCTCTCAGATCTTGTTTCCTTGACCAACTCTGTGAAGATGTCAGGAAAAAGTGGTTAGCCACTACCTGTTTTCTCAGGAAAGGTCCATCTTCAGAGCTCTCCTGGCATTTGGCCATCCTCACATCATTAGGTACCAAGAAAACTGACTCTGTCCTTGGTAAATCCAAACAAGTGAGCCCACTGGGACTGGGACTGGGACTGCCTCTGGGTGCCTGGCTTCTTGGATACCAAGTTCAGAGAGTTCCATCACCAAGGAAATGAGGTATGTCACATTCTTTGGAACTGAATGAGGTCACTGCCTTGGCAACCACTTTGTCCTAACAGTTGCTTCAAAGGGTAACATAAAATGGAGGTTGCACCGCTTCCTGTGACACTTTCATAAGGTAGAATGTATATCACCATTGGCACCCGGGAACAGCTCTCCACTCAGCCCTGGTTTGGTCCATCTTCTGTACAATAAGAAGAGAGAGAGGCAGATTCAGACACATCCCTTCATCCTGACCAGGTTGTTTGCCATGGAAGATGACTTTTGCTCTCTCAGGTGCTTCATACCTGCCTACAACTTCTCCAGGTATCATTTGTGCATGGACATTTGAGGTTCTCATCAGGTGGAAGGTCCCCAACTTTCCTGTATTGTAAGAACCACTCTGTCCCTGCTCTTCTGTAAAATGATTGAGGGAACAGTGTATACTTGGGTTTAAACACATGTTTGATTTGTTTTTCGAGTGATTCTGTGTGATGAATAATGGTATTGGGAACCTGCAATATTTACAAGAATATAGAGGTGAAATAAAAGTAGGAAAACAGAAATCTAGGTATGATTTGAAGCCCAGAAGGGTTTTGCCCTTGATTGGGATACTTAGCTTTGAATGATGTTCTGCAAAGATGCCTCAGATAATTCGATATACAATGGCATAGGACCTTGTACATTGGATGATTGAATTTAGAAGAGAACATCCAGTCAAAAAGGGATATTCAGTAGGATTAGGAAGATAGTCTGTAGGTTTAGGAAGAAGAGTGAGTATAGGATTTGGACCAAAAGTTCTTTAGCAATAGACTTTCGGTTGTTGAGTGAATGTAAATGTCAGCACATATGAAGAGTCAGTCACTATGTTGAACTGGGGAAAATATGTAGAAAAGCAGATATCAATAGAAACATTACGAAATCAGGCAAAGTATAAAGTGAGTGATAGAATTAGACATTTTCAACAGGGTTGAGTTTGAATATATAAATTAGGAAAAAAACAAATATGTAGTCACTAATAGGATTGAAAATTGACAGCATTAGGCAACCTGGACATGGATGTTTTTAGAAATCCATGTTCACTTTCCATTTAGGCTTTGGTACAATCATAAGTGTGACCTTTCCATTTTTGGTCCAGAATATTACTGTGATAATGAGGTGACATGAGTATTTCTTTCACCATTTCTGGGAGTAATATATTGAAGATGTAAAATGAGAATCAGGGGTACAAAGAGGTGTACCCTGTTTCTAGGAACATAGAGAAAAAGCATGAATAGACAATAGAGTGAATAAATAATATAACTTTTTTGAACTTTAAATAATGAATTGAACTGATATCTGAAAAATTAAAGGAAATTGTATATTGATATACAATCATTCATTCCAACCAGGTATATATGTAATGGAAATATTTGTGTTTAGGTTTATCATGAAGAGTGTGTGAGTTTTGCTTCAAAATGATTATGGAAATTCAAAATAATGTGTTTGGAAAGAAGTCTCATGAAAATTCCAGTCAAGAAACCCTGACAATACATGTGTTCTGAAGCAAGAAGTGGTGAAAGTTGAAACAAATGCTTATTAATTTGTGAACTTGTGGATGAAATGTATATCCTGTGATGTGCAAAAACTGAAGAAACAATAATGTACCAGTGTCGAATACAAATGAATGACAAATTACAGATCATGTCCCATAGGAGTCTACTTGCATTGATGTTAGACTGGGTCAGTTACTGTAGAATAATTAGGATTTGTATGCACCATTCACTGAAGTTAGTTTTCAGTACTAGGAAACAAATATGTATTTCAGGTGGATGAATATTTCTGATTATAATCTTGTGAAAAGTGGATTATAAATCCACATACATGAACATGAATGAATTTAGAGAGTGTATATTAGACGCATATATTTCATATTTTGAAAAATTTGGAGAGTATATCTATATCTATATCTATATCTATACACACACACACACACACACACACACACACACACACAAACACAAACACTCACAGACATTAAAAATACCAATATAAATGCCAATCGAAATTCATCAGTAAATATGTATCATCCACAAATGCAAAAATATTTATTTTACTGAACATGAGTTAATGTATAATGTTGTTCTACTAGGACGCTCTCCTATAGGTTGAATTTTCATTTCCAACAGCATTTAGGAGGAGTGAACTCTTCTCACAATTTGTATCTGCCAAGACAGCCACCTCACAAAAATGTACGTGTGATACCTGGTAGGATTCTATATATGCATATAAATATACATGTGTGAATAGGCTACAGAAAAGGGAAACAAGAATTCACATATTTGTTAAGTTTAAAAACACATGGAGAATATTTCAATTAAAATTTGACTAGATTTATAACTCCTACCTTATATAATGCAAATGTCAAGTCCAACTATACAACATGTCTCCTCTGAAGTACTTGTATTTCTAATGTGTTGGGTTAATTTTCTCCATTATATTAGGATAAATAGTCTGAGTCTACTAGGTATGGGTTAGTGTCAGGGATTCAGTATTTCGAATGGAAAATTGGAAAATGAATCCAATGTGTATGTAAATATATGATGCACAAATATCCTCCCGCTCTCATCCAGAGCAAAGCCTTGACATTACCTTCACCCCAAGTAAGAAACAATTAGAGGAGAAGAGTTACAAAATCAGTGAATACATATCTGGAATGGAAAATGCTCAGGAGTTCACAACCTTGGAGGTGGTAGAGGAGTTTCCAAAACTAAGGGACAGAGTAAACCCTCCACAAACATGGAGCTCTGCTGGCCTAAAAACTTTTTGAGAAACTGCCTCTGAGCTTCCACACTTGAAATATATGTTGTTTTCAGGAGATTTGGCTTCCTCTGTAGTGAGACCATCAAAGCTGGGTCTGCATCTATGTGACCTGGAGGACATGGTTTCTTATTTTCCAATGAACAAGATGAAGCAGTGCTGAATCCTCTCTTTGTAGGTAAACTGAGGCCACTGGGGACTAAGTGTCTCCCCGTGTGGACTGTGAAGCCATTTGGTCCTCCTCCACTTTTTGTAGTGTTTTTGCTGCTGCACTGTGAGTTTGGTATTTGTTTCACGAAATACTAGGAGCTAAACTGGGACACAGTGCTGGAGGGAGTTCTGTCACGTGTGGTGGGTCAGGGTCTGCAAGAGAATGCACCAACTAGGCTCCTATCTCTCACAGCTTGCCCCATTGCCCCCTTGTCCATATCAACCTGATTCTTAATTTTCCTCTGAAAACTCTCCATATAACAAGATGCCTTTACATATAAGGGTCTGCTGGCTGCACCATGTCAGTTACAAGCCATTTGGAATCCAATGGTAGATAAACATGGCCCAACCACGGATGTTTTATCAAACACCTCCCCACCATTGCTCTAGACCCACTACTCAGCAGGCTCCAACTTACTGGCATCTCTGTTCTACAGCATTTTCATGAAACTCAGTAAATCAAGGCACTGTCTGGTATACTCATGATCAGCAACAGGACATCCAATGTTTCTCCAGTGCCACCTGGTCATAGGAATTTCAAAAATTTCATGGTATTTATCTAGCCATTTTTCAAGCATGAAGTTGGCGGCACTGTGGGTTTCAGTTCATTCAGCAAACATTAAATGGTGAGGAAGCTCATTTCAATGAAATCTCTGAAGAACTCTCACAGGCATGGCTTCCCAAAGAGTGGACAAAAGGTCACATTAGGCCAGGCCCATTGAGGTCTACAATGTGAGGTCCATGTGTGTTTTGACTCTCAACTATGGCTGCCATTTCTTTAAGAATAAAATCATGTGATATCCTTGCTGAGATTCCCAGGCCTCTGTGGAAATCCACCCGGGGCCTAGGTCTCAGTTTCCAAGAGCGACTTTCATCCGTGGCCTCTAAAAATCCCAACAAAATTCATGGCAATGCTTCTCTGAGTTCAGTTCCAAAACCCAGTCTCTAAGGGGAATCACACCAGAGTTCAAGCCCACGTGGACCCAGTCATTTTTTCTAATGCCACACAAATGACCAAAATTAAAACCAAAACACTCCCACATGGCCCTCATCTTATTTCACATAGTCAATCATCTTAACCTCTGGCTGGAGTTTTCCATGAGGGGCGCAGCCCAAGACAGTGTCCAAAATCAGCTCGTTTGCCCCTCATTTGTCTAAAGTCAGGGTAGCCTGGACACCGTTTCTGTGAACCAGGAGTGAACAAATAATCCTGCCGTTAATACTTCTGTGTTTCTCCAATTTGAGGCCTACTGATTTTAGGTATCGATTCTTTAGGTGATTTAGAGTCATGCGAAAACACAAGCACCTCTGCAGGGCTTTGAAGAACTCATTTTACCCAAAGAATCCGTATTGTCATTTAATGGAGTGCAGGAACCTAACAGAGGAAGGCAAAAGACTTCATCCACAATGAATGAAATTTTTTGCCATTTTGGTTTTGGAAGCTCACATGGGATCATTCTTAAGATCCATCAGGTGCTGAGAATCTAAGTCACAGCCACACACAGGTCCAAAGGCTGATAAAGACACATCTCTTTCCAAAGCAATTAAGCAAAGAGCCACAGGTGAGGCCCATTCATTTCCATTTGAAAACTGTTTTCTTCAGGCTTCACAAAGGGGTGGCCTGAGGCAAAGACCTTCCTGACATTCAGTGCAACACAACAATAAGTAAGCAAAGGCCCAAAGCAGGGTTTCTGCACTGAGACTTTCCTGGTCACAATGATATCTGGGTTTTCTGAGATGCTCGCCATTCTCTTCAGCTATCCAGGACATGGCCATGTCACAGAGCTTGGAGGTGGTACATATTTTGGACACAAATCCATGAGCCTATTTCGGAGAGTGGCCAGAATTCAGGAAGAAAACAACAACTTAGAAAGATAGCAGGTGTTGCACATCGATAAGACAAGCTGCAGTCCATTCATATATTGGGCAGGATGAATTATGGGATGATTTATACTAGACAGAACACATCCATTAATGCATTCTCTTTTCTAATGTCTACAACAACGGACACAGTGGGATACACAGAAACAGAAACACTCGCCATGTCAAATGACTTACTAGAAACTGTCCACTCCAAACCAAACAAACCGCCTTTCCTATCTATTCTCAGAACATGAGACAAAACAACAAACCCACACCCACTCCCACAAAGGCACCTCCTTCCCCCAAGTAGGTCTGTGACTATCCGGAGTGTCCTCTGACTGGTGGGCCATACTATGTTCCCCCGAAATGGCCTGTCTTCTCTCAGATCTTGTTTCCTTGACCAACTCTGTGAAGATGTCAGGAAAAAGTGGTTAGCCACTACCTGTTTTCTCAGGAAAGGTCCATCTTCAGAGCTCTCCTGGCATTTGGCCATCCTCACATCATTAGGTACCAAGAAAACTGACTCTGTCCTTGGTAAATCCAAACAAGTGAGCCCACTGGGACTGGGACTGGGACTGCCTCTGGGTGCCTGGCTTCTTGGATACCAAGTTCAGAGAGTTCCATCACCAAGGAAATGAGGTATGTCACATTCTTTGGAACTGAATGAGGTCACTGCCTTAGCAACCACTTTGTCCTAACAGTTGCTTCAAAGGGTAACATAAAATAGAGGTTGCCCACGCTTCCTGTGACACTTTCATAAGGTAGAATGTATATCACCATTGGCACCCGGGAACAGCTCTCCACTCAGGCCTGGTTTGGTCCATCTTCTCTGCAAAAAGAAGAAAGAGATTCAGATTCAGACACATCCCTTCATCCTGACCAGGTTGTTTGCCATGGAAGATGACTTTTGCTCTCTCAGGTGCTTCATACCTGCCTTCAACTTCGCCAGGTATCATTTGTGCATGGACATTTGAGGTTCTCATCAGGTGGAAGGTCCCCAACTTTCCTGTATTGTAAGAACCACTCTGTCCCTGCTCTTCTGTATAATGATTGAGGGAACAGTGTATACTTCTGGTTAAAAACAGGTTTGATTTGGGTTACGAATGATTCTGTGTGATGAATAATGGTATTGGGAACCTGCAATATTTACAAGAATATAGAGGTGAAATATAAGTAGGAAAACAGAAATCTAGGTATGATTTGAAGCCCAGAAGGGTTTTGCCCTGGATTGGGATACTTAGCTTTGAATGATGTTCTGCAAAGATGCCTCAGATAATTCGATATACAATGGAATAGGACCTTGTACATTGGATGATTGAATTTAGAAGAGAACATCCAGTCAAAAAGGGATATTCAGTAGGATTAGGAAGATAGTCGGTAGGTTTAGGAAGAAGAGTGAGTATAGGATTTGGACCAAAAGTTCTTTAGCAATAGACTTTCGGTTGTTGAGTGAATGTAAATGTCAGCACATATGAAGAGTCAGTCACTATGTTGAACTGGGGAAAATATGTAGAAAAGCAGATATCAATAGAAACATTACGAAATCAGGCAAAGTATAAAGTGAGTGATAGAATTAGACATTTTCAATAGGGTTGAGTTTGAATATATAAATTAGGAAAAAAACAAATATGTAGTCACCAATAGGATTGACAATTGACAGCATTAGGCAACCTGGACATGGATGTTTTTAGAAATCCATGTTCACTTTCCATTTAGGCTTTTGTACAATCATAAGTGTGACCTTTCCATTTTTTTGTCCAGAATATTACTGTGATAATGAGATGACATGAGTATTTCTTTCACCATTTCTGGGAGCAATATATTGAAGATGTAAAATGAGAATCAGGGGTACAAAGAGGTGTACCCTGTTTCTAGGAACATAGAGAAAAAGCATGAATAGACCATACTGTGAATAAATAATATAACTTTTTTGAACTTTAAATAATGAATAGAACTGATATCTGAAAAATTAAAGGAAATCGTATATTGATATACAATCATTCATTCCAACCAGGTATATATGTAATGGAAATATTTGTGTTTTGGTTTATCATGAAGAGTGTGTGAGTTTTGCTTCAAAATGATTATGGAATTTCAAAATAATGTGTTTGGAAAGAAGTCTCATGAAAATTCCAGTCAAGAAACCCTGACAATACATGTGTTCTGAAGCAAGAAGTGGTGAAAGTTGAAACAAATGCTTATTAATTTGTGAACTTGTGGATGAAATGTATATCCTGTGATGTGCAAAAACTGAAGAAACAATAATGTACCAGTGTCGAATACAAATGAATGACAAATTACAGATCATGTCCCATAGGAGTCTACTTGCATTGATGTTAGACTGGGTCAGTTACTGTAGAATAATTAGGATTTGTATGCACCATTCACTGAAGTTAGTTTTCAGTACTAGGAAACAAATATGTATTTCAGGTGGATGAATATTTCTGATTATAATCTTGTGAAAAGTGGATTATAAATCCACATACATGAACATGAATGAATTTAGAGAGTGTATATTAGACGCATATATTTCATATTTTGAAAAATTTGGAGAGTATATCTATATCTATATCTATATCTATACACACACACACACACACACACACACACACAAACACAAACACTCACAGACATTAAAAATACCAATATAAATGCCAATCGAAATTCATCAGTAAATATGTATCATCCACAACTGCAAAAATATTTATTTTACTGAACATGAGTTAATGTATAATGTTGTTCTACTAGGACGCTCTCCTATAGGTTGAATTTTCATTTCCAACAGCATTTAGGAGGAGTGAACTCTTCTCACAATTTGTATCTGCCAAGACAGCCACCTCACAAAAATGTACGTGTGATACCTGGTAGGATTCTATATATGCATATAAATATACATGTGTGAATAGGCTACAGAAAAGGGAAACAAGAATTCACATATTTGTTAAGTTTAAAAACACATGGAGAATATTTCAATTAAAATTTGACTAGATTTATAACTCCTACCTTATATAATGCAAATGTCAAGTCCAACTATACAACATGTCTCCTCTGAAGTACTTGTATTTCTAATGTGTTGGGTTAATTTTCTCCATTATATTAGGATAAATAGTCTGAGTCTACTAGGTATGGGTTAGTGTCAGGGATTCAGTATTTCGAATGGAAAATTGGAAAATGAATCCAATGTGTATGTAAATATATGCTGCACAAATATCCTCCCGCTCTCATCCAGAACAAAGCCTTGACATTACCTTCACCCCAAGTAAGACACAATTAGAGGAGAAGAGTTACAAAATCAGTGAATACATATCTGGAATGGAAAATGCTCAGGAGTTCACAACCTTGGAGGTGGTAGAGGAGTTTCCAAAACTAAGGGACAGAGTAAACCCTCCACAAACATGGAGCTCTGCTGGCCTAAAAACTTTTTGAGAAACTGCCTCTGAGCTTCCACACTTGAAATATATGTTGTTTTCAGGAGATTTGGCTTCCTCTGTAGTGAGACCATCAAAGCTGGGTCTGCATCTATGTGACCTGGAGGACATGGTTTCTTATTTTCCAATGAACAAGATGAAGCAGTGCTGAATCCTCTCTTTGTAGGTAAACTGAGGCCACTGGGGACTAAGTGTCTCCCCGTGTGGACTGTGAAGCCATTTGGTCCTCCTCCACTTTTTGTAGTGTTTTGCTGCTGCACTGTGAGTTTGGTATTTGTTTCACGAAATACTAGGAGCTAAACTGGGACACAGTGCTGGAGGGAGTTCTGTCACGTGTGGTGGGTCAGGGTCTGCAAGAGAATGCACCAACTAGGCTCCTATCTCTCACAGCTTGCCCCATTGCCCCCTTGTCCATATCAACCTGATTCTTAATTTTCCTCTGAAAACTCTCCATATAACAAGATGTCTTTACATATAAGGGTCTGCTGGCTGCACCATGTCAGTTACAAGCCATTTGGAATCCAATGGTAGATAAACATGGCCCAACCACGGATGTTTTATCAAACACCTCCCCACCATTGCTCTAGACCCACTACTCAGCAGGCTCCAACTTACTGGCATCTCTGTTCTACAACATTTTCATGAAACTCAGTAAATCAAGGCACTGTCTGGTATACTCATGATCAGCAACAGGACATCCAATGTTTCTCCAGTGCCACCTGGTCATAGGAATTTCAAAAATTTCATGGTATTTATCTAGCCATTTTTCAAGCATGAAGTTGGAGGCACTGTGGGTTTCAGTTCATTCAGCAAACATTAAATGGTGAGGAAGCTCATTTCAATGAAATCTCTGAAGAACTCTCACAGGCATGGCTTCCCAAAGAGTGGACAAAAGGTCACATTAGGCCAGGCCCATTGAGGTCTACAATGTGAGGTCCATGTGTGTTTTGACTCTCAACTATGGCTGCCATTTCTTTAAGAATAAAATCATGTGATATCCTTGCTGAGATTCCCAGGCCTCTGTGGAAATCCACCCGGGGCCTAGGTCTCAGTTTCCAAGAGCGACTTTCATCCGTGGCCTCTTAAAATCCCAACAAAATTCATGGCAATGCTTCTCTGAGTTCAGTTCCAAAACCCAGTCTCTAAGGGGAATCACACCAGAGTTCAAGCTCACGTGGACCCAGTCATTTTTTCCAATGCCACACAAATGACCAAAATTAAAACCAAAACACTCCCACATGGCCCTCATCTTATTTCACATAGTCAATCATCTTAACCTCTGGCTGGAGGTTTCCATGAGGGGCGCAGCCCAAGACAGTGTCCAAAATCAGCTCATCAGCTCGTTTGCCCCTCATTTGTCTAAAGTCAGGGTAGCCTGGACACCGTTTCTGTGAACCAGGAGTGAACAAATAAGCCTGCCGTTAATACTTCTGTGTTTCTCCAATTTGAGGCCTACTGATTTTAGGTATCGATTCTTTAGGTGATTTAGAGTCATGCGAAAACACAAGCACCTCTGCAGGGCTTTGAAGAACTCATTTTACCCAAAGAATCCCTATTGTCATTTAATGGAGTGCAGGAACCTAACAGAGGAAGGCAAAAGACTTCATCCACAATGAATGAAATTTTTTGCCATTTTGGTTTTGGAAGCTCACATGGGATCATTCTTAAGATCCATCAGGTGCTGAGAATCTAAGTCACAGCCACATACAGGTCCAAAGGCTGATAAAGACACATCTCTTTCCAAAGCAATTAAGCAAAGAGCCACAGGTGAGGCCCATTCATTTCCATTTGAAAACTGTTTTCTTCAGGCTTCACAAAGGGGTGGCCTGAGGCAAAGACCTTCCTGACATTCAGTGCAACACAACAATAAGTAAGTAAAGGCCCAAAGCAGGGTTTCTGCACTGAGACTTTCCTGGTCAGAATGATATCTGGGTTTTCTGAGATGCTCGCCATTCTCTTCAGCTATCCAGGACATGGCCATGTCACAGAGCTTGGAGGTGGTACATATTTTGGACACAAATCCATGAGCCTATTTCGGAGAGTGGCCAGAATTCAGGAAGAAAACAACAACTTAGAAAGATAGCAGGTGTTGCACATCGATAAGACAAGCTGCAGTCCATTCATATATTGGGCAGGATGAATTATGGGATGATTTATACTAGACAGGACACATCCATTAATGCATTCTCTTTTCTAATGTCTACAACAACGGACACAGTGGGATACACAGAAACAGAAACACTCGCCATGTCAAATGACTTACTAGAAACTGTCCACTCCAAACCAAACAAACCGCCTTTCCTATCTATTCTCAGAACATGAGACAAAACAACAAACCCACACCCACTCCCACAAAGGCACCTCCTTCCCCCAAGTAGGTCTGTGACTATCCGGAGTGTCCTCTGACTGGTGGGCCATACTATGTTCCCCCGAAATGGCCTGTCTTCTCTCAGATCTTGTTTCCTTGACCAACTCTGTGAAGATGTCAGGAAAAAGTGGTTAGCCACTACCTGTTTTCTCAGGAAAGGTCCATCTTCAGAGCTCTCCTGGCATTTGGCCATCCTCACATCATTAGGTACCAAGAAAACTGACTCTGTCCTTGGTAAATCCAAACAAGTGAGCCCACTGGGACTGGGACTGGGACTGCCTCTGGGTGCCTGGCTTCTTGGATACCAAGTTCAGAGAGTTCCATCACCAAGGAAATGAGGTATGTCACATTCTTTGGAACTGAATGAGGTCACTGCCTTAGCAACCACTTTGTCCTAACAGTTGCTTCAAAGGGTAACATAAAATGGAGGTTGCCCACGCTTCCTGTGACACTTTCATAAGGTAGAATGTATATCACCATTGGCACCCGGGAACAGCTCTCCACTCAGGCCTGGTTTGGTCCATCTTCTCTGCAAAAAGAAGAAAGAGATTCAGATTCAGACACATCCCTTCATCCTGACCAGGTTGTTTGCCATGGAAGATGACTTTTGCTCTCTCAGGTGCTTCATACCTGCCTTCAACTTCGCCAGGTATCATTTGTGCATGGACATTTGAGGTTCTCATCAGGTGGAAGGTCCCCAACTTTCCTGTATTGTAAGAACCACTCTGTCCCTGCTCTTCTGTATAATGATTGAGGGAACAGTGTATACTTCTGGTTAAAAACAGGTTTGATTTGGGTTACGAATGATTCTGTGTGATGAATAATGGTATTGGGAACCTGCAATATTTACAAGAATATAGAGGTGAAATATAAGTAGGAAAACAGAAATCTAGGTATGATTTGAAGCCCAGAAGGGTTTTGCCCTGGATTGGGATACTTAGCTTTGAATGATGTTCTGCAAAGATGCCTCAGATAATTCGATATACAATGGAATAGGACCTTGTACATTGGATGATTGAATTTAGAAGAGAACATCCAGTCAAAAAGGGATATTCAGTAGGATTAGGAAGATAGTCGGTAGGTTTAGGAAGAAGAGTGAGTATAGGATTTGGACCAAAAGTTCTTTAGCAATAGACTTTCGGTTGTTGAGTGAATGTAAATGTCAGCACATATGAAGAGTCAGTCACTATGTTGAACTGGGGAAAATATGTAGAAAAGCAGATATCAATAGAAACATTACGAAATCAGGCAAAGTATAAAGTGAGTGATAGAATTAGACATTTTCAATAGGGTTGAGTTTGAATATATAAATTAGGAAAAAAACAAATATGTAGTCACCAATAGGATTGACAATTGACAGCATTAGGCAACCTGGACATGGATGTTTTTAGAAATCCATGTTCACTTTCCATTTAGGCTTTTGTACAATCATAAGTGTGACCTTTCCATTTTTTTGTCCAGAATATTACTGTGATAATGAGATGACATGAGTATTTCTTTCACCATTTCTGGGAGCAATATATTGAAGATGTAAAATGAGAATCAGGGGTACAAAGAGGTGTACCCTGTTTCTAGGAACATAGAGAAAAAGCATGAATAGACCATACTGTGAATAAATAATATAACTTTTTTGAACTTTAAATAATGAATAGAACTGATATCTGAAAAATTAAAGGAAATCGTATATTGATATACAATCATTCATTCCAACCAGGTATTTATGTAATGGAAATATTTGTGTTTTGGTTTATCATGAAGAGTGTGTGAGTTTTGCTTCAAAATGATTATGGAATTTCAAAATAATGTGTTTGGAAAGAAGTCTCATGAAAATTCCAGTCAAGAAACCCTGACAATACATGTGTTCTGAAGCAAGAAGTGGTGAAAGTTGAAACAAATGCTTATTAATTTGTGAACTTGTGGATGAAATGTATATCCTGTGATGTGCAAAAACTGAAGAAACAATAATGTACCAGTGTCGAATACAAATGAATGACAAATTACAGATCATGTCCCATAGGAGTCTACTTGCATTGATGTTAGACTGGGTCAGTTACTGTAGAATAATTAGGATTTGTATGCACCATTCACTGAAGTTAGTTTTCAGTACTAGGAAACAAATATGTATTTCAGGTGGATGAATATTTCTGATTATAATCTTGTGAAAAGTGGATTATAAATCCACATACATGAACATGAATGAATTTAGAGAGTGTATATTAGACGCATATATTTCATATTTTGAAAAATTTGGAGAGTATATCTATATCTATATCTATATCTATACACACACACACACACACACACACACACACACACACACAAACACAAACACTCACAGACATTAAAAATACCAATATAAATGCCAATCGAAATTCATCAGTAAATATGTATCATCCACAAATGCAAAAATATTTATTTTACTGAACATGAGTTAATGTATAATGTTGTTCTACTAGGACGCTCTCCTATAGGTTGAATTTTCATTTCCAACAGCATTTAGGAGGAGTGAACTCTTCTCACAATTTGTATCTGCCAAGACAGCCACCTCACAAAAATGTACGTGTGATACCTGGTAGGATTCTATATATGCATATAAATATACATGTGTGAATAGGCTACAGAAAAGGGAAACAAGAATTCACATATTTGTTAAGTTTAAAAACACATGGAGAATATTTCAATTAAAATTTGACTAGATTTATAACTCCTACCTTATATAATGCAAATGTCAAGTCCAACTATACAACATGTCTCCTCTGAAGTACTTGTATTTCTAATGTGTTGGGTTAATTTTCTCCATTATATTAGGATAAATAGTCTGAGTCTACTAGGTATGGGTTAGTGTCAGGGATTCAGTATTTCGAATGGAAAATTGGAAAATGAATCCAATGTGTATGTAAATATATGCTGCACAAATATCCTCCCGCTCTCATCCAGAACAAAGCCTTGACATTACCTTCACCCCAAGTAAGACACAATTAGAGGAGAAGAGTTACAAAATCAGTGAATACATATCTGGAATGGAAAATGCTCAGGAGTTCACAACCTTGGAGGTGGTAGAGGAGTTTCCAAAACTAAGGGACAGAGTAAACCCTCCACAAACATGGAGCTCTGCTGGCCTAAAAACTTTTTGAGAAACTGCCTCTGAGCTTCCACACTTGAAATATATGTTGTTTTCAGGAGATTTGGCTTCCTCTGTAGTGAGACCATCAAAGCTGGGTCTGCATCTATGTGACCTGGAGGACATGGTTTCTTATTTTCCAATGAACAAGATGAAGCAGTGCTGAATCCTCTCTTTGTAGGTAAACTGAGGCCACTGGGGACTAAGTGTCTCCCCGTGTGGACTGTGAAGCCATTTGGTCCTCCTCCACTTTTTGTAGTGTTTTGCTGCTGCACTGTGAGTTTGGTATTTGTTTCACGAAATACTAGGAGCTAAACTGGGACACAGTGCTGGAGGGAGTTCTGTCACGTGTGGTGGGTCAGGGTCTGCAAGAGAATGCACCAACTAGGCTCCTATCTCTCACAGCTTGCCCCATTGCCCCCTTGTCCATATCAACCTGATTCTTAATTTTCCTCTGAAAACTCTCCATATAACAAGATGCCTTTACATATAAGGGTCTGCTGGCTGCACCATGTCAGTTACAAGCCATTTGGAATCCAATGGTAGATAAACATGGCCCAACCACGGATGTTTTATCAAACACCTCCCCACCATTGCTCTAGACCCACTACTCAGCAGGCTCCAACTTACTGGCATCTCTGTTCTACAGCATTTTCATGAAACTCAGTAAATCAAGGCACTGTCTGGTATACTCATGATCAGCAACAGGACATCCAATGTTTCTCCAGTGCCACCTGGTCATAGGAATTTCAAAAATTTCATGGTATTTATCTAGCCATTTTTCAAGCATGAAGTTGGAGGCACTGTGGGTTTCAGTTCATTCAGCAAACATTAAATGGTGAGGAAGCTCATTTCAATGAAATCTCTGAAGAACTCTCACAGGCATGGCTTCCCAAAGAGTGGACAAAAGGTCACATTAGGCCAGGCCCATTGAGGTCTACAATGTGAGGTCCATGTGTGTTTTGACTCTCAACTATGGCTGCCATTTCTTTAAGAATAAAATCATGTGATATCCTTGCTGAGATTCCCAGGCCTCTGTGGAAATCCACCCGGGGCCTAGGTCTCAGTTTCCAAGAGCGACTTTCATCCGTGGCCTCTTAAAATCCCAACAAAATTCATGGCAATGCTTCTCTGAGTTCAGTTCCAAAACCCAGTCTCTAAGGGGAATCACACCAGAGTTCAAGCTCACGTGGACCCAGTCATTTTTTCCAATGCCACACAAATGACCAAAATTAAAACCAAAACACTCCCACATGGCCCTCATCTTATTTCACATAGTCAATCATCTTAACCTCTGGCTGGAGGTTTCCATGAGGGGCGCAGCCCAAGACAGTGTCCAAAATCAGCTCGTTTGCCCCTCATTTGTCTAAAGTCAGGGTAGCCTGGACACCGTTTCTGTGAACCAGGAGTGAACAAATAAGCCTGCCGTTAATACTTCTGTGTTTCTCCAATTTGAGGCCTACTGATTTTAGGTATCGATTCTTTAGGTGATTTAGAGTCATGCGAAAACACAAGCACCTCTGCAGGGCTTTGAAGAACTCATTTTACCCAAAGAATCCCTATTGTCATTTAATGGAGTGCAGGAACCTAACAGAGGAAGGCAAAAGACTTCATCCACAATGAATGAAATTTTTTGCCATTTTGGTTTTGGAAGCTCACATGGGATCATTCTTAAGATCCATCAGGTGCTGAGAATCTAAGTCACAGCCACATACAGGTCCAAAGGCTGATAAAGACACATCTCTTTCCAAAGCAATTAAGCAAAGAGCCACAGGTGAGGCCCATTCATTTCCATTTGAAAACTGTTTTCTTCAGGCTTCACAAAGGGGTGGCCTGAGGCAAAGACCTTCCTGACATTCAGTGCAACACAACAATAAGTAAGTAAAGGCCCAAAGCAGGGTTTCTGCACTGAGACTTTCCTGGTCAGAATGATATCTGGGTTTTCTGAGATGCTCGCCATTCTCTTCAGCTATCCAGGACATGGCCATGTCACAGAGCTTGGAGGTGGTACATATTTTGGACACAAATCCATGAGCCTATTTCGGGAGAGTGGCCAGAATTCAGGAAGAAAACAACAACTTAGAAAGATAGCAGGTGTTGCACATCGATAAGACAAGCTGCAGTCCATTCATATATTGGGCAGGATGAATTATGGGATGATTTATACTAGACAGGACACATCCATTAATGCATTCTCTTTTCTAATGTCTACAACAACGGACACAGTGGGATACACAGAAAGAGAAACACTCGCCATGTCAAATGACTTACTAGAAACTGTCCACTCCAAACCAAACAAACCGCCTTTCCTATCTATTCTCAGAACATGAGACAAAACAACAAACCCACACCCACTCCCACAAAGGCACCTCCTTCCCCCAAGTAGGTCTGTGACTATCCGGAGTGTCCTCTGACTGGTGGGCCATACTATGTTCCCCCGAAATGGCCTGTCTTCTCTCAGATCTTGTTTCCTTGACCAACTCTGTGAAGATGTCAGGAAAAAGTGGTTAGCCACTACCTGTTTTCTCAGGAAAGGTCCATCTTCAGAGCTCTCCTGGCATTTGGCCATCCTCACATCATTAGGTACCAAGAAAACTGACTCTGTCCTTGGTAAATCCAAACAAGTGAGCCCACTGGGACTGGGACTGGGACTGCCTCTGGGTGCCTGGCTTCTTGGATACCAAGTTCAGAGAGTTCCATCACCAAGGAAATGAGGTATGTCACATTCTTTGGAACTGAATGAGGTCACTGCCTTAGCAACCACTTTGTCCTAACAGTTGCTTCAAAGGGTAACATAAAATGGAGGTTGCCCACGCTTCCTGTGACACTTTCATAAGGTAGAATGTATATCACCATTGGCACCCGGGAACAGCTCTCCACTCAGGCCTGGTTTGGTCCATCTTCTCTGCAAAAAGAAGAAAGAGATTCAGATTCAGACACATCCCTTCATCCTGACCAGGTTGTTTGCCATGGAAGATGACTTTTGCTCTCTCAGGTGCTTCATACCTGCCTTCAACTTCGCCAGGTATCATTTGTGCATGGACATTTGAGGTTCTCATCAGGTGGAAGGTCCCCAACTTTCCTGTATTGTAAGAACCACTCTGTCCCTGCTCTTCTGTATAATGATTGAGGGAACAGTGTATACTTCTGGTTAAAAACAGGTTTGATTTGGGTTACGAATGATTCTGTGTGATGAATAATGGTATTGGGAACCTGCAATATTTACAAGAATATAGAGGTGAAATATAAGTAGGAAAACAGAAATCTAGGTATGATTTGAAGCCCAGAAGGGTTTTGCCCTGGATTGGGATACTTAGCTTTGAATGATGTTCTGCAAAGATGCCTCAGATAATTCGATATACAATGGAATAGGACCTTGTACATTGGATGATTGAATTTAGAAGAGAACATCCAGTCAAAAAGGGATATTCAGTAGGATTAGGAAGATAGTCGGTAGGTTTAGGAAGAAGAGTGAGTATAGGATTTGGACCAAAAGTTCTTTAGCAATAGACTTTCGGTTGTTGAGTGAATGTAAATGTCAGCACATATGAAGAGTCAGTCACTATGTTGAACTGGGGAAAATATGTAGAAAAGCAGATATCAATAGAAACATTACGAAATCAGGCAAAGTATAAAGTGAGTGATAGAATTAGACATTTTCAACAGGGTTGAGTTTGAATATATAAATTAGGAAAAAAACAAATATGTAGTCACCAATAGGATTGACAATTGACAGCATTAGGCAACCTGGACATGGATGTTTTTAGAAATCCATGTTCACTTTCCATTTAGGCTTTTGTACAATCATAAGTGTGACCTTTCCATTTTTTTGTCCAGAATATTACTGTGATAATGAGATGACATGAGTATTTCTTTCACCATTTCTGGGAGCAATATATTGAAGATGTAAAATGAGAATCAGGGGTACAAAGAGGTGTACCCTGTTTCTAGGAACATAGAGAAAAAGCATGAATAGACCATACTGTGAATAAATAATATAACTTTTTTGAACTTTAAATAATGAATAGAACTGATATCTGAAAAATTAAAGGAAATCGTATATTGATATACAATCATTCATTCCAACCAGGTATTTATGTAATGGAAATATTTGTGTTTTGGTTTATCATGAAGAGTGTGTGAGTTTTGCTTCAAAATGATTATGGAATTTCAAAATAATGTGTTTGGAAAGAAGTCTCATGAAAATTCCAGTCAAGAAACCCTGACAATACATGTGTTCTGAAGCAAGAAGTGGTGAAAGTTGAAACAAATGCTTATTAATTTGTGAACTTGTGGATGAAATGTATATCCTGTGATGTGCAAAAACTGAAGAAACAATAATGTACCAGTGTCGAATACAAATGAATGACAAATTACAGATCATGTCCCATAGGAGTCTACTTGCATTGATGTTAGACTGGGTCAGTTAGTGTAGAATAATTAGGATTTGTATGCACCATTCACTGAAGTTAGTTTTCAGTACTAGGAAACAAATATGTATTTCAGGTGGATGAATATTTCTGATTATAATCTTGTGAAAAGTGGATTATAAATCCACATACATGAACATGAATGAATTTAGAGAGTGTATATTAGACGCATATATTTCATATTTTGAAAAATTTGGAGAGTATATCTATATCTATATCTATATCTATACACACACACACACACACACACACACACACACACACACAAACACAAACACTCACAGACATTAAAAATACCAATATAAATGCCAATCGAAATTCATCAGTAAATATGTATCATCCACAAATGCAAAAATATTTATTTTACTGAACATGAGTTAATGTATAATGTTGTTCTACTAGGACGCTCTCCTATAGGTTGAATTTTCATTTCCAACAGCATTTAGGAGGAGTGAACTCTTCTCACAATTTGTATCTGCCAAGACAGCCACCTCACAAAAATGTACGTGTGATACCTGGTAGGATTCTATATATGCATATAAATATACATGTGTGAATAGGCTACAGAAAAGGGAAACAAGAATTCACATATTTGTTAAGTTTAAAAACACATGGAGAATATTTCAATTAAAATTTGACTAGATTTATAACTCCTACCTTATATAATGCAAATGTCAAGTCCAACTATACAACATGTCTCCTCTGAAGTACTTGTATTTCTAATGTGTTGGGTTAATTTTCTCCATTATATTAGGATAAATAGTCTGAGTCTACTAGGTATGGGTTAGTGTCAGGGATTCAGTATTTCGAATGGAAAATTGGAAAATGAATCCAATGTGTATGTAAATATATGCTGCACAAATATCCTCCCGCTCTCATCCAGAACAAAGCCTTGACATTACCTTCACCCCAAGTAAGACACAATTAGAGGAGAAGAGTTACAAAATCAGTGAATACATATCTGGAATGGAAAATGCTCAGGAGTTCACAACCTTGGAGGTGGTAGAGGAGTTTCCAAAACTAAGGGACAGAGTAAACCCTCCACAAACATGGAGCTCTGCTGGCCTAAAAACTTTTTGAGAAACTGCCTCTGAGCTTCCACACTTGAAATATATGTTGTTTTCAGGAGATTTGGCTTCCTCTGTAGTGAGACCATCAAAGCTGGGTCTGCATCTATGTGACCTGGAGGACATGGTTTCTTATTTTCCAATGAACAAGATGAAGCAGTGCTGAATCCTCTCTTTGTAGGTAAACTGAGGCCACTGGGGACTAAGTGTCTCCCCGTGTGGACTGTGAAGCCATTTGGTCCTCCTCCACTTTTTGTAGTGTTTTGCTGCTGCACTGTGAGTTTGGTATTTGTTTCACGAAATACTAGGAGCTAAACTGGGACACAGTGCTGGAGGGAGTTCTGTCACGTGTGGTGGGTCAGGGTCTGCAAGAGAATGCACCAACTAGGCTCCTATCTCTCACAGCTTGCCCCATTGCCCCCTTGTCCATATCAACCTGATTCTTAATTTTCCTCTGAAAACTCTCCATATAACAAGATGCCTTTACATATAAGGGTCTGCTGGCTGCACCATGTCAGTTACAAGCCATTTGGAATCCAATGGTAGATAAACATGGCCCAACCACGGATGTTTTATCAAACACCTCCCCACCATTGCTCTAGACCCACTACTCAGCAGGCTCCAACTTACTGGCATCTCTGTTCTACAGCATTTTCATGAAACTCAGTAAATCAAGGCACTGTCTGGTATACTCATGATCAGCAACAGGACATCCAATGTTTCTCCAGTGCCACCTGGTCATAGGAATTTCAAAAATTTCATGGTATTTATCTAGCCATTTTTCAAGCATGAAGTTGGAGGCACTGTGGGTTTCAGTTCATTCAGCAAACATTAAATGGTGAGGAAGCTCATTTCAATGAAATCTCTGAAGAACTCTCACAGGCATGGCTTCCCAAAGAGTGGACAAAAGGTCACATTAGGCCAGGCCCATTGAGGTCTACAATGTGAGGTCCATGTGTGTTTTGACTCTCAACTATGGCTGCCATTTCTTTAAGAATAAAATCATGTGATATCCTTGCTGAGATTCCCAGGCCTCTGTGGAAATCCACCCGGGGCCTAGGTCTCAGTTTCCAAGAGCGACTTTCATCCGTGGCCTCTTAAAATCCCAACAAAATTCATGGCAATGCTTCTCTGAGTTCAGTTCCAAAACCCAGTCTCTAAGGGGAATCACACCAGAGTTCAAGCTCACGTGGACCCAGTCATTTTTTCCAATGCCACACAAATGACCAAAATTAAAACCAAAACACTCCCACATGGCCCTCATCTTATTTCACATAGTCAATCATCTTAACCTCTGGCTGGAGGTTTCCATGAGGGGCGCAGCCCAAGACAGTGTCCAAAATCAGCTCGTTTGCCCCTCATTTGTCTAAAGTCAGGGTAGCCTGGACACCGTTTCTGTGAACCAGGAGTGAACAAATAAGCCTGCCGTTAATACTTCTGTGTTTCTCCAATTTGAGGCCTACTGATTTTAGGTATCGATTCTTTAGGTGATTTAGAGTCATGCGAAAACACAAGCACCTCTGCAGGGCTTTGAAGAACTCATTTTACCCAAAGAATCCCTATTGTCATTTAATGGAGTGCAGGAACCTAACAGAGGAAGGCAAAAGACTTCATCCACAATGAATGAAATTTTTTGCCATTTTGGTTTTGGAAGCTCACATGGGATCATTCTTAAGATCCATCAGGTGCTGAGAATCTAAGTCACAGCCACATACAGGTCCAAAGGCTGATAAAGACACATCTCTTTCCAAAGCAATTAAGCAAAGAGCCACAGGTGAGGCCCATTCATTTCCATTTGAAAACTGTTTTCTTCAGGCTTCACAAAGGGGTGGCCTGAGGCAAAGACCTTCCTGACATTCAGTGCAACACAACAATAAGTAAGTAAAGGCCCAAAGCAGGGTTTCTGCACTGAGACTTTCCTGGTCAGAATGATATCTGGGTTTTCTGAGATGCTCGCCATTCTCTTCAGCTATCCAGGACATGGCCATGTCACAGAGCTTGGAGGTGGTACATATTTTGGACACAAATCCATGAGCCTATTTCGGAGAGTGGCCAGAATTCAGGAAGAAAACAACAACTTAGAAAGATAGCAGGTGTTGCACATCGATAAGACAAGCTGCAGTCCATTCATATATTGGGCAGGATGAATTATGGGATGATTTATACTAGACAGGACACATCCATTAATGCATTCTATTTTCTAATGTCTACAACAACGGACACAGTGGGATACACAGAAAGAGAAACACTCGCCATGTCAAATGACTTACTAGAAACTGTCCACTCCAAACCAAACAAACCGCCTTTCCTATCTATTCTCAGAACATGAGACAAAACAACAAACCCACACCCACTCCCACAAAGGCACCTCCTTCCCCCAAGTAGGTCTGTGACTATCCGGAGTGTCCTCTGACTGGTGGGCCATACTATGTTCCCCCGAAATGGCCTGTCTTCTCTCAGATCTTGTTTCCTTGACCAACTCTGTGAAGATGTCAGGAAAAAGTGGTTAGCCACTACCTGTTTTCTCAGGAAAGGTCCATCTTCAGAGCTCTCCTGGCATTTGGCCATCCTCACATCATTAGGTACCAAGAAAACTGACTCTGTCCTTGGTAAATCCAAACAAGTGAGCCCACTGGGACTGGGACTGGGACTGCCTCTGGGTGCCTGGCTTCTTGGATACCAAGTTCAGAGAGTTCCATCACCAAGGAAATGAGGTATGTCACATTCTTTGGAACTGAATGAGGTCACTGCCTTAGCAACCACTTTGTCCTAACAGTTGCTTCAAAGGGTAACATAAAATGGAGGTTGCCCACGCTTCCTGTGACACTTTCATAAGGTAGAATGTATATCACCATTGGCACCCGGGAACAGCTCTCCACTCAGGCCTGGTTTGGTCCATCTTCTCTGCAAAAAGAAGAAAGAGATTCAGATTCAGACACATCCCTTCATCCTGACCAGGTTGTTTGCCATGGAAGATGACTTTTGCTCTCTCAGGTGCTTCATACCTGCCTTCAACTTCGCCAGGTATCATTTGTGCATGGACATTTGAGGTTCTCATCAGGTGGAAGGTCCCCAACTTTCCTGTATTGTAAGAACCACTCTGTCCCTGCTCTTCTGTATAATGATTGAGGGAACAGTGTATACTTCTGGTTAAAAACAGGTTTGATTTGGGTTACGAATGATTCTGTGTGATGAATAATGGTATTGGGAACCTGCAATATTTACAAGAATATAGAGGTGAAATATAAGTAGGAAAACAGAAATCTAGGTATGATTTGAAGCCCAGAAGGGTTTTGCCCTGGATTGGGATACTTAGCTTTGAATGATGTTCTGCAAAGATGCCTCAGATAATTCGATATACAATGGAATAGGACCTTGTACATTGGATGATTGAATTTAGAAGAGAACATCCAGTCAAAAAGGGATATTCAGTAGGATTAGGAAGATAGTCGGTAGGTTTAGGAAGAAGAGTGAGTATAGGATTTGGACCAAAAGTTCTTTAGCAATAGACTTTCGGTTGTTGAGTGAATGTAAATGTCAGCACATATGAAGAGTCAGTCACTATGTTGAACTGGGGAAAATATGTAGAAAAGCAGATATCAATAGAAACATTACGAAATCAGGCAAAGTATAAAGTGAGTGATAGAATTAGACATTTTCAACAGGGTTGAGTTTGAATATATAAATTAGGAAAAAAACAAATATGTAGTCACCAATAGGATTGACAATTGACAGCATTAGGCAACCTGGACATGGATGTTTTTAGAAATCCATGTTCACTTTCCATTTAGGCTTTTGTACAATCATAAGTGTGACCTTTCCATTTTTTTGTCCAGAATATTACTGTGATAATGAGATGACATGAGTATTTCTTTCACCATTTCTGGGAGCAATATATTGAAGATGTAAAATGAGAATCAGGGGTACAAAGAGGTGTACCCTGTTTCTAGGAACATAGAGAAAAAGCATGAATAGACCATACTGTGAATAAATAATATAACTTTTTTGAACTTTAAATAATGAATAGAACTGATATCTGAAAAATTAAAGGAAATCGTATATTGATATACAATCATTCATTCCAACCAGGTATTTATGTAATGGAAATATTTGTGTTTTGGTTTATCATGAAGAGTGTGTGAGTTTTGCTTCAAAATGATTATGGAATTTCAAAATAATGTGTTTGGAAAGAAGTCTCATGAAAATTCCAGTCAAGAAACCCTGACAATACATGTGTTCTGAAGCAAGAAGTGGTGAAAGTTGAAACAAATGCTTATTAATTTGTGAACTTGTGGATGAAATGTATATCCTGTGATGTGCAAAAACTGAAGAAACAATAATGTACCAGTGTCGAATACAAATGAATGACAAATTACAGATCATGTCCCATAGGAGTCTACTTGCATTGATGTTAGACTGGGTCAGTTACTGTAGAATAATTAGGATTTGTATGCACCATTCACTGAAGTTAGTTTTCAGTACTAGGAAACAAATATGTATTTCAGGTGGATGAATATTTCTGATTATAATCTTGTGAAAAGTGGATTATAAATCCACATACATGAACATGAATGAATTTAGAGAGTGTATATTAGACGCATATATTTCATATTTTGAAAAATTTGGAGAGTATATCTATATCTATATCTATATCTATACACACACACACACACACACACACACACACACACACAAACACAAACACTCACAGACATTAAAAATACCAATATAAATGCCAATCGAAATTCATCAGTAAATATGTATCATCCACAAATGCAAAAATATTTATTTTACTGAACATGAGTTAATGTATAATGTTGTTCTACTAGGACGCTCTCCTATAGGTTGAATTTTCATTTCCAACAGCATTTAGGAGGAGTGAACTCTTCTCACAATTTGTATCTGCCAAGACAGCCACCTCACAAAAATGTACGTGTGATACCTGGTAGGATTCTATATATGCATATAAATATACATGTGTGAATAGGCTACAGAAAAGGGAAACAAGAATTCACATATTTGTTAAGTTTAAAAACACATGGAGAATATTTCAATTAAAATTTGACTAGATTTATAACTCCTACCTTATATAATGCAAATGTCAAGTCCAACTATACAACATGTCTCCTCTGAAGTACTTGTATTTCTAATGTGTTGGGTTAATTTTCTCCATTATATTAGGATAAATAGTCTGAGTCTACTAGGTATGGGTTAGTGTCAGGGATTCAGTATTTCGAATGGAAAATTGGAAAATGAATCCAATGTGTATGTAAATATATGCTGCACAAATATCCTCCCGCTCTCATCCAGAACAAAGCCTTGACATTACCTTCACCCCAAGTAAGACACAATTAGAGGAGAAGAGTTACAAAATCAGTGAATACATATCTGGAATGGAAAATGCTCAGGAGTTCACAACCTTGGAGGTGGTAGAGGAGTTTCCAAAACTAAGGGACAGAGTAAACCCTCCACAAACATGGAGCTCTGCTGGCCTAAAAACTTTTTGAGAAACTGCCTCTGAGCTTCCACACTTGAAATATATGTTGTTTTCAGGAGATTTGGCTTCCTCTGTAGTGAGACCATCAAAGCTGGGTCTGCATCTATGTGACCTGGAGGACATGGTTTCTTATTTTCCAATGAACAAGATGAAGCAGTGCTGAATCCTCTCTTTGTAGGTAAACTGAGGCCACTGGGGACTAAGTGTCTCCCCGTGTGGACTGTGAAGCCATTTGGTCCTCCTCCACTTTTTGTAGTGTTTTGCTGCTGCACTGTGAGTTTGGTATTTGTTTCACGAAATACTAGGAGCTAAACTGGGACACAGTGCTGGAGGGAGTTCTGTCACGTGTGGTGGGTCAGGGTCTGCAAGAGAATGCACCAACTAGGCTCCTATCTCTCACAGCTTGCCCCATTGCCCCCTTGTCCATATCAACCTGATTCTTAATTTTCCTCTGAAAACTCTCCATATAACAAGATGCCTTTACATATAAGGGTCTGCTGGCTGCACCATGTCAGTTACAAGCCATTTGGAATCCAATGGTAGATAAACATGGCCCAACCACGGATGTTTTATCAAACACCTCCCCACCATTGCTCTAGACCCACTACTCAGCAGGCTCCAACTTACTGGCATCTCTGTTCTACAGCATTTTCATGAAACTCAGTAAATCAAGGCACTGTCTGGTATACTCATGATCAGCAACAGGACATCCAATGTTTCTCCAGTGCCACCTGGTCATAGGAATTTCAAAAATTTCATGGTATTTATCTAGCCATTTTTCAAGCATGAAGTTGGAGGCACTGTGGGTTTCAGTTCATTCAGCAAACATTAAATGGTGAGGAAGCTCATTTCAATGAAATCTCTGAAGAACTCTCACAGGCATGGCTTCCCAAAGAGTGGACAAAAGGTCACATTAGGCCAGGCCCATTGAGGTCTACAATGTGAGGTCCATGTGTGTTTTGACTCTCAACTATGGCTGCCATTTCTTTAAGAATAAAATCATGTGATATCCTTGCTGAGATTCCCAGGCCTCTGTGGAAATCCACCCGGGGCCTAGGTCTCAGTTTCCAAGAGCGACTTTCATCCGTGGCCTCTTAAAATCCCAACAAAATTCATGGCAATGCTTCTCTGAGTTCAGTTCCAAAACCCAGTCTCTAAGGGGAATCACACCAGAGTTCAAGCTCACGTGGACCCAGTCATTTTTTCCAATGCCACACAAATGACCAAAATTAAAACCAAAACACTCCCACATGGCCCTCATCTTATTTCACATAGTCAATCATCTTAACCTCTGGCTGGAGGTTTCCATGAGGGGCGCAGCCCAAGACAGTGTCCAAAATCAGCTCGTTTGCCCCTCATTTGTCTAAAGTCAGGGTAGCCTGGACACCGTTTCTGTGAACCAGGAGTGAACAAATAAGCCTGCCGTTAATACTTCTGTGTTTCTCCAATTTGAGGCCTACTGATTTTAGGTATCGATTCTTTAGGTGATTTAGAGTCATGCGAAAACACAAGCACCTCTGCAGGGCTTTGAAGAACTCATTTTACCCAAAGAATCCCTATTGTCATTTAATGGAGTGCAGGAACCTAACAGAGGAAGGCAAAAGACTTCATCCACAATGAATGAAATTTTTTGCCATTTTGGTTTTGGAAGCTCACATGGGATCATTCTTAAGATCCATCAGGTGCTGAGAATCTAAGTCACAGCCACATACAGGTCCAAAGGCTGATAAAGACACATCTCTTTCCAAAGCAATTAAGCAAAGAGCCACAGGTGAGGCCCATTCATTTCCATTTGAAAACTGTTTTCTTCAGGCTTCACAAAGGGGTGGCCTGAGGCAAAGACCTTCCTGACATTCAGTGCAACACAACAATAAGTAAGTAAAGGCCCAAAGCAGGGTTTCTGCACTGAGACTTTCCTGGTCACAATGATATCTGGGTTTTCTGAGATGCTCGCCATTCTCTTCAGCTATCCAGGACATGGCCATGTCACAGAGCTTGGAGGTGGTACATATTTTGGACACAAATCCATGAGCCTATTTCGGAGAGTGGCCAGAATTCAGGAAGAAAACAACAACTTAGAAAGATAGCAGGTGTTGCACATCGATAAGACAAGCTGCAGTCCATTCATATATTGGGCAGGATGAATTATGGGATGATTTATACTAGACAGGACACATCCATTAATGCATTCTCTTTTCTAATGTCTACAACAACGGACACAGTGGGATACACAGAAACAGAAACACTCGCCATGTCAAATGACTTACTAGAAACTGTCCACTCCAAACCAAACAAACCGCCTTTCCTATCTATTCTCAGAACATGAGACAAAACAACAAACCCACACCCACTCCCACAAAGGCACCTCCTTCCCCCAAGTAGGTCTGTGACTATCCGGAGTGTCCTCTGACTGGTGGGCCATACTATGTTCCCCCGAAATGGCCTGTCTTCTCTCAGATCTTGTTTCCTTGACCAACTCTGTGAAGATGTCAGGAAAAAGTGGTTAGCCACTACCTGTTTTCTCAGGAAAGGTCCATCTTCAGAGCTCTCCTGGCATTTGGCCATCCTCACATCATTAGGTACCAAGAAAACTGACTCTGTCCTTGGTAAATCCAAACAAGTGAGCCCACTGGGACTGGGACTGGGACTGCCTCTGGGTGCCTGGCTTCTTGGATACCAAGTTCAGAGAGTTCCATCACCAAGGAAATGAGGTATGTCACATTCTTTGGAACTGAATGAGGTCACTGCCTTAGCAACCACTTTGTCCTAACAGTTGCTTCAAAGGGTAACATAAAATGGAGGTTGCCCACGCTTCCTGTGACACTTTCATAAGGTAGAATGTATATCACCATTGGCACCCGGGAACAGCTCTCCACTCAGGCCTGGTTTGGTCCATCTTCTCTGCAAAAAGAAGAAAGAGATTCAGATTCAGACACATCCCTTCATCCTGACCAGGTTGTTTGCCATGGAAGATGACTTTTGCTCTCTCAGGTGCTTCATACCTGCCTTCAACTTCGCCAGGTATCATTTGTGCATGGACATTTGAGGTTCTCATCAGGTGGAAGGTCCCCAACTTTCCTGTATTGTAAGAACCACTCTGTCCCTGCTCTTCTGTATAATGATTGAGGGAACAGTGTATACTTCTGGTTAAAAACAGGTTTGATTTGGGTTACGAATGATTCTGTGTGATGAATAATGGTATTGGGAACCTGCAATATTTACAAGAATATAGAGGTGAAATATAAGTAGGAAAACAGAAATCTAGGTATGATTTGAAGCCCAGAAGGGTTTTGCCCTGGATTGGGATACTTAGCTTTGAATGATGTTCTGCAAAGATGCCTCAGATAATTCGATATACAATGGAATAGGACCTTGTACATTGGATGATTGAATTTAGAAGAGAACATCCAGTCAAAAAGGGATATTCAGTAGGATTAGGAAGATAGTCGGTAGGTTTAGGAAGAAGAGTGAGTATAGGATTTGGACCAAAAGTTCTTTAGCAATAGACTTTCGGTTGTTGAGTGAATGTAAATGTCAGCACATATGAAGAGTCAGTCACTATGTTGAACTGGGGAAAATATGTAGAAAAGCAGATATCAATAGAAACATTACGAAATCAGGCAAAGTATAAAGTGAGTGATAGAATTAGACATTTTCAACAGGGTTGAGTTTGAATATATAAATTAGGAAAAAAACAAATATGTAGTCACCAATAGGATTGACAATTGACAGCATTAGGCAACCTGGACATGGATGTTTTTAGAAATCCATGTTCACTTTCCATTTAGGCTTTTGTACAATCATAAGTGTGACCTTTCCATTTTTTTGTCCAGAATATTACTGTGATAATGAGATGACATGAGTATTTCTTTCACCATTTCTGGGAGCAATATATTGAAGATGTAAAATGAGAATCAGGGGTACAAAGAGGTGTACCCTGTTTCTAGGAACATAGAGAAAAAGCATGAATAGACCATACTGTGAATAAATAATATAACTTTTTTGAACTTTAAATAATGAATAGAACTGATATCTGAAAAATTAAAGGAAATCGTATATTGATATACAATCATTCATTCCAACCAGGTATTTATGTAATGGAAATATTTGTGTTTTGGTTTATCATGAAGAGTGTGTGAGTTTTGCTTCAAAATGATTATGGAATTTCAAAATAATGTGTTTGGAAAGAAGTCTCATGAAAATTCCAGTCAAGAAACCCTGACAATACATGTGTTCTGAAGCAAGAAGTGGTGAAAGTTGAAACAAATGCTTATTAATTTGTGAACTTGTGGATGAAATGTATATCCTGTGATGTGCAAAAACTGAAGAAACAATAATGTACCAGTGTCGAATACAAATGAATGACAAATTACAGATCATGTCCCATAGGAGTCTACTTGCATTGATGTTAGACTGGGTCAGTTACTGTAGAATAATTAGGATTTGTATGCACCATTCACTGAAGTTAGTTTTCAGTACTAGGAAACAAATATGTATTTCAGGTGGATGAATATTTCTGATTATAATCTTGTGAAAAGTGGATTATAAATCCACATACATGAACATGAATGAATTTAGAGAGTGTATATTAGACGCATATATTTCATATTTTGAAAAATTTGGAGAGTATATCTATATCTATATCTATATCTATACACACACACACACACACACACACACACACACACACACAAACACAAACACTCACAGACATTAAAAATACCAATATAAATGCCAATCGAAATTCATCAGTAAATATGTATCATCCACAAATGCAAAAATATTTATTTTACTGAACATGAGTTAATGTATAATGTTGTTCTACTAGGACGCTCTCCTATAGGTTGAATTTTCATTTCCAACAGCATTTAGGAGGAGTGAACTCTTCTCACAATTTGTATCTGCCAAGACAGCCACCTCACAAAAATGTACGTGTGATACCTGGTAGGATTCTATATATGCATATAAATATACATGTGTGAATAGGCTACAGAAAAGGGAAACAAGAATTCACATATTTGTTAAGTTTAAAAACACATGGAGAATATTTCAATTAAAATTTGACTAGATTTATAACTCCTACCTTATATAATGCAAATGTCAAGTCCAACTATACAACATGTCTCCTCTGAAGTACTTGTATTTCTAATGTGTTGGGTTAATTTTCTCCATTATATTAGGATAAATAGTCTGAGTCTACTAGGTATGGGTTAGTGTCAGGGATTCAGTATTTCGAATGGAAAATTGGAAAATGAATCCAATGTGTATGTAAATATATGCTGCACAAATATCCTCCCGCTCTCATCCAGAACAAAGCCTTGACATTACCTTCACCCCAAGTAAGACACAATTAGAGGAGAAGAGTTACAAAATCAGTGAATACATATCTGGAATGGAAAATGCTCAGGAGTTCACAACCTTGGAGGTGGTAGAGGAGTTTCCAAAACTAAGGGACAGAGTAAACCCTCCACAAACATGGAGCTCTGCTGGCCTAAAAACTTTTTGAGAAACTGCCTCTGAGCTTCCACACTTGAAATATATGTTGTTTTCAGGAGATTTGGCTTCCTCTGTAGTGAGACCATCAAAGCTGGGTCTGCATCTATGTGACCTGGAGGACATGGTTTCTTATTTTCCAATGAACAAGATGAAGCAGTGCTGAATCCTCTCTTTGTAGGTAAACTGAGGCCACTGGGGACTAAGTGTCTCCCCGTGTGGACTGTGAAGCCATTTGGTCCTCCTCCACTTTTTGTAGTGTTTTGCTGCTGCACTGTGAGTTTGGTATTTGTTTCACGAAATACTAGGAGCTAAACTGGGACACAGTGCTGGAGGGAGTTCTGTCACGTGTGGTGGGTCAGGGTCTGCAAGAGAATGCACCAACTAGGCTCCTATCTCTCACAGCTTGCCCCATTGCCCCCTTGTCCATATCAACCTGATTCTTAATTTTCCTCTGAAAACTCTCCATATAAAAAGATGCCTTTACATATAAGGGTCTGCTGGCTGCACCATGTCAGTTACAAGCCATTTGGAATCCAATGGTAGATAAACATGGCCCAACCACGGATGTTTTATCAAACACCTCCCCACCATTGCTCTAGACCCACTACTCAGCAGGCTCCAACTTACTGGCATCTCTGTTCTACAACATTTTCATGAAACTCAGTAAATCAAGGCACTGTCTGGTATACTCATGATCAGCAACAGGACATCCAATGTTTCTCCAGTGCCACCTGGTCATAGGAATTTCAAAAATTTCATGGTATTTATCTAGCCATTTTTCAAGCATGAAGTTGGAGGCACTGTGGGTTTCAGTTCATTCAGCAAACATTAAATGGTGAGGAAGCTCATTTCAATGAAATCTCTGAAGAACTCTCACAGGCATGGCTTCCCAAAGAGTGGACAAAAGGTCACATTAGGCCAGGCCCATTGAGGTCTACAATGTGAGGTCCATGTGTGTTTTGACTCTCAACTATGGCTGCCATTTCTTTAAGAATAAAATCATGTGATATCCTTGCTGAGATTCCCAGGCCTCTGTGGAAATCCACCCGGGGCCTAGGTCTCAGTTTCCAAGAGCGACTTTCATCCGTGGCCTCTTAAAATCCCAACAAAATTCATGGCAATGCTTCTCTGAGTTCAGTTCCAAAACCCAGTCTCTAAGGGGAATCACACCAGAGTTCAAGCCCACGTGGACCCAGTCATTTTTTCCAATGCCACACAAATGACCAAAATTAAAACCAAAACACTCCCACATGGCCCTCATCTTATTTCACATAGTCAATCATCTTAACCTCTGGCTGGAGGTTTCCATGAGGGGCGCAGCCCAAGACAGTGTCCAAAATCAGCTCGTTTGCCCCTCATTTGTCTAAAGTCAGGGTAGCCTGGACACCGTTTCTGTGAACCAGGAGTGAACAAATAAGCCTGCCTTTAATACTTCTGTGTTTCTCCAATTTGAGGCCTACTGATTTTAGGTATCGATTCTTTAGGTGATTTAGAGTCATGCGAAAACACAAGCACCTCTGCAGGGCTTTGAAGAACTCATTTTACCCAAAGAATCCCTATTGTCATTTAATGGAGTGCAGGAACCTAACAGAGGAAGGCAAAAGACTTCATCCACAATGAATGAAATTTTTTGCCATTTTGGTTTTGGAAGCTCACATGGGATCATTCTTAAGATCCATCAGGTGCTGAGAATCTAAGTCACAGCCACACACAGGTCCAAAGGCTGATAAAGACACATCTCTTTCCAAAGCAATTAAGCAAAGAGCCACAGGTGAGGCCCATTCATTTCCATTTGAAAACTGTTTTCTTCAGGCTTCACAAAGGGGTGGCCTGAGGCAAAGACCTTCCTGACATTCAGTGCAACACAACAATAAGTAAGCAAAGGCCCAAAGCAGGGTTTCTGCACTGAGACTTTCCTGGTCACAATGATATCTGGGTTTTCTGAGATGCTCGCCATTCTCTTCAGCTATCCAGGACATGGCCATGTCACAGAGCTTGGAGGTGGTACATATTTTGGACACAAATCCATGAGCCTATTTCGGAGAGTGGCCAGAATTCAGGAAGAAAACAACAACTTAGAAAGATAGCAGGTGTTGCACATCGATAAGACAAGCTGCAGTCCATTCATATATTGGGCAGGATGAATTATGGGATGATTTATACTAGACAGGACACATCCATTAATGCATTCTCTTTTCTAATGTCTACAACAACGGACACAGTGGGATACACAGAAACAGAAACACTCGCCATGTCAAATGACTTACTAGAAACTGTCCACTCCAAACCAAACAAACCGCCTTTCCTATCTATTCTCAGAACATGAGACAAAACAACAAACCCACACCCACTCCCACAAAGGCACCTCCTTCCCCCAAGTAGGTCTGTGACTATCCGGAGTGTCCTCTGACTGGTGGGCCATACTATGTTCCCCCGAAATGGCCTGTCTTCTCTCAGATCTTGTTTCCTTGACCAACTCTGTGAAGATGTCAGGAAAAAGTGGTTAGCCACTACCTGTTTTCTCAGGAAAGGTCCATCTTCAGAGCTCTCCTGGCATTTGGCCATCCTCACATCATTAGGTACCAAGAAAACTGACTCTGTCTTTGGTAAATCCAAACAAGTGAGCCCACTGGGACTGGGACTGGGACTGCCTCTGGGTGCCTGGCTTCTTGGATACCAAGTTCAGAGAGTTCCATCACCAAGGAAATGAGGTATGTCACATTCTTTGGAACTGAATGAGGTCACTGCCTTAGCAACCACTTTGTCCTAACAGTTGCTTCAAAGGGTAACATAAAATGGAGGTTGCCCACGCTTCCTGTGACACTTTCATAAGGTAGAATGTATATCACCATTGGCACCCGGGAACAGCTCTCCACTCAGGCCTGGTTTGGTCCATCTTCTCTGCAAAAAGAAGAAAGAGATTCAGATTCAGACACATCCCTTCATCCTGACCAGGTTGTTTGCCATGGAAGATGACTTTTGCTCTCTCAGGTGCTTCATACCTGCCTTCAACTTCTCCAGGTATCATTTGTGCATGGACATTTGAGGTTCTCATCAGGTGGAAGGTCCCCAACTTTCTTGTATTGTAAGAACCACTCTGTCCCTGCTCTTCTGTATAATGATTGAGGGAACAGTGTATACTTCTGGTTAAAAACAGGTTTGATTTGGGTTACGAATGATTCTGTGTGATGAATAATGGTATTGGGAACCTGCAATATTTACAAGAATATAGAGGTGAAATATAAGTAGGAAAACAGAAATCTAGGTATGATTTGAAGCCCAGAAGGGTTTTGCCCTGGATTGGGATACTTAGCTTTGAATGATGTTCTGCAAAGATGCCTCAGATAATTCGATATACAATGGAATAGGACCTTGTACATTGGATGATTGAATTTAGAAGAGAACATCCAGTCAAAAAGGGATATTCAGTAGGATTAGGAAGATAGTCGGTAGGTTTAGGAAGAAGAGTGAGTATAGGATTTGGACCAAAAGTTCTTTAGCAATAGACTTTCGGTTGTTGAGTGAATGTAAATGTCAGCACATATGAAGAGTCAGTCACTATGTTGAACTGGGGAAAATATGTAGAAAAGCAGATATCAATAGAAACATTACGAAATCAGGCAAAGTATAAAGTGAGTGATAGAATTAGACATTTTCAACAGGGTTGAGTTTGAATATATAAATTAGGAAAAAAACAAATATGTAGTCACCAATAGGATTGACAATTGACAGCATTAGGCAACCTGGACATGGATGTTTTTAGAAATCCGTGTTCACTTTCCATTTAGGCTTTGGTACAATCATAAGTGTGACCTTTCCATTTTTTTGTCCAGAATATTACTGTGATAATGAGATGACATGAGTATTTCTTTCACCATTTCTGGGAGCAATATATTGAAGATGTAAAATGAGAATCAGGGGTACAAAGAGGTGTACCCTGTTTCTAGGAACATAGAGAAAAAGCATGAATAGACCATACTGTGAATAAATAATATAACTTTTTTGAACTTTAAATAATGAATAGAACTGATATCTGAAAAATTAAAGGAAATCGTATATTGATATACAATCATTCATTCCAACCAGGTATATATGTAATGGAAATATTTGTGTTTTGGTTTATCATGAAGAGTGTGTGAGTTTTGCTTCAAAATGATTATGGAAATTCAAAATAATGTGTTTGGAAAGAAGTCTCTCATGAAAAGACCAGTCAAGAAACCCTGACAATACATGTGTTCTGAAGCAAGAAGTGGTGAAAGTTGAAACAAATGCTTATTAATTTGTGAACTTGTGGATGAAATGTATATCCTGTGATGTGCAAAAACTGAAGAAACAATAATGTACCAGTGTCGAATACAAATGAATGACAAATTACAGATCATGTCCCATAGGAGTCTACTTGCATTGATGTTAGACTGGGTCAGTTAGTGTAGAATAATTAGGATTTGTATGCACCATTCACTGAAGTTAGTTTTCAGGAAACAAATATGTATTTCAGGTGGATGAATATTTCTGATTATAATCTTGTGAAAAGTGGATTATAAATCCACATACATGAACATGAATGAATTTAGAGAGTGTATATTAGACGCATATATTTCATATTTTGAAAAATTTGGAGAGTATATCTATATCTATATCTATATCTATACACACACACACACACACACACACACACACACACAAACAACTCACAGACATTAAAAATACCAATATAAATGCCAATCGAAATTCATCAGTAAATATGTATCATCCACAAATGCAAAAATATTTATTTTACTGAACATGAGTTAATGTATAATGTTGTTCTACTAGGACGCTCTCCTATAGGTTGAATTTTCATTTCCAACAGCATTTAGGAGGAGTGAACTCTTCTCACAATTTGTATCTGCCAAGACAGCCACCTCACAAAAATGTACGTGTGATACCTGGTAGGATTCTATATATGCATATAAATATACATGTGTGAATAGGCTACAGAAAAGGGAAATTCACATATTTGTTAAGTTTAAAAACACATGGAGAATATTTCAATTAAAATTTGACTAGATTTATAACTCCTACCTTATATAATGCAAATGTCAAGTCCAACTATACAACATGTCTCTGGAGAACCTTTGGATGTCCTGTTGTTTATCATGAGTATACTAGACAGTGCCTTGCTTGACTGTGTTTCATGAAAATGATCTAGAACAGACATGCCAGTAAGTTGGTGCCTGCTGAGTAGTGTGCCTAGAGCAGTGGTGTGTATGTGTGTCATAATACATCTCTGATGTGGCCATATGGATTTGCCATTGGCTTCCAAATGGCTTGTGACAGACATGGTGAGGTCAGCAGACACTAATATGTAAGGGCGTCTTGTTATATGGAGCGGTTTCATGGCAATGTTAAGAATCAGGTTGCAATAGACAAGGGAAAATGATATGTGGGATAGAAGCCTGGTTGGTGCATTCTCCTGCAGACCCTGACCCACCACATGTGGCAGAACTCCATCCAGCACTGTGTCCCTTTTGAACTCCTTGTATTTCGTGAAGCAAATACCAAACTCCCAATGCAGGAGAAAGAAAAACCATGAAAAAGTGGAGGATGACCAAATGGCTTCACAGCCCAGATGGGGAGAGACTTAGCACGCACTGGTCACATTTTACTTAAAAGAGAGAATTCACCACTGCTGCCTCATGTTCATTAGAAAATAAGAAACCATGTCCTCCAGGTCACATAGAATCAGACCCAGCTTTGATGGTCTCACGACAAAGGAAGCTAAAGCTCCTGAAAACAACATATATTTCAAGAGCCCAACCTCAGAGGCAGTTTATCAAGAAGTCCTTTAGGCCAGCAGAGCTCCATGTTTGTGGAGTTTTTAACCTGTCCCTTACTTATGGAAACTTCTCTACCACATCCAAGGTTGTGAACTCATGAGCATTTTCCATTCCAGTTATATATTCACAGATTTTATAACTCTTCTCCACTAATTGTGTCTTACTTGGGGCGAAGGTAATGTCAAGGCATTGTTCTGGATGAGAGAGGGAAAATATTTTGTGTAGCACATATTTGATAGACATTGGATTCTTTTTCCTATTTTCCATTCAAAATACTGAATCCCTGACACTAACACATACCCTACTAGACTCTGACTACTAATCCTAATATGATGGAGAAAAATAACCCAAATAGAACAGAAATACAAGCAGGTCAGAGGAGGCATGGTGTATTTTTGAACTTTTCTTTTGCATAATAAATGTTAGGTGTTATAAATCTAGTGAATTTTTATTTGGAATAGTTTTTCATGTGTTTTTAAAATTAACAAATATGTGAATCCCTGCCTCCCTTTCTCTGTAGCCTATACAGCACATGTATTTTTATATGTACATATAGAATCCTACCTGGTATCACACGTACATTTTTGTGAGGTTGCTGACTCGGCAGATATAAATTGTGTGAAGAGACTACCCCTCTTAAACGCTGTTGGAACTAAAAATTCAACCTATGGGTGAGCTTCCTAGTACAACAACATTATACATAATTCCATGTTCAGTAAAGTATATATTTTTGCATCAGTAGATGTTATATATTTCATTATAAATTTCATTTGGCATATATTGCTACTTTTTTATGTTTCTCTGTGTGTTTTTTTGGTATATATATATATATATATATATACTCTCCTGATTTATCAAAACATGAAATATATGTGTCTTATATACACTCTCTACATTCATACATTCTTTCATGTATGCATGAGGAAATATAATCAACTTTTCTCAAGATTATTATTGGAAATATTCATCCACCTGAAATACATATTTGTTTCCTTGTACTGACAACTCACTTCTGTGAATGGTGCATACAAATCCTAATAATTCTACAGTATCTGACCCAGTTTAACATCAATGCAAGTAGATTCCTATGGGACATGATGTGTATTTTGACGTTCATTTATATTCAACACTGCTACATTAATATTTCTGCAGTTTTTGCACATCATAGGATATATATTTCATCCACAAGTTCACAACTTTATAGGTATTTTTTCACTTTTAATCATTTCCTGCTTCAGAACACATGTATTCCTCCCGGTTTCTTGACTGGTCTTTTCATGAGACTTCTCTGCAAACACATTTTTTTTAATTTCATAATCAGTTTTGAAGCAAAACTCACACACTTTTTATGATAAACCATAAATCTAATATCACCATTAGAAGCATAACTGTTTGGAATGGATGATTGTATATCAATATTAGGTTTCCTGTATATTTTCAGAAATCAATTCAATCCATTATTTAAAGTTCGAACCAGTTATATTATTTATTCACAGTATGGTCTATTCATGCATTATCTCTATATTCATAGGCACAAGGTACACCTATTTGTACCCCCAATTAATTTATACGTCTTCAAAATATTGCTTTCCTACATATTTTACCCAGTTCATCATTGTGACTGACTCTTCACATGTGCTGACATTTACATTCACTCTCTACCTGAAACCCTATTGCTAAAGAACTTTTGGTCCAAATCCTATACTCACTCTTTTATCTAAACCTACCGACTATTTTCCTAATCCTACTGAATATCCCTTTTTGACTGGATGTTCTCTTCCACATTCAATCATCCAAATTAGAAGGTCCTATGCCATAGTATATTGATTTAACTGAGACAACTGTGCAGGACATAAATCAATGCTAAGTATCCCAATCAAGAACCCAATGCCCTTCTGGGCTTCAAAACTTACCTAGATTTCTGTTTTCATACTTATATTTCACCTATATATTCTTATAAATATCACAGGTTCCTAATACAAATATTCATTCCAGAGAATGATTCCTAACCCAAATTGAACATGTTATTAACCCTAACCATACACTTTTCCCTCAATCTAATTTTACAGAAGAGCAGGGACAGAGTTGGTCTTACAATACAGGAATATAGGCGATCTTCCAGCTGCTGAAAACCTAAAAGGTCCATGCTGAAATGATCCTTGGAGAAGATGTAGGCAGCTATGAAGGACATGAGAGAGCAAAAGTCATCTTCCATGGCAAACAACCTGGTCAGGTTGATGGGATGTGTCTGAATTAGCCTCTCTCTTCCTAATGTAGAGAAGATGGACCAAACCATGCCTGTGTGGAGAGCTGTTCCCCGGTGCCTATGGTTGATATACCATTCTAACATATGAATGAGTCACAGCAAGTAGAGGCAGCCTCCATCTTTTGGGAACCATGTAAGCAACTGTTAAAACAAAGTGGTTTCCAAGGCAGTGACTTCATTCAGATCTTGAAGAAAGTGACATCACCTTACAGTTTTGGTAATGAAAGTCTGTGATCTTGGGATCCAGGAAACCAGGCACACAGAGTCAAACCCACTCCATGTCCCAGTGGGCTAACTTGTTTGGATTTAACAAGACAGAGTCACTCTTTCTTTGTACCTACTGATGTGAGGACAGCCAAATGCCTGGAAACTATGAACACTGGCCTTTCCAGAGAAAGCAGGTAGTTTCTCACCATGGGCTCCTGACAACTTCACAGAGTTGTCCAAAGAGACCAGATTGGAGACAGGACACGCCATTTTGGGGGAACATAGTATGGCCCACAAGTCAGAGGACACTCCGGATAGTCACAGACCTACTTGGGGAAAGGAGGTGACTTTTTGGGTGTGAGTGTGAGTTTGTGGTTTTGTCTCATGTTCTGAGAATAGTTAGGAAAGCTGGTTTGTTTGTTTTGGAGTGGACTGTGTCTAGTAAGTCCTTTGACAAGGTGAGTGTTTCTGTGTCTATATATCATACTGTGTCCGTGATTGCAGACATTAGAAAAGAGAATGCATCAATGGATGTGTCCTGTCTACAAGAAAGCTTCAAAGCATTCATCCTGTGCAATTAATGAATGGACTGCAGGTTGCCGTATGGATGGGCAACTCCTGCCATCTTTCTAAATTCCTGTTTTCTTCCTGAATTCTGGACACTCTCCAGAATACGCTCATGATTTTGTGTCCAAGATATGTACCACCTCCATCTCTGTGACATGGCCATGTACTGGATAGCTGATGGGAATGGCGAGTATCTCAGAAAACTCAGATATCAGTATGCCCAAGAAAGTCTCAGTGGAGAAACCCTGCTTTGCGCCTTTTGCTTACCTATTCTGTTGCCCTGAATGTCAGGAAGGTCTTTGCCTCAGGCCACACTTTGTGAAGCCTGCAGAAAATAGTTTTCAAATGGAAAAGAATGGTCATTACCTGTGCCTCTTTGCTTAATTGCTTTGGAAATGGATGTTTCTGAATCAGCCTCTCAGCCCTATGTGAGGCTGTGGCTTAGATTCACAGCACATGATGGGTCTAAAGAAAAATCCCATGTGTGCATCCCAAACCAAAATGGACAAAAGAGCTGTCAGAGTAGTTCTTACAATACAGGAAAGTTGGGGACCTTCCACCTGATGAGAACCTCAAATGTCCATGCACAAATGATACCTGGAGAAGTTGTAGGCAGGTATGAAGCACCTGAGAGAGCAAAAGTCATCTTCCATGGCAAACAACCTGGTCAGGATGAAGGGATGTGTCTGAATCTGAATCTCTCTCTTCTTATTGTAGAGAAGATGGACCAAACCAGGCCTGAGTGGAGAGCTGTTCCCGGGTGCCAATGGTTGATATACATTCTACCTTATGAAAGTGTCACAGGAAGTAGGGGCAACCTCCATCTTATGTTACCCTTGGAAGCAACTGTTAGGACAAAGTGGTTGCCAAGGCAGTGACCTCATTCAGTTCCAAAGAATGTGACATACCTCATTTCCTTGGTGATGGAACTCTCTGAACTTGGTATCCAAGAAGCCAGGCACCCAGAGGCAGTCCCAGTCCCAGTCCCAGTGGGCTCACTTGTTTGGATTTACCAAGGACAGAGTCAGTTTTCTTGGTACCTAATGATGTGAGGATGGCCAAATGCCAGGAGAGCTCTGAAGATGGACCTTTCCTGAGAAAACAGGTAGTGGCTAACCACTTTTTCCTGACATCTTCACAGAGTTGGTCAAGGAAAGAAGGTCTGAGAGAAGACAGGCCATTTCGGGGGAACATAGTATGGCCCACCAGTCAGAGGACACTCCGGATAGTCACAGACCTACTTGGGGGAAGGAGGTGCCTTTGTGGGAGTGGGTGTGGGTTTGTTGTTTTGTCTCATGTTCTGAGAATAGATAGGAAAGGCGGTTTGTTTGGTTTGGAGTGGACAGTTTCTAGTAAGTCATTTGACACGGCGAGGGTTACTGTTTCTCTGTATCCCACTGTGTCTGTTGTTGTAGACATTAGAAAAGAGAATGCATTAATGGATGTGTCCTGTCTAGTATAAATCTTCCCATAATTCATCCTGCCGAATATATGAATGGACTGCAGCTTGTCTTATCGATGTGCAACACCTGCTATCTTTCTAAGTTGTTGTTTTCTTCCTGAATTCTGGCCACTCTCCAGAATAGGCTCATGGATTTGTGTCCAAAAAATGTACCACCGCCAAGCTCTGTGACATGGCCATGTACTGGATACCTGAAGAGAATGGCGAGCATCTCAGAAAACTCAGATATCAGTGTGACCAGGATAGTCTCAGTGCAGAAACCCTGCTTTGGGCCTTTTGCTTACTTATTGTTGTGTTGCACTGAATGTCAGGAAGGTCTTTGCCTCAGGCCACCCCTTTGTGAAGCCTGAAGAAAACAGTTTTCAAATGGAAATGAATGGGCCTCACCTGTGGCTCTTTGCTTAATTGCTTTGGAAAGAGATGTGTCTTTATCAGCCTTTGGACCTGTGTGTGGCTGTGACTTAGATTCTCAGCACCTGATGGATCTTAAGAATGATCCCATGTGAGCTTCCAAAACCAAAATGGCAAAAAATATCATTCATTGTGGATGAAGTCTCTTGCCTTCCTCTGTTAGGTTCCTGCACTCCATCAAATGAGAATAGGGATTCTTTGGGTCAAATGAGTTCTTCAAAGCCCTGCAGAGGTGCTTGTGTTTTCGCATGACTCTAAATCACCTAAAGAATTGATACCTAAAATCAGTAGGCCTGAAATTGGAGAAACAAAGAAGTATTAAAGGCAGGCTTATTTGTTCACTCCTGGTTCACAGAAACGGTGTCAAGGCTACCCTGACTTTAGGCAAATGAGGGGCAAAGGAGCTGATTTTGGACACTGTCTTGGGCTGCGCCCCTCATGGAAACCTCCAGCCAGAGGTTAAGATGATTGACTATATGGAATAAGATGAGGGCCATGTGGGAGTGTTTTGGTTTTGATTTTGGTCATTTGTGTGGCATTGGAAAAAATGACTGGGTACACGGGGGGTTGAACTCTGGTGTGATTCCCCTTAGAGACTGGGTTTTGGAAATGAACTCAGAGAAGCATTGCCATGAATTTTGTTGGGATTTTAAGAGGCCACGCATGAAAGTCGCTCTTGGAAACTGAGACCTAGGCCCCGGGTGGATTTCAACAGAGGACTGGAAATCTCATTAAGGATATCACATGATTTTATTCTTAAAGAAATGGCAGCCATAGTTGAGAGTCAAAACACACATGGACCTCACATTGTGGACCTCAATGGGCCTGGCCTAATGTGACCGTTTGTCCACTCTTTGGGAAGCCGTGCCTGTGAGAGTTCTCCAGAGATTTCATTGAAATGAGCTTCCTCACCATTTAATGTTTGCTGAATGAACTGAAATCCACAGTGCCTCCAACTTCATGCTTGAAAAATGGCTAGATAAATACCATGAAATTTTTGAAATTCCTATGACCAGGTGGCACTGGAGAAACATTGGATGTCCTGTTGCTGATCATGATTATACCAGACAGTGCCTTGACTTACTGAGTTTCATGAAAATGGTGTAGAACAGAGATGCCAGTAAGTTGGAGCCTGCTGAGTAGTGGGTCTAGAGCAGTGGTGGGGAGGTGTTTGATAAAACATCCGTGGTAGGGCCATGTGGATATACCATTGCATTCCAAATGGCTTGTAACTGACATGGTGCAGCCAGCAGACCCTTATATGTAAAGGCATATTGTTATATGGAGAGTTTTCAGAGGAAAATTAAGAATCAGGTTGATATGAACAAGGGGGCAATGGGGCAAGCTGTGAGAGATAGGAGCCTAGTTGGTGCATTCTCTTGCAGACCCTGACCCACCACACGTGACAGAACTCCCTCCAGCACTGTGTCCCAGTTTAGCTCCTAGTATTTCGTGAAACAAATACCAAACTCACAGTGCAGCAGCAAAAACTCCACAAAAAGTGGAAGAGGACCAAATGGCTTCACAGTCTACACGGGGAGACACTTAGTCCCCAGTGGCCTCAGTTTACCTTCAAAGAGAGGATTCAGCACTGCTTCATCTAGTTCTTTGGAAATAAGAAACCATGTCCTCCAGGTCACAAAGATGCAGACCCAGCTTTGATGGTCTCACTACAAAGGAAGCCAAATCTCCTGAAAACAACATATATTTCAAGTGCAAAACTCAGTGGCAGTTTCTCAAAAAGTTTTTAGGCCAGCAGAGCTCCATGTTTGTGGAGTGTTTACCCTGTCCCTTAGTTTTGGAAACTGCTCTACCACCTCCAAGGTTGTGAACTCCTGAGCATTTTCCATTCCAGATATGTATTCACTGATTTTGTAACTCTTCTCCTCTAATTGTGTCTTACTTGGGGTGAAGGTAATGTCAAGGCATTGTTCTGGATGAGAGCACTAGGATATTTGTGCAGCATATATTTACATACACATTGGATTCATTTTCCAATTTTCCATTCGAAATACTGAATCCCTGACACTAACCCATACCTAGTAGACTCAGACTATTCATCCTAATATAATGGAGAAAATTAACCCAACACAATAGAAATACAAGCACTTCAGAGGAGACATGTTGTATTGTTGGACTTGACATTTGCATTATATAAGGTAGGAGTTATAAATCTAGTCAAATTTTAATTGAAATATTCTCCATGTGTTTTTAAACTTAACAAATATGTGAATTCTTGTTTCCCTTTTCTGTAGCCTATTCACACATGTATATTTATATGCATATATAGAATCCTACCAGGTATCACACGTACATTTTTGTGAGGTGGCTGCCTTGGCAGATACAAATTGTGAGAAGAGTTCACTCCTCCTAAATGCTGTTGGAAATGAAAATTCAACCTATAGGAGAGCGTCCTAGTAGAACAACATTATACATTAACTCATGTTCAGTAAAATAAATATTTTTGCATTTGTGGATGATATATATTTACTGATGAATTCGATTGGCATTTATATTGGTACTTTTTAATGTCTGTGAGTGTTGTGTGTGTGTGTTTGTGTGTGTGTGTGTGTGTATATATATAGATATGGATATAGATATAGATATAGATATACTCTCCAAATTTTTCAAAATATGAAATATATGTGTCTAATATACACTCTCTAAATTCATTCATGTTCATGTATGTGGATTTATAATCCACTTTTCACAAGATTATAATCAGAAATATTCATCCACCTGCAATACATATTTGTTTCCTAGTACTTAAAACTAACTTCAGTGAATTGTGCATACAAATCCTAATTATTCTACAGTAACTGACCCAGTCTAACATCAATGCAAGTAGACTCCTATGGGACATGATATGTAATTTGTCATTCATTTGTATTCGACACTGGTACATTATTATTTCTTCAGTTTTTGAACATCATAATATATACATTTGCCAAGGCAGTGACCTCATTCAGTTCCAAAGAATGTGACATACCTCATTTCCTTGGTGATGGAACTCTCTGAACTTTGTATCCAAGGAGCCAGGCACCCAGAGGCAGTCCCAGGCCCAGTCCCAGTGGGCTCACTTGTTTGGATTTACCAAAGATAGAGTCAGTCATTCTTGGTACCTACTGAAGTGGGATTACCAAATGCCTGGAGAGCTCTGAATAGGGAGCTTTCCTGTGAAAGCAGGTAGTGGCTCTCCACTTTTTCCTTACAACTTTACAGAGTTGGCCAAGGAAAACAGATCTGAGAGAGGACAGGCCATTTCGGAAGAACAGAGTATGGCCACCAGTCAGACGACACTCTGGTTAGTCATACACCTATGGGGAAGGAGGTGCCTTTTTGGGAGTGGGTGTGGGTTTGTGGTTTGTCTCATGTTCTGAAAATAGGTAGGAATGGCGGTTTGTTTGTTTTGGAGTGAACTGTTTCCGGTAAGTCATTTGAAGAGGTGAGTGTTTCCATGTCTGTGTATCCCACTGTGCCTGTGGTAGTAGACATGAGAAAAGAGAATGCAGCAATGGATGTGTCATGTCTAGTATAAAGCTTCCCAGCATTCATCCTGCCCAATTTATGAATGGAGTGTGGCTTGCCTTATGCACGGACAACACCTAATACCTTCCTAAGTCCCTGTTTTCTTCCTGAATTCTGGCCACTCTCTAGAATAGGCTCATGGTTATGTGTCCAAGATATGTACCAAATCCAAGGTCTTTGACATGGCCATGTACTGGATACCTGAATGGAATGGCCAGCATCTCAGAAAACTCAGATATCAGTGTGACCAGGAAAGTCTCAGTGGAGATACCCTGCTTTGGGCCTTTTGCTTACCTATTTTTCTGTTGCCCTGAATATCAGGAAGGTCTTTGTCTCATGCAACCCCTTTGTTAAGCCTGAAGAAAACAGTTTTCAAATGGAAATGAATGTGCATCACCTCTGGCTCTTTGCTTAATTTCATTGGAAAAGGATGTGTCTGATTCAGGTCCTTTGCCCTGTTTTAGGCTGTGACTTAGATTCTCAGCACCTGATGGATGTAAAGAAAGATCCCATATGTGCATCTAAACCAAAATGGAAAAACGTTCAATCAATGTGCATGAATTATATTGCCTTCCTTTGTTAGGTTTCTGAAATCCATCATGTCAGAATAGGGATTCTTTGGGTGAAATGAGTTCTTCAAATCTCTGCAGAGGGGCTTGGCTTTTCTTATGACTCCAATTCACAAAAAGAATCTAGACCCCACAGTCAGAGAGCCTCAAATTGGAGAAGCGAAGCAGTATTAAGGGCAGGCCTATTTGATCACTCCTGGTTCACAGGAAGGGTGTGCAAGCCACCCTGACATTCGGCAAATGAGGGGCAAGGGAGCTTATTTTGGACACTGTCTTGGGATGTGCCTCTCATGAAAACCTCCATCCAGATGTTATGATGAGTATCTTTATGGTAGAAGATGAGGGCCATGTAGGAGTGTTTTGGTTATAATTGTGGTCATTTGTGTGGCAGTTGGAAGAGATGACTGGGTCCACCTGGGCATGAATTCTGCTGTGATTCCCCTTAGAGACTGAGTTCTGGAACTGACCTCAGAGAAGTATTGACATGAATTGTGTGGGGATTTTAGGAGGCCAGGAATGAGAGTTGCCATTGGGAACCTGGGATCAAGGCCCAGAGTGGCTTTCCACAGAACACTGGGAATCACAGCCAGGATATTACATGATTTTATTCTGAAAGACTTGGCAGGCATAATTGAGATTCAAAACACACTTGGACCTCGCTTTGTAGACCTCAATGGGCCTGGCTTCATGTGACTTTTTGGCCACTCTTTGGGTAGACTTGCCTGTGAGAGTGCTCCAGAGATTTCCCTGAAATTAGCTTCCTCACCATTCAATGGTTCCTGAATGAATTGAAACCAACATTGCCTCCAAATGCATCTGTGAAAAAATGCTAGATAATTACCATGAAATTTTAGAAATTCCGATGACCAGCTGGCACTGGAGGACCTTTGATGTCCTGTTGATGATCATGAGTATACCAGACAGGGCCTTGATTGACTGGGTTTCATGAAAATGGTGTAGAACAGAGATGCCAGTAAGTTGGGGCCTGGTAAGTAGTGGGCCTAGAGCTGTGTTATGCAAATGTGTGATAAAACATCTGTGGTGGGGCCATGTGGATCTTCCATTGGCTTCCAAATGGCTGTGACTGACATGGTGCAACCATCACACCCATATATGTAAAGGCATATTTTTATATGGAGAGGTTTCAGAGTAATGTTCAGTATCATGTTGCTATTGTCAAGGGGGCAAGCTACTTGAGATAGAACCCTGGTTGGTGTATTCTCCTGGAGACCCTGCCAACCACACCTGACAGAACTCCCTTCAGCACTGTGTCCCATTTGAACTCGTTGTATTTCATGAAGCAAATACCAAACTCCCAGTGCAGCAGCAAGAAACACCACGAAAATTGGAGGATGACCATTGGTTTCACAGTCCACACGGGAAGACCCTTAGCCCTCAGTGGCCAATGTTTACCTACAAAAGAGAATTCATCACTCTGCCTCATTTTTATTTGAAAATAAGTAATCATTTCCTCCAGGTCACATAGATGCAGATCCAGCTTTGATGGTTTCACTACAAATAAAGCTAAAGCTCCTGACAACAACATATATTTCAAGTGCCCAACCTCAGAGGCAGATTCTCAAAAAGTCTTTTGGCCAGCAGAGCTCCATGTTTGTGGAGTGTTTACCCTGTCTCTTACTTTTGGAAACTCCTCTACCACCTCCAAAGATGTGAAATCTGGAGCATTTTCCATTCTAGATATGTATTCACAGATTTTCTAACTCTTCTCCTCTAATTGGGTCTTACTTGGGGCGAAGGTAATGTCAAGGCATTGTTCTGGAGGACAGTGGGAAGATTTTTCCGTAGCATATATTTGCATACACATTGGATTCAGTGTCCTATTTTCAATTCAAAATACTGAATACCTGACTCTAACCCATACCCTACCAGACTCTGACTACTAATCCTAATATGATGGAGCAAAATAACCCATAAAGAATAGAAATACAAGCAGTACAGAGTAGGCATGGTGTATAGATGGACTTGCCTTTTGCATGATACAGAGTTGGAGTTATAAATCTAGTCAATTGTTTGTTGAAATAGTTGTCCTTGTATCTTTAAGGTTAACAAATATGTGAATTGATGTCTCCCTTTCTCTGTATTCTTATATGCACATATAGATTCCTATCTGGTACCACACGTACGTTCTTGTGAGGTGGCTGACTTGGCAGATACAAATTGTTAGAAGAGATCACTCCTACTAAACCCTGTTGGAACTGAATATTCAACCTATGGGTGAGCTTGCTAGTTGAACAGCATTATACATAAATCCATGTTCAGTAAAATGAATATTTTTAGATCTGTGGATGGTATATATTTTATAATGAATTTTGATTGACATATATATTGCTACTTTTTTGTCTGTGTGTTTGTTTTATGTATATGTATATATATGTATATATATATATATGTGTGTATATATATATATATATATATATATATATATATATATACACTCTCCAGATTTTTCAAAATATGAAATATATGTGTCTTATATTCACTCCCTAAATTCATTCATGTTCATGTATGTGGATTTATAATCAACTATTCACAAGATTATTCTCAAAATATTCATCCACCTGAAATTTGCCCAATGCTCTCAAATGTCAATCCTATTTGTGACTACATATTTGTTTCTTCCTAAGATTATATATTTAAACTCAACCCTGTTCAAAATGTCTAATCCTATCACACACTTTATACTTTGCCTGATTTTGTAATGTCTCTATTGATATATGCTTTCCTACATATTTTCCCCACTTCATCATTGTGACTGACTCTTCACTTGTGCTGACATTTACATTCACTCTCTAATCGAAATCCTATTGCTAAGAAACTTTTGTTCCAAATCTTATACTCACCCTTCTTCCTAAACTTACTGACTATCTTCCTAATGCTACAGACTATCCCTTTTTGACTGGATGTTCTCTTCTACATTCAATCATCCAAGTAAACGTGGTGCGAGCTTCAGAGGAGGAGAGTACCAACAGGCTATCTCATGCAACATCAAAGGGTTTATTGGGTGTCCAGAATGCTGGGGTTCAGAGCTCACCTGGATAGAGCAGATAGCCCTGAGAATAGCTGAAGTAGAGCTTATATACTTTCCCTGGAGAGAGAAGGGAGGGAATTGTATTGATGGGTCAGGGCGAGTGGGCGGTTTGCATGCAACTGGGAGAGGGAGTACATTCTGCAATTTGGCAGCTGGGGATAGAACATTCTGGGAACAAATTTTGCAAACATTTCTCAAGATTTCAACAGTGTTCTGTTAAGCATACAGAAAAACAAGATGTGACAAGTACCTATTTTATTAATATTTCATTCCCCACTTCTTCTTCTGGCTAATTTTAATCATACAAATGATCATTGGAGGGTGTCACATTCAATGTCTGCTAGTGGGGTATTACCATAAGTTTAACTCCTCCAATTTGAGCCTGGAGAAAAGATATTACACGGTTGAGCAAACAGGGTTTTATAGTTAGCAATAATATGAGGATTATTATTGGACCGGCCAGGGTTGATAAAAACGTAGTTAACCAGGGGGACTGTGTGAACCAAGACTCAAGCCACCCTTTTGGGCCCTCTCTCATTTGTTGATGCTCTTCAAGGTGTCTTTTAAATTTACTCATAGATTTTATTACGACTCCAGTATAGTCAGCATAAAAACAACATTCTTCCCTCAATGCAGCACAAAGCCCCCCTTCTCTAATGAAGAGGAGGTCCAACCCTCAACTGTTCTGTAAAACAACTTCAGAGAGAGAGGTTAAAGTTTCATGCAAAGCCCTGAAGGAGGTTTCTAATATCTTACTTTTGCTCTATTGCTGCTTCTAATTGGGTCATCTTTTGTGTCCCATGGACAATGCCACTGGTTCCTCTGCCCACCCGTGCAGCAACTCCTATTCCTAATAGGATGGCTAAAGTGAGGGATATATGTTCCCAGTGGAACCGGTTGTATGCCCCCCCTATTTGATCTTCAAATGAACCTGCATCATGATAGAGCACTCTGGGAAACATCTGCAGCATTACACAATTTATCACATATCCTGATCATTTCATGAAAACATAAACGATGTTTAAGTATATAGAATTATGCTGTTGTAGGCACTGACAAAGCAAGGCACCTAAGATAGCACTCAAGAGAGGGAAACAGTCCTATTTGGTTGCAACCGGATTCAGAGGGCATTGCTTCTATTGTAATCAATTAATCCCCTGAAACTCAAGTTTAGGTAGTTTCAGAATTTTGTACCCAACATATAAGGGATGGGGCTCAGAAGTTCACAGTCTTCAGAAGTTTAAAAAAGCAGTATTTGTTTCTGTTTTTCCTTCTGTTCTGGGCAAGTTAACTTTTCAAGGACACCTGGGAGGAGGAGAGCTTTTTCTTCCATTTCTTATTTTCCCCCTGCCAGCTGTTACCATGGAGCCCGGTTGGTAATTTCTTTATCTTAGAAATGTAGCCATCTCTGTGAAGCCCCAGCTGAAGGCCAGAGGACTTGTTCACATATTTTGTGAAAAACTAGTTAGGGGTTGTCTAGCTTAGAAGTACTGAGATTTTTAGCCAGTGGCCAAGTAGAACAGGGCAATACGAAAGAGAAAGTTTATCTACATTAAAGTCTTTATTGGGACTGTTTTGCTGAAAGTTCAAAACTCAGCCATGGTGAAGACTTCTGAAGAAGGTCATTTAAGACTTTTCTGTGGGCCTGGTACAGAGGGGGAAAGACGGGGAAGGTGGGGCTGAGAGCACCTCCGAGGATCTGAGAATGAGGGAAAAGAGAGATGTAAAAGAATAATGCGAAAGGGTATTGGGAATTTCCTAGCAGCAAACTTGAGCAGTAGATCAGGTAGAGCAGAGTGAAAGACGGGAGTGAGGATCCCAAAATCCTGTGAGGGACTTTAAATTTTAGTAACCTGTTTTCAGTGATGACAAAGCAACTTTAAAGGCCAATTATATTACATCTTGGATAAGGGTCTCAGGGCTCTCCTCAGCTCGTTTGAGCATTGGGTTAGCTGGTAAGAGGACCTGGTGGGACCCGGTGAGGGCACTGACAGGAGATGAGAGGAATGAGTCGGTGGAGTGGTACCTATGTACCTGCTACCTCAGAGAGGGGGCGATGGTCTGAGAACTGGTGGAGCTTTGGGTTTCTGATCTAGTTATTGGAGGGGAGAAATCAAGTTGCTGAGATGGGAGTGACATCAGAGGGTCTGGAGCAGAAGGCTGAGGATAATGATCTATTGGAGAAGCATAGTTCAGGATGTGAGTGAGGGAGGGAAAAGGCTTCCACATAGGGGAATTTCCTTTCACTCTTTTGAGCACTTGCAGAAGTTAAAAAGGTCATGCAAAATTTGAGGATCTAGACCCCTCTGGGTGCCATAGTTTTTGGTTGTCTAATTGGTAATGTGGCCAATGCTGTGTACTGAATTTGATGAAGAATTGGGGTTCCATCAGGCAGCCCCTGTATGCACACATTCCCATGACATACAGAAAAAGTCGGCTTTTCCCCCACACAGCCATTACTCTTTGTGGCTTTGATAGTCTGCCAGGCAAACTTAGTAATCTAGACTAGCCAACCTGCATCTGGCTCGCGTGTCCCTACATCCATAATGTTTGTTTCCATTATCTATGGTACAGAAGGGATTTAATGGTATTTTAGTGGGATCCTCTTCATCAGGGATATCACAATAGGAAATACCTATAGCCAGCTAACAAATGTCTGGGTGGAGAGATGGCCACCAGGTCCCTAAGGGGGCTGTATGCGAGATAGACCATACTTCTTTTCCAGTAGGATTTGTGATCAGCCATCACTGCTTAATGGGCTGATGAGGGTTAGGACTACTTGTAGCCAAGGGGAGAGTATATAACCTTATTCACATTGCAAATACACAATTTGAAACTGTTACCAGTCTTTTTCAGTTTCCAGAAAGATTCTGTACAGGCAGCAGGCTTGAGATGAGAGGTATGGATCCAGGAAGTGATTCTGTTTACGTTTACCACTGTAAGTGTTATAATAGCACCTGGTATGGTCCTTTTCAGCGGGGTACCAGGGATGACACCTGATATCATCTTACATAGATGAAATCTCTTACTTGATATGGATGTGGAATCCCCTGGTTCCCAGTTGGGTAGGCCGTGGCCAGCTGTTTTCACAGGTATTACTGAGTTCTTTCAAGATCTTTAAGTCTGTCAAGCAAGGGGGTGTGGAAAGAATCTTTAGGTCTTACAGTTGGGCTTAGGTCCCCTACTGGAGGAGGGCCACCATAAAGAATTTCACATGTGGTAAGGTTACTCAAAGAAACAAAGGGATTTTTTCTTGAATGAAACATTGCATAAGGCAGGAGCATAGTCCAATCTTATGCTGGTCTCTAAGCTTAATTTCGTTAAGGTCTCTTTAATAGTTCTATTCATTCTTTCTACTTGTCTTGAACTCTGTGGTCTATAAGCACAATTTAACTTCCAATTAATCCCCAGGTTCCTGGCTAACCCCTGACTTACCTGGGTCATGAACATCGGTCCATTGTCAGATCCTATTACCGGCTTAGCTTCCACCAATGGTAGAGAGGCTTAGTCAGCAGCAGCGGAATCACTTAGAGTGTGTTGTGTGTTAGGGGACGAGGGCAGGGGATAAGGAGGGGGAGAAGAGTCCAGTAGAGTCAAATCTGTGACTCAGGGAGAACAGAGGGTGGAGGAGGAGGAGGTTGAGAGGGTTTGAGAGATCATGGGGGAAGGAGTAGGAGCAGAGGTAGGGGCAAGGAAAGGCTTCACCCATGGAGGAGGAGATTTGCAGAGGTCCTGCCAAGTTAAGATATATGGCTGTTGATCCGGATGGCTATGTGGCGCTGGCTGAAAGACAATACCTCTGACTTTTTAAATTAGTGGGAAGTAGAAAGATCCTTCTAGGGGCCATACGACTCCAAAGATGGGCCATTCTGAGGCACAGAGATTCTGCCAGGTCCAGCGTTTTACTAAAAAAAGAAAGATTCTGAGCCCTTAAGCGGACTTTGGTCCAGTGATCAAGGGTCAGGGACAGAGGCATTGACGTGCTCTGTTCCATAATGAAAGTTCCACAAACAGTAAAAGCAAGGACACACGACACAGATAAGACAAGACCATAAAGACAGGCAATGAACATCCAACACTGAGACCAGGAATGAGTAGCCGGCAAAACCCAATGGTATGGCAATAACGAATCTAAAAGAAAATATCACTGAGTCGAGAAGACTATTGTTCCTTGATTTCCCGAGTTCTCTGCGGGGTCCTCCAGAGAGGTGCCCTTTGTCTCTGTGACATGTCTCTCAGCCACCGTCGGAGAGAGCCCAGGCTCTTCATCGCCAGCAATTTTGCCAAGCCCTAACAAGAAACCTGAAACCAGAAAGAGGCGCCTTACTTGCTCCGAGAGGAGCCCGTTGGGGTCTCTCTCTCGTCCGCCACTGCTGGAACTCAGTGGAAACTCAATATGTAAAGGTCAGGCGAGTGTCAGAGGAAGATACTACCAAGAGACTGTCTCATGCAACAGCAAAGGGTTTATTTGTGGTCCAGCATGCTGGAGCTCAGAGCTAAATTAAATAGAGCAGAGACCTCTGAGAACAGCTTAAGCAGAGCTTATATACTTTCCTTGGAGAGGGAAGAGAGGGAAGTTCAGTGATGGGTAAGGGCGAGTGGGCGGTTTGCATGACACCAAGTGAGGGAGTACATTCTGCAGTTCGGCTGTTGGGAACAGTACATTCTAGAACAAGATTAGCAAACATTTCTCAAGATTTCAACAGTGTTTTGTTAAGCATACAGAAAAACAGGAAGTGACAAGTACCTATTTTATTAATTTTATAACCTTTCACTACCGACTATGCCTTTTTGACGTGATGTTCCTTCTACATTAATTCATGCAACGTACAAGGTGCTATGCCATTGTATATCGATTTATCTGAGACAACTCTGCAGAACGTAATTCAACACCACGTATCCCTATCAAGGGCCCAATGCCCTTCTTTGCTTCAAATCAGACTTAAATTTCTTTTTTCATACATATATTTCACCTATATATTCTTCTACACATAGCAAGTTCCCAATACGATCATTCATCCAGCAAAATGATTTCTAACCCAAATCGAGCATGTTTTTAACCATAACCGGACACTGTTCCCTCAATCTAACTTTACAGAAGAGCAGGGCAGGAGTTGATATTACAATACAGAAATGTAGAAAAACTTCCACCTGCTGAGAACCTCAAAGGTCCATGCAGAAATGATCCCTGGAGAAGATGTAGGAAGCAATAAAGGACCTGAGAGACCAAAAGTCATCTTCCATGGCAAACAACCCGGTCAGGATAAAAGGTTGTGTCTGAATCAGATTTTTTTTTAATGTAGAGATCATGGACCAAACCAGGCCTGTGTGGAGATCTATTCCTGGGTGCCTTTGGTTGATATACCATTCTAACTTGTGAAAATGTCACAGGAAGTAGGGGCAGCCTCAATCTCTTGGGACCCTTGGAAGCAACAGTTAGGACAAAGTGGCTGCCAAGACAGTGCCCTCATTCAGTTCAGGAAGGAAGTGACCTCACCTCACTTTCTTGGTGATGGAACTCTCTGAACGTGGGATCCAGGAAGCCAGGCACACAGAGCCAGTCCCAGTCCCAGTCCCAGTGGTCTCACTTCTTTGGATTTACCAAGGACAGGGTCAGTATTTTTTGGTACCTACAGATGTGAGGAAGGCCCAATGCCAGGAAAGCTCGGATGCAGGGCTTTTCATGAGAAAGCAGGTAGTAGCTCACCGTTGGCTCCTAAGAAGTTCACAGAGTTGGCCAAGGAGACAAGATCTGAGACAGGAAAGGCCATTTTGGGGGAACATATTATGGCCCACAAGTCAGAGGACACTCTGGATAGTCACAAACCTACTTAGGGGAAGGAGGTGCCTTTGTGGGTGTGGTTGTGGGTTTGTGGTTTTGTCTCATTTTCTGAGAATAGGTAGGACAGTCGGTTTGTTTCATTTGAAGTGGACTGTTTCTAGTAAGTCTTTTCACAGGGCGAGTGTTTCTATGTCTGTGTATTCCACTGTTTCCGTGGTTGTAGACATTAGAAAAGAGAATCCATCAATGGATGTGTCGTGTCTAGTAGAAATCTTCTCAGCATTCATATTGCCCCATTTATGAATGGACTGTAGCTTGCCTTATCGATGAACAACACCTGCTACCTTCCTAAGTTTCTATTTTCGTCCTGAATTCCGGCCAATCTCAAGAATAGGCCCATGGTTTTGTGTCCAAGATATGTACCACCTACAAGCTCTGTGACATGGCCATGTACTGGATAGCTGTAGGGGATGGCGAGCATCTCAGAAAACTCAGATATCAGTGTGACCAGGAAAGTCTCAGAGGAGAAACCCTGCTTTCGGCCTTTTGCTTACCTATTGTTCTGTTGCCCTGAATGTCAGGAAGTTCTTTGCCTCAGGCCACCCCTTTGTGAAGCCTGAAGAAAACAGTTTTCAAATGGAAATGAATGGGCATACCTGTGGCACTTTCCTTAATTGCTTTGGAAAGGGATGTGTCTGAATCATGCCCTTGGCCCTGTGTGTGGCTGTGGCTTAGATTCTCAGCACCTGATGGATCTAAAGAAAGTTACCATGTGTGCATCCAAAAGAAAATTCGCCAAAAGAGCAATTATTGGGAGGAAGTCTCTCGACTTCCTCTGTAAGGTTCCTGACTTCCATCAAGTGAGAATGGGATCCTTTGGGTCAAAAGAGTTCTACAAAACCTGCAGAGGCTAGCCCATTGTGCTTGGGTTTTCTCATGACTAAAATTCACATAAAGAATCTAAACCCCACAGACAGTAGTCCTCAAATTGGAGCGGTATTAACGGCAGGCCTATTTGATCACTTTTGGTTCACCGGATGGGTGTCCAGGCCACCTTGACTTTAGGCAAATGAGGGGCAAAGGAGCTTATTTGGGACACTGTCTTGGTCTGCACCCCTCATGGAAACCTCCAGCCAGATTATGATGAGTGTCTATATGAAAGAAGATGAGGGCCATATGGGAGGGTTCTTGTTTTAATTGTGGTAATTTGTGTGGTAGTTGGAAGAGATGACTGGGTCCACCAGGGCTTGAACTCTGGTGTGATTCCCCTTAGAGACTGAGTTCTGGAACTGACCTCAGAGAAGTATTGCCATGAATAGTGTTGGGATTTTAGGAGACCACGCATGAGAATCGCTTTTGGAAACTGAGATCTAGGCCCAGGATGGCTTTCCACAGAGCTCAGGGATTCTGATTCAGGATATCACATGTTTTAATTCTTAAAGACTTGGTAGCCATAATTGAGAGTCCAAACACACATGGACCTCACATTGTATACCTCAATGGGCCTGGATTCATGTGTCCTTTTGGCCACTCTTTGGGAAGGCTTGCCTGTGAGTGTTCTCCAGAGCTTTCATTGAAATGAGCTTCCTCACCATTTAATGGATCCTGAATTAAATGAAACCCACAGTGCCTCCAACTTCGTCCTTGAAAAATGACTAGATTAATACCATGAAATTTTTGAAATCCCCATGACCAGGTGGCACTGGATAACCTTTAGATATCCTGTTGCTGATCATGAGTATAACAAACAGTGCCTTGATTGACTGAGTTTCGTGAAAATGGTGTAGAACAGAGATGCCAGTAAGTTGGAGCCTGCTGGGTAGTGGGCGTAGAGCAGTGGACTATAGGTGTGTAAATAAATATTTTTGGTAGGACCACCTGGATCTTCCATTGGCTTCCAAATCTTGCGACTGACATGGTGCAGGCAGCAGACCTTTATATGTAAAGGCATCTTGTTATATGTAGAGGTTTCAGGGCAATGTTCAGAATCAGGTTGCTATAGTCAAGGGGAAAGCTATGTGGGATAGAAGCCTGGTTCGTACATTCTCTTGCCGACCCTGACCAACCACACATGACAGAACTCCCTCCAGCATTGTGTCCCAGTTTAACATATTGTATTTCATGAAGCAAATACCAAATTCCCAGTGCAGCAGTAAGAAACACCCTGAAAAGTGGAGGATGACCAAATGGCTTCACAGACCACACGGGAAGACACTTAGCTCCCAGTAGCAACAGTTTACCTACAAAGGGAGTTTTCAGACCTGCTGCCTCATGTTCATTACAAAATAAAGAACCATGTCCTCCAGGTCTCATAGATGCAGACCCAGATTGCAGAATCACATCAGTTGCAGAACCATTGATTTAAATATTGCCATACATATATTTCTTGTGCCTAACCTCAGAGGAAGTTTCTCAATAAGTCTTTAGGTCAGCACAGCTCCATGTTTCTGAAGTGTTTACCATCTCCCATACTTTTGTAAACTGTTTTACCACCTCCAGTGTTGTGAACTCCTGAGCATTTTTCATTCCACATATGTATTCACAGGTTTTCTAACTCCTCTCCTCTAATTGTGTCTTACTTTTAGCGATGGTTATGTCAAGGTATTGTTCTGGATAAGAGAGGGAAGATTTTTGTGTATCACATGTTTGCATACACATTAGATTCATTTTCCTATTTTCCATTTGAAATACTGAATCCCTGACACTAACCCATACCCTACTAGACTCTGACTACTAATCCTAATATCACGGAGAAAAAAAAACCTAACTGAATAGAAGTACAGTCCTTTTATAGGAAGCATGGTGTATATTTGTATTTGTCTTCCTCTTTATCAAGAGTATGTGTTTTAAATTTAGTAAACTTTTCATTTTAATATTTCTCCATGATTTTTTAAAGTTATCACATATGTAAATTCCTGTCTCCCTTTCTCTGTATCCTATTCAGCACATGTAATTTTTTTATGCATATACAATATCCTACCTGGTATCACACGTACATTCTTGTAAGATCACTGACTTTGGAATATAAAAATTGTGAGAAGAGATGACTCTCCCTAAATAATGATGGAACTGAAAATTCCACCTATGGGTGAGCTTCCTAGTGAAAAACACTATACATAAATCCATGTTCAGTAAAATGAATATTTTTGGATTTGTGAATGAATTATATTTCATGATGAATATCGATTGGCATATATATTGCTAAATATTAATGTGTGTGTGTGTGCATGTGTGTGTGTGTGTGTGCGTGTGTGTGTGTGTATATTCTACGGATTTTAAAAAAATATGAAAAATATGTGTCTTATTATACACTTCCTAAATTCATTCATATTCATTTATGTTCATTTAAATTCAAATTTTCACAAGATTATTCTCACTAATATTCATAAACCTGAAATATATTTTGGTTTCCTACTACTGAAAACTTAGTTCAGTGGATGGTGCTTAAAAATCCTAATATTTCTACAGTAACTGACCCAGTTTAACATCAATGCAAGTAGATTGCTATGGGACATGATGTGTAATTTGAAGTTCATTTTTACTCAACACTGGTACATTACTATTTCTTCAGTTTATGGACATCATAGGATGTATTTTTTCATCCAGAACTTCACAAATTTTTTTGGCATTTGGTTCACTTTCAATTACTTACTACTTCAGAACACATGTATTCCTCCATGTTTCTTTACTGGTCTTTTCACTAGACTTCTTTCTAAACACATTATTTTCGATTCCATAATCATTTTTGAAGCAAAACTCACTCTTCACGACAAACCGTAACCCTAATAATACCATTGCATATATAACTCGTTGGAATGATGGTATATATATCAATATAAGATTTCCAATATATTTTCAGATGCAAACTCAATCCATTATTTAATGTTGGATCCAGTTACATACTTTATTCACAATATGGTCTATTCATGCATCATCTCAATAATCATCAACACAAGGTACACCTATTTGTATCCCCAGTACTAATTTATAAGTTTCCAGAATATTACTCCCCTTAATGGTGGAAGAAATACTTATGTCACCTGATCTACATATACATTTTACCACAGTAGTATTCTGGACACAAAATGCAAAGGTCACACATATGATTGTACCAAAGCCTAAATGGAAAGTGACCATGGATTACTAAAAGCATCTATGTCCAGGGTGCCTACTGCTCTCAAATGTCAATCCTATTGGTTACTATATATTTGTTTCTTCCTAAGATTATATATTTAACCTCAAGCCTGTTGAAAATATCTAATCCTATCACTCACTTTATACTTTTCCTGATTTCCTAATGCCCCTATTGATATCTGCTTTCCTACATATTTTTCCCAGTTCATCATTGTGACTGTCTCTTCACATGTGCTGACATTTACATTCACCCTCTAACTGAAAACCAATTGCTAAAGAACTTTTGGTCCAACTCCGAGACTCACTCTTCTTCCTAAACCTACTGACTATCTTCCTAATCCTACAGACTATCCCTTTTTGACTGGATGTTCTCTTCTACTTTCAATCATCCGAGGTATAGGGTCCTATGCCATTGTATATTGATTTATCTGAGACCTCGGTGCAGAACATAATTCAATCTAAGTATACCAATCAAGGGCCCAATGCCTTTCTGGGCTTCAAATCTTTCCCAGATCTCTGATCTCATACATATATTTCACATTTATATTCTTATAAATATCACAGGTTCCCAATACCGTAATTCATCCAGCAGAATGACTCCTAACCCAAATCGAACATGCTATTAACACTAACCATACACTGTTCTCTCAATCTCACTTTACCGAAGAGCAGGGACAGAGTTGGTCTTAAAATCCAGGAAGGAAGGGTATCATCCACCAGCTGAGAACCTCAAAAGTCCCTGCAGAAATAATCCCTTGAGTAGGTGTAGGCAGGTATGAAGGATCTGAGAGAGCAAAAGTCATCTTCCATGGCAAACAACCTGGTCAGGTTGAAGGGATGTGTCTGAGTTAGCCTCTCTCTTCCTAATGTAGAGAAGATGGACCAAACCATGCCTGTGTGGAGAGCTGTTCCCCGGTGCCTATGGTTGATATACCATTCTAACTTATGAATGAGTCACAGCAAGTAGAGGCAGACTCCATCTTTTGGGAACCTTGGAAGCAACTGTTAAAACAAAGTGGTTTCCAAGGCAGTGACTTCATTCAGTTCTTGAAGGAAGTGACCTCACCTTACATTATTGGTGATGAAAGTCTGTGATCTTGGGATCCAGGAAACCAGGCACACAGAGTCAAACCCACTCCATGTCCCAGTGGGCTCACTTGTTTGGATTTAACAAGACAGAGTCACTCTTTCTTGGTACCTACTGATGTGAGGACAGCCAAATGCCTGGAAACTATGAAGACTGGCCTTTCCAGAGAAAGCAGATAGTTTCTCACCACGGGCTCCTGACAACTTCACAGAGTTTGCTAAAGAGACCAGATCGGAGACAGGACACGCCATTTTGGGGGAACATAGTATGGCCCACAAGTCAGAGGACACTCCGGATAGACACAGACCTACTTGGGGGAAAGAGGTGCCTTTTTGGGTGTGAGTGTGAGTTTGTGGTTTTGTCTCATGTTCTGAGAATAGTTAGGAAAGCTGGTTTGTTTGTTTTGGAGTGGACTGTTTCTAGTAAGTCCTTTGACAACGTGAGTGTTTCTGTGTCTATATATCATACTGTGTCCGTGATTGTAGACAGTAGAAATGAGAATGCATCAATGGATGTGTCCTGTCTACGAGAAAGCTTCAAAGCATTCATCCTGTGCAATTTATGAATGGACTGCAGGTTGCCGTATGGATGGGCAACTCCTGCTATCTTTCTAAATTCCTGTTTTCTTCCTGAATTCTGGACACTCTCCAGAATACGCTCATGATTTTGTGTCCAAGATATGTACCACCTCCATCTCTGTGACATGGCCATGTACTGGATAGCTGATGGGAATGGTGAGTATCTCAGAAAACTCAGATATCACTATGCCCAAGAAAGTCTCAGTGGAGAAACCCTGCTTTGGGCCTTTTGCTTACCTATTCTGTTGCCCTGAATGTCAGGAAGGTCTTTGCCTCAGGCCACACTTTGTGAAGCCTGAAGAAAATAGTTTTCAAATGGAATTGAATGGTCATTACCTGTGCCTCTTCGGTTAATTGCTTTGGAAATGGATGTGTCTGAATCAGCCTCTTGGCCCTATGTGAGGCTGTGGCTTAGATTCACAGCACATGATGGGTCTAAAGAAAAATCCCATGTGTGCATCCAAAACCAAAATGGACAAAAGAACTGTCATGGTGGATAGAGTCTCTCGCCTTCCTCTGTAAGGTTCCTGACCTCCATTAAGTGAGAATAGGGATCATTTGGGTCAAGTGAATTCTTTAAAGTTCTGCAGAGGCTATCCCATAGGTTCGTGGGTTTTCTCATGACTCCAATTCACATCTATGTTTACAGAAGAGCAGGGACAGTGTTGGTCTTACAATACAGGAATGCAGTGGATCTTCCATCTGTTGAGAACCTCAAAGCTCCATGCAGAAATGATCTCTGGAGAAGATGTAGGCAGCTATGTAAGACCTGAGAGAGCAAAAATCATCTTCCATGGCAAACAACCTGGTCAGGATTAAGGGTTGAGTCAGAATGAGCCTACCTCTTCTTAATGTAGAGAAGATGGACCAAACCCGGCCTGTGTGGAGAGCTGTTCCCTTTTGCCTACGGGTGATATACCATTCTAACTTGTGAAAGTGTCACAGGAAGTAGGGGCAGCCCTCATCTCATGGGACCATTGGAAGCAATTGTTATGACAAAGTGGTTGCCAAGGCAGTGATCTCATTCAGTTCCTGAAGGACGTGATCTCATCTCACTTCCATGGTGATGGAACTCTCTGAACTTGGGATACAGAAAGCCAGGCACCCAGAGCCAGTCTCAGTTCTAGTCCCAGTGGTCTCACTTTTTTGGATTTACAAAGGACAGAGTCAGTCTTTCTTGATACCTACTGATGTGAGGATGGCCAAATGCCAGGAAAGCTCGGAAGAGGGGCTCTTCCTGAGAAAGCAGATAGTGGCTCACTCCTGGCTTCTAACAACTTCACATTGTTGGCCAAGAAGACCAGATCTGAGACAGGTCAGGCCATTTCGGAGCATCATAGTATGGCCCATCAGTCAGAGCACACTCCGGAGAGTCACAGACCTATTTGGGGGAAGGAGGTGCTATTGCGGGTGTGGGTTTGTGGTTTTGTCTCATGTTCTGAGAATAGTTAGAAAAGGCGGTTTGTTTGGTTTGGAGTGAACTGTTTCTAGTAAGTCGTTTGACAATGCAAGTGTTTCTATGTCTGTGTATCCCACTGTGTCTGTACTTGTAGACATTAGAAAAGAGAATGCATCAATGGATGTGTCCTGTCTCATAGAAAGCTTCCCAGCATTCATCCAGCACAATTTATGAATTGAATGCGGCTTGCCTTATTGATGGGCGATACCTGCTACCTTCCTAAGTTGCTGTTTTCTTCCTGAATTATGGCCAATCTCCAGAATAGGCTCATGGTTTTGTGTCCAAGATATGTACTACCTCCAAGCTCTGTGACATGGCCATGTACTGGATAGCTGAATGGAATGGCGAGCATCTCAGAAAACTCAGATATCAGTGTGACCAGTAAAGTCTCAGTGGAGAATCCCTGCTTTGGGCCATTTGCTTACCTATTGTTCTGTTGCCCTGAGAGTCAGGAAGGTCTTTGTCTCAGGCCAACCCTTTGTGAATCCTGAAGGAAAGATTTTTCAAATGGAAATGAATATGCTTTACCTTTGGCTCTTTCCTTAATTGATTTGGAAAGAGATGTGTGTGAATCAGCCTCTTGGCCCAGTGTGATTCTTTGACTTAGATTCTCAGTACCTGATGGATCTAAAGAAAGATCCCATGGGTGCATAAAATCCAAAATGGCATAAAGAGCAGTCATTGTTGATGAAGTATTTTGCCTTCCTCTGTAAGGTTCCTGAATTCCATCAAGTGAGAATAGGGATCTTTTGGGTCAAATGAGTTCTTCAAATCTATTCAGAGGCTATCCAATAGGTGCTTGAGTTTTCTCATCTTTCCAATTCACATAAAGAATCTGTACCCGACACTCAGTAGGACTCAAATTGGAGAAGCAGAGCAGTATTAAGGGCAGGCCTATTTGATCACTCCTGGTACACAGGAAGGGTGTACAGGCCACTGGGAATTTAGGCAAATGAGGGGCAACAGAGCTTATTTTGGACACTGTCTTGGGCTACGCTAATGCTATCAAATGTCAATCCTATTGTTTACTTCATATTTGTTTTATCCTAAGCTCATATATTCATCCTCAACCCTGTTGAAAATATCTAATCCCATCACTCACTTTATTCTTTTCCTGATTTCCTAATGTCTCTATTGATATCTGCTTTCCTACATATTTTGCCCTGTGCATCATTGTGACTGACTCTTCACTTGTGTTGACGTTTACATTGACTCTCTAACCAAAACCCTATTGCTAAAGAACTTTTGTTCCAAATCCTATACTCACTTTTCTTCCTAAACTTACCGACTATCTTTCTAATCCAACTGACTATAACTTTTTGAATGGATGTTCTCTTCTACATTCAATGATCCAAGTACAGTTCAGGTTTCTATTCAACCGGGTGAGGGAGTAGATTCTGCAGTTTGGCAATTGGGGACAGCACATTCTGGCAACTAGATTAGCAAAGAGTTCTCAAGATTTCAACAGTGTTTCGTTAAGTGTACAGAAAAACAGGAAGTGACAAGTACATATTTTATTAACCTTTCATTCCCCACTTCTTTTTCTGGCTACTTTTAATCATAAAAGTGATCTTTGTGGGGTGTCACATTCTATGTCTGCTAGTGGGGTATTACCATAATTTTAATTTGTCCAACTTGAGCTTGGAGAAAAGAAATTACATGGTTGAGGAAACAGGGTTTTATAGTTAGTAATACTATGAGGATTATTATTGGACCGGCCAGGGTTGATAAAAACGTAATTAACCAGGGGGACTGTGTAAAAAAAGACTCAAACTACCCTTTCTGTGCCTCTCTCTCTCTCGTTGTTGCTCTTCAAGGCATCTTTTTAATTTACTCATAGATTTTTTTACAACTCCAGTATTGTCGACATAAAAACAACATTCTTCCCTCAATGAAGCACAAAGGCCCCCCTCTGTCATGAAAAGGAGGTCCAACCCTCGACTGTTCTGTAAAACAACTTCAGAGAGAGAGGTTAAAGATTCCTGCAAAGCTGTGATGGAGGTTTCTAAAATCTTTAAGTTTTGATCTATTGCTGCTTCTAATTGGGTCACTTGTTGTGTCCCATGGACCAGAGCAGTGGTTCTTGTGCCCAACCCTGCAGCAACTCCTATTCGTAATAGAATGGCTAAGGTGAGGGACATATGTTCCCAGCGGAACCGGGTTGTATGTCCCCCTCTTTGATCTTCAGATGAACCTGCGTCATGATAGAGCACTCTGGGAAACATCTGCACCATTTCACAATTAATCACATCTGTTGACCATTTCATGAAAACATAAACAATGTTTAAGTATATAGAATTATACTGTTGTAGGGACGGACAAGGCAAGGCACCTAAGATAGCACCAAAGACACGGAAACAGTCTTTTTTGGTTTCAACCAGATTCAGAGGGCATTGCTTCTGTTGTAATCAATTAATCCCCTGAAACCCAAGTTACGTAGTTTCAGAATTTTGTACCCAACACGTAAGGGAAGGGGCTCAGAAGTTCACAGTCTGCAGAAGTTCACAAAAAGCAGTTTTTGTTTCTGTTTTTTCCTCAGTTTGGGCAAGTTAACTTTTCAAGGACACCTGGGTGGGGGTGTCTTCCCTTTCTTTTTTTCCCCCTTCCAGCTGTTTCCATACAGCCCAGTTTGTAACTTCTTTATCTTAGAAATGTAGCCATCTCTGTGAAGCCCCAGCTCAAGGCCAGAGGCCTTTTTTTCAAATATTTTGTGAAAAACTAGTAAGGGTGTGTCTAGATCAGGAGTGCTGAATTTTTTAGCCAGTTGCCAAGGAGACCAGGGCAACACAAAAATAGGAAGTTTATCTACAGTGAACTCTTTTATCAGGATTCTTTTGCTGAAAGTCCTAAATCAGCCATGGTGAAGACTTCTATAGAAGGTCAGTTAAGACTTTTCTGTGGGCCTGGTACAGAGGGGGACAATTTGGAAGGCAGGGATAAGAGCAGCTCTGTGGATCTGAGAATGAGGAAGGAGAGATGTAAAAGAATATTGGGAGAGGGCTTTGGGATCTTAATAGCAACAAAAACTTGAGCAGTAGAACAGATAGAACAGAGGGGGAGACGGGAGTGAGATTCCAAAAAGCCTGTGAGGGACTTTAAATTCTTAGTAACCTGTTTTTAGTGATGACAAAGCAACATTAAAGGCCATTTTCATTACATCTTGTATTAGGGTCTGAGGATTCTTCTCAGCGGGTTTGAGCTTTGCATTAGGTGGTAAGAGGACTGGGTGGGACCCGGTGCGGGCACTGACAGGAGAGGAGAGGAGTGAGTGAATGGAGTGGTACCTCAGTACCTGCAACCTCAGCAAGGGAGCAATGGTCTGAGAACCAGTCGAGATTTGGGTTTTTGATCTAGATATTGGAGGGGAGAAATCAAGTTGCTGAGGTGGGAGTGACAGCAGAGAGTCTGGAGCACAAGGCTGAGGGTGAGCATCTATTGGAGAAGCATAGTTCAGGATGTGAGCAAAGGAGAGAGAAGGCCTCCACATAGCGGAATCTCCATTCACCCTTTTGAGCACTTGCAGAAGTTAAAAAGGTCACACAGAATTTGAGGATCTAGAGACCCCTCTGGGGGCCATCGGTTTTGGTTATCTAATTCGTAATATGGCCAATGCTGTGTACAGAATTTGATGAGGAGTTTGGGTTCCATCTGACAGTCCCTGTATGCTCACATCCCCATGACTTACAATAGAAGTCTGCTCTCCCCCCCCCACAGCCGTGACTGTTTGTGGCTTTGATAGTCTGCCGGGCAAACATAGTAATCTAGGCTAGCCAACCTGCATCTGGCTCACGTGTCCCTACATCTATAATGTTTGTTTCCATTATCTATGGTACGGAAGGGATTTAATGGAATTTTAGTGGGATCCTGTTAATCAGGGATATCCCAATAGGAAAGACCTATAGCCAGCTGACAAATGACTGGGTGGAGAGATGGCCACCAGGTTCGTAAGGGGGCTGTATTCGAGATAGGCCATACTTCGTGTCCAGTAGGATTTGTGATCAGCCATCGCAGCTTAAGGGGCTGATTAGGGTTAAGACTACTGGTCGTCAAGGGGAGAATAAATATCTTCCAGGATCTTCTTTACAACCATTTGCAATGTTTCTTTTTTCTTCTTTTTTATTTCTTTTTTTGTGTGTGTGTGGGGAAGGCTTCAATACATCCTGAAAATGTATGTTCAAAGACTAGGAGTTATTTAAGTCCATACCTTACTGGCTTAATTTCAGTAAAGTCCACTTCCCAGAATTGTCCTCGTCTGGTTCCTCATAGGTGCTTTCCTGCAGGAAGCTTGGAAGTGTAAGCTTTAACCAATTAATGGACCTGACAGGCTTTTGTTACCCATTCAGTTATTTCCTTTTGCTGTGAGTAGGTTAGTGGAAAACTGTGTTCTTGATCCTTCACGAATGAATGCAGTTTCTTTGAACAAAGGTGAGTGAGTTGATGAACATTTGCTACTGACATAGTTAGAGCCATGATTATAGGAGTAGTTACTGAAGAATTAAAAAATTCCACTTGAGGGCCTTCAGGGTTAAAAGTTATTTTGGCCCAGAGCTTGGTGAGCAGAACTCTGCCCATCAATGGGGCCAGGCATTCTGGGATTACTAGGAAGGAGTGATAGATTTTTCCTTTTCCCTGGTCCATGGTCCTCGTAGTTGTCAAAGCCCGATATTTACTTCTGTTAGACTCTTGAATTAGAGACCTTTTATTCGGTAGAGGGCCCAATGGGCCTTACGGGCTGAGTATATTCACCCTGCATCTACTTCAAAGTTTATTGTGTTCCCCTCCACTTCAAAAGTTACCTTGAGGTCAGGGAGAGGATCTGAGCCCGGACTTTCTTAGTATTCCTCCAGAGTCAGAATATCTGGCTGGCATGGCTGTCTCTTTCTAGGGCACTCTTTGGCCCAGTGTCCTTTTTCTTTAGAGTAGGCACATTGATCTGAGGCCAGGGGTGGCCTCTAGTGTGTGCCCAGGTATCCCTTCCTGTCTCTCTGTTTCTTAATTTCTGGCCTATTTCTTGTTGTGACCAGGACCTTAGTCAATGCCTTAGTCTGTCTTTTGTTTCTTTTATCCTCACTCAGCTCCCTTCTCTTCCTCAGTTTCTCTCTTAAAGTATACCTTCTCGGGTTCTCTGAATAAATCCCTCAAAGTCATATCTTGTAATCCATCTAAGCATTGTAACTTTCTTTTAATATCCAGGGCAGCTTTCCCAATAAAGGCCATTGTGACAGATGCCTTTTGATCCTCTGCCTGAGGATCGAAAGGAGTATGTCTCTTATATGCCTACATAATTATCTCTAAGAACATAGAGGGAGATTCATCAGGCCCTTAAATAATCTCTCTTACCTTGGCCAAATTAGTTGGTCACCTAGCGGCCACTAAGATACCCACTATTAGAGCCCGGCGATAAGTGGACAGATGCTCCCTACCTTCAAAGGTGTTGGGGTCCCAGTTGGGTCGTTTCAAGAGAAAGCCGGCTTTGAATATATTGGGAAGTTTTGTCTGTCACGCATTTGGTCCGAGGATACTTTTTTCTAGCATCCAGGAGGATTCTCTTTTGTTCCTCTGTCATGAAGAGAGTCCCTAGGAGTTGTTGGCAGTCATCTCAAGAAGGTTGGTGTGAAAACATCAATGACTTCACCAGACCTGAGAGCCAGGTTGGGTCCTCGGTAAAAGGGGGATTGTTATTTTTCCATTTATATAGGTCTGAAGAGGAGAAGGCCAATACTGGTAGGCTTGCATTTTTTCCCTATGGCCATCGTCAATCATTGGTCCTTAGGGATGGAGGGAAGCAACACGGGAGTTCCAGGGTTTTCAATCATTTGCCACCGGCGAGTTCCTTTAGCAACTCCAGCTTCCTCCAGGGGAGGAGGGGCTCTGTGTGACGCAGGGGAGTTATCTGGAGGGCCCTGGGCTGGCTTAGCGTCCTCCAATTGCAGAGAGGCTGAGTCAGCAGCTGGAGAATCACTTAGAGGGTGTTGGGGGTTGTGGGACAAGGGTAGAAGATAAGGAGGGGGACGAGAGTCCAGTAGAGTCAAATCTTGTGACTCAGGGAGAACAGAGGGTGGAGGAGGAGGAGGAGCAGAGGGGTTGAGAGATCGTGGGGGAAGGAGTAGGAACGGGGACACAGCAAGGAAAGGCTTCACCCACGGAGGAGGAGATTTGCAGAGGTCCTGCCAAGTTAAGGTATATTCCTGTTTATCAGTATGGCTATGTGGCCCTGGCTGTAAGACAATATCTCTGTCTTTTTAAATTAGTGGGAAGTAGAAAGATCCTTCTAGGGGCCATCCGAATCCAAAGGTGGGCCATTCTGTGGCACACAGAGTCTGCCAGGTACAGCGTTTTACTAAAAAAGAAACATTCTGAGCCCTTAAGCGGACTTTGGTCCATAGATCAAGGGTCAGGGACAGAGGCATTGAAGTGATCTGTCCCATAATGAAAGATACACAAACAGTAAAAGCAACGACACAGGACACAGACAAGAGAAAACAATAAAGACAGGCAATGGACGTCCAACACTGAGACCAAGACTGAGCAGGTGGCAAAACCCGATGGGCTGGCAATACCGAATCTGAAACAAAGTATCACTGAGTCGAGGAGACTATTATTCCTTGATTCCCGAGTCCTCTGTGGCGTCCCCCAGGGACTTGGTTTGTGGCTCTGTGACACGTCTGCCAGCCACCATCAAAGAGAGCTCACACACTTCATCGACAGCCATTTTGCCAAGCCCTAACCTGAAACCTGAAACCAGAAAGAGGTGCCTTACTTACCCTGAGAGTAGCCCATTGGGGTCTCTCGTTCACCACTGCTGGATTTTGGTGGAACCTCCATATATAAATATCGGAAGAGCATTGGGGGAAGAGACCACCAAGAGACTCTCTCATGCAAAAACAAAGGGTTTATTGGGGGTCCAGCATGCTGGGGCTCAGAGCTCATTTGAATAGAGCAGAGAACCCTGAGAACAGCTTAAGCAGAGCTTATATACTTTCTTTGAAGAGGGCAGGGAGGAAAGTTTATTGATGGGCCTGGGCGGGTGAGCAGTTTGCGTGCAACTGGGTGAGGGAGTACATTCTGAAGTTTGGCAGTTGGGGACAGCACATTCTGGGAAAAAGATTAGAAATCACTTCTCAAGATTTCAACAGTGTTTTATTAAGCATACAGTAAAACAGGAGGTGACAAGAATCTATTTTATTAACATTTCACTACCGACTATACTTTGCCAGATTTCCTAAAGTCTCTATTGATATCTGCATTCCTACATATTTTCCCCAGTTCATCATTGTGATTAATTCTTCACATGTGCTGACATTTACATTCACTCAATACCCGAAACCCTATAGCTAAAGAACTTTTGGTCCAAATCCTATACTCACTCTCCTTTATAAACATACCGACTATCTTCCTAATACTACTGACTATCCATTTTGACTGGAAGTTCTCTTTGAAAATCAATCATCCAAGTTACAAGGTCCTATGCTTAATACCCAATCAAAAGCCCAATGCCCTTCTGGGCTTCAAATCTTACCTAGATTTTTGTTTTCAGATTCATATATTTTACCTATATATTCTTGAAAATATCGCAGGTTCCCAATACCATTATTCATCCAGCAGAATGATTTCTATTCCAAATCAAACCTGTTATTAACCCTAACCATACACTGTTCCCTCAATCTAACTTTAGAGAAGAGCAAGGACAGAGTTGGTCTTAAAATACAGGAATTTAGGGGATCTTCCAACTGCTGAGAAACTCAAAGGTCTATGCGCAAATGATCCCTAGAGAAGTTGTAGACACCTATGAAGGAACTGAGAGAGCAAAAGTCATCTTTCATTGCAAACAACCTGGTCAGCATGAAGGGATGTGTCTGAATCAGCCTCTCTCTTCTTTATGTAGAGAAGAAGGACCAAACGAGGCCTCTGTGGAGAGCTGTTCCTGGTTACCAATGTTTGATATACCATTCTAACTTGTGAAAGTGTCAAAGGAATTAGGGACAGCCTCCATTTCATGGGACCTTTGGAAGCAAATGTTAGGACAACGTGCTTGCCAAGGCATTGACCTCATTCAGTTCCTGAAGGAAGTGACCTCACCTCACATTCTTGGTGATGGAACTCTCTGAACATGGGATACAGGCATCCAGGCACACAAATCTAGTCCCAGGCCCAGTCCCAGTGGTCTCACTTCTTTTGATTTACCAAAGACAGAGTCAGTCTTTCTTGGTATCTACTGATGTGAGGATGGCCAAATGCCAGGAAAGCTCTGAAGAGTGGCCTTTCCTGAGTAAGCAGGAAGTGGCTCACCGTTGTCTCCTGACAACTTCACAGAGTTGGCCAAGGAAACCAGATCTGAGACAGAACAGGCCATTTGATGGGAACATAGTACGGCCCACCAGTCAGAGGTCACACCCGATAGTCAGAGACCTACTTTGGGAAAGGAGGTGAATTTGTGGGTGTGAGTGTGTGTTTGTGATTTTGTCTCATGTTCTGAGAATAGGTAGGAAAGGCAGTTTGTTTGGTTTGGAGTGGACGATTTCTAACAAGTGATTTGACAAGGCGAGTGTTTTTATGTCTGTGTATCCCACTGTGTCCATGGTTGTAGACATTAGAAAAGAGAATGCAATGCATCAAAGGATGTGTCCAGGCTAGTAGAAAGCTTACCAGAATTCTTTCTGCCCAATGTATGAAAGGAATGCGGCTTGCCTTATGGATGGGTAACACCTGCTATCTTCCTAAGTTCCTGTTTTCTTCCTGAATTCTGGCCACTCTCCAGAATAGGCTCATGATTTTGTGACCAAGTTATGTACCACCTCCAAGCTCTGTGACATGGCCATGTACTGGATAGCTGAAGGGAATGGCGAGCGTCTCAGAAAATTCAGATATCAGTGTGACCAGGAAAGTCTCAGTGGAGAAACACTGCTTTGGGCCGTTTGCTAACCTAATGTTCTGTTGCCCTGAATGTCAGGAAGGTCTTTGCCTCATGCCACCCCTTTGTGAAGCCTGAAGAAAACAGTTTTCAAATGGAAATAAATATGGATCACCTGTGGCTCTTTGCTTAATTGCTTTGAAAAGGGATGTGTCTGAATCAGCCTCTTGGCCCTGTGTGAGGTTGTGGCTTAGATACTCAGCACGTGGTGGATGTAAAGAGAGATCCCATGTGTGCATCCAAAACCAAAATGGCCAAAAAGCAGTCCTTGTGGATGAAGTCTGTCCCCTTCCTCTTTAAAGTTCTTGAACTCCATCAAGTGAGAATAGGGATCCTTTGGGTCAAATGGGTTCTTCAAAGACCTGCAGAGGAGCTTGTGTTTTCTCATGACTGCAAATCACATAAAAATATATACCTGACACTCAGTTTTCCACAAATTGGAGAAGCATAGAAGTATTAACGTCTAGCATATTTGATCACTCCTGTTTCACATGAAGGGTGTCCAGACCACCCTGAATTTACGCCAATGAGGGGCAAGGGAGTTATTTTGGACACTCTCTTGGACTCCGCCACTCATGGAAACCTTCAGCCAGAGGTTGTGATTAGAGTCTATATGGAAGAAGATGAGGGCCATATGGGAGGGTTTTGGTTTTAATTTTGGTCATTTGTGTCCGGTTGGAAGACATGACTGGGACCACCTGGGCTTGAACTCTGGTGTGATTCCCCTTAGAGACTGAATTCAGAGAAGTATTGCCATGAATTTTGTTGGGATTTTAGGAGTCCACCCATGAGAATCACCCTTGGAAACTGAGATCTAGGCCCAGGGTGGCTTTCCACAGAGCCCTGGGTATCTCAGCCAGAAGATCACATGATTTAATTCTGAAAGACTTGTCAGCCATTGTTGAGAGTCACAACACCCATGGACGTCACATTGTAGACCTCAATAGGCCTGGCTTCATGTGACATTTTGGCCACTCTTTGGGAAGACTTGCCTGTGAGAGTTCTACAGAGCATTCATTGAAATGAGCTTCCTCACCATTTAAAGGTTCCTGAATGAATTGAAACCCACAGTGCCTGCAACGTCATCCTTGAAAAATGTTTAGATAAATACCATGAAATTTTTGAAATTCCCATGACCAGGTGGCACTGGAGAAACTTTGGATGTCCTGTTGCTGATCGTAAATATGCAAGACAGTGCCTTGATTGAGTGGGTTTCATGAAAATGGTGTAAAACAGAGATGCCAATATGTTGGAACCTGCTGAGTAGTGGGCCTAGAGCAGTGGTAGGCAGGTGTGTGATAAAAAATTTGTGGTGGGGCCATGTGGATCTGCCATTGGATCCCAAATGGCTTGTGACTTACATGGTGAAGCCAGCAAACCCTTCCATGTAAAGGCTTCTGGTTATATGGAGATGTTTCCGGGCAATGTTTAGAATCAGGTTACTATGGACATGGGGCCAAGCTATGTGGGATAGAAACCTGGTTGGTGCATTCTCCTGCAGACCCTGACCAACCACACATGAAAGAATTGCCTCCAGAACTGTGTCCCAGTTGAACTTCTTTTATTTCATGAAGCAAATGCCAAAGTCCCAGTGCAGCAGCAAGAAACACCACGAAAAGTGGAGGATGACCAAATGGCTTCCCAGTCCACATGGGAATACCCTTAGCCCCCAGTGGCCACAGTTTACTTACAAAGAGAGAATTCAGCACTGCTGCCTCATGTTCATTGGAAAATAAGAAACCATGTCCTCCAGGTCACATAGATGCAGACACAGCTTTGATAGTCTCACTAAAAAGAAGCTAAAGCTCCTGACAACAACATATATTTCAAGTGCCCAAACTCAGAGGCAGTTTCTCAAGAAGTATTTAGGCCAGCAGAGCTCCATGTTTATGGAGTGTTTACCCTGTCCCATACTAGGGAAACTCCTCTACCACTTCCAAGGTTGTAAACTCCTGAGCATATTATTCACAGATTTTATTACTCTTCTCCTCTAATTGTGTCTTACTTTGGGCGAAAAAAATATCAAGGAATTGTTCTGGATGAGAGTGGGAAGATTTTGTTTAGCACATATTTGCATACACATTGGATTCATTTTTCTATTTTACATTTGAAATACTGAATCCCTGACACTAACACATGCTCTGCTAGATTCTGAATACTAATCCTAATATGATGGAGAAAAATAATGGAAACAGAATAGAAATACAAGCAGTTCAGAGGAGGCATGTTGTATACTTGGACTTGCCTTTTGCATTATATAGGGTAGGAGTTATAAATCTAGTCAATTTTTTGTTGAAATAGTTTTCCATGTGCTTTTAAAGTTAACAAATATGTGAATTCCTGTCTCCCTTTCTCTGTATTCTATTCAGCACATGTATTTTTATATGCACATATAGAATCCTACCTGGTATCACACGTACATTCTTGTGAGTTACATGACTTGGTAGATACAAAGTGTGAGAAGAGATCACTCCTCTTAAACGCTGTTTGACCTGAAAATTCAACCTATGGGTGAGCTTCCTAGTTGAAAAAAGTTATACATAAATCCATATCCAGTAAAATGAATATTTTTGGATCTGTGGATGATACATATTTCACGGTGTAATTCGATTGGCATATATATTGCTAATTTTTAAAATCTGTGTGTGGATATATATATATATATATTCTCTCCAGATATTTCAAAATATTTAATATATGTGTCTTATTATACACTCCCTAAATTCATTCATGATTATGTATATGGATTTATAATCAACTTTTCACAAGATTATTCTCAGAAATATTCATTCACCTGATATACGTATTTTTTTCCTAGTATTGAAAACTAACTTCAGTGAATGGTGCATATAAATCCTAATATTTCTACAGTAACTGATCCATTTTCACATCAATGCAAGTAGATTCCTATGGGACATGATAAGTGTTTTGAAGTTCATTTTTATTCAAAACTAGTACATTACTATTTCTTCAGTTTATGCACATTATTGGATATATATTTCATCCACAAGTTCACAAATTTATAGGCATTTATTTCACTTTCAATCACTTTCTGCTTCAGAAAACACGTGTTCCGCCATGTTTCAAACTGGTCTTTTCATGAGACATCTTTCCAAACACATTATTTTTGATTTCCATAATCACTTTTGAAGCAAAACTCACACACTCTTCATGATAAACCATAACCCTAGGATTACAATTAGACGTATAACTAGTTGTTATGAATGATTATATATCAATATATGATTTCTTATGTATTTTCAGATATCAATTCAATACATTATTTAAAGTGGAACCAGTTATATTATTTATTAACTGTATGGTCTATTCATGCATTATCTCTATATTCATAGTCACAGGGTACACCTATTTTTACCCTCAATACTAATTTATACGTTTTCAAAATATTCCTCAAAAAATGGTGGAAGAAATACTCATGTCACCTGATCTATATATACACTTTATCACAGTAATATTCTGGACAAAAAAATCAAAGGTCACCCTTAAGGTTGTACCAAAGCCTAAATGGAAAGTGAGCATGGATTACTAAAACCTTCCATGTCCAGGTGGCCTAATGCTCTCAAATGTCAATCTTATTGGTGACTACATTTTTGTTTCTTCCTAAGATTATATATTCAACCTCAAGCCTGTTGAAAATGTCTAATCCTATCACTCACTTTATACTTTGCCTGATTTAGTAATGTCTCTATTTATATCTATTTTCCTACATATTTTCCCCTGTTCATCATTGTGACTGACTCTTCACTTGTGCTGACATTTACATTCACTGTCTACCTGAAACCCTATTGCTTAAGAACTTTTGGTCTAAATCCTATTCTCACTCTTCTTTGTAAACCTACTGACTATCTTTCTAATCCTACCGACAATCCCTTTTTGAGTGGGTGTTCTATTCGACATTCAATCATCCAAGGTACAAGCCCCTATGCCATTGTATATAGATTTATCTGAGACATTTTTGCAGAAAATAATTCAAAGCTAAGTGTACCAATTAAGGGCCCAATGCCCTTCTGGACTTCATATCTTCCATAGATTTCTGTTTTTATACTTATATTTTACCTATATATTCTTGTAAATATCATAGTTTCCCAATACCATTATTTGTCATGCAGAAGGATTCCTAACCCCAAATTGAACATGTTACTAACCCAAACCATACACTGTTCTCTCAATCGAACTTTACAGAACAGCAGGGACAGGGTTGCTCTTAAAATACAGGAATGTAGGGCATGTTCCACCTGTTGAGAACATCAAAGGTCCATGCAGAAATGATCCCTTGAGAAGATGTAGGCAGCTATGAAAGACCTGAGAGAGAAAAGTCATCTTCTATGGCAAACAACCTTGTCAGCATGAAGGGATGTGTATGAATCAGCCTCTCTCTTCTTAATGTAGAGAAGATGGACCAAACCAGTCCTAGGTGGAGAGCTGTTCCCGGGTGCCCATGGTTTATATACCATTCTAACTTGTGAAAGTGTCACAGGAAGTAGGGGCAGCCTCCATCTCATGGGACTCTTGAAAGCAACTGTTAGGACAAAGTGGTTGTCAAGGCAATGACCTCATTCAGTTCCTGAAGAAGTGATCTACCTCACTTCCTTGGTGATGGAACTCTCTTAACTTGGGATCCAGGAAGCCAGGCACCCGGAGCCAGTCCATTCCCAGACCCAGTAGGCTCACTTGTTTGAATTTACCAAGCAGAGTGTCAGTCTTTCTTGGTACCAACATATGTGAGGATGGCCAAATACCAGGAGAGCTCTGAATAGGGGCCTTTCCTGAGAAAGTAGGTAGTGGTTCACCGCAGGCTCCTGACAACTTCACAGAGTTGGCCAAGGAGACCAGATCTGAGATAGGACAGGCCATTTTGGGGGAACATAGTATGGCCCACCACTCAGAGGAAACTCCGGATAGTCACAGAGTTACATGGGGGAAGGAGGTGTCTTTGTGGGGTGGGTGTGATTTTGTGGTTTTGTCTCATGATCTGAGAATAGGTAGGAAAGATGGTTTGTTTGATTTGGAGTGGTCTTCTTCTAGTAAGTCGTTGGACAAGGCAAGTGTTTCTATTTCTGTGTATCCCACTGTGTCCGTGGTTGTAGACATTAGAAAATAGAATGCAACAATTGATATGTCCTGTATAGTAGAAAGATTCCCGGCATTCATCCTGCCCAATTTATGAATGGACTGCAGCTTGCCTTATCCATGGGCAACACCTGCTACCTTCCTAAGTTCCTGTTTCTTCCAGAATTCTCACCACTCTCCAGAATAGTCTCATGGTTTTGTGTCCAAAATATGTACCACCACCAAGCTCTGTGACATTGCCATGTCCTGGATAGCTGAAGGGAACGGCGAGCATCTCAGAAAACTCAGATATCAGTGTGACCAAGAAAGTCTCAGTGGAGAAACCATGCTTTCGGCCTTTTGCTTATCAATTGTTCTGTTTCCCTGAATGTCAGGAAGGTCTTTGCCTCAGGCCACCCCTTTGTGAAGCCTGAAGAAAACAGTTTTCAAATGGAAATGAATAGGCATCACCTGTGGCTATTTGCTTAATTGCTTTGGAAAGGGATGTGTCTGAATCAGCCTCTTGGCCCTGTGTGAGGTTGTGGCTTAGATTCTCAGCACCTGATGGATGTAAAGAGAGATCCCATGTGTGCATCCAAAACCAAAATGGCCAAAAGAGCAATTATTGTGAATGAAGTCTCTCGCATTCATTTGTAAGGTTCCTGACCACCATCAAGTGAGAATACGGATCCTTTGGTTCAAATGAGTTATGCACAGCCCTGCAGAGGCTAACCCATAGGTTTTTGGGTTTTCTCATGGCTCCAAATCATATAAATAATCTATACCTGACAGTCAGTAGGCCTCAAATTGGAGATGCAGAGCAGTATTAACAGCTGGCCTATCTGATCACTCCTGGTTCACCGGATGGGTGTCCAGGCCACCTTGACTTTAGGCAAATGAGGGGCAAGGGAGCTTATTTTTGACACTGTCTTGGGCTGCACCCCTCATGAAAAACTCCAGCCAGAGGTTATGATAAGTGTCTATATGGAAGAAGATGAGGGCCATGTGGGAGTGTTTGGTTTTAATTGTGGTCATTTGTTTGGCGGTTGGAAGAGATAACTGGATCCACCTGGGCTTGAATTCTGGCATGATTCCTCTTAGAGACTGAGTTCTGGAATTTACCTCAAAGAAGTATTGCCATGAAATGTGTTGGGATTTTAGGAGGCCACGCATGAGATGCGCCCTTGAAAACTGAGATCGAGGGCCAGGGTGTCTTTCCACAGTGCAGTGAGAATCTCAGCCAGGATATCACATGATTTTATTTTGAAAGACTTGGCAGCCATAATTGAGAGTCTAAACACAAATGGAACTCATATTGTAGACCTCAATGATCCTGGCTTCATGTGACCTTTTGGCCACTTTTTGGGAAGCCTTGCCTGTGAGATTTCTCCAGAGATTTCATTTAAATGAGCTTCCTCACCACATAATGGTTCCTGCATTAATTGAAACGCACAGTGACTCCAACTTCATCCTTCAAAAATGGTTAAATAAATACTATCAAATTTCTGAAATTCCCATTACCAGGTGGCACTGGAGAACCTTTGGATATCCTGTTGCTGAACATGAGTGAAATAATTCCCCACGCAATGACACTTCACGGGGAGAATTCCAAATTTATTGCTAAAAGCTGTGTGCTTATATAGAACTAAGGGGGAGATTGTATGGCTTACATAAATGGCAGCAACCCGTTTATTGACAAGTTCTTTCAAATATCAGCTCCAGAGCCCAGGAATTAGTTCTCATTGGGGCTAAGGTTCCCCACAAGCGAGATTTGAAATTGGCGCTGGCGGGAGAGTTCACAAGGGCGGGAACTTTTTGTGCCACTGCAGAAATGAAGAAGGTAGGAAGAAGAAGTCCTTAGGCGCCATGTTGGGGTTTTTCTCTGCGGTATGGCTGCCATTTATTCTTTTCCCAACATTCCACCCTTTTTGTTTTCTTAGGAAGTGGGGTGTCGTTTGTCAGATTTGGCTGCTTCCTGCTGTGTGGGGGTGGTGTGGGGCCTAGAAAGAGAAGTGGAGGAATGCTCAGGGGGCAGGTATGGGGATATCATGGCAGCCAGAAATAAAACCCAGTGGCTATAGACAGCTATTTTCATAGGGGTGAAGTCAATGAATGTTCCCTGAAGCCAAAGATGTCGATGGCATGGAACCAGTCCTGGATGAAAGAGATTGTTGGTATCAGCCACTGGTCCTGTAACAGAGACTCAAGGAAATACTGGAAGCGTTGCCTGGACATGGTGTCGCCAGCACCTGAAGAAGATCAGAGCGAATAAAAACAGAATGAAGATAAAAATTAAAGCAAATGTCAATTTTTGGCAGAAGTTCCATGTGGGGGGACTGACATAGAAGAGGCCAAGAACCATGAGAAAGCTTAGAAGGTGGTAAAGACTATGAATCCAGGATGGCAGATTAAGAGGTTCTCCGAGCTCGTTGTCTCCCGCTGTCTAATACCCGTTGCATTCCATCGTGCCTGGTAGTGAGCTTCATCACTGAGTGAACTGTTCTCTTGGAGATGTTGGGGATTCATCGGTCATCAGAGGCTGGTAGTGACTAAGCAAAAGCTGGTTGAAAGTTTGATTAGGAATTTTATGCAGTTGGGTTTGAAGGCACTTCATTATGCAGGGCAAGAGAGCACAAAAAAGGAGCATCCAAATAAGGGGATCCAAGATATGTAGTAAGTACATGGCAAGATAGGATTGGAAGAACCCCGTTATGGGATTGGAGGAGGTAGGTTTGAGCAATTGGGTCGATAATTCCTGCAATTTAACAACATTTTTTTTATTAGCCCAGATTCATTAACATAATAGCAAAATTCCTCTCTGAGGAATAGGCATGTAACCCCTTTTTCTGCAATGAGAAGATCAATTGCCCTTTGGTTCTGTAAAGCCACTTGTGCCAATGAAGTAACCTGCCGCTGCAAGGAACCCAGAGACTCAGCCATGGTATTGAGTGTTTCCTGCAGTTTTTGTTGAAGGTCATTGGATCCCATAGAGCATGACCTATAGCTCCACCAGAGAGTCCGAGACCTGTCACTGAGGTTGTTAAAATGAGGCCTACCAGAACCGGCAGAAAGACTACCCTACGGGTGCGAGAAGGTAGGGCCAACTGTCAGAATTCGGTGGGAGTATACAAAGATAGCTGAGGAACTACAGTAACCAAGAAACAGGCGCCAGAGACATTGATGGTTGAGGTACTTAAAGAACCATTACACCAGAGGAAATGTCCAGGTTGCATAAACACAGGGCTCTATGGGGTGCTGTAGCTCAAGGAACAAATGGGTAAAGGATTCATTATTGGCAGGTGGAAACAGATGAAAGGAAATAAAGTATTGGTGGAATAACTTTCCCACAGTGGGATACGTGTCACATGTAGGGGTTGTCCTTTTTAGAGAAATTGTAGGGTTTTGCTGGAATATTTCCTGCCGCTAATGGGACTGCTGCTAGAAGTGGACGACTAAGTGAAGCACAGAGAAAGCACTGAGAAGTAGGCACAGAAAGAGGGGTGGAGTTTAATAATCAAAAAGTTTGGTGTAGCAAATTGAGCCATGTGGGAGGGGGACCTGAGAGGGTTGAAGGCTCTGAATCCTCTTTGGATGAGCTATGGATATGATCTCAAAGTTTTGATTCTGAGTCCTTAATGTGTTCGACTACCTGGATGTTTGCCTTAGGTTGCGTAATCAGGGTGCGGCCAATAGTCATCCACCCTGTGGGTCTGACTGAGGTTGTCCGAGCATAGACAGCAAACTCAACATAGCCCCATCGTTTGGCCTTGGGGTCAGGTTTATCTAAAGTATACCATCCATTGTTACTGGATGAAGAGCCTTTATGCCACTTTATGTAACTAGAAGTCCACCCTTCAGGGTAACCAAATGAGTGGTAAGAATAGCTACCACGTTCATCATGGAACATGCATGACCAATAGGGGCACCCATTATATATCTCAGGCCACCAATGACAATAGTCTTTTGTTTGATCAAAAAGGAAGCAAATGAAAGGCCAGTTCCAGCTACCAGGGACGAAGGTCCTTGAAGGTGACAATTTTAGGGAAATAGAGGTGCAGTTGTGGATGAAGCAAGTAGTTGCATCCACTGCGCAGACCTTCTGCATGCCATGTTCTGAGTATCGTTCCCGAAAAGTGAATAAATGCATGGTAGGTGAGGAGGGTAAAGACCAGTCCTGACAGAGCACAGAAAATAAGCAGAGCACAAAAAACAAGCAGTTAGAGAAGACTAGGGTGTTGGGAGAGCTCATTGTGCCTTCTTTAAGAGGAATTGGGCTGCAAGGAAAACCGTGTGAGCCACAACTAAAATGGGTGAGATGGGTGTGGAGAGCAGGAGTAAAGGGGAGGTTCAGTAGGTGATTCTTGGAGTTCCTCTGGGGTGGCCCTGTCTTCAGCAGGTGGGGCCTCCTGGTGATGTGGCTTCAACCTAGACATGTGAATCCAGGGAGTGAGACAGTTGTCTGGTAAGGAGAGTTTGGCGGCGGTAAGGGTAAAGAGAATGACAGGATAGGGGCCTTCCCATTTTGCGGCAAGAGTCCCTTTTTCCTCTGGGGTATTATAATAGACTAGACTAACAGGTGTTAAGGGAGGAGTGTTTGGAGAGGAGACTGGGTCAGGAAGAAGCATCTGTGGATGATATATATTTACTGATGAATTTCGATTGGCATTTATATTGGTACTTTTTAATGTCTGTGAGTGTTGTGTGTGTGTGTGTGTGTGTGTGTGTGTGTGTGTGTGTATAGATATAGATATAGATATACTCTCCAAAGTTTTCCAAATATGAAATATATGTGTCTAGTATACACTCTCTAAATTCATTCATGTTCATGTATGTGGATTTATAATCAACTTTTCACAAGATTATAATCAGAAATATTCATCCACCTGAAATACATATTTGTTTCCTAGTACTGACTACTAACTTCAGTGAAGGGTGCATACAAATCCTAATTATTCTACAGTATCTGACCCAGTCTAACATCAATGCAAGTAGACTCCTATGGGACATGATATGTAATTTGTCATTCATTTGTATTCGACACTGGTACATTATTGTTTCTTCAGTTTTTGCACATCATAGGATATACATTTCATCCACAAGTTCACAAATTAATAGGCATTTGTTTCAACATTAATCACTTCTTGCTTCAGAACACATGTATTGTCAGGGTTTCTTGACTTGTCTTTTCATGAGACTTCTTTCCAAACACATTATTTTGAATTTCCAAAATCATTTTGAAGCAAAACTCACACACTCTTCATGATAAACCAAAACACTAATATTTCCATTAGATATATAACTGGTTGGAATGAATGATTGTATATCAATATACAATTTCCTTTTATTTTTCAGATATCAGTTCAATTCATTATTTAAAGTTCAAAAAAGTTATATTATTTATTCACAGTATGGTCTATTCGTGGTTTTTCTCTATGTTCATAGAAACAGGGTACACCTATTTGTACCCCCGATTCTAATTTTACATCTTCAATACATTGCTCCCAGAAATGGTGAAAGAAATACTCATGTCACCTCGTTATCACAGCAATATTCTGGACAAAAAATGGAAAGGTCACACTTATGATTGTACCAAAGCCTAAATGGAAAGTGAACATGGATTTCAAAAACATCCATGTCCATGTTGCCTAATGCTGTCAATTGTCAATGCTATTGGTGACTACATATTTGTTTTTTCCTAATTTATATATTGAAACTCAACCCTGTTGAAAATGTCTAATTCTATCCCTCACTTTATACTTTGCCTGATTTCGTAATGTTTCTATTGATATCTGCTTTTCTACATATTTTCCCCAGTTCAACAGAGTGTCTGACTCTTCATATGTGCTGACATTTACATTCACTCTATAACCAAAAGTCTATTGCTAAAGAACTTTTGGTCCAAATCCTATACTCACTCGTCTTCCTAAACCTACCGAATATCTTCCTAATCCTACTGAATATCCCTTTTTGACTGGATGTTCTCTTCTAAATTCAATCATCCAATGTACAAGGTCCTATGCCATTGTATATCAAATTATCTGAGACATCTTTGCAGAACATAATTCAAAGCTAAGTATCCCAATCAAGGGCAAAACCCTCTGGGCTTCAAATCATACCTAGATTTCTGTTTTCCTACTTATATTTCACCTCTATATTCTTGTAAATATTGCAGGTTCCCAATCCCATTATTCATCGCACAGAATCATTCATCACCAAATCAAACCTGTTTTTAACCCCAGGTATACACTGTTCCCTCAAACATTTTACAGAAGAGCAGGGACAGAGGGGTTCTTACAATACAGGAAAGTTGGGGATCTTTCACCAGATGAGAACCTCAAATGTCCATGCACAAATGATACATGGAGAAGTTGTAGGCAGGTATGAAGCTCCTGAGAGAGCAAAAGTCAACTTCCATGGCAAACAACCTGGTCAGGATGAAGGGATGTTTCTGAATCTGCCTCTCTCTTCTTTTTGTAGACAAGGTGGAACAATCCAGGCCTGAGTGGAGAGCTGTTCCCGGGTGCCAATGGTTGATATACATTCTACCTTATGAAAGTGTCACAGGAAGTAGGGGAAACCTCCATCTTATGTAACCCTTGGAAGCAACTGTTAGGACAAAGTGGTTGCCAAGGCAGTGACCTCATTCAGTTCCAAAGAATGTGACATACCTCATTTCCTTGGTGATGGAACTCTCTGAACTTGGTATCCAAGAAGCCAGGCACGCAGAGGCAGTCCCAGTCCCAGGCCCAGTGGGCTCACTTGTTTGGATTTACCAAGGACAGAGTCAGTTTTCTTGGTACCTAATGATGTGAGGATGGCCAAATGCCAGGAGAGATCTGAAGATGGACCTTTCCTGAGAAAACAGGTAGTGGCTAACCACTTTTTCCTGACTTCTTCACAGAGTTGGTCAAGGAAACAAGATCTGAGAGAAGACAGGCCATTTCGGGGGAACATAGTATGGCCCACCAGTCAGAGGACACTCCGGATAGTCACAGACCTACTTGGGGGAAGGAGGTGCCTTTGTGGGAGTGGGTGTGGGTTTGTTGTTTTGTCTCATGTTCTGAGAATAGACCGAAAAGGCGGTTTGCTTGGTTTGGAACAGACAGTTTCTAGTAAGTCATTTGACAAGGCGAGTGTTTCTGTTTATGTGTATCCCACTGTGTCCGTTGTTGTAGACATTAGAAAAGAGAATGCATTAATGGATGTGTCCTGTCTAGTATAAATCTTCCCTATAATTCATCCTGCCCAATATATGAATGGACTGCAGCTTGTCTTATCGATGTGCAACAACTGCTATCTTTCTAAGTTGTTGTTTTCTTCCTGAATTCTGGCCACTCTCCAGAATGGGCTCAGGGATTTGTGTCCAAAATATGTACCACCTCCAAGCTCTGTGACATGGCCATGTAAAGGATAGTTGAAGAGAATGGCGAGCATCTCAGAAAACTCAGATATCAGTGTGACCAGTAAAGTCTCAGTGCAGAAACACTGCCTTGGGCTTTTTGCTTACTTATTGTTGTGTTGCACTGAATGTCAGGAAGGTCTTTGCATCAGGCCACCCCTTTGTGAAGCCTGAAGAAAACAGTTTTCAAATGGAAATGAATGGGCCTCACCTGTGGCTCTTTGCTTAATTGCTTTGGAAAGGGATGTGTCTTTATCAGCCTCTTGGACCTGTGTGTGGCTGTGACTTAGATTCTCAGCACCTGATGGATCTTAAGAATGATCCCATGTGAGCTTCCAAAACTAAATGGCAAAAAATATCATTCATTGTGGATGAAGACTCTTGCCTTCCTCTGTTAGGTTCCTGCACTCCAACAAATATGAATAGGGATTCTGTGAGTCAAATGAGTTCTTCAAAGCCCTGCAGAGGTGCTTGTGTTTTCCCATGACTCTAAAACACCTAAAGAATCGATACCTAAAATCAGTAGCGATCAAATTGGAGAAACATAGAAGTATTAATGGCAGGCTTATTTGTTCACTCCTGGTTCACAGCAAAGGTGTCCAGGCTACCCTGACTTTAGGCAAATGAGGGGCAAACGAGCTGATTTTGGACACTGTCTTGGGCTGCACCCCTCATGGAAACCTCCAGCCAGAGGTTAAGATGATTGACTATATGGAAAAAGGTGAGGGCCATGTGGGAGTGTTTTGGTTTTAATGTTGGTCATTTGTGTGGCATTGGAAAAAATTACTGGGTCCACGTGTGCTTGAACTCTGGTGTGATTCCCCTTAGACACTGGGTTTTGGAACTGAACTCAGAGAAGCATTGCCATGAATTGTGTTGGGATTTTAAGAGGCCACGCATGAAAGTCGCTCTTGAAAACTGAGACCTAGGCCCCGGTTAGATTTCCACAGAGGCCTGGGAATCTCAGCAAGGATATCACATGATTTTATTCTTAAAGAAATGGCAGCCATAATTGAGAGTCAAAACACACATGGACCTCACATTGTTGACCTCAATGGGCCTGGCCTAATGTGACGTTTTGTCCATTCTTTGGGAAGCCTTGCCTGTGACAGTTCTCCAGATATTTCATTGAAAGGAGCTTCCTCACCATTTAATGTTTGCCTAATGAATTGATACCCACAGTGCCTCCAACTTCATGCTTGAAAAATGGCTAGATAAATACCATAAAATTTTTGAAATTCCTATGACCAGGTGGCACTGGAGAAACATTGGATGTCCTGTTGCTGACCATGAGTATACCAGACAGTGCCTTGATTTACTGAGTTTCATGAAAATGGTGTAGAACAGAGATGCCAGTAATTTGGAGCCTGCTGAGTAGTGGGTCTAGAGCAGTGGTGGGGAGGCGTTTGATAAAACATCCGTGGTAGGACCATGTGCATCTACCATTGGATTCCAAATGGCTTGTAACTGACATGGTGCAGCCAGCAGACCCTTATATGTAAAGGCATCTTGTTATATGGAGAGTTTTAAGAGGAAAATTAAGAATCAGGTTGATATGGACAAGGGGGCAATGGGGCAAGCTGTGAGAGATAGAAGCCTAGTTGGTGCATTCTCTTGCAGACCCTGACCCACCACACGTGACAGAACTCCCTCCAGCACTGTGTCCCAGTTTAGCTGCTAGTATTTCGTGAAACAAATACCAAACTCACAGTGTAGCAGCCTAAACACCACAAAAAGTGGAGGAGGACCAAATGGCTTCACAGTCCACATGGGGAGACGGGGAGACACTTCGTCCCCAGTGGCCTCAGTTTACCTATAAAGAGAGGATTCAGCACTGCTTCATCTTGTTCATTGGAAAATAAGAAACCATGTCCTCCAGGTCACATAGATGCAGACCCAGCTTTGATGGTCTCACTACAAAGGAAGCCAAATCTCATGAAAACAACATATATTTCAAGTGCGGAAGCTCAGAGGCAGTTTCTCAAAAAGTTTTTAGGCCAGCAGAGCTCCATGTTTGTGGAGTGTTTACCATGTCCCTTACTTTTGGAAACTCCTAAACCACTTCCAAGGTTGTGAACTCCTGAGCATTTTCCATTCCAGATATGTATTCACTGATTTTGTAAATCTTCTCCTCTATTTGTGTCTTACTTGGGGTGAAGGTAATGTCAAGGCATTGTTTTGGATGAGAGCGGGAGGATATTTGTGCAGCATATATTTACATACACATTGAATTCATTTTCCAATTTTTCATTCGAAGTACTGAATCCCTGACACTAACCCATACCTAGTAGACTCAGACTATTCATCCTAATATAATGGGAAAAATTAACCCAACACAATAGAAATACAAGCACTTCAGAGGAGACATGTTCTATAGTTGGACTTGACATTTGCATTATATAAGGTAGGAGTTATACATCTAGTCAAATTTTAATTGAAATACTCTCCATGTGTTTTTAAACTTAACAAATATGTGAATACTTGTTTCCAATTTCTGTAGCCTATTCACACATGTATATTTATATGCATATATAGAATCCTACCAGGTATCACACGTACATTTTTGTAAGGTGGATGTCTTGGCAGATACAAATTGTGAGAAGTGTTCACTCCTCCTAAATGCTGTTGGAAATGAAAATTCAACCTATAAGAGAGCGTCCTAGAAGAACAACATTATACATAAACTCATGTTCAGTAACATAAATATTTTTGCATCTGTGGATGATATATATTTACTGATGAATTTCGATTGGCATTTATATTGGTACTTTTTAATGTCTGTGAGTGTTGTGTGTGTGTGTGTGTGTGTGTGTGTGTGTGTGTGTGTATAAATATAGATATAGATATACTCTCCAAAGTTTTCAAAATATGAAATATATGTGTCTAGTACACACTCTATAAATTCATTCATGTTCATGTATGTTGATTTATAATCCACTTTTCAGAAGATTATAATCAGAAATATTCATCCACCTGAAATACATATTTGTTTCCTAGTACTGACTGCTAACTTCAGTGAAGGGTGCATACAAATCCTCATTATTCTACAGTATCTGACCCAGTCTAAAATCAATGCAAGTAGACTCCTATGGGACATGATATGTAATTTGTCATTCATTTGTATTCGACACTGGTACATTATTGTTTCTTCAGTTTTTGCACATCATAGGATATACATTTCATCCCCAAGTTCACAAATTAATAGGCATTTGTTTCAACATTAATCACTTCTTGCTTCAGAACACATGTATTGTCAGGGTTTCTTGACTGGTCTTTTCATGAGACTTCTTTCCAAACACATTATTTTGAATTTCCATAATCATTTTGAAGCAAAACTCACACACTCTTCATGATAAACCAAAACACTAATATTTCCATTAGATATAACTGGTTGGAATGAATGATTGTATATCAATATACAATTTCCTTTTATTTTTCAGATATCAGTTCAATTCATTATTTAAAGTTCACAAAAGTCATATTATTTATTCACAGTATGGTCTATTTGTGGTTTTTCTCTATGTTCATAGAAACAGGGTACACCTCTTTGCACCCCTGATTCTAATTTTACATCTTCAATATATTGCTCCCAGAAATGGTGAAAGAAATACTCATGTCACCTCATTATCACAGTAATATTCTGGACAAAATATGGAAATGTCACACTTATGATTGTACCAAAGCCTAAATGGAAAGTGAACATGGATTTCTAAAAACATCCATGTCCAGGTTGCCTAATGCTGTCAATTGTCACTCCTATTGGTGACTACATATTTGTTTTTTCCTAATTTATATATTGAAACTCAACCCTGTTGAAAATGTCTAATTCTATCCCTCACTTTATACTTTGCCTGATTTCGTAATGTTTCCATTGATATCTGCTTTTCTACATATTTTCCCCAGTTCAACATAGTGTCTGACTCTTCATATGTGCTGACATTTACATTCACTCTATAACCAAAAGTCTATTGCTAAAGAACTTTTGGTCCAAATCCTATACTCACTCGTCTTCCTAAACCTACCGACTGTCTTCCTAAACCTACTGAATATCCCTTTTTGACTGGATGTTCTCTTCTAAATTCAATCATCCAATGTACAAGGTCCTATGCCATTGTATATCAAATTATCTGAGACATCTTTGCAGAACATAATTCAAAGCTAAGTATCCCAATCAAGGGCAAAACCCTTCTGGGCTTCAAAGCATACCTAGATTTCTTTTTTCATACTTATATTTCACCTCTATATTCTTGTAAATATTGCAGGTTCCCAATCCCATTATTCATCGCACAGAATCATTCGTCACCAAATCAAACCTGTTTTTAACCCCAAGTATACACTGTTCCCTCAATCATTTTACAGAAGAGCAGGGACAGAGGGGTTCTTACAATACAGGAAAGTTGGGGATCTTCCACCAGATGAGAACCTCAAATGTCCATGCACAAATGATACCTGGAGAAGTTGTAGGCAGGTATGAAGCACCTGAGAGAGCAAAAGTCATCTTCCATGGCAAACAACCATGGGATGTGTCTGAATCTGCCACTCTCTTCTTATTGTAGACAAGGTGGAACAATCCAGGCCTGAGTGGAGAGCTGTTCCCGGGTGCCAATAGTTGATATACATTCTACCTTATGAAAGTGTCACAGGAAGTAGGGGAAACCTCCATCTTATGTAACCCTTGGAAGCAACTGTTAGGACAAAGTGGTTGCCAAGGCAGTGACCTCATTCAGTTCCAAAGAATGTGACATACCTCATTTCCTTGGTGATGGAACTCTCTGAACTTGGTATCCAAGAAGCCAGGCACCCAGAGGCAGTCCCAGTCCCAGGCCCAGTGGGCTCACTTGTTTGGATTTACAAAGGACAGAGTCAGTTTTCTTGGTACCTAATGATGTGAGGATGGCCAAATGCCAGGAGAGCTCTGAAGATGGACCTTTCCTGAGAAAACAGGTAGTGGCTAACCACTTTTTCCTGACATCTTCACAGAGTTGGTCAAGGAAACAAGATCTGAGAGAAGACAGGCCATTTCGGGGGAACATAGTATGGCCCACCAGTCAGAGGACACTCCGGATAGTCACAGACCTACTTGGGGGAAGGAGGTGCCTTTGTGGGAGTGGGTGTGGGTTTGTTGTTTTGTCTCATGTTCTGAGAATAGATCGAAAAGGCGGTTTGTTTGGTTTGGAGTAGACAGTTTCTAGTAAGTCATTTGACAAGGCGAGTGTTTCTGTTTATGTGTATCCCACTGTGTTCGTTGTTGTAGACATTAGAAAAGAGAATGCATTAATGGATGTGTCCTGTCTAGTATAAATCTTCCCTATAATTCATCCTGCCCAATATATGAATGGACTGCAGCTTGTCTTATCAATGTGCAACACCTGCTATCTTTCTAAGTTGTTGTTTTCTTCCTGAATTCTGGGAACTCTCCAGAATGGGCTCAGGGATTTGTGTCCAAAATATGTACCACCTCCAAGCTCCGTGACATGGCCATGTAAAGGATAGTTGAAGAGAATCGGGAGCATCTCAGAAAACTCAGATATCAGTGTGACCAGGAAAGTCTTAGTGCAGAAACACTGCTTTGGGCTTTTTGCTTACTTATTGTTGTGTTGCACTGAATGTCAGGAAGGTCTTTGCCTCAGGCCACCCCTTTGTGAAGCCTGAAGAAAACAGTTTTCAAATGGAAATGAATGGGCCTCACCTGTGGTTCTTTGCTTAATTGCTTTGGAAAGGGATGTGTCTATATCAGCCTCTGGGTCCTGTGTGTGGCAGTGACTTAGATTCTCAGCACCTGATGGATCTTAAGAATGATCCCATGTGAGCTTCCAAAACCAGAATGGCAAAAAATATCATTCATTGTGGATGAAGACTCTTGCCTTCCTCTGTTAGGTTCCTGCACTCCACAAATATGAATAGGGATTCTGTGAGTCAAATGAGTTCTTCAAAGCCCTGCAGAGGTGCTTGTGTTTTCGCATGACTCTAAATCACCTAAAGAATCGATACCTAAAATCAGTAGCCCTCAAATTGGAGAAACATAGAAGTATTAACGGCAGGCTTATTTGTTCACTCCTGGTTCACAGCAACGGTGTCCAGGCTACCCTGACTTTAGGCAAATGAGGGGCAAACGAGCTGATTTTGGACACTGTCTTGGGCTGCACCCCTCATGGAAACCTCCAGCCAGAGTTTAAGATGATTGACTATATGGAATAAGGTGAGGGCCACGTGGGAGTGTTTTGGTTTTAATGTTGGTCATTTGTGTGGCATTGGAAAAAATGACTGGTTCCACGTGGGCTTCAACTCTGGTGTGATTCCCCTTAAACACTGGGTTTTGGAACTGAACTCAAAGAAGCATCTCTATGAATTTTGTTGGGATTTTAAGAGGCCACGCATGAAAGTCGCTCTTGGAAACTGAGACCTAGGCCCCGGGTAGATTTCCACAGAGGCCTGGGAATCTCAGCAAGGATATCACATGATTTTATTCTTAAAGAAATGGCAGCCATAGTTGAGAGTCAAAACACACATGCACCTCACATTGTAGACCTCAATTGGCCTGACCTAATGTGACCTTTTGTCCATTCTTTGGGAAGCCTTGCCTGTGAGATTTCTCCAGAGATTTCATTGAAATGAGCTTCCTCACCATTTAATCTTTGCTGAATGAATTGAAACCCACAGTGCCTCCAACTTCATGCTTGAAAAATGGCTAGATAAATACCATGAAATTTTTGAAATTCCTATGACCAGGTGGAACTGGAGAAACATTGGATGTCCTATTGCTGATCATGAGTATACCAGACAGTGCCTTGATTTACTGAGTTTCATGAAAATGGTGTAGAATAGAGATGCCAGTAAGTTGGAGCCTGCTGAGTAGTGGGTCTAGAGCAGTGCTGGGGAGGTGTTTGATAAAACATCCGTGGTAGGGCCATGTGGATCTACCATTGGATTCCAAATGGCTTGTAACTGACATGGTGCTGCCAGCAGACCCTTATATGTAAAGGCATCTTGTTATATGGAGAGTTTTAAGAGGAAAATTAAGAATCAGGTTGATATGGACAAGGGGGCAATGGGGCAAGCTGTGAGAGATAGAAGCCTAGTTGGTGCATTCTCTTGCAGACCCTGACCCACCACACGTGACAGAACTCCCTCCAGCACTGTGTCCCAGTTTAGCTTCTAGTATTTCGTGAAACAAATACCAAACTCACAGTGCAGCAGCCTAAAAACCACAAAAAGTGGAGGAGGACCAAATGGCTTCACAGTCCACACGGGGAGACGGGGAGACACTTAGTCCCCAGTGGCCTCAGTTTACCTATAAAGAGAGGATTCAGCACTGCTTCATCTTGTTCATTGGAAAATAAGAAACCATGTCCTCCAGGTCACATAGATGCAGACCCAGCTTTGATGGTCTCACTACAAAGGAAGCCAAATCTCATGAAAACAACATATATTTCAAGTGCGGAAGCTCAGAGGCAGTTTCTCAAAAAGTTTTTAGGCCAGCAGAGTTACATGTTTGTGGAGTGTTTACCATGTCCCTTACTTTTGGAAACTCCTAAACCACCTCCAAGGTTGTGAACTCCTGGGCATTTTCCATTCCAGATATGTATTCACTGATTGTGTAACTCTTCTCCTCTAATTGTGTCTTACTTGGGGTGAAGGTAATGTCAAGGCATTGTTTTGGATGAGAGCGGGAGGATATTTGTGCAGCATATATTTACATACACATTGGATTCTTTTTCCAATTTTTCATTCGAAGTACTGAATCCCTGACGCTAACCCATACCTAGTAGACTCAGACTTTTCATCCTAATATAATGGGGAAAATTAACCCAACACAATAGAAATACAAGCACTTCAGAGGAGACATGTTCTATAGTTGGACTTGACATTTGCATTATATAAGGTAGGAGTTATACATCTAGTCAAATTTTAATTGAAATATTCTCCATGTGTTTTTAAACTTAACAAATATGTGAATACTTGTTTCCAATTTCTGTAGCCTATTCACACATGTATATTTATATGCATATATAGAATCCTACCAGGTATCACACGTACATTTTTGTAAGGTGGATGTCTTGGCAGATACAAATTGTGAGAAGTGTTCACTCCTCCTAAATGCTGTTGGAAATGAAAATTCAACCTATAAGAGAGCGTCCTAGAAGAACAACATTATACATAAACTCATGTTCAGTAACATAAATATTTTTGCATCTGTGGATGATATATATTTACTGATGAATTTCGATTGGCATTTATATTGGTACTTTTTAATGTCTGTGAGTGTTGTGTGTGTGTGTGTGCGTGTGTGTGTATGTGTGTGTATAAATATAGATATAGATATACTCTCCAAAGTTTTCCAAATATGAAATATATGTGTCTAGTACACACTCTATAAATTCATTCATGTTCATGTATGGTGATTTATAATCAACTTTTCTCAAGATTATAATCAGAAATATTCATCCACCTGAAATACATATTTGTTTCCTAGTACTGACTACTAACTTCAGTGAAGGGTGCATACAAATCCTAATTATTCTACAGTATCTGACCCAGTCTAACATCAATGCAAGTAGACTCCTATGGGACATGATATGTAATTTGTCATTCATTTGTATTCGACACTGGTACATTATTGTTTCTTCAGTTTTTGCACATCATAGGATATACATTTCATCCACAAGTTCACAAATTAATAGGCATTTGTTTCAACATTAATCACTTCTTGCTTCAGAACACATGTATTGTCAGGGTTTCTTGACTTGTCTTTTCATGAGACTTCTTTCCAAACACATTATTTTGAATTTCCAAAATCATTTTGAAGCAAAACTCACACACTCTTCATGATAAACCAAAACACTAATATTTCCATTAGATATATAACTGGTTGGAATGAATGATTGTATATCAATATACAATTTCCTTTTATTTTTCAGATATCAGTTCAATTCATTATTTAAAGTTCAAAAAAGTTATATTATTTATTCACAGTATGGTCTATTTGTGGTTTTTCTCTATGTTCATGGAGACAGGGTACACCTATTTGCACCCCCGATTCTAATTTTACATCTTCAATATATTGCTCCCAGAAATCTTGAAAGAAATACTCATGTCACCTCATTATCACAGTAATATTCTGGACAAAAAATGGAAAGGTCACACTTATGATTGTACCAAAGCCTAAATGGAAAGTGAACATGGATTTCTAAAAACATCCATGTCCAGGTTGCCTAATGCTGTCAATTGTCAATCCTATTGGTGACTACATATTTGTTTTTTCCTAATTTATATATTGAAACTCAACCCTGTTGAAAATGTCTAATTCTATCCCTCACTTTATACTTTGCCTGATTTCGTAATGTTTCCATTGATATCTGCTTTTCTACATATTTTCCCCAGTTCAACATAGTGTCTGACTCTTCATATGTGCTGACATTTACATTCACTCTATAACCAAAAGTCTATTGCTAAAGAACTTTTGGTCCAAATCCTATACTCACTCGTCTTCCTAAACCTACCGACTATCTTCCTAAACCTACTGAATATCCCTTTTTGACTGGATGTTCTCTTCTAAATTCAATCATCCAATGTACAAGGTCCTATGCCATTGTATATCAAATTATCTGAGACATCTTTGCAGAACATAATTCAAAGCTAAGTATCCCAATCAAGGGCAAAACCCTTCTGGGCTTCAAAGCATACCTAGATTTCTTTTTTCATACTTATATTTCACCTCTATATTCTTGTAAATATTGCAGGTTCCCAATGCCATTATTCATCGCACAGAATCATTCGTCACCAAATCAAACCTGTTTTTAACCCCAAGTATACACAGTTTCCTCAATCATTTTACAGAAGAGCAGGGACAGAGGGGTTCTTACAATACAGGAAAGTTGGGGATCTTCCACCAGATGAGAACCTCAAATGTCCATGCACAAATGATACCTGGAGAAGTTGTAGGCAGGTATGAAGCACCTGAGAGAGCAAAAGTCATCTTCCATGGCAAACAACCTGGTCAGGATGAAGGGATGTGTCTGAATCTGCCTCTCTCTTCTTACTGTAGACAAGGTGGAACAATCCAGGCCTGAGTGGAGAGCTGTTCCCGGGTGCCAATGGTTGATATACATTCTACCTTATGAAAGTGTCACAAGAAGTAGGGGAAACCTCCATCTTATGTAACCCTTGGAAGCAACTGTTAGGACAAAGTGGTTGCCAAGGCAGTGACCTCATTCAGTTCCAAAGAATGTGACATACCTCATTTCCTTGGTGATGGAACTCTCTGAACTTGGTATCCAAGAAGCCAGGCACCCAGAGGCAGTCCCAGTCCCAGGCCCAGTGGGCTCACTTGTTTGGATTTACCAAGGACAGAGTCAGTTTTCTTGGTACTTAATGATGTGAGGATGGCCAATTGCCAGGAGAGCTCTGAAGATGGACCTTTCCTGAGAAAACAGGTAGTGGCTAACCACTTTTTCCTGACATCTTCACAGAGTTGGTCAAGGAAACAAGATCTGAGAGAAGACAGGCCATTTCGGGGGAACATAGTATGGCCCACCAGTCAGAGGACACTCCGGATAGTCACAGACCTAATTGGGGGAAGGAGGTGCCTTTGTGGGAGTGGGTGTGGGTTTGTTGTTTTGTCTCATGTTCTGAGAATAGATCGAAAAGGCGGTTTGTTTGGTTTGGAGCAGACAGTTTCTAGTAAGTCATTTGACAAGGCGAGTGTTTCTGTTTATGTGTATCCCACTGTGTCCGTTGTTGTAGACATTAGAAAAGAGAATGCATTAATAGATGTGTCCTGTCTAGTATAAATCTTCCCTATAATTCATCCTGCCCAATATATGAATGGACTGTAGCTTGTCTTATCGATGTGCAACACCTGCTATCTTTCTAAGTTGTTGTTTTCTTCCTGAATTCTGGCCACTCTCCAGAATGGGCTCAGGGATTTGTGTCCAAAATATGTACCACCTCCAAGCTCTGTGACATGGCCATGTAAAGGATAGTTGAAGAGAATGGGGAGCATCTCAGAAAACTCAGATATCAGTGTGACCAGGAAAGTCTTAGTGCAGAAACACTGCTTTGGGCTTTTTGCTTACTTATTGTTGTGTTGCACTGAATGTCAGGAAGGTCTTTGCCTCAGGCCACCCCTTTGTGAAGCCTGAAGAAAACAGTTTTCAAATGGAAATGAATGGGCCTCACCTGTGGTTCTTTGCTTAATTGCTTTGGAAAGGGATGTGTCTTTATCAGCCTCTTGGTCCTGTGTGTGGCTGTGACTTAGATTCTCAGCACCTGATGGATCTTAAGAATGATCCCATGTGAGCTTCCAAAACCAGAATGGCAAAAAATATCATTCATTGTGGATGAAGACTCTTGCCTTCCTCTGTTAGGTTCCTGCACTCCAACAAATATGAATAGGGATTCTGTGAGTCAAATGGGTTCTTCAAAGCCCTGCAGAGGTGCTTGTGTTTTCGCATGACTCTAAATCACCTAAAGAATCGATACCTAAAATCAGTAGCCCTCAAATTGGAGAAACCTAGAAGTATTAACGGCAGGCTTATTTGTTCACTCCTGGTTCACAGCAACCGTGTCCAGGCTACCCTGACTTTAGGCAAATGAGGGGCAAACGAGCTGATTTTGGACACTGTCTTGGGCTGCACCCCTCATGGAAACCTCCAGCCAGAGTTTAAGATGATTGACTATATGGAATAAGGTGAGGGCCATGTGGGAGTGTTTTGGTTTTAATGTTGGTCATTTGTGTGGCATTGGAATAAATGACTGGTTCCACGTGGGCTTGAACTCTGGTGTGATTCCCCTTAAACACTGGGTTTTGGAACTGAAAGTCAAGGAAGCATTGCTATGAATTTTGTTGGGATTTTAAGAGGTCACGCATGAAAGTCGCTCTTGGAAACTGAGACCTAGGCCCCGGGTAGATTTCCACAGAGGCCTGGGAATCTCAGCAAGGATATCACATGATTTTATTCTTAAAGAAATGGCAGCCATAGTTGAGAGTCAAAACACACATGCTCCTCACATTGTAGACCTCAATGGGCCTGGCCTAATATGAGCTTTTGTCCATTCTTTGGGAAGCCTTGCCTGTGAGATTTCTCCAGAGATTTCATTGAAATGAGCTTCCTCACCATTTAATCTTTGCTGAATGAATTGAAACCCACAGTTCCTCCAACTTCAATCTTGAAAAATGGCTAGATAAATACCATGAAATTTTTGAAATTCCTATGACCAGGTGGCACTGGAGAAACATTGGATGTCCTATTGCTGATCATGAGTATACCAGACAGTGCCTTGATTTACTGAGTTTCATGAAAATGGTGTAGAACAGAGATGCCAGTAAGTTGGAGCCTGCTGAGTAGTGGGTCCAGAGCAGTGCTGGGGAGGTGTTTGATAAAACATCCGTGGTAGGGCCATGTGGATTTACCATTGGATTCCAAATGGCTTGTAACTGACATGGTGCTGCCAGCAGACCCTTATATGTAAAGGCATCTTGTTATATGGAGAGTTTTAAGAGGAAAATTAAGAATCAGGTTGATATGGACAAGGGGGCAATGGGGCAAGCTGTGAGAGATAGAAGCCTAGTTGGTGCATTCTCTTGCAGACCCTGACCCACCACACGTGACAGAACTCCCTCCAGCACTGTGTCCCAGTTTAGCTGCTAGTATTTCGTGAAACAAATACCAAACTCACAGTGCAGCAGCCTAAAAACCACAAAAAGTGGAGGAGGACCAAATGGCTTCACAGTCCACACGGGGAGACGGGGAGACACTTAGTCCCCAGTGGCCTCAGTTTACCTATAAAGAGAGGATTCAGCACTGCTTCATCTTGTTCATTGGAAAATAAGAAACCATGTCCTCCAGGTCACATAGATGCAGACCCAGCTTTGATGGTCTCACTACAAAAGAAGCCAAATCTCATGAAAACAACATATATTTCAATTGCGGAAGCTCAGAGGCAGTTTCTCAAAAAGTTTTTAGGCCAGCAGAGTTACATGTTTGTGGAGTGTTTACCATGTCCCTTACTTTTGGAAACTCCTAAACCACCTCCAAGGTTGTGAACTCCTGAGCATTTTCCATTCCAGATATGTATTCACTGATTGTGTAACTCTTCTCCTCTAATTGTGTCTTACTTGGGGTGAAGGTAATGTCAAGGCATTGTTTTGGATGAGAGCGGGAGGATATTTGTGCAGCATATATTTACATACACATTGGATTCATTTTCCAATTTTTCATTCGAAGTACTGAATCCCTGACACTAACCCATACCTAGTAGACTCAGACTATTCATCCTAATATAATGGGGAAAATTAACCCAACACAATAGAAATACAAGCACTTCAGAGGAGACATGTTCTATAGTTGGACTTGACATTTGCATTATATAAGGTAGGAGTTATACATCTAGTCAAATTTTAATTGAAATATTCTCCATGTGTTTTTAAACTTAACAAATATGTGAATACTTGTTTCCAATGTCTGTAGCTTATTCACACATGTATATTTATATGCATATATAGAATCCTACCAGGTATCACACGTACATTTTTGTAAGGTGGATGTCTTGGCAGATACAAATTGTGAGAAGTGTTCACTCCTCCTAAATGCTGTTGGAAATGAAAATTCAACCTATAAGAGAGCGTCCTAGAAGAACAACATTATACATAAACTCATGTTCAGTAACATAAATATTTTTGCATCTGTGGATGATATATATTTACTGATGAATTTCGATTGGCATTTATATTGGTACTTTTTAATGTCTGTGAGTGTTGTGTGTGTGTGTGTGTGTGTGTGTGTGTGTGTGTATAGATATAGATATAGATATACTCTCCAAATTTTTCCAAATATGAAATATATGTGTCTAGTATACACTCTCTAAATTCATTCATGTTCATGTATGTTGATTTATAATCCACTTTTCAGAAGATTATAATCAGAAATATTCATCCACCTGAAATACATATTTGTTTCCTAGTACTGACTGCTAACTTCAGTGAAGGGTGCATACAAATCCTCATTATTCTACAGTATCTGACCCAGTCTAACATCAATGCAAGTAGACTCCTATGGGACATGATATGTAATTTGTCATTCATTTGTATTCGACACTGGTACATTATTGTTTCTTCAGTTTTTGCACATCATAGGATATACATTTCATCCCCAAGTTCACAAATTAATAGACATTTGTTTCAACATTAATCACTTCTTGCTTCAGAACACATGTATTGTCAGGGTTTCTTGACTGGTCTTTTCATGAGACTTCTTTCCAAACACATTATTTTGAATTTCCATAATCATTTTGAAGCAAAACTCACACACTCTTCATGATAAACCAAAACACTAATATTTCCATTAGATATATAACTGGTTGGAATGAATGATTGTATATCAATATACAATTTCCTTTTATTTTTCAGATATCAGTTCAATTCATCATTTAAAGTTCAAAAAAGTTATATTATTTATTCACAGTATGGTCTATTCGTGGTTTTTCTCTATGTTCATAGAAACAGGGTACACCTATTTGTACCCCCGATTCTAATTTTACATCTTCAATATATTGCTCCCAGAAATGGTGAAAGAAATACTCATGTCACCTCATTATCACAGTAATATTCTGGACAAAAAATGGAAAGGTCACACTTATGATTGTACCAAAGCCTAAATGGAAAGTGAACATGGATTTCTAAAAACATCCATGTCCAGGTTGCCTAATGCTGTCAATTGTCACTCCTATTGGTGACTACATATTTGTTTTTTCCTAATTTATATATTGAAACTCAACCCTGTTGAAAATGTCTAATTCTATCCCTCACTTTATACTTTGCCTGCTTTTATAATGTTTCCATTGATATCTGCTTTTCTACATATTTTCCCCAGTTCATCATAGTGTCTGACTCTTCATATGTGCTGACATTTACATTCACTCTATAACCAAAAGTCTATTGCTAAAGAACTTTTGGTCCAAATCCTATACTCACTCGTCTTCCTAAACCTACCGACTATCTTCCTAATCCTACTGAATATCCCTTTTTGACTGGATGTTCTCTTCTAAATTCAATCATCCAATGTACAAGGTCCTATGCCATTGTATATCAAATTATCTGAGACATCTTTGCAGAACATAATTCAAAGCTAAGTATCCCAATCAAGGGCAAAACCCTTCTGGGCTTCAAAGCATACCTAGATTTCTTTTTTCATACTTATATTTCACCTCTATATTCTTGTAAATATTGCAGGTTCCCAATCCCATTATTCATTGCACAGAATCATTCGTCACCAAATCAAACCTGTTTTTAACCCCAAGTATACACTGTTCCCTCAATCATTTTACAGAAGAGCAGGGACAGAGGGGTTCTTACAATACAGGAAAGTTGGGGATCTTCCACCAGATGAGAACCTCAAATGTCCATGCACAAATGATACCTGGAGAAGTTGTAGGCAGGTATGAAGCACCTGAGAGAGCAAAAGTCAACTTCCATGGCAAACAACCTGGTCAGGATGAAGGGATGTGTCTGAATCTGCCTCTCTCTTCTTATTGTAGACAAGGTGGAACAATCCAGGCCTGAGTGGAGAGCTGTTCCCGGGTGCCAATGGTTGATATACATTCTACCTTATGAAAGTGTCACAGGAAGTAGGGGAAACCTCCATCTTATGTAACCCTTGGAAGCAACTGTTAGGACAAAGTGGTTGCCAAGGCAGTGACCTCATTCAGTTCCAAAGAATGTGACATACCTCATTTCCTTGGTGATGGAACTCTCTGAACTTGGTATCCAAGAAGCCAGGCACCCAGAGGCAGTCCCAGTCCCAGGCCCAGTGGGCTCACTTGTTTGGATTTACCAAGGACATAGTCAGTTTTCTTGGTACCTAATGATGTGAGGATGGCCAAATGCCAGGAGAGATCTGAAGATGGACCTTTCCTGAGAAAACAGGTAGTGGCTAACCACTTTTTCCTGACATCTTCACAGAGTTGGTCAAGGAAACAAGATCTGAGAGAAGACAGGCCATTTCGGGGGAACATAGTATGGCCCACCAGTCAGAGGACACTCTGGATAGTCACAGACCTACTTGGGGGAAGGAGGTGCCTTTGTGGGAGTGGGTGTGGGTTTGTTGTATTGTCTCATGTTCTGAGAATAGATCGAAAAGGCGGTTTGTTTGGTTTGGAGCAGACAGTTTCTAGTAAGTCATTTGACAAGGCGAGTGTTTCTGTTTATGTGTATCCCACTGTGTCCGTTGTTGTAGACATTAGAAAAGAGAATGCATTAATGGATGTGTCCTCTCTAGTATAAATCTTCCCTATAATTCATCCTGCCCAATATATGAATGGACTGCAGCTTGTCTTATCGATGTGCAACACCTGCTATCTTTCTAAGTTGTTGTTTTCTTCCTGAATTCTGGCCACTCTCCAGAATGGGCTCAGGGATTTGTGTCCAAAATATGTATCACCTCCAAGCTCTGTGACATGGCCATGTAAAGGATAGTTGAAGAGAATGGCGAGCAGCTCAGAAAACTCAGATATCAGTGTGACCAGGAAAGTCTCAGTGCAGAAACACTGCTTTGGGCTTTTTGCTTACTTATTGTTCTGTTGCACTGAATGTCAGGAAGTTCTTTGCCTCAGGCAACCCCTTTGTGAAGCCTGAAGAAAACAGTTTTCAAATGGAAATGAATGGGCCTCACCTGTGGTTCTTTGCTTAATTGCTTTGGAAAGGGATGTGTCTTTATCAGCCTCTTGGTCCTGTGTGTGGCTGTTACTTAGATTCTCAGCACCTGATGGATCTTAAGAATGATCCCATGTGAGCTTCCAAAACCAGAATGGCAAAAAATATCATTCATTGTGGATGAAGACTCTTGCCTTCCTCTGTTAGGTTCCTGCACTCCAACAAATATGAATAGGGATTCTGTGAGTCAAATGAGTTCTTCAAAGCCCTGCAGAGGTGCTTGTGTTTTCGCATGACTCTAAATCACCTAAAGAATCGATACCTAAAATCAGTAGCCCTCAAATTGGAGAAACCTAGAAGTATTAACGGCAGGCTTATTTGTTCACTCCTGGTTCACAGCAACGGTGTCCAAGCTACCCTGACTTTAGGCAAATGAGGGGCAAACGAGCTGATTTTGGACACTGTCTTGGGCTGCACCCCTCATGGAAACCTCCAGCCAGAGTTTAAGATGATTGACTATATGGAATAAGGTGAGGGTCATGTGGAAGTGTTTTGGTTTTAATGTTGGTCATTTGTGTGGCATTGGAAAAAATGACTGGTTCCACGTGGGCTTGAACTCTGGTGTGATTCCCCTTAAACACTGGGTTTTGGAACTGAACTCAGAGAAGCATTGGTATGAATTTTGTTGGGATTTAAGAGGCCACGCATGAAAGTCGCTCTTGGAAACTGAGACCTAGGCCCCGGGTAGATTTCCACAGAGGCCTGGGAATCTCAGCAAGGATATCACATGATTTTATTCTTAAAGAAATGGCAGCCATAGTTGAGAGTCAAAACACACATGCACCTCACATTGTAGACCTCAATGGGCCTGGCCTAATGTGACCTTTTGTCCATTCTTTGGGAAGCCTTGCCTGTGAGATTTCTCCAGAGATTTCATTGAATTGAGCTTCCTCACCATTTAATCTTTGCTGAATGAATTGAAACCCACAGTGCCTCCAACTTCATGCTTGAAAAATGGCTAGATAAATACCATGAAATTTTTGAAATTCCTATGACCAGGTGGCACTGGAGAAACATTGGATGTCCTATTGCTGATCATGAGTATACCAGACAGTGCCTTGATTTACTGAGTTTCATGAAAATGGTGTAGAATAGAGATGCCAGTAAGTTGGAGCCTGCTGAGTAGTGGGTCTAGAGCAGTGCTGGGGAGGTGTTTGATAAAACATCCGTGGTAGGGCCATGTGGATCTACCATTGGATTCCAAATGGCTTGTAACTGACATGGTGCTGCCAGCAGACCCTTATATGTAAAGGCATCTTGTTATATGGAGAGTTTTAAGAGGAAAATTAAGAATCAGGTTGATATGGACAAGGGGGCAATGGGGCAAGCTGTGAGAGATAGAAGCCTAGTTGGTGCATTCTCTTGCAGACCCTGACCCACCACACGTGACAGAACTCCCTCCAGCACTGTGTCCCAGTTTAGCTGCTAGTATTTCGTGAAACAATTACCAAACTCACAGTGCAGCAGCCTAAAAACCACAAAAAGTGGAGGAGGACCAAATGGCTTCACAGTCCACACGGGGAGACGGGGAGACACTTAGTCCCCAGTGGCCTCAGTTTACCTATAAAGAGAGGATTCAGCACTGCTTCATCTTGTTCATTGGAAAATAAGAAACCATGTCCTCCAGGTCACATAGATGCAGACCCAGCTTTGATGGTCTCACTACAAAGGAAGCCAAATCTCATGAAAACAACATATATTTCAAGTGCGGAAGCTCAGAGGCAGTTTCTCAAAAAGTTTTTAGGCCAGCAGAGCTCCATGTTTGTGGAGTGTTTACCCTGTCCCTTACTTTTGGAAACTCCTCTACCACCTCCAAGGTTGTGAACTCCTGGGCATTTTCCATTCCAGATATGTATTCACTGATTTTGTAACTCTTCTCCTCTAATTGTGTCTTACTTGGGGTGAAGGTAATGTCAAGGCATTGTTCTGGATGAGAGCGTGAGGATATTTGTGCAGCATATATTTACATACACATTGGATTCATTTTCCAATTTTCCATTTGAAGTACTGAATCCCGGACACTAAAACTTACCTAGTAGACTCAGACTATTCATCCTAATATAATGGGGAAATTTAACCCAACACAATAGAAATACAAGCACTTCAGAGGAGACATGTTGTATAGTTGGACTTGACATTTGCATTATATAAGGTAGGAGTTATAAATCTCGTCAAATTTTAATTGAAATATTCTCCATGAGTTTTTAAGCTTAACAAATATGTGAATTCTTATTTCCCTTTTCTGTAGCCTATTCACACATGTATATTTATATGCATATATAGAATCCTACCAGGTATCACACATACATTTTTGTGAGGTGGCTGTCTTGGCAGATACAAATTGTGAGAAGTGTTCACTCCTCCTAAATGCTGTTGGAAATGAAAATTCAACCTATAGGAGAACGTCCTAGTAGAACAAAATTATGCATAAACTCATGTTCAGTAAAATAAATATTTTTGCATCTGTGGATGATATATATTTACTGATGAATTTCGATTGGCATTTATATTGGTACTTTTTAATGTCTGTGAATGTTGTGTGTGTGTGTGTGTCTGTGTGTGTGTGTGTGTCTGTGTGTGTGTGTGTCTGTGTGTGTGTATAGATATATATATATATATATACTCTCCAAATTTTTCAAAATATGAAAAAATGTGTCTAATATATACTCTCTAAATTCATTCATGTACATGTATGTGGATTTATAATCAACTTTTCACAAGATTATAATCAGAAATATTCATCCACCTGAAATACATATTTGTTTCATAGTACTGAAACCTAACTTCAGTGAATGGTGCATACAAATCCTAATTACTCTACAGTAACTGACCCAGTCTAACATCAATGCAAGAAGACTCCTATGGGACATGATATGTAATTTGTCATTCATTTGTATTCGACACTGGTACATTATTGTTTCTTCAGTTTTTGCACATCATAGGATATACATTGCATCCACAAGTTCACAAATTAATAGGCATTTGTTTCAACTTTAATGACTTCTTGCTTAAGAACACATGTATTGTCAGGGTTTCTTGACTGGTCCTTTCATCAGACTTCTTTCCAAACACATAATTTTGAATTTCCATAATCATTTTGAAGCAAAACTCACACACTCTTCATGATAAACCAAAACACTAATATTTCCAATAGATATATAACTGGTTGGAATGAATGATTGTATATCAATATATGATTTCCTTTAATTTTTCAGATATCAGTTCAATTCTATATTTAAAGTTGAAAAAATTATATTATTTATTCACAGTATGGTCTATTCATGCTTTTTTTCTATGTTCATAGAAACAGGGTACACCTCTTTGTACCCCGATTCTAATATTACATCTTCAATATATTGCTCCCAGAAATGGTGAAAGAAATACTCATGTCACCTCATTATCACAGTAATATTCTGGACAAAAAATGGAAAGGTCACACTTATGATTGTACCAAAGCCTAAATGGAAAGTGAACATGGATTTCTAAAAACATCCATATCCAGGTTGCCTAATGCTGTCAATTGTCAATCCTATTGGTGACTACATATTTGTTTTTTCCTATTTATATATTCAAACTCAACACTGTTGAAAATGTCTAATTCTATCACTCACTTTATACTTTGCCTGATTTCGTAATGTTTCTATTGATATCTGCTTTTCTACATATTTTCCCCAGTTCAACATAGTGACTGACTCTTTATATGTGCTGACATTTACATTCACTCTATAACCAAAAGTCTATTGCTAAAGAACTTTTGGTCCAAATCCTGTACTCACTCTTCTTCCTAAACCTACCGACTATCTTCCTAATCCTACTGAATATCCCTTTTTGACCTGATGTTCTCTTCTAAATTCTATCATCCAATGTACAACGTCCTATGCCATTGTAATTCGAATTATCTGAGACATCTTTGCAGAACATAATTCAAAGCTAAGTATCCCAATCAAGGGCAAAACCCTTCTGGGATTCAAAGCATACCTAGATTTCTGTTTTCATACTTATATTTCACCTCTATATTCTTGTAAATATTGCAGGTTCCCAATGCCATTATTCATCGCACAGAATCATTCGTCACCAAATCAAACCTGTTTTTAACTACAAGTATACACTGTTCCCTCAATCATTTTACAGAAGAGCAGGGACAGAGGGGTTCTTACAATACAGGAAAGTTGGGGATCTTCCACCAGATGAGAACCTCAAATGTCCATGCACAAATGATACCTGGAGAAGTTGTAGGCAGGTATGAAGCACCTGAGAGAGCAAAAGTCATCTTCCATGGCAAACAACCTGGTCAGGATGAAGGGATGTGTCTGAATCTGCCTCTCTCTTCTTACTGTAGACAAGGTGGAACAATCCAGGCCTGAATGGAGAGCTGTTCCAGGGTGCCAATGGTTGATATACATTCTACCTTATGAAAGTGTCACAGGAAGTAGGGGAAACCTCCATCTTATGTAACCCTTGGAAGCAACCGTTAGGACAAAGTGGTTGCCAAGGCAGTGACCTCATTCAGTTCCAAAGAATGTGACATACCTCATTTCCTTGGTGATGGAACTCTCTGAACTTGGTATCCAAGAAGCCAGGCACCCAGAGGCAGTCCCAGTCCCAGGCCCAGTGGGCTCACTTGTTTGGATTTACCAAGGACAGAGTCAGTTTTCTTGGTACCTAATGATGTGAGGATGGCCAAATGCAAGGAGAGCTATGAATATGGACCTTTATTGAGAAAACAGGTAGTGGCTAACCACTTTTTCCTGACATCTTCACAGAGTTGGTCAAGGAAACATGATCTGAGAGAAGACAGGCCATGTCGAGGGAACATAGTATGGCCCACCAGTCAGAGGATACTTCGGATAGTCAAAGACCTACTTGGGGGCAGGAGGTGCCTTTGTGGGAGTGGGTGTGGGTTTGTTGTTTTGTCTCATGTTCTGAGAATAGATAGGAAAGGCGTTTTGTTTGGTTTGGAGTGGACAGTTTCTAGTAAGTCATTTGACAAGGCGAGTGTTTCTGTTTCTGTGTATCCCACTGTGTCCGTTGTTGTAGACATTAGAAAAGAGAATGCATTAATGGATGTGTCCTGTCTAGTATAAATCTTCCCTATAATTCATCCTGCCCAATATATGAATGGACTGCAGCTTGTCTTATCGATGTGCAACACCTGTTATCTTTCTAAGTTGTTGTTTTCTTCCTGAATTCTGGCCACTCTCCAGAATAGGCTCATGGATTTGTGTCCAAAATATGTAACACCTCCAAGCTCTGTGACATGGCCATATAAAGGATAGTTGAAGAGAATGGCGAGCATCTCAGAAAACTCAGATATCAGTGTGACCAGGAAAGTCTCAGTGCAGAAACACTGCTTTGGGCTTTTTGCTTACTTATTGCTGTGTTGCACTGAATGTCAGGAAGGTCTTTGCCTCAGGCCACCCCTTTGTGAAGCCTGAAGAAAACAGTTTTCAAATGGAAATGAATGGGCCTCACCTGTGGCTCTTAGCTTAATTGCTTTGGAAAGGGATGTGTCTTTATCAGCCTCTTGGACCTGTGTGTGGCTGTAGCATAGATTCTCAGCACCTGATGGATCTTAAGAATGATCCCATGTGAGCTTCCAAAACCACAATGGCAAAAAATATCATTCATTTTGGATGAAGTCTCTTGCCTTCCTCTGTTAGGTTGCTGCACTCCATCAAATGATAATAGGGATTATTTAGGTCAAATGAGTTCTTCAAAGCCCTGCAGAGGTGCTTGTGTTTTCGCTTGACTCTAAATCACCTAAAGAATTGATACCTAAAATCAGTAGACCTCAAATTGGAGAAACATAGAAGTATTAACGGCAGGTTTATTTGTTCACTCCTGGTTCACAGAAACGGTGTCCAGCCTACCCTGACTTTAGGCAAATGAGGGGCAAAGGAGCTGATTTTGGACACTGTCTTGGGCTGCGCCCCTCATGGAAACCTCCAGCCAGATGTTAAGATGATTGACTATATGGAATAAGATGAGGGCTATGTGGGAGTGTTTTGGTTTTAATGTTGCTCATTTGCGTGGCATTGGAATAAATGACTGTGTCCACGTGGGCTTGAACTTTGGTGTGATTCCCCTTAGAGACTGGGTTTTGGAACTGAACTCAGAGAAGCATTGCCATGAATTTTGTTGGGATTTTAAGAGGCCATGCATGAAAGTCACTCTTGGAAACTGAGACCTAGGCCCCGGGTGGATTTCCACAGACGCCTGGGAATCTCAGCAAGGATATCACATGATTTTATCCTTAAAGAAATGGCAGCCATAGTTGAGAGTCAAAACACACATGGACCTCACATTATAGACCTCAATGGGCCTCGCCTAATGTGACCTTTTGTCCACTCTTTGGGAAGCCTTGCCTGTGAGAGTTCTCCAGAGATTTTATTGAAATGAGCTTCCTCACCATTTAATCTTTGCTGAATGAATTGAAACCCACAGTGCCTCCAACTTCATGCTTGAAAAATGGCTAGATAAATACCATGAAATTTTTGAAATACCTATGACCAGGTGGTACTGGAGAAACATTGGATGTCCTGTTGCTGATCATGATTATACCAGACAGTGCCTTGATTTACTGAGTTTCAAGAAAATGATGTAGAACAGAGATGCCAGTAGTTTGTAGCCTGCTGAGTAGTGGGTCTAGAGCAGTGGTGGGGAGGTGTTAGATAAAACATTCGTGGAAGGGCCTTGTGGATCTACCATTGGATTCCAAATGGCTTGTAACTGACATGGTGCTGCCAGCAGACCCTTATATGTAAAGGCATCTTGTTATATGGAGAGTTTTCAGAGGAAAATTAAGAATCAGGTTGATATGGAAAAGGGGGCAATGGGGAAAGCAGTGAGAGATAGAAGCCTAGTTGGTGCATTCTCTTGCAGACCCTGACCCACCACACGTGACAGAACTCCCTCCAGCACTGTGTCCCAGTTTAGCTCCTAGTATTTCGTGAAACAACTACCAAACTCACAGTGCAGCAGCAAAAACTCCACAAAAAATGGAGGAGGACCAAATGGCTTCACAGTCCACACGGGGAGACACTTAGTCCCCAGTGGCCTCAGTTTACTTACAAAGAGAGGATTCAGCACTGCTTCATCTTGTTCATTGGAAAATAAGAAACCATGTCCTCCAGGTCACATAGATGTAGACCCAGCTTTGATGGTATCACTACAAAGGAAGCCAAATCTCCTGAAAACAACATATATTTCAAGTGCGGAAGCTCAGAGGCAGTTTCTCAAAAAGTTTTTAGGCCAGCAGAGCTCCATGTTTGTGGAGTGTTTACCCTGTCCCTTACTTTTTGAAACTCCTCTACCGCCTCCAGAATGTGAACTCCTTAGCATTTTCCATTCCAGATATGTATTCACTGATTTTGTAACTCTTCTCCTCTAGTTGTGTCTTACTTGTGGTGAAGGTAATGTCAAGGCATTGTTCTGGATGAGAGTGGGAGGATATTTGTGCAGCGTATATTTACATACACATTGGATTCATTTTCCAATTTGTCATTCGAAGTACTGAATCCCTGACAATAACCCATACCTAGTAGACTCAGACTATTCATCCTAATATAATCGTGAAAATTAACCCAACACAATAGAAATACAAGCACTTCAGAGGAGACATGTTGTAGATTTGGACTTGAAATTTGCCTTATATAAGGTTGGAGTTATAAATCTAGTCAAATTTTAATTGTAATATTGTCCATGTGTTTTTAAACTTAACAAATATGTGAATTCTTGTTTCCCTTTTCTGTAGCCTATTCACACATGTATATTTATATGCATATATAGAATCCTACCAGGTATCACACGTACATTTTTGTGAGGTGGCTGTCTTGGCAGATACAAATTGTGAGAAGAGTTCACTCCTCCTAAATGCTTTTGGAAATGAAAATTCAACCTATAGGAGAGCGTCCTATTAGAAAAACATTATATATAAACTCATGTTTAGTAAAATAAATATTTTTTGCATTTGTGGATGATATATATTTACTGATGAATTTCGATTGGCATTTATATTGGTACTTTTTAATGTCTGTGAGTGTTGTGTGTGTGTGTGTGTGTGTGTGTGTGTGTGTGTATATATATATATATATAGATAGATATAGATATAGATATATAGATATAAATATAGATATACTCTCCAAATTTTTCAAAGTATGAAATATATGTGTCTTATTTTGCACTTCCTAAATTTTTCATATTCATGAATGTGGATTTATAATTATCTTTTCACAAGATTATTCTCAGAAACATTCATATACCCTACGAGACTCTTACCACTAATACTAATATAATGGAGAAAAAGAACCCAAACAGAATAGATACAAGCATTTCAGAAGAGACATGGTGTATAGTTGGACTTGCCTTTTGCATAATATAAGGTAGGAGTTATAAATCTATTCAATTTATTGAAATAATTTTCCATGTGTTATTTTTTTTGACACAACACAAAATTTAATCTTTGAAAAATAAATAAAGTTGACACTTCCTTAACCAAGCTAATGAAGAAAAAAAACCTCAAATTACTAAAATTAAGGATCATAAAGGAACTTTTACAGAGTACACAACTAAAATACAGAGAATAATTGAAAACTAATTTGAAAATTTATAGTCTAATAAATTAAAATACCATGATGACATCAATAAAATTTTAGAGATATACCCAAACTTAATTAGTAGGACGTGAACAATTTAAACAAATCAATTTCAAGCAATGAAATAGAAGTTGCTGTCAACAGCCTACCAATCAAGCAAAGCCCAGGAACAGACAGATTCTCAGCCATGTTCTACAAGACCTTCAAAGAAGCATTCATCACAATACTCCTCAAATTATTCCATAAAATAGAAAAGGATGGAACTCCTCCAAACTCATTCCATGAGGCTATTATCACTCACATACCAAAATCAGACAAAGACACATCAAGGAAAGAAATCTTCAGAGCAATATTCCTGACAAAGATATATACAAAAATTCTCAATAAAATTCTTTTTTTTAAGCCAAAGTTAATCAAAAGGGATAAAGAGGGACACTACACACTATTCCATGTGTTTTTAAAGTTAAGAAATATATGAATTCCTGTCTCCCTTTCTCTGTAGCCTATTAAGCACATGTATTTTTATATGCACAAATAGAATCCTACCTGGTTTCACACGTACATTCTTGTAAGGTGGCTGACTTGGCAGATACTATTTGTGAGAAGAGATCACTCCTCCTAAACGCTGTTGGTACAGAAAATTCAACCCATGGGTGAGCTTCCTAGATGAACAACATTATACATACATCCATGTTCAGTAAAATGAATATTTTGGGATATGCGGATGAGTTATTTTTCATGATGAATTTCGATTGACATATATATTGCGACATTATAATGTGTGTGTGTTTGTCTCTCTCTCTCTCTCTCAATCTCTCTCTCTCTCTCTCTCTCTCTCTCTCTCTATATATATATATATATATATATATATATAGTCTCCAGATTTTCCAAAATATGAAATATATGTCTTCTTATACACCACCTGAATTCATTCATATTCATATATGTGGATTTATAATCAACTTTTAACAAGTTTATTCTCAGAAATATACATCCACTGAAATACATATTTGTTTCCTAGTACTGAAAACTAAATTCAGGGAAGGGTTCTTACAAATCCTAATATTTCTAGACTAACTGACCAAGTTTAACATCAATGCAAATACATTCCTATTGGATATGATGTGTTTTTTAAAGTTCATTTTTATTCAAACTTGGTGCGTTATTATTTATTCAGTTTATGGACATCATAAAATATATCCTTTCATTCACAAGTTCACAAATTTATAAATATTTGGTTTACTTTCAATCACTTCCTCCTTTGGAACACATATATTCCTCTATGTTTCTTGACTGGTCTTTTCACTAGACTTTTTTCTAAACACATTATTTTCGATTCCATTATCATTTTTGAAGCAAAACTCACACACTATTCATGATAAACGGTAACCCTAATAATACCATTAGATATATAACTTGTTGGAATGAATGTACATATATCAATATATGATTTCGTCTATATTTTCAGATATTAAAACAATCCATTATGTAAATTTGGAACCAGTCACATAATTTTTTCACAGTATGGTCTATTAATGCATCATCTCTATATTCATCAACACAGGGTAAACCTCTTAGTATCCCCAGTACTAATTTATATGTTTTCAAAATATTGCTCACAGAAAAGGTGGAAGAAATACTCATGTCACCTGATCTACATATACATATTATCACAGTAATATTCTGGACACAAAATGCAAAGGTCACCATTATGATTGCAATAAAGCCTCAATGGAATGTGAACAGGGATTACTAAAAACATCCATGTCCAGTTTGCCTAATGCTCTCAAATGTCAATCCAATTGGTGACTACATTTTTCTTTCTTTTTAAGATTATGTATTCAACCTCAACCCTGTTGAAAATGTCAAATCTTATCACTCACGTTATACTTTGCCTGATTTCCTAATGTCTCTATTGATGTCTGCCTTCCTACATATTTTTCCCAGTTCATCATTGTGCCCAACTTTTCACATATGGTGCCATTTATATTCACTCTCTAACCGAAACCTATTCCTAAAGAACTTTTGGTCCAAATCCTAGACTCACTCTTCCTCCTAAACCTACTGACTATCTTTCTAATCCTACACACTATCCCTTTTTCACTGGATGTTCTCTTCTACATTCAATCATCTGAGGTACAGGGTCTTATGCCATTGTATATCGATTTGCATCGACCTCGGTGCAAAACATTACTCAAGCTAAGGATCCCAATCAAGAGCCCAAATCCTTCTGGGCTTCAAATATTACCTAGATTTCTGTTTTCATACTTATATTTTACCTCCATATTCTTATAAATATTGCTGGTTCCCAATACCATTATTCATCCAGCAGAATGATTCCTAAGCCAAATGGAACATGCTATTAACCCTAACCATACAATGTTCCCTCAATCTCACTTTACAGAAGAGCAGGGATAAAGTTGATATTACAATACAGGAAGTTAGGAGATCTTCCACCTGCTGAGTACCTCAAAATCCATGCAGAAATAATCCCTGGAGAAGATGTAGGCAGCTATGAAAGACCTGAGAGAACAAAAGTCATATTCCATGGCAAACAACATGGTCAGGATGAAAGGATGTGTCTGAGTCAGCCTCTCTATTCTTAATGCAGGGAAGATGGACCAAAGCAGGCCTGTGTGGAGATCTGTTCCCAGGTGACTATGGTTTCTATACCATTCTAACATGTGAAAGTATCACAGGAAGTAGGGCAGCCTCCATGTCAGGAGACACTAGGATGCAACTGTTAGGACAAAGTAGTGGCCAAGACAGGGACCTCATTTATTTCCTGAAGGTAGTGACCTCACCTCATTTCCTTGGCGATGGAACTCTCTGAATTTTGTGATCCAGGAAGCCAGGCACCAGAGCCAGTCCAAGTCCCAGTCGCAGTGGGCTCACTTGTTTGGATTTACTAAGGACAGAGTCAGTCTTTCTTGGTACCTACTGATGTAAGGGTTGCCAAATACTAAGAAAGCTCTGAAGAGGGGTCTTTCCTGAGAGGACAGGAATTGGCTCACCACTGCCTCCTGACAACTTCACAGAGTTGACCAAGGAGACCAGATCTGAGACAGAAAGGCCATTTGTGGGGAACATCGTATGGCCTACCAGTCAGAGGACACTCCAGATAGTGACAGACCTACTTGGGGGAAGGAGTTGCATTTGTGGGTGTTGGTTTGTGTTTGTGGTTTTTTTCCATGTTCTGAGAATAGGTAAAAAAGGAGGTTTGTTTGGATTGGAGTGGACTGTTTCCAGTAAGTCATTTGACAAGGAGACTGTTTCTATGTCCGTGTATCCCACTGTGTTTTTCTTTGTGGATATTAGAAAAAAATAGCTCATTGGGTGTGTCCTGTCTAGTAGAAAGCTTCCCAGCATGCATCCTTTCCAATTAATGAATGGACTGAGGCTTGCCTTATCCATGGGCAACACCTGCTATCTACCTAATTTTCCATTTTTTCATGAATTCTGGCCACTCTCAAGATTAGTATCATGTATTTTTGTACAAGATATGTACCACCTCCAAGCTCTGTGACATGGCCATGTACTGGATAGCTGAAGGGAATGGCGAGCAACTCAGAAAACTCACATATTAGAGTAACAAGGAAAGTCTCCGTGGAGAAACCCTGCTTGGGGCCTTTTGATTACCTATTGTTCTGTTGCTCTGAATGTCAGAAAGGTCTTTGCCTCAGGCCACCCCTTTGTGAAGCCTGAAGAAAACAGTTTTCAAATGGAAATGAATGGGCATCACCTGTGGCTCTTTGCTTCATTGCTTTGGAAATGGATGTATCTGAATCAGCCTCTTGGCCCTGTGTGAGCCTGTGGTTTAGATTTTCAGCACCTGATGAATCTAAAGAAAGATCCCATGTGGGCATCCAAAACCTAAATGGAAAAAAGATCAGTCATTGTGGATGAAGCCTCTCGACTTCCTCTGTAAGATTCCTGACCTCCATCAATTGAGAATAGGGATTATTTGTGTCAAATAAGTTCTTCAAAGGGCTGCAGAGGGGAGACAATAGGTGCTTGGGTTTTCTTATAACTCCAATTCACACTAAAAATCTATACCCCACAGTCAGTAGGCCTCAAATTTGAGAAGTGGAGTAGTATTAACGGCAGGCCTATTTGATCACTTCTGGTTCACACTAAGGTTGTCCAGGCCACCCTGACTTTAGGCAAATGAGGGACAAGGGAGATTATTTTTGACACTGTCTTGGGCTGTGCCCCTCATGGAAACCTCCAGCTAGAGGTTATGATTAGTGTCTATATAAAAAGATGAAGAGGGCCATGTGAGAGTGTTTTGGTTTTAATTGTCATCATTTGTGTGGCAATTTGAAGAGATGCCTGGGTCCACCTGGGCTTGAACTCTGTTGTGATTCCCCTTAGAGACTGAGTTGTGTAACTGACCTCAGAGAAGTATTGCCATGAATTGTGTTGGGATTTCAGGAGGCCACACATGAGATTCACCATTGGAATCTGAGATCTTGGCCCAGGGTGACTTTACACAGAGCACTGGGAATCTAAGCCAGGATATCACAAGATTTTATTCTGAAAGATTCCAGCCATAGTTAAAACACCAACAGGGAATCTTTAGATCACTTATAAGCAAATTAAAAAACAAAATTTTTTAACAAGAGTAAAAATACTTAGTTAATGTAATGCTACCCTGAATTTTTTGGGTGAGTTTTACTTTATATTCCCTGTTTGAGATCCTAGTAAACTTGAGAGAAAAAAAAAAGAAAAAAACAAAACTTTTGAACATAACTTTAAATGAAATAAAATCTGACCTACTGCTTTCGTAGTCATTCTCACATGTAGTAAGATGGGACACAGAGCCTTATCTCAGGTAAGACAGGGCTCTTTATAAATCATAAGTGTTTTAGTTCTAAAGCTGATCTTCGTTTTTTAATATCCTTTTACAAAGTTTACATAAATTGTTTGAGGTCACATGAACATTAGCTAACACCATATAATATCACTTTTGAAACATGAATTAAAGAATGGCTGAATGTTTTTAACATTCAAATAGATTAGGCTCTCATTAATTTAAAAATACATTTAAATTGTTGCACAATGTAAAGTGTAACATAAAACTTTACATATCTTATTGATAACAGGTAAATAAATCCCCAATATATATTTTATTTACCATACAACTTCAGAACACCAGCTTGATATAATGCTCTTTTAATGTTTCTACCTTATCGAGTTGTATAACTGGAAGATATGAGCACATTAATAGCATCACAGTTACATTGATGTTTCTACATTAACCAAGTTTATCTTTTAAAGAAATGGCAGTACAGTGCTCTAAAATAACAGTTCTGTTTTAAACAGTTGTTTAATTTTTATGGTTGCTTGCTCTGGAAAAAATAAGACTTAATAAACACAATGTTATGAGTAATCTTATGTTTTAAGAAATTTTTGTCTCTTTAACACATGACTAATTTTTACAATCTTACACAGACTTTAGTAGAAAGTCTGTATAAGATTGTAAACATTTTATACAGATTTTGTACTAAAAATTGATAGACCTTAGTATATCAATCAGATATCAAACAAAAACAATGAATGAGTAAATCCAAATCAAATTTACTTTACTTTTTAATCAAAATATTAGACAAATGTATTGAACAGTGTAAACCATTTTTTGGTTGAAGGAAAAGTCCTAGAACAAAGTCATATAGACCTTTGGTAGACAATAATATTTTATTAGATTTTTGAACACCTAGAAAAACTTATAGGCATAAATTTGAAGACATTTATATTTATCTGTTTATCCAATCTAAATTGAAACATTTAAACCACGTGAATTAAAGATCTGTGGTCCACTTTTTAAAATTTGTTTTTATGAGCGCTTTTTTATATGAGTGCTCCTTATATATGTTAATTTGTGTATCATTTGAATGATATACGGACATATGAGAGAGAGAGAGAGAGAGAGAGAGACATAAAACACATAACAAAAGTGTGCACACCTAATAATAGTGAAGGCCTTGTAGCTTTTCACAGGTGAAATCACCATTGCAATGTTTTTAAAACTCCACAGTTGGTCAAAGATAAAACTGATCAGAAAAACATTAACCTAGGTCTGTAGGATCAAAATCATAAACTCAAAAAAAAAAAAGAATCTAAGAAAAAATTATGAGTCCTAGAAAAAATGACTGGCCGGTAATTAGTAAATACCATACAATTTACCATTTTTTTTCCCTTAGGCCTCAGATCAGTCTCCTACTGAGCTTACAGGAGACTTTCATTTGCATTTCAACAGAAGTCCTGGCTGAGGTCTGGAAGGAGCAGGAAAAAACTGCTATTCTGAGCAGACACCTCAGGTCTAAGGCATTTTAACCATAATTTTCTGGTTAGGATGTTGAAAATTATGCTACAAGTTTAAGATACAATTCACAAAATTTTATATCTTTACATCTTGTTTTGTCAACAGATATCATACTATGATTTACTATCCTTGTCCAAATTAATGCACTGGTAAACACAGTGACATTTTCCCAGGCTACCCAATTCAGAATTGGAGAAAAAAAGACTGCATGATTGGGAAGTTACTTGCCAACTTGGAAGTAGAGTTCTTTAGTTTTCCATCCTAAGTATTTAAGTTCTCTGGCATGAATTATCTGAAATCAAAAACTAAACAATTACCTAAACCCGACTTTTAACTGCAATATTGTGCAATGCTTCAAAAAACGCATTCAGATACCAGATTTTTACAATAAAACATCATCATTTAGACACACATTCAGCTAAGATCATTCTCAAGAAACAATTTATAATATAAACACATTATTGCACATGTCTTAAAGTGCCAAAAACAAAGGCACAAGACAGACAGAAAGGAACTCCAGAATATGGCTGACAGACAGAAGCCTTTAAAACAGAGCAGATAAGAGAAAAATCTCCTGCACCAGTGGCACCACAGATGTCCCCACAAGGGGACCAGATGTTTTCACAGAGAAGCTACCTGAAATGTAAAATCAAGGGTCTCCATGGTGACTTTACTGCATTTAGTGTCCCCTTTTTATTTTTCTCTTTTAAAAGAAGACAGAGGTGTCATAATTCTTACAGTGCAGGGAAGGAAGGAGGGAATTCCCTGAAGCAACAGGGCTTTGGCAGTTGCTGGGGTCCCTCAGTCCCTCCTTTTACTTACAGGATTAGCTCTTCTGTTTCGGGTCCACTCCAAGCATGCACCATCTCCTAACATTTCAGTCGTCAGCTCTCAAAAAGTTCTGGGACGGGGCCGGGTATCAAAATTTGTAACTTAAAGTTCGGTTTCTGACTCTGAAGCAAATTAATGCTAATTTAATAATGAGGACAGGGTTTTGAGAAAAAGAAAATGGAGGTTTATTGCTTTGCTAACAAAGGAAAAACAAGGGGACTCTGCCAAAAGGTTGTGACTCTCATGATCTGGAGGGACAAGGGATTTTAAAGAGTTTCACTTGTTAACCTGGGGTATACTCAGTTCTTCGTTCCCCAGCAGGCATTGCCCTGTGCAGTGGGTGTGCTCCAGGCAGCCAGCTAGGGGCTTCTTTCTTCCTGCTTAACAAAGGTGGGTAAAGTTCATCACAGTTCCTTAAAACACAGTCGAAAGGGTGTCAGGCTTACTTGCTTTGTTACCCTTTTTCACGTCCAATATCCTTAAAATTTTACCACAGAAATCAAACAAAAAAACGCACAAAAAAAACAACAAAAAACATATAGACCACAGAACAAAACACAGAAAAACAGAATCCTGGTGCCGAAACAGAAAAACAGAGGAGCAATGCAACATCTTGCTAAAACTCCAGGGTAGGAGCGTGTGTGTGCCCATGGGCACCTCTCTACCCTTCCAGAGGAATTCCCTACAGAACAGAACAGAGGACAGCATGATTCTCATTACTGTCCTGGACAGGAGTGTATGTGAGCCTCCCCAGGCCACCTCTCTGTCATCAGAAGAGATCTCCCTTAACCAGATATCAGATGTTATAAAGGCGCCACTTACCTATGGAGGCCTCCTCCACCAGGGGCTTGATAATAGTTTTAGTGTGGTGGTTCACTGCAGTGCTCCCCAGACTGACGGCTCACTCCAAGGCCTTGGAACACCTCAAGTTGTGCACCTCCTAGAGTGGTTCTCCAGCCCAGTGCCCTGGAGGGAAGGCCAGCTTCAGAATTTTCAGCAGTCTGGTTTTGTGATCTGCTCGGGCAGGGTCATCTCACTGGGGAACTCCAAAATTTTCGACTAGGATGCAAGAAAAGACCACTGACTCCAATTAAAATCAAATTAAGACAAGCTTATTATTTCAACAGGCTGGGCTGCCTCTCCTTCCCAAAATGGCGGGAACAAGACAGCAACCCCACCTTTCCTACAGCCCAGCTATATAGCCCAGAAAGTTACACAAACGGGTAGTTACAGATAACAAAACTTTGAAAGCATCACACTAATGGTAGTTTACATTTTTTTTTTTGCTGGCCCCAATATCAGAAATAATGAGGACCATTAGGGCCTCAGAGAGGGTTGTTGTCTGGCCAGGGAAGGCCAATATTTATGAGGTGTCACTAAAGTTTCAGAAAGTACTGTTATCTGGTCAGAGAGCCAGGTGTGGATGAGTTCAAGGCACGGGCAGGCGTTCCAAGCAGGTTCAGAATTTGCAGTAATTTAGAGTAAAGCCAAAATTATCTTTTCATGGCTTTGTGGCAAGATGGTTCCCAATTTTAATAAAAAATCAGGTTGGGTCTATCAAGCCTCTCCCTTACTTTTGGAAACTCCTCTGCAAACTCCAATGTTGTGAACTCCCGAGCATTTTAATTCCAGATATGTATTCACAGAATTTCTAACTCTTCTATTCCAATTGTGTCTTTCTTGGGGCGAAGGTAATATCAAGTCATTGTTCTGGATGAGAGTGGAAATATTTTTGTGTAGCACATATTTGCATACACATTTAGGAGATCACTCCTCCTAAACACTGTTGGAACAGAAAATTCAAACTATGGGGGAGCTTCTTAGTTGAACAACATTATTCATGAATCCAAGTTCATTAAACAAATAGTTTTGGATCAGTGGATGATATATATTTCAAGATGAATTTCAATTGGCATATACTATGCTACATTTTAATGTCTGTGTGTGTTTTTTGTTTATAATGTTCTGCGATTTATATGGATTTAAAATCAAGTTTCCACAAGATTATTCTCAGAATATTCATCCACCTGAAATACATATTTGTTTCCTAGTACTGAAAACTAACTTCAGTAAATGGTGCATAAAAATCCTAATATGTCTACAGTAACTGACCCAGATTAATATCAATGCAAGTAGATTCCTAGGGGACATGATGTGTATTTTGATGTTCATTTTTATTCAACACTGCTACATTACTATTTCTGCAGCTTATGCACATCATACTGTATATATTTCATTCAAAAGTTCGCAAATTTATATGCATGTGTTTCACATTCAATCACTTCCTGCTTCAGAACACATGAATTCCTCCAGGTTTCTTGACTATTCTTTTCATGATACTTCTTTCCAAACACATTATTTTTGATTTCCATAATCACGTTTGAAGCAAAACTCACACACTTTTCAGGATAAAATATAACCCTAATATTACCATTAGATGTATAAGTGGTTGGAATGAATGATTGCATATCAATATGAGATTTCTTTTATATTTTCAGATATCAATTCAATCCATTATTTAAAGTGGAACCAGTTATATTATTTATACACAGTATGGTCTATTCATTCATAATCTGCATATTCATAGACACAGGGTACACCTATTTGTACCCCAAATACTAAATTATACGTCTACAAAACATTGCTCCAGAAACGGTGGAAGAAATATTCATGTCACCTGATCTACACATACATTTTATCACAATAATATTCTGGACACAAAATGCAATGGTCACACTTATGATTTTAAAAAAGCCTAAATGGAAAGTGAACATGGATTACAAAAAAACATCCAAGTCCTGGTTACCTAATGCTCTCGAATTCAATCCTATTTGTGACAACATATTTGTTTCTTCCTAAGATTATATATTCAAACTCAACCCTGTTGAAAATGTCTAAACCAATTACACACTTTATACTTTTGCTGATTTCCTAATGTCTCTATTTATGTCTGCTTTCCTACATATTTTCCCCTGTTCATCATTGTGACTGACTCTTCACATGTGCTGACATTTACATTCACTCTCTACCCGAAACCCTATTTGTAAAGAACTTTTGGTCCAAATCCTATACTCACTCTTCTTTATAAACCTGCTGACTACCTTGGTAATCCTACGGACTATTCCTTTATGACTAGATGTTCTGTTTGTTATTCAATCATCCGAGGTACAAGATCCAATTTCATTGTATATTGACTTATCTGAGACATCTGTGCAGAATATAATTCAAAGCTAAGTATCCCACTCAAGGGCCCAATGCCCTACTTGGCTTCAAATCTTCCCTAGATTTCTGTTATATTTTACCTATATATTCTTGTAAATATCACAGGTTTCCAATACCATTATTCATCCAGCAGAATGATTGCTAACCAAAATTGAACATATTATTAACCCTAACCATACACTGTTCCCTCAATCTAACTTTAGAGCAGTGCAGGGACAGAGTTGGTCTTACAAAAGAGGAATGTTGGGGATCTTCCACCTGCTGAGAATATCAAAGATCCTTGCAGAAATGATCCCCGAAGAAGATGTAGACTGCTCTGAAGGACCTGAGAGAGCAAAAGTTAGCTTCCATGGCAAACAACCTGGTCACTATGAAGGGATGTGTCTGAATAAGCCTCTCTCTTTTTAATATAGAGCAAATGGACCAAACCAGGCCTGTGTGGAGATCTTTTCCCCGGTACCAATGGTTGATATACCATTCTAACTTGTGAAAGTGTCACAGGAAGTAGGGGCAGCCTCCATCTCATGGGACCCTTGGAAGCAACTGTTAGGACAAAGTGGTTGCCAAGGCTGTGAGCTCATTCACTTCATGAAGGAAGTGACCTACCTCACTTTCTTGGTGATGGAACTCTCTGAACTTGGGATCCCTGAAAACAGGCAGCCAGAGTCAGGCCCAATAACAGTCACAGAAGTCTCACTTTTTGGATTTACCAAGGAGAGAGTCAATCTTTCTTGGTATCTACAGTTGTGAGGATGGCCAAATGCCAGGAAAGATCTGAATTGGGGTCTTTCCTGAGAAAGCAGGTATTGGCTCACCGCTGGCTCCTGACAACTTCACAGAGTGGGCCAAGGAGTCCAGATTTGAGAATAGAGAAGCCATTTCGGGGGAACATAGTATGGCCCACAAGGCAGAGGACACTCTTGATAGTCACAGACCCTCTTGGGGGAAAAAGGTGCCTTTGTGGGAATGAGTGTGTGTATGTGGTTTTGTCTCATGCTCTGAGAATAGGTAGGAAAGGCGGTTTCTTTGGTTTAGAATGGACTGTTTCTAGTAAGTCATTTGACAAAGCAAGTGTTTCTATGTCTGTGTATCCAACTGTGTCCATGGTTGTAGACATTACAAAAGAAAATGCATCAATGGATGTGTCCTGTCTAGGAGAAAGCTTCCCCACATTCATCCTGCCCAATTTATGAAAGGACTGAGGCTTGCCTTATTGATGGGCAAGACCTGCTGTCTTCCTAAGTTTCTGTTTTCTTCTTGAATTCTGGCCACTCTCCAGAATAGACTCATGGTTTTGTGACCAAGATATGTAGCACCTCAAAGCTCTGTGACATGGCCGTGTACTGGATAGCTGAAGGGAATGGCGAGAATCTCAGGAAACTCAGATATCTGGGTGATCATGAGTGTCTCAGTGGAGAATCCCTGCTTTGGGCCTTTGCTTACCTATTGTTCTGTAGCACTGAATGTCAGAAAGGTCTTTGCCTAAGGCACCACTTTGTGAAACCTGAATAAAACAGTTTTCTAATGGAAATGAATGAGCATCACCTGTCTCTCTTTGAGTAATTGCTTTTGAAAGGGAGGTGTCTGAGCCAGTCTGTTGGCTGTGTGTGAGGCTGTGGCTTGCATTCTCAGCACCTGATGGATCTAAAGAAAGATGCCATGTGTGCATCCAAAACCAAAATGGCCAAAAGAGCAGTCATTGTGGATAAAATCTCTTGCCTTCCTCTGTAAGGTTCCTGACCTCTATCAAGTGAGAATAGGAATCCTTTGGGTCAAATGACTTCTTCAAAGCCCTGCGGAGGCTAGCCAATAGGTGCTTGGGTTTTCTCATGACCCCAATGCACATAAAGAATCTAAACCCAACAGTCAGTAGGCCTCAAATTGGAGAAGCTGAGCAGTATTAATGGTAGGCCTTTTTGATCACTTCTGGTTCACAGAAGGGGTGTCCAGGCCACTCTGATTTTATGGAAATGACGAGCAAGAGTGCGTATTTTGGACACTGTCTTGTCCTGCACTCCTCATAGAAACCTCCAGCTAGAGGTTATGATGAGTGTCTATATGGAAGAAGATGAGAGCCATGTGGGACTATTTTGGTTTTAATTGTGGTCATTTGTGTGGCAGTTGGAAGAGATGACTGGGTCCACCTGGGTTTGAACTCTGGTGTGAATCCCCCTTAGAGACTGAGTTCTGGAAGTGACCTCAGAGAAGTATTGCCATGAATCGAGTTGGGATTTTAGGAAGCCATGCATGAGAGTCGCCCTTATAAACTTAGATCAAGGTCCAGGGTGGCTTTCCACAGAGCACTGGGAATCTCAGCCAAATTATCCCATGATTTTATTCTTAAATACTTGGCAGCCATACTTGAGAGTCAAAACACACATGGAACTCACATTGTAGACCTCAATAGGCCTGGCTTCATGTAACCTTTTGGCCACTCTATGGGAAGCGTTGCCTATGAAAGTTCTCCAGAGTTTCACTTAAATGAGCTTCCTCAACATTTAATGGTTCTTGAAAGCCACAGTGCCTCCCAACTACATCCTTGAAAAATGGCTAGATAAATACTTTGAAATTTTTGAAATTCCCATGACCAGGTGGCACTGGAGTATCTTTGGATGTCCTGCTGCTGATCATGAGTGTACCAGAGAGTGCCTTGATTGACTGGAATTTATAAAAATAATGTAGAACAGAGATGGTAGTAAGTTGGAGCCTGCTGAGTAGTGGGCCTAGAGCAGTGGTAGCCACGAGTGTGATAAAACATCTGTGGTGGGTCCATGTGATTAGCCCATTTGCTTCCAAATGGCTTGTGACTGACATGGTGCAGCCAGCAGACCCTTATTTGTAAAGGCATCTTTTTATTTGGAGAGCTTTCAAGGTAATAATCAGAATCAGGTTGATATGGTCAAGGGTGCAAGCTATGTGAAAAAGAAGCCTGGTTGTTTCATTCTCCTGCAGACCCTAACCCACCACACGTGACAGAACTCCCTCTAGCACTGTGTCCCAGTTGAACTTGTTGTTCAAAAAGCCCAGTGCAGCAGCAAGAACCAAAAGCCCCAGTGCAGCAGCAAGAACCACCACAAAAATTTGAGGAGGACCAAATGGCTTCACAGTCCACACGGGATGAAACTTAGCCTCCAGTGGCCACACTTTACCTACAAAGAGAGAATTCAGCACTGCTGCCTCAGGTTCATTTGAAAATAAGAATCCATGTTCTCCAGGTCATATAGATGCAGACCCAGCTTTGATGGTCTCACTACAAAAGAAGCTAAAACTCCTTAATACAACATATATTTCAAGTGCCCAGCTTCAGAGGCAGTTTCTCAAGAAGTCTTTAGGCCAGCAGAGCTCAATGTTTGTGGAGTGTTTACCATGTCCCTTACTTTTGGAAACTGCTCTACCACCTCCAAGGTTGTGAACTCCTGAGCATATTCCATTCCAGATTTGCATTCACAGATTTTCTAACTCTTCTCCTCTAATTGTGTCTTACCTGGGGTGAAGGTAATGTCAAGGCATTGTTGTGGATGAGAGTGGGAAGATTTTTGTGTAGCACATATTTGCATACACATTGGATTCATTTTCCAATTTCCCATTAAAAATACTGAATCCCTGACACTAACCCATACCCTACTAGACTCTGACTACTAATCCTAATATGATGGAGAAAAATAACCCAAACAGAATAGAAATACAAGCAGTACAGAGAAGGCATGGTGTATAGTTGGACTTGCCTTTTGCATTATGTAGGGTAGGTGTTATAAATCTAGATAATTTTTAATTGAAATAGTTATCCATGTGTTTTTAAAGTTAACAAATATGTGAATTTCTATCTCCCTTTCTCTGTAGCCTATTCAGCAAATGTATTTTTATATGCACATATAGAATCCTAGCTGGTATCACATGTACATACTTGTTTGGAGGCTGACGTGGCAGATAAAAATTATGAGAAGAGATAACTCCTCGTAAATGCTGTTGGATCTTAAAATTCAACCTATGGGTGATCTTCCTAGTTGAACAACATTATTCATAAATCCATGTTCAGTAAAATTAATATTTTTGGATCAGTGGACGATATATATTTCACCATGAATTTCGATTGGCATATATACTGCTACTCTTTAATGTCTGTGTGTGTTTTGTGTTTGTGTGTGTATATATATATATATATATATATATATATATATATATATATATATACAATCTCCAGATTTTTTAAAATATAAAATATATGTGTCTTATTATACACTCCCTAAATACATTCATATTCATGTATGTGGATTTATAATCAAATTTTTACAAGATTATTCTCAGAAATATTCATCCCCCTGAAACACATATTTGTTTACTAGTACTGAAAACTAACTTCAATGAAAGGTGCATACAAATCCTAATATTTCTGCAGTAACTTACCCAGGTTAATATCAATGCAAGTAGATTCCTATGGGACATGATGTGTATTTTGACATTCATTTTTATTCAACACTGGTACAGTACTATTTTTTCAGTTTATGCACATCAAAGGATAAATGTTTCATCCAAAATTTCAAAATTTAAAACTTTTGATTCACTTTCAATCACTTCCTGCTTCAGAACACATGTATTCCTCCATGTTTCTTGACTGGTCTTTCATGAGACTTCTTTGCAAACACATTATTTCCGATTTGCATAATCAATTTTGAAGCAAAACTCACACACTCTTCATGATCAACCGTAACACTAATATTACCATTAGATGTACAACTGGTTGTAATGAATGTATGTATGCCAATATCAATATAAGATTTCCTGTATATTTTCAGATATCAATTTATTCCAATTCCAATTTCTAATGTTGGGTCCAGTTATATTATTTATTCACAGTTTGGTCTATTCATTCATCATCTCTATATTCATCAAAACAGGGTACACCTATTTTTTTCCCCAATACTAATTTATAGGTTGTAAAAATATTGCTCCCCATAATGGTGGAAGAAATACTCATATCACCTGATCTACATATACATTTTTATCACAGTAATATTCTGGACACAAATGTAAAGGTAACACTTTTGATTGTACCAAAACCTAAATTGAACGTGAATATATATTACTAAAACCATCCATGTCCAGGTCGCCTAATGCTCTCAAATTTCAATCCTATTGGTGACTACATATTTGTTTCTTCTAATATCATATATTCAACCTCAACCCTGTTGAAAATGTCTAATCCTGTTACTCACTTTATACTTTGCCTGATTTCCTAATGTCTCTATTTTATATCTGCTTTCCTACATATTTTCCCCAGTTCATCATTGTGACTGACTCTTCATATGTGCTGATATTTTCATTCAGTCTCTAAACGAAACCCTATTGCTAAAGAACTATATTTCCAACTCAAAGACTCACTCTTCAACCTAAACCTACTATTTTCCTAATCCTACTGACTATCCCTTTTTGACTGGATGTTCTCTTCGACATTCAGGCATCTGAGGTACTAGGTTTTATTCCATTGTATGTAGATTTACCTGCGACCACATTGCAGAATGTAATTCAAAGCTAAATATCATAATCAAGGGCCCAATGCCCTTCCTGGCTTCAAATCTTACCTAGATTTCTCTTTTCATACTTATATTTCAAATACATATTCTTATAAATATTTCAGGTTCCCAATACCATTATTCATCCAGCAGAATGATTCCTAACACAAATAAAACATGTTGTTAACCCTAACCATACACTGTTCCCTCAATCTAAATTTACAGAGGGAAGGGACAGAGTTGGTCTTACAGTAAAGAAATGTAGGGGGTCTTCCACCTACTGAGACCCTCAAAGTTCCATGCTGAAATGATCACTGGAGAATATATACGCAGCTATGAAGGACCTGAGAGAGCAAAAGTCATGTTCAATGGCAAACAACCTGGTCAGGATGAAGGTTTCTGTCTGAATCAGCCTCTCTATTCTTAATGTAGAGAAGATGGACCAAACCAGGCCTGTGTGGGTAGCTGTTCCCGGGTGCCTATGGTTGATATAAGATTCTAACTTGTGAAAGTGTCACAGGAATTAGGGACAGCCTCCTTTTCATGTGAGACTTGGAAGCCACTGGTTGGACAAAGTGATTGCCAAGGCAGTGACCTCATTCAGTTCCTGAAGGAAGTGACCTCACATCACTTCCTTAGTGAAGGAAATCTCAGAACTTGAGATTCATGAAGCCAGGCACCCAGAGTCAGTCCCAGTCCCAGTCCCAGTGGTCTCACTTATTTGGATTTACCAAGGACAGAGTAAGTCTTTCTTGGTACCTATTGATGTGAGGGTTGCAAAATGCCAGTAAAGCTCTGAAGAGGGGCCTTTCCTGAGAAAGCAGGTAGTGGCTCACCTCTGGGTCCTGACACCTTCACAGAGTTGGCCAAGGAGACCAGATCTGAGACATTTCAGGCCATTTAGGGGGAAAATAATATGGCCCACCAGTCAGAGGACACTCCGGATAGTAACAGACCTTCTTGGGGGAAGGAGCTGCCTTTGTGGGTGTTGGTTTGTGGTTTTGTCTCATTTTCTGAGAATAGGTAGGCAAGGCGCTTTATGTGCTGTGGAATGAACTGTTTATTGTAAGTCATTTGACAAGGCGAGTGTTTCTATGTCTGTTTACCTCACTGTGTCCGTGGTTGTACTCATTAGAAAAAAAGAATGCATCAATGGATGTGTCCTGTCTAGTAGAAATCTTCCCAGAATTCATCCTGCCCAATTTATGAATGGAGTTCAGATTGCCTTATCAATGGGTAACACCTGCAATCTTCCTAAGTTACAGTTTTCTTCCAGAATTCTGGCACCTCTCCAGAATAGTCTCATGGTTTTGTCTCTAAGGTATGTACCACCTCCAAGCTCTGTGACATGGCCATGTACTGGATAGCTCAAGTGAATTGTGAGCATCTCAGAAAAATCAGAAATATGTGTGACCACTAAATCTCAGTGGAGAAACCCTGCTTTGGGCCTTTTTTTTTAATTAATTTTTATTGTAGGTTGTTCAAAACATTACATAGTTCTTGATATATCATATTTCACACTTTGATTCAAGTGGGATATGCACTCCTTTTGCTTACCTATTATTCTGTTGCTATGAATGTCACGAAGTTCTTTGCCTCGGGCCACCAATTTGTGAAGCCTGAAGAAAACAGTTTTCAAATGGAAATGAATGGGCATCACCTAGGGCTCTTTGCTTAATTGCTTTGGAAAGGGGTGTGTCTGAATCAGCCTCTTGGCCCTGTGTGAGGCTGTGGCTTAGATTCTCAGCACCTGATGGATCTAAAGAAAGATCCCATGGATGCATACAGAACCAAAATAGTCAAAAGAGCTGTCATTGTGGATGAAGACTCTCGCCTTCCTTTCAAAGGTTCCTGACATCTATCAAGTGAGAATAGGGATCCTTTGGGTCAAGTGAGTTATTCAAAGCCCTGCAGAGGCTAGCCCATACGTGCTTGGGTGTTCTCATTACTCCAATTCACATAAAGAATCTAAACCCCACAGTCAGTAGGCCTCAAATTGGAGAAGCCAAGCAGTATTAATGGCAGACCTATTTGATCACTCCTCGTTCACAGTCAGGGTTTCCAGGCCACACTGATTTTAGGCAAATCGGGGGAAAGGTAGGTTATTTTGGACATTGTCTTGGTCTGTGTCCCTCATGGAAAACTCCATCCAGAGGTTATGATGAGGGTCTACATGGAAGAAGATAAGGGCCATGTGGGAGAATTTTGTTTTGAATTGTGGTAAGTTGTGTGGCAGTTGGAAGAGATGCCTGGGTTTACCTGGGCTTTAACTCTGGTGTGATTCCCCTTAGAGTCTGAGTTCTGGAACTGACCTCAGAGAAGCATTGTCATCAATTGTGTTTGAATTTTACTAGGCCATGCATGAGAGTTGCCCTTGGAACCTGAGATCTAGGCCCAGAGTGGCTTTCCACAAAGCACTGGGAATCTCAGCCAGGATATCACATGATTTTATTCTGAAAGACTTTGCAGCCACAGTTGAGTCAAAACACGCATGGACCTCACATTGTAGACCTCAATGGGCCTGGCTTCATGTGACCTTTTGGCTACTCTTTGGGAAGCCTTGCCTGTGAGTGTTCTCTAGAGCTTTCATTGAAATGAGCTTCCTCAACATTTAATGGTTCCTGAATGAATTGAAACCCCCAGAGCCTCCAACTTCATCCTTGACAAATGGCTTGATAAATACCATGAAATTTTTGAAATTCCCATGACCAGGTGGCACTGGAGAACTTTTGGATGTCCTGTTGCTGATGATGAGTGTACCAGACAGTGCCTTGATTTACTGGGTTTCATGAAATTTGTGTAGAACAGTGATGCCAGTAAGTTGGATCCTGCTCATTAGTGGGCCTAGAGCAGTGGTGTGAAGGTGTGTGATAAAACATGTGTGGTGGTGACATGTGGATCTGCCATTGGCTTCCCAAAGGCTTGTGACTGACATGGTACAGCCAGCAGACCCTTCTATGCAAAGGTGTTTTTTATATAGAGAGGTTTCAGGGCAATGTTCAGAATCAGGTTGCTATGGAAATGGGGGCAACTTATGTGGAATTGAATCCTGGTTGGTGCATTCTCATGCAGACCGTGACCCTCTACACGGGACAGAACTCTCTCCAGCACTGTGTCCCAGTTTAGCTCCTTGTATTTCATGAAGCAAATACCAAACTCCCAGTGCACCTGTGAGAAACACCACGAAAATTGGAGAATGACCAAATGGCTTCACAGTCCACACGTGGAGACACTTACAACCCAGTGACCATAGTTAAACTACAAAGAGAGTATTAAGCATGGCTGCCTCATGTTCATTGGAAAATTAGAAACAATATCCTCCAGGTCACATTGTTGCACACCCAGATTTGATGGTCTCCCAACAAAGGAAGCTAAAGCTCCTAACAACAACATATATTTTTAAGTGCCCAACCTCAGAGGAAGTTTCTCAAGAAGTCTTTACACCAGCAGAGCTCCATGTTTGAGAAATGTTTACCCTGTCCCTTACTTTTGAAAACTCCTCTACCACCTCGGAGGTTGTGAACTCCTGAGCATTTTTCATTCCTGATATATATTCACAGATTTTCTAACTTTTCTCCTCTAATTGTGTCTTACTCGGAATAAAGGCAATGTCAAGGCAATGTTCTGGATGAGAGTGTGAACAGTTTTTTGTAGCACATATTTACATACACATTGCATTCATTTTACAATTTTCCATTCAAAATACTGAATCTCTGACATGAACCCATACCCTACTAGACTCTGACTACTACTCCTAATATGATGGAGAAAAATAACACAAACAGAATAGGAATACAAGCAGTTAGGAGAAATCATAGTGTATAGTTGTACTTGTATTTTGCATGATTAATGGTAGGTGTTATAAATCTAGTCAATATTTAATTTAAATAGTTCTCCATGTGTTTTTAAGGTTAACAAATATGTGAATTCCTGTCTCCCTTTCTCTGTATCCTATTTAGCACATGTACTTTTAAATGCACATATAGAATCATACCTGGTATCACATGTACATTTTTGTGAGGTGGCTGATTTGGCAAATACAATTTGTGAGAAGTGATCACTCCTCTTAAACGCTGTTGGAACTGAAAATTCAACCTATAGGTGAGCTTCCTAGTTGAACAACATTATACATAAATCCATGTTCAATTAAAGAAATATTTTTGAATCTGTGGATGATATATATATCATGATAAATTTCGATTGGCATATATATTGCTAATTTAATGTCTGTGTGTGTGTGTATTTTGTGTGTGTGTGTGTATGTGTGTGTGTGTGTGTGTGTGTATATATATATATATATATATATATATGTATATATACTCTCCAGAAATATATGTGTCTTATATACACTCTCTAAATTCATTCATGTTCATGTATATGGATTTATAATCAACTTTTCACAAGATTTTTCACAGAAATATTCATCCACCTGAAATACATATTTGTTTCCAGTACTTAAAACTAACTTCAGTTTATTTTGCATACAAATACTATTATTTTTACAGTAACTGACCCAGTTTAACATCAATGCAAGTAGATTCCAGTGGGACATGATGTGTATTTTGAAGGTCATTTTTATTCAGCACTGGTACAATACTATTTCTTCAATTTATGCACATGATAGGATATATATTCCATCCACAAGTTAGCAAACTTATAGGCAGTTGTTTCACTTTCATCACTTCCTGCTTCAGAACACATAAATTCCTCTAGGTTTCTTGACTGGACTTTTCATGAGACTTCTTTCCAAACACATTATTTTTAATTTCCATGATCACTTTTGAAGCAAAACTCACACACTCTTCATGATAAACCATAATCCTAATATTACCATTAGATGTATTAGTGGTTGAAATGAATGTATGTATATCAATATAAGATTTCCTGTATATTTTCAGATATCAATGGAATCCATTATTTAAATTTGGAACCCATTGTATTATTTATTCACATTATGGTCTATTCATGCATTATCTCTATATTCAGAGTCACAGGATATACCTATTTGTACCCCCAATACTAATTTATACATCTTGAAAATATTGCTCCCAGAAATGGTGGAAGAAATACTCACGTCACCTTATCTACATATACATTTTATCACAGTAATATTCTGGACACAAAAAGCAAAGATGACACTTATTATTTTACCAATGTAAAGGTCAGGCGAGTGTCGGAGGAAGAGACTACCAGAGACTGTCTCATGCAACAGCCAAGGATTTATGGGGGTCCAGCATGCTGGGGTCAGAGCTCCCTTGAATAGAGCACAGAGTCCTGAGAACAGCTTAAGCAGAGCTTATATACTTTCCTTGGAGAGGGCAGATAGGAAAGTTTATTGATGGGTCAGGGCGAGTGGGTGGTTTGCGTCCAAATGGGTGAGGAAGTACATTCTGCAGTTTTGCAGTTGGGTACAGCACTTTCAGGGAACTAGATTAGCAAACAGTTCTCAAGACATCAACAGTGTTTTGTTAAGCATACCGAAAAACTGGAAGTGACAAGTACCTATTTTATTAACCTTTCATTCCCCACTTCTTCTTTTGGTTACTTTTAATCATAAAAATGATCATTGGGGGTGTCACATTTTATGTTTACTAGTGTGGTATATTGTTTTCTGATTACCATAAGTTTAACTTGTCCAATTTGAGCATGGAGAAAGGAAACTACACGGTTGATCAAACAGGGTCCTACAATTACCAATAATATGAGGATTATTAATGGACCGGCCAGGGCTGATGAAAATGTAGTTAATGAGGGGGCTTTGTGAACCAAGACTCAAACCACCTTTTTTGGGCCTCTCTCTCTTGTTGATGCTCTTCAAGGCATCTTCTTAATTTAATCATAGATTCTTTTACAACTCCAGTATGGTCGGCATAAAAACAACATTCTTCCCTCAATGCAGGACGAAGGCCCCTTCTCTCATGAAGAGGAGGTCCAACCCTCGACTGTTCTGTAAAATAACTTCAGAGAGAGAGGTTATAGATTCGTGTAAAGCTGTGAAGGAGGTTTTTAATATCTTTAAGTTTTGGTCTATTACTGCTTCTAATTGGGTCATTTGTTGTGTCCCATGGACCAGGGCAGTGGTTCCTGTGCCCACCCCTGCAGCAACTCCTATTCATAATAGGATGACTAAAGTGAGGGATACAGGTTCCTGGCAGAACCGGGTTGTTTGCCCCCTATTTGATATTTAAATGTACCTGCGTCATGATAGAGCACTCTGGAAAACATCTGCACCATTACATAATTAATCACATCTGTTGACCATTTTATGAAAACATAAACAATGTTTAAGTGTATAGAATTGTACTGCTGTAGAGATGGACAAGGCAAGGTACCTAAGATAGCACAGAAGACAGGGAAACAGTCTTATTTGGTTGCATCCGGATTTAGAGGGCATTGCTTCTGTTGTAATCAATTAATCCCTGAACCCAAAGTTTAGGTTGTTTAAGAATTTTGTACCCAGCATGTAAGGGAAGGGGCTCAGAAGTTCACAGTCTGCAGAAGTTCACAAAAAGCAGTTTTTGTTTCTGTTTTTTTTTTCCTCTGTTCTGGGAAAGTTAACTTCTTAAGGACACCTGGGAGGGGGAGAGCTTGTTTCTTCTTTTTTTTCTTTTCCTCCCTGCCAGCTGTTACCATGGAGCCCAGTTGGTAACTTCTATATCTTAGAAATGTAGCCATCTCTATGAAGCCCCAGCTCTAGGGCAGAGGCCTTCTTCATATATTTTGTTAAAAACTACTAAGGGGGTGTCTAGCTTAGGAGTGCTGATTTTTCCAGCCAGTGGCCAAGTAGAACAGAGCAACACGAATAGAGGAAGTTTATCTACATTGAACTCTTTTATAGGAACTGTGTTGCTGAAAGGCTTAAAGTCAGCCATGGTGAAGACTTCTGGAGAAGGTCATTTAAGACTTTTCTGTGGGCCTGATACAGAGGGGAAGACAGGGAAGGCAGGGGATGAGAGCAGCTCCGTGGATCTGAGGATGAGGAAAAAGAGATATAAAAGAATTATGGGAAAGGGGTTTGGGATTTTCCTGGCAACAAAACTTGAGCAGTAGAACAGGTAGAGCAGAGGGGAAGACGGGAGTGAGTATCCCAAAAAGCCTGTGAGGGACTTTAAATTCTTAGTAACCTGTTTTCAGTGATGACAAAGCAACTTTAAAGGCCATTTTAATTACATCTTTGATAGGCGTCTGAGGGCACTCCTTAGCTGGTTTGAGCTTTGGGTTAGCTGGTAAGAGGACCTGGTGGGACCCGGTGTGGGCACTGACAGGAGGAGAGAGGAGTGAGTGGGTGGAAGGGTACCTCAGTACCTGCAGCTCAGCAAGGGGCAATGGTCTGAGAACCGACGAAAATTTGGGTTTTTGATCTAGTAACTGGAGCTGAGAAATCAGGTTGCTGATGTGGGAGTGACAGCAGAGAGTCTGGGGCAGAAGGCTGCGGGTGAGTATCTATTGGAGAAGCATAGTTCAGGATTTGAGCATAGGAGGGAAAAGGCCTACACGTAGGGGAATTTCCTTCCACACTTTTGAGCACTTGTCGAAGTTGAAAAGGTCACGCAAAATTTGAGGATCTAGAGACCCTTCTGGTGGCCATCGGTTTTTGTTATCTAACTGGTAATATGGCCAATGCTGTGTACTGAATTTGATGAGGAGTTTTGCTTCCACCAGGTAGCCCCTGTATCCTCACATCCCCATTATTTACAGAAGAAGTTGGCTTTTCCCCCACACAGTCGTGGCTGTTTTTGGCTTTGGTAGTCCGCCAGGCAAACATAGTAATCTAGGCTAGCCAACCTGCATCTGGCTCGCGTGTCCCTACATCCATAATGTTTGTTTCCATTATCTATTGTATGGAAAGTATTTAATGGAATTTTTGGGGATCCTCTTCATCAGGGATTTCCCAATAGGAAAGACGTATAGCCAGCTGACAAATTTCTTGGTGGAGAGATGGCCACCAGGTCCCTAAGTGGGCTGTATGTGCGATAGACCATACTTCTTGTCTAGTAGGATTTGTGATCAGCCATCGCTGCTGAACGGGTTGATGAGGGTTAGGACTACTGGTGACCAATTGGAGAGTCTATAGTCTTATTCACATGGCGAATATACAATTTGAAAATGTTACCAGTCTTTTTCATTTTTCAGCCAGATTCTGGACAGGGCACAGGCTTGAGATGAGAATTAGGAACCAGGAAGTGATTCCGTCTAACTTTAGCACTGTAGGTGTTATAAGTAGCACCTGGTATGGTCCTGTCCAGCCGGGTTCCAGGGATGACACCTGATGTTGTCTTATGTAGACAAAGTCTCTTACTTGATATAGATGTGGAGTACCCTCTTCAGCAGGTTGGTAGGCAGTGGCCAGCTGTTTCCACAGGTATTGCTGAGTTCCTTCCAGAACTTTAAGTCTGTCAAGCAAGGTGGTGTGGAAGGGATCGTTAGATCTTTGAGTTAGGGTTAGGTCCCTTACTGGAGATGGGGCCCCATAGAGAATTTCATAGGGGGTGAGGTTACACAAAGAAACAGATGGAGTATTTCTTGCATGAAATAGTGAATAAGGCAGGAGCATAGTCCAATCTTTTATGCTACTCTTTAAGCTTAATTCCGTTTAGGTCTCTTTAATGGTTCTATTTAATTTTTTTACCTGTCCTGAACTCTGGGGTCTATAAGCACAATGTAACTTCCAATTAATCCCCAGGGTCCTGGCTAACCCCTGAGTTACCTGGGCCATGAACGCTGGTCCATTATCAGACCCTATTACCTTAGGCAGGCCGTACCTTGGAAAAATATCTTTCAGGATCTTCTTGACCACCATTTGCGCCTTTTTTTTTGGGGGGGGGGAGGCTTCAATCCATCCTGAAATATATCTACAAAGAGTAGGAGATATTTAAGTCCATACCATGCTTGCTTAATTTCAGTAAAGTCCACTTCCCAGAATTGTCCTGGTCTGGTTCCTCGTAGGTGCTTTCCTGCAGGAAAGTTGGAAGGGTAAGCATTAACCTATTGACAGACCCGACAGGCTTTTTTTTACCTGTTCAGTTATTTCCTTTCACTGTGAGTCGGTTAGTGGAAAACTCTGTTCTTGATCCTTCAGGAATGCCTGCAATTTCTTTGAACCAAGGTGAGTGAACTGATGTACATTTTTAACGTAGTGTAGGGCTTTCTGAAATTTCAGGCTTTGCTCAGTGAAGTTGAGGAGTACAGTGTCAGTGTCCTTAGATATTATCAAAAGCTTGCTGGATCTCAGGGGTCCATTAGAATTGGGCATCTCCTTTAACAGGTGGTGTAAATGAGAAGTTAAGGACCCAAACACAGGAATCCTTAACCTGCAAAACCCAGCAGTCCCAAGAAACTCTCTGTGTTGTCTGCTGTTAGATGGGGGTGGTTTCTGCACAACCGTTTGATTTCTGGGCTCAGTGAGCCATCGTTTACTGCCCCTAAAGGAATAGCCCAGGAAGATTACTTCTTGCTGGCAAATTTGGGCCTTTTAGGAAGAAGCTCTATACCCGAGTTGAGGAAGCTCACATAATACTGCTTGGGTCCCAGATTCACAGATATCCTTGGTGTTGGGTGCCAGTAGCAGGTCATCCACGTATTGAAGCTGGGTGACTTCGGGGTGCGTAGTTCTGAAGCTGTTGAGATCTCTTTGGAGGGCTTCATCAAAGAGAGTGGGGGAGTTTTTCAACCATTTTGGGGAGTCTAGTCCAAGTTAGTTGACCACACGTTCCAGTTTCTGGGTCTACCCACTAGCAAGCAAACAGCAACTGACTATATTTATGCAGAGGCAAGCAAAAGAAAGCATCTTTTAAGTCCAGAACAGTATACCATTTCCTCTCAGGGTTCAGAGTGATAAGCAGATTGTACGGATTAGGTACACTGGGGTGAATGTCCTACACTCTGTTGTAGGTCTCTCTTATGTCTTTAATGGGGGATAGTCCGCGGCTCCTGGCTTTTTATACTGGTAGCGGGGGAGTGTTTTAGGATGATTGACAAGGCCTTAGGACCCTAAGGCCAGATATTTCTGAATATGGGGCCTTATCCCATCTTTAGCTTTTTTGCTCAGAGGATATTTTTTGACATTGATTGGGGAGGCTGAGGTTTTGAACTCCACTGTTTTTGGAGGTTTTTTCATGGCTAGTCCTAACCCAGCAGTTTTTTTCCAGGCATCTGGGTAATCTGTTATCTTTTTCTGGGGTAGCTTGCCTGTTTGATCAGTCTTGGGGGGTGTGAAGAGTTGCTGTTCATCTTCTACTGACATATTTAAAGCCGTGAATATAGGAGTTTATACTAAAGGATTTAGAAATATCATTTTGGGGCCTTCATGGTTAAAAGTCATTTTGGCCTGGAGCTTGGTGAGCAGATCTCTGCCCATCAATGGGGCCAGGCATTCTGGGATTATTAGGAAGGAGTGATGGATTTTTCCTTTCCTCATGTCCATGGTTTTCTTAGTTGTCTAATTCCCATATTTACTGGTGTTAGCACTTTGAACTAGAGAGCTTTTATTTGATAGAGGGCCCAGTGGGGCCTTAAGGACTAAGTATACTGCCCCTGTATCCACTTCAAAGTTTACTGGGGTCCCCTCCACATCAAAAGTTACCCTGGGTTTATTGGGAGTCTAGCAATCTGGGGCTCAGTGCTCACTTGAATAGAGCAGAGAGCAATGAGAACAGCTTAAGCAGAGCTTATATACTTTCCTTGAAGAGGGCAGGGAGGGAAGCTTATTGATGGGTCAGGGCGAGTGGGCGGTTTGCGTGCAAACAGGTGAGGGTGTACATTCTCTGTTTGGCAGTCGGGGACAGCACATTCTGGGGAAAAAATTAGCAAACAGTCCTCAAGGTTTCAACAGTGTTTTGTTAAGCATACAGAAAAACAGGAAGTGACAAGTACCTATCTTATTAACCTTTCACCAAATCCTAAATGGAAAGTGAGCATGGATTTCTAAAAACATCCATTTCCAGGTTGCTTAATGCTCGCAAATCAATCCTATTGGTGACTACATATTTGTTGCTTTCTAAGATTATATATTCAACCTCAACCCTGTTGAAAATGACTAATACTAACCCTCACTTTATGCTTTTCCTGATTTCCTAATGTCTCCATTGATATCTGCTTTCATACATATTTTCCTGAGTTCATCATTGTGACTGACTCTTTACATGTGCTGAAATTTACATTCACTCTCTATCCGAAACCCTATTGCTACAGAACTTTTGTTCGAAATCCTATACTCACTCTTTTTTCTATACCTACCAACTATCTTCCTAATCCTACCGACTATCCCTTTTTGACTGGAAATTCTCTTTGACAATCAATCATCCAAGGTACAAGGTCCTATGCCATTGTATATCAATTTATCTGAGACATCTGTGCAGAATATAATTCAAAGCTAAGTATCAAAATCAACAGCCCAATGCCCTTCTTGGATTCAAACCTTATCTAGATTTCTGTTTTCATACTTATATTTCACCTATATATTCTCATAAATATCGCGAGTTCCCAATACCATTGTTCATTCCTCAGTATGATTTCTAACCTAAATCAATCCTGTTATTACTCTAACCTTACACTGTACCCTCAAACTAACTGTACAGAAGAGCCGGGAGAGAGTTTGTCTTACAATACAGTAATGTAGGGGCTCTTCCACCTGCTGAGAACATCAAAGGTACAAGCAGAAATGATACCCTGGAGAAGTTGCAGGCAGCTATGAAGGACCTAATAGAGCAAAAGTCATCTTCCATGACAAACAACCTGGTCAGTATTAAGGGATGTGTCTGAATCAGCCTCTCCTTTCTTAATGTAGAGAAGATTGATCAAACCATGCCTGTGTGGAGAGCTGTTCCCAGGGGCCTATGGTTGATATACCATTCTAACTTGTGAAAGTGTCACAGGAAGTAGTGGCAGCCTCCATCTCATGGGAACCTTGGATGAATCTGGTAGGACAAAGTGGTTGCCAAGGCAGTGACCTCATTCAGTTCCTGAAGGAAGTGACCTCACCTCACTTTCCTGGTGATGGAAATCTCTGAATTTGGGATCCAGGAAGCCAGGCACCGAGAGCCAGTCCAAGTCCCAATCCCAGTGGTCTCACTTGTTTGGATTTACCAAGGACAGAGTCAGTCTTCCTTGGTACCTACTGATATGAGGATTGCCAAATGCCTGAAGAGCTCTGAAGAGGGGCCTTTACTGAGAAAGCAGGTAGTGGTTCACCGCTGGCTGTTGACAACTTCACAGAGTTGGCCAAGGAGACCAGATCTGAGACAGTACAGGCCATTTTAGGGGAACATAGTATGGCCCACTATTCAGAGGACACTCCGGATAGTCACAGACCTACTTGAGTTAAGGAGGTGCCTTTGTGGGTGTGGGTGTGAGTTTGTGGTTTTGTCTCATGTTCTGAGAATAGGTAGGAAAGGCTGTTGTTTTGATTGGAGTGGACTGTTTCTAGAAAGTCGTTTGACTAGGCGAGTGCTTCTATGTCTGTGTATCCCACTCTGTCCATGGTTGTAGACATTCGAAAAGAGAATGTATCAATGTATGTGTCCTGTCTAGTGGAAAACTTTCCAGCATTCATCAGGCCTAGTTGATGAATGGACTGTGGCTTTCCTTATGGATGGGCAACACCTACTAACTTCCTAAGTTCCTGTTTTCTTCCTGAATTCTGGCCACTCTCCAGAATAGCCTCATAGTTTTGTGTCCAAGATACATACTACCCCCAAGCTCTGTGACATGGCCATGTACTTGATAGCTATAGGAAATGGGAACATCTTAGAAAACTCAGACATCATTGTGACCAGTAAACGCTCAGTGAAGAACCCATATTTTGGTTCATTTGCTTACCTATTGTTCTGTTGCCCTGAATGTCAGGAAGGTCTTTGCCTCAGGCCACCCCTTTGTGAAGCCTGAATAAAACAGTTTTAAAATGGAAATAAATGGGAATAACTTGTGGTTCTTTGCTTTGGAAAGGGATGTGTTTGAATCAGCCTCCTAGCCCTGTATGAGGTTGTGGCTTAAATTTTCAGCACATGATGGATCTAAAGATAGATACCATGTGTGCAATCAAAACCATAATGGCAAAAATTCAGTAATTGTGGATGAGTCTCTTGCCTTCCTCTGTTAGGTACCTGACCTCTATCAAGTGAGACAGGGATCCTTTTGGTCAAATGAGTTTTTCAAAGTCCTGCAGAGGTGCTTGTGTTTTCTCGTGACTCCAAATCACATAAAAAAATCTATACCTGAGAGTCAATAGTGCTCAAATTGGAGAAGCAGAGCAGTATTAACGGCAGGCCTATTTGATCACTTCTGGTTCACAGGAAGGGTGTCCAGGCCACCCTGACTTTAGGCAAATGAGGGGCAAGGGAGAATATTTTGGACACTGTCTTGGGATGCGTCCCGCATGGAAACCTCCAGCCAGAGTTTATGATGAGTGTCTATATTTAACAAGATGAGGGCCATGTGGGAGTGTTTTGGTTTTAATTGTGGTCATTCGTGTGGCGGATGGAAGAGATGACTGGATCCAAATGGGCTTGAACTATGGTGTCATTCCCCTTAGAGACTGAGTTCTGGAACTTACCTCAGAGAAATATTGCCATGAATTGTGTTGGGATTTAGGAGGCCACGCATGAGAGTCACCCTTGGAAACTGAGATCTAGGCCCAGTGTCGCTTTCCACAGAGCACTGGGAATCTCAGGAGGATATCACACAATTTTATTCTGAAAAACTTGTCAGACATATTTGATAGTCAAAACACACATAGACCTCCATTGTAGACCTCAATGGGCCTTGCTTCATGTGACCTTTTGGCCACTCTTTGGGAAGCCTTGCCTGTGACAGTTCTCCAGAGCTTTCATTGAAATGAGCTTCCTCACCATTAAATAATTTCTGAATGAATTGAAACCCACAGTGTCTCCAACTTCATCCTTGAAAATTGGCTAGATAAATACCATGAAATTTTTGAAATTTCCTTGACCAGGTGGCACTGGAGAACATTTGGATGTCCAGTTGCTGATCATGAGTGTACCAGACAGTGTGTTGATTGACTGGTTTTCATGAAAATGGTGTAGAAAAGAGATGCCAGTCATTTGAAGCCTGTTGAGTAATGGGCCCAGAGCGGGGGTGAGCAAGTGTGTGATAAAACATCTGTGGTGGGGTCATGTGGATCTGCCATTGGCTTCCAAATGGCTTGAGACTGACATGGTGCAGCCAGCAGATCCTGTATGTAAAGACATCTGGTTATATAGAGAGGTTTCAGGGCAATGTTCAAAATCAGGTTTCTATGGTCAAGGGAGCAACCTATGTGGTATACAAGCCCTGTTGGTGCATTCTCCTGCAGACCCTGACCCACCACACGTGAAAGAACTTCCTCCAGCCCTTTGTCCCAGTTGAACTCCTTGTATTTCATGAAGCAAATACCAAACTCCGAGTGCAGTATCAAGAAACGTTTTGAAAAGTGGAGGATGACCTAATGGCTTAGCAGTCTACATGGGGAGACACTTAGACCAAGTGGCCATAGTTTACCTACAAAGAGAGAAATCAACACTGCTGCTTCATGTTCATTGGAGAATTATAAACCATGTCCTCCAGGTCACAGATGTGCAGACCAAGCTTTGATTGTCTCACTAGAAAGGAAGCTAAAGCTCCTGACAACAACATATATTTCAAGTGCCCAACCTAGAGGCAGTTTCTCCAGAAGTCTTTAGGCTGGTAAATCTCCATGTTTGTGGAGATTTTACACTTTCCCTTACTTTTGGAAACTCCTCTACCAACTCCAAGATTGTGAACTCCTGAACATTTTTCATTTCAGATATGCATTCAAAGATTGTCTAACTCTTCTCCTCTAAATGTGTCTTACTTGGGGTGAAGGTAATGTCAAGGCATTGTTCTGAATGAGAGTGGGAAAATTTTTGTGTAGCACACATTTGCATACACATTGATTCATTTTACAATTTTCCATTTGAAATACTGAATTCTTGACACTATCTCATACCCTACTAGACTCTGACTACTAATCCTAATATGATGGAGAAAAATACCCAAACAGAATGAAAATACAAGCAGTTTACAGCAGGCATGGTGTATTGTTGGACTTCCTTTTTGCATGATAGAGGGTAGGTATTCTAAATCTACTCAATTTTTAATTGAAATAGTCCTCCATGTGTTTTTAATGTTAACACATATGTAAATTCCTGTCTTCCTTTCTATGTAGCCTACTCAGCACATGTATTTTTATATGCAAATATAGAATCCTACGTGGTCTCACACGTACATTTTTTTGAGTTGGCTGACTGGGCAGAAACAAGTTGAGAGAAGAGATCTCGTAAACGCTGGTGGAACTGAAAATTAAAACTATGGGTGAGCTTCCCAGTAGAACAATTTATACATAAATCCATGTTCAGTAAAATAAATATATTTTCATCTGTGGATGATATATATTACTGATAAATTACGTTTGGCATATATATTGATACTTTTTAATGTATTTTTGTGTTTTTCTGTATATATATATATATATATATATATATATATATATATATATATACACACACACACTCTCCAGATTTTATAAAATATGAAATATATGTCTCTTATATACACTCCATCAATTCATTCATGTTCATGTATGTGGATTTATAATCAACTTTTCACAAGATTATTCTCAGAAATATTCATCTACCTGAAATACATATTTGTTTCCCAGTATGAGAACTAACTTCAATCAATGGTGCTTACAAATCCTAATATTTTTACAGTAACAGATCCAGTTTAACATCAATGCAAGTAGATTCCTATGGGACTTAATGTCTATTTTGACCTTTATTTTAATTCAACACTGGTACATTAGTATTTCTTCAGTTTTTGCACATCATAGGACATATATTTCATCCACAAGTTAGCAAATTAATAAGAATTTGTTTCACTTCCTGCTTCAGAACACATGAATTCTTCCATGTTACTTGACTGGTCTTTTCATGAGACTTGTTTCCAAACACATTATTTTCGATTTCCATAATCAATTTTGAAGCTAAACTCACACACTCTTCATGATAAACTATAACATTAATATTACCATTAGATGTAAAACTGGTTGGAATGAATGTATGCATATCAATATAAAATTTCCTGTATATTTTCACATTTCAATTCAATCCATTATTTAAAGTTGGAACCAGTTATGTTATTTATTCACTGTATGGTCTATTAATGCATTATCTCTATATTCATAAACACAGTGTACACCTATTTGTCCCCCCATTACTAATTTGTACCTCTTCAAAATATTGCTCCCAGAAATGGTGGAAGAAATACTGATGTCACCTTATCTATATATACATTTTATCACAGTAATATTCTGGACACAAAAAGCAAAGGTCAAACTCATGATTGTATCAAAGCCTAAATGGAAAGTGAGCATGGATTACCAAAAACAACCATGTCCTGGTTACCTAATGCTCTCAAATGTCAATCCTATTGATGACTACATATTTGTTTCTTCCTAAGATTATATATTCAACCTCAAGCCTGTTGGAAATGTCTAATTCTATCACTCACTTTACACTTTGCCTGATTTCCTAATATCTCTATTGATATCTGCTTTCCTACATATTTTCCCTAGTTCATCATTGTGACTCATACTTCACATATGCTGACATTTACATTCACTCTCTACCCGAAACTCTATTGCTAAAGAACTTTTGGTCCAAATCCTATACTCACTCTTCTTTATAAACCTACTGACTATCTTACTAAACCTACTGACTATCACTTTTTAACTCGATGTTCTCTTCAACAATCAATCATTCAAGGTAAAAGGTCCTATGCCATTTTATATCAATTCATCTGAGACACATGTGCAGAACATAATTCAAACCTAAGTATCCCACTCAAGGGCCCAATGCCCTTCTGGCTTCATATCTTACCTACATTTCTGTTTTCATACTTATATTTCACCTATATATTCTTGTAAATATCACAGGTTCCCAATACCATTATTCATCTGGCAGAGAGATTCCTAACCCAAATCGAACATGTTATTAACCCTAAATATACACTGTTACCTCAATCTAACTTTACAGAAGAGGAGGGACAGAGTTTCTCTTTAAATACCGGAATGTAGGGAATCTTCCACCTGCTGAGAACATCAAAGGTCCATGTAGAAATAATCCCTGGAGAAGATGTAGGCAGCTGTGAAGTTCCCGAGAGAGCAAAAGTCATCTTCCATGGCAAACAACCTGGTGAGGATGAAGGGATGTGTCTGTATCAGCCTCTATCAACTTAATGTAGAGAAGATAGACCAAACCAGGCCTGTGTGAAGAGGTGTTCCCAGGTGCCTATGGTTGATATACCATTCTAACTTTTGAAAGTGTTACAGAAAGTAGGAACAGCCTCCATCTGATGGGCCCTTAGAAGTAACTATTTGGACAAAGTTGTTGCCAAAGCAGTGACCTCATTCAGTTTCTGAAGGAAGTGACCTCACCTCACTTCCTTTCTGATGGAACTCTCTGAACTTGGGATCCAGGAAGAATGGCACCCAGAGCCAGTCGCAGTTCCAGGCCCAGTGGTCTCACTTGCTTCAATTTACCAAGGACAGAGTCAGTCTTTCTTAGTGCCTACAGATGTGAGGATGTTCAAATGCCAGAAAAGCTCTGAAGAGGGGCCTTTCCTGAGAAAGCAGGTAGTGGCTCACCCATGGCTAATGACAACTTCACAGAATTGGCCAAGGAGACCAGATTTGAGACACGACAGGCCATTTGGGGGGAATATAGTATGGCCCACCATTCAGAGGACACTCTGGGTAATCACAGAACTACTTGGAGCAAAGGTGGTGCCTTTGTGGGTGTGGGTGTATGTTCATGGTCTTGTCTCATGTTCTGAGAATAGGTAGGAAAGACTGTTTGTTTGGATTGGCGTGGACTGTTTCTAGTTAGTCGTTTTGCAATGCGAGTGCTTCTATGTCTGTGTATCCCACTGTGTCCGTGGTTGTAGACATTAGAAATAAGAAGGCATCAAAGGATGTGTCCTGTCTAGTAGAAAGCTTCCCAGCATTCATCTTGCCCAATTTATAAATGGACTGTGGCTTTTGTTATCAAAGGGCAACACCTGATATCTTCATAAGTTTCTGTTTTCTTTCTGAATTCTGGACACTCTGCAGAATAGCTTCATGGTTTTGTGTCCAAGATATTTACCACCTAAAAGCTCTGTTATATGGCCATGTAGTGGGTAGCTAGTGTGACCAAGAAAGTCTCAGTGGAGAAACCCTGATTTGGGCTTTTTGCTTACCTATTGTTCTGTTGCCCTGAATATCAGGAAGGTATTTACCACAGGCCAATTCTTTGTGAAGCCTGAAGAAAAAAGTTTTCAAATGGAAATGAATGGACATCACCTATAGCTCTTTGCTTAATTGCTTTGGAAATGGATTTGTCTGAAACAGCCTCTTGCCCTGTGTGAGGCTGTGGTTAGATTCTCAGCACCTGATGGATCCCATGTGTTCATCCAAAACCAAAATGATCAAAAGAGCAGTCATTGCGGATGAAGTTTCTTGCCTTCCTCTGTAAGGTTCCTGACCTCCATCAAGTGAGAAGAGGGATTCTTTGGGTCAAATGCATTCTTTAAAGCCAAGGAGAGGCAAGCCCAAAGGTGCTTGCATTTTCTCATGCTTCCAATTCACATAAAGAATCTAAACCCCACAGTCAGTCGTCCTCAAATTGGAGAAGCAGAGCAGTATTAACGGCACACTATTTGATCACTCCAGGTTCACAGGAAGGTGTTCAGGCCACCCCGACTTTAGGCAAATGAGGGGCAAGGGAGCTAACTTTGGGCACTATCTTGTTCTGCATCCCTCATGGAAACCTCCAGCCAGAGTTTATAATGAGTATCTATATGGAAGAAGATGAGGGCCTTGTGGGAGTGTTTGGGTTTTAATTTTGGAAGTTTGTGTGGCGGTTGAAAAAGATGACTGGCTCCACCTGGTCTTGAACTCTGGTGTGATTCCCTTTAGAGACTGAGTTCTGGAACTGACCTCAGAGAATTATTGCCATGAGTTGTGTTGGGATTTTAGGAGGCCATGAATGACAGTCGCCCTTTGAAACTGAGATCTGTGCCCAGAAAGGCTTTCCACAAGGCACGAGGAATCTCAGCCAGAATATCACATGATTTTATTCTGAAAGACTTGGCAGCCATAGTTGAGAGGCAAAACACACATGATCTCACATTGCAGACCTCAATGGGCCTGGCTTCATGTGACCTTTTGGTGACCCTTTGGGAAGCCTTGCCTGTGAGTGTTCTCCAGAGCTTTCATTGAAATGAGCTTCCTCAACATTTAAAGGTTCCTGAGTGAATTGAAAATCATAGTGCCTCCAACTTCATCCTTGAAAAATGGCTAGAGAAATACCATGGAATTTTTGAAATTTTCATGACCAGGTGGCACTGGAGAACTTTTTGATGTCCAGTTGCTGATCATGAGTATACCAGACAGTGCCTTGATTGACTGCGTTTCTTAAAAATGGTGTAGAACAGAGATGCCAGTAAGTTGGAGCCTGCTGAGTAGTGAGCCTAGAACAGTGGTGGGCAGGTGTGTGATAAAACATCTGTGTTGGGGCCATGTAGATCTGCCATTGGCTTCCAAATGGCTTGTAACTGACATGGTGCAGCAAGCAGACCCTTATATGTAAAGGCATCTTGTTATATGGAGAGGTTTCAGGGCAATGTTGAGAATCAGGATGCTATGGTCAAGGGGTCAAACTATGTGAAATAGAAGCCTGACTGGTGCATTCTCCTGCAGACCCTGAGGCACCACATGTGACAGAACTCCCTCCAGCACTCTGACCAAGTTGAACTCCTTGTATTGTGAAGCAAATAACAAACTCCCAGTGCTCTACTAAGAAAAGTAGAGCATGATCAATTAGCTTCACAGTCCACACAGATTGACCCTTAGACTCCAGTTGCCACAGTTTACCTACAAAGTGAGAATTCAGCACTGCTGCCTCATGTTCATTGGAAAATAAGATACCATGTCCCCCAGGTCACATAGATGCAGACCAGTTTTGATGCTCTCACTATAGAGGAAGCTAAAGCTTCGGACCACAACATACATTTTAAGTGCCCAAACTCAGAGGCAGTTTCTCAATATGTCTTTAGGCCTGCAGAGCTCCATGTTTGTGGAGTGTTTACCCTGTCCCTTACTTTTGGAAACTCCTCTACCACCTCCAAGCTTGTGAACACCGAGAATATTCCATTCCAGATATGTATTCACAGATTTTCTAACTCTTCTCCTCTAATTGTGTCTTATTAGGGGAGAAGGTAATGTCAAGGCATTGTTCTGAATGAGAGTGGGAAGATTTTTGTATCACACATATTTGCAAACACAATGGGTTTATTTTCCTATTTTCTATTCGAAATACTGAATCTCTGACACTAATCCATAACCTACTAGACTCTGACTACTAATCCTAATATGATGGAGGATAGTAACCCTAACAGAATGGAAATACAAACAGTTCAGAGAAGGCATGGTGTATACTTGGACTTCCCTTTTGCATTATATGGGGTTGGAGTTATAAATATAGTCAATGTTTATTGAAATATTTCTCCATGTGTTTTTAACGTTAACAAATATGTGAATTCCTCTCCCCTTTCTCTGTCACCTATTCAGCACATGTATTTTTATATGCTCATATAGAATACTACCTGGTATCACACAGACTTTCTTCTGAGGTGGCTGACTTGGCAGATACAAATTGTGAGAAGAGATCACTCCTCCTAAACCCTTTTGGAACTGAAATTTCAACGTATGGGTGAGCCTCCTAGTTGAACAACATTATACATAAATCCATTTTCAGTAAAATGTATTTTTTTGGATATGTGAAGGATATATATTTCATTTTGAATTTCGATTGGCATATATATTGCTACTTTTTAATGTCTGTGAGTGTGTTTCTGTGTGTATATATATATATATATATATATATATATATATATATATCACTCTCCAGATTTTTCAAAATATGAAATATATGTGTCTTATTATACACTCCCTAAAATCATTCATATTCACGTATGTGGATTTATAATCAACTTTTCACAAGATTATTCTCAGAAATTCAGATTATTCATTCACCTGAAATACATATTTGTTTCCTAATACTGAAAACTAACTTCAGTAAATGCTGCATACAAAGCATAATATTTCATCATTGCCTGATGGCCACGAATAGAGTGCATCACACCCAGTGTAACGCGCCACTGCACAGGTGAATAACGAGATAGAACCACAAAAAACTATCTTGTTAAGAACTTACAGCAAAATGGGGGTGAACCAAAACCTATAAGAAAGATTTTTAGCACTGAGATCTGGTAATTGGGTCTGAAAAACAAGCCAAATGTGCAACCGGAGATCCGGTCTGACTGATCCTCAAAACAATAGAGTGTCTGGGTTCCAATAGACACCCTCCACACCCAACAAATGACAGGCCCAGAATACAGATTGAACTGCAGAGAAGCATCACTCAGGGGAAATCTAGTCTAGCAGGAGAAACCAGGACTAGCAGGAGAAACCAGGGGACTAGAGGCCAGGCTCTTGTGACTGGGAAGCTGGAGAACACAGAAGCGCAGGTGACAGTCCACCTGCTGTCCGCGTGACTGGGCGTCTGGAGAACACCGGCGCGCAGGAGACCGACTGCGCCACTGGGTGGCTAGTGATTGCCCACCCGCCAGTGACCTAGAGCTGAAACCAACTGGAGACAGTCCAGTTCCATCCCCGTATTCGAACATTTCGGCAAGGAGCCTGGGCCCGGCAAAGCAGAGGGGTGACGTCACTGGAGCTCGGCCTTCGGAATTCCCTACAAGTGGAATCCACTTTAGCAGGCATAGTCTACCAACACAAAGGAGAGACAACAGAGATACACAACACCGAAACAAATCTATAGAATAAAACAGAAACACAGCAATCAAATAGAGCTCCAAAGTAACATGAGCATCATGAAAAAACAAGGGAAAGAAAGGAGTACAAACAATGCAGGACAACTTAATTCTACAGGAGGACCTAGAAGCATCAGAAACAGGGATAGGGAAAGAACTTAAGGCATTCCTAACTCAGATGTAAAGGAATATTAGAGAAGACATGAGGCAGCAAGTCCAAGCAATAAAAGTATATTTTGAAAATGAATTAAACAAACAAACTCAAATGGCAAACAACGAGCTTTACCAGGAGATAGAGATCTTAAAAGAAATCAAACAGTAATACTAGAAATGCAGGAAAGTATTAACCAAATTAAAAACTCAAACGAGAATATTACAAATAGACTAGATCATGCAGAAGTCAGAATATCAGATAATGAAGACAAAGTTTATCAACTTGAAAAGAATATAATCAACACAGAAAAGAGGCTTAAATCCCACTAGCAATCTATTCAAGAGATATTGGATGTCATAAAAAATGAGAGTCATTGGGATAGAAGAAGGCATAGAGATTCAAACCAAAGGAATGGAGAACATATTAAATAAAATAATTCTAGAAAACATCCCAGAGATGAAAGATGGATCGGATTGTCAAATCCTGGAAGCCTACAGGACCCCAAACATTCAAAATCATAATAGACAAACTCCAAGACATATAATTATGAAGATAGCCAACATACAGAACAAGGAGAGAATATTAAACACTATAAGAGAAAGGAGGCAGATTACATTCAGGGGAAAACCAATTAGGTTAATGACTGATTTTTCATCACAGACTTTGAAAGCGAGAAGATCCTTGAACAATGTATTTCAAATGCTGAAAAATAATGGATTCCAACCAAGAATACTGTATCCAGCAAAATTAAGGTTCAGATTTGAAAACGAAATTAAAGTCTTTCACAATAAACAAAAGCTAAAAGAATTCGCAGCCAGAAAACCAGCACTGCAAAGCATTTTGAGCAAAATACTACAAGAAGAGGAATTGATCAATAGTGCCGAAAACTAACAGCAGGAGGTATCTCAGTAAAGGGGGAGGAAAATAACCAAAAAAGTAAAAACTAGCCAAACTAAAACATAATAAATAAATAAACATGATTGGAAGAACAAATCATATTTCAATTGTAACCTTAAATGTTAATGGATTATATTCACCAATCAAGAGAATGGGCTAGTAACCTGGATCAAAAAAAATAAATCCAACAATATGCTGCCTTAAGGAGACTCATATGATAGGAAAAGACATACACAGGGTGAAGGTAAAAGGTTGGGAAAAATCATACCACTCACATGGCCCTCAGAAGCAAGAAGGAGTGGCCATACTCATGTGGAATAAAATCAACTTCAAACCTAAGTTAATCAAAAGGGATAAAGAAGGACACTATATTCTGTTAAAAGAAACCATCCACCAACAAGACATAACAATTATGAATTTGTATGCACCAAGCAATGGAGCTGCAATGTTCATAAAACAAACTCTCCTCAAGTTCAATAGCCAAATAGACTACAACACAATAATTATGGGTGACTTTAAGACACCACTCTCGGCATTAGACAGATTCTCTAGACAAGAACTGAATAAAGAAACTATCAAACTCAACAGCACAATTTGTAACCTAGACTTGAACGACATATATAGAATATATCAGCCATCATCAAGTGGATACACGTTCTTATCAGTTTCACATGGATCCTACTCAAAGATAGACCATATATTATGCCATAGGGCAATTCTTAGTAAATATAAAATCATGGAGATTATACCATGCACTATATCTGATAATAATGGAATGAAACTGGAAATCAATGATGAAAGAAGGAAGGAAAAATCCTACATCACATGGAAAATGAACAACATGCTACTGAATGATCACTGGGTTACAGAAGACATAATGGAGGAGATAAAAAAATTCTTAGAGACAAATGACAATACAGACACAACATACCAGAATCGATGGGACACAATGAAAGCAGTTTAAGAGGGAAGTTCATTTCTTGGAGTTCTTTCCTCAAAAAAAGAAAAAAATCAACAAATAAATGAACTCACACTACACCTCAAAAACCTAGAAAAGGAAGAGCAAAACAACAGCAAATGTAGTAGAAGACAAGAAATAATTAAATTTAGAGCAGAAATCAACAAAATTGAAACAAAAAAAAATTTAAAAATTTGATAAAACTAAAAGTTGGTTCTTTGAAAAAATAAATAAGATTGACAGGCCCACAGCCATGCTAATGAAGAGAAGAAGAGAGAGAACTCAAATTACTAACATACGGGATGAAACAGGCAATATCACAACAGACACTACAGAAATACAGAAGATAATTAGAAAGTATTTTGAAACACTATATTCCAATAAAATAGAAGATAGTGAAGATATCGATGAATTTTTTAAGTCATAAGATCTGCCCAGATTGAGTCAGGAAGACACACGCAATTTAAACAGACCAATAACAAAGGAAGAAATGAAAGAAGCCATCAAAAACTACCAACCAAAAGAAGCCATGGACCGGATGGGTATACAGCGGAGTTCTACAAAACCTTTAAAGAAGAATTAATACCAATATTTTTCAAGCTATTTCAAGAAAAACAAAAAGAAGGAGCTTTTCCAAATTTATTCTATGAGGATAAATCACCCTGATCCCGAAACCAGACAAAGACACTTCAAAGAAAGAAAACTACAGACCAATATCTCTAATGAACTTCGATGCAAAACTTGTCAATAAAATCCTGGCGAATCGAATACAAAAGCATATCAAAAAAATTGTGCACCATGATCAAGTAAGATTCATCCGTGGGATGCAAGGCTTGTTCAATATACGGAAATCAATAAATGCCATTCACCACATCAATAGACATAAAGACAAGAACCATATGATCATCTCAATAGATGCAGAAAAAACATTTGACAAAGTTCAGCATCACTTTATGTTCAAAACACTAGAAAAACTAGGGATAACAGGAACTTACCTCAACATTGTAAAAGCTATATATGCTAAACCTCAGGCTAGCATCATCCTAAATGTGGAAAAACTGAAGGCATTCCCTCTAAAATCTGGAACAAAACAGGGATGCCCTCTATCACCACTTCTATTCAATTTAGTTCTTGAAATACTAGCCAGAACAATTAGACAGACAAAAAAATTAAAGGCATAAAAATAGGAAAAGAAGTATTTAAATTATCGCTATTTGCAGATGTCATGAAAATATATTTAACAGACCCCAAAGGGTCTACAATGAAACGGCTAGAGTTAATAAATGAATTCAGCAAAGTGGCAGAATATAAAATTAACACGCATAAATGAAAGGCATTCCTGTATGTCAGCAACACAACTTCTGAAATGGAAATGAGGAAAACCACTCCATTCACAATATCCTCAAATAAAATAAGATACTTGGGAATCAACCTAACAAAAGACGTGAAAGTTTTATATACTGAAAACTACAGAACCCTAAAGAGAGAGAGAGAAGAAGATCTTAGAAGATGGAAAAACAAAAGACCCAGAATAGCAAAAGCAACTCTAAACAGAAAATATGAATCTGGAGGTATAGTGATACCAGAGTTCAAACTGTACTAAAAGCAATAGTAACAAAAACAGCGTGGTACTGGTAACAAAATAGGCAGGTGGAACAATGGTACAGAATAGAGGACACAGAAACCAATCCTCAAAATTACAACTTTCTTATATTTGAAAAAGGGGCTAAAAGCATGCAATGGAAGTAGGATAGCATCTTCAAACAATGAAGTAGGGAAAATTGGGGAAAGGTGGGGCAAGGGAGAGAAGTGAACAACAGCAGATGAGGTAGAGAAAGAAGATGGGAGGGGATGGGAGGGGGTATAGTAGGGGATAGTAGGGGATAGGAAATGTAGCAGAATACAACAGTCACTAATATGACATCATGTAAAAATGTGAATGTGTAACCGATGTGATTCTGCAACTCGTATTTGGGGAAAATTGGGAGTTCATAACCCAATTGAGTCAAATGTATGAAAGATGATATAGGATGAGCTTTGTAATGTTTTGAACAACCAATAAAAAATAAATAAATAAAGGTTTAAAGTTGAGTGGGAAGAAATCAGCTAAAAAAGAGTTGAGATGCATTCATTTTGCTAAGCAGAAACTTTGTTTTGTGTACTTGTAACTATCACAAATTTATTTTACCAGAAAACTGGCTTTTAAAAATGCACATAATTGAGATTAAAGGATAATCCACTTACCTTCAAGAAAAACTCATAGCATTTCCTATATTTTTCATATTTTATTTTTTTGTGAATATTTTGTCATGGACCAGGTCTAGACTTAGGCTATTCTTCCAGAATACTACCTCATCTGACAAGTTGGTACAATGTGTTGGATTGTTCTTTTCATCTTTTATTTAATAGTTTCTAGATGATAATGTGTATTTTTCCATATGTTTGTTTGGACATACATACCCAACTATATCTTTGCATTTTCTGTTTTACTGGGGAAGAGACTCATCAAAAGCTCTTTATTATATGTATCAACAATCAAACATTTAGAGCATGCAATTATACATAATTTTGCATGAAAATATTTTTGTACCATTTTTATAAAGATTTAGAATTATTAATACTGTCCCTACTGTAATTAGTAACTCCTTACAAAAAGAATTAATCAATTGACTTTATATCAATTATGAATATGAAAATTACTAAAATAAGTATTTGGCAATTAATATGCAATTGATAGAAAGTGAAATCACAAGAAAGCCATTTAAAATGTCAGTGCATATGGTCCTTAAATAATAGGTTGTTCAAAAAAAAATTCTCTAATTCAAAAGAGTTAATATGCCATATTACAGCTAAATGTGATATAAAAACCTTAAATTATCAGTATTGATAAATAAGAATGATACCTGTTTACTTAAATATGTTTATTTGATTTTCACTGTAAGATGTTAATTCTGGAAGACTTGAGAATTAAGAAAGACTTGGTCTATATTATTTCTAACAGGCTAATCAAAGTACTTTTAAATATATATGTATATATATATATATATATATATATATATATATATATATATATGTAACACATATGCATGAATATAGATACATATGCATAATAAATGTATTGTAATATATTTATCAGGTGGTTATAATTTTTAAATTTTCTCAAGAAAAGAATGACTATAAAAAACAGTTTTAAATGTAAATTTCATAGCATAGTACTGTTTGTAATGCTATGAGAGAAAAATACTTATGGAGGGAAAATGAAAAAGGAAGAGAGAGAAGGGGGAAAATGAGGAAGAAAGTGAGTAAAGAAGAGGGAGAGGAGTGTTTGATGAAAAGATAAAAGTGGAGGGACTGGGTTTGTGACTCAGTGTTAACATGCTTGTCTAGCATGTGTGAGGCAGTGGGTTATATTCTCAGCACCACATACGAATAAATAAAATGAAGGTCTATCAACAACTGAAAAAATAAAAAAAGGAGAAATATTACCAAAATTCCAAGATTTTATGAATGTTAAATACAAAAAAATTATGTTGCATAGCCTTATGTAAATTCTAGACTCCCCAAAATAATCATTAAATGCTAGATTATTAGTGTTATAACTAAAAATCCATTGCTCTTTCTTCTACATTCTGTGGCATGCTAGTGCTAAAATAAATTGTATTATAACACCAAAATAAAATTCTAATATTTATACAGTAACTGACCCAGTTTAACATCAATGCAAGAAGATTCCTATGTGATATAATGTGTATTTTGACGTTCATTTTTATTCAACACTGGTACATTACTATTTCTCCAGTTAATGCACATCATAGGATGTATATTTCATCCACAATTTAGCAAATATATACACATTTGTTTTGCTTTCAATCACTTTTGCTTCAGAACACATGTATTCCTCCATGTTTCTTGACTTCTCTTTTTGTGACACTTCTTTCCAAACACATTATTTTCGATTTCCATTATCACTTTTGAAGCAAAACTGACACACCCGTCATGATAAAACATAACACTAATATTACCATTAGATGTAAAACTGGTTTAAATGAATGATTGTACATCAATATAAGATTTCTTGTATACTTTCAGATATCAATTCAATCCATTATTCAAAGTGAAACCAGTTATATCATTTATTCACAGTATGGTCTATTCATGCATTGTCTATATATTGATAGACACATGGTACACCTCTGTGTACTCCCAACAATAATTTCTATATCTTCAAAATATTGCTCCCAGAAATGGTGGAAAAAATATGCATGTCAACTGATCTACATATACATTTTATCACAGTAATATTCTGGACACAAAATGCAAAGGTCACACTTATGACTGTCCCAAAGCCTAAATGGAAAGTGAACATGGATTACTAAAAACATCCATGTCCAGGTTGCCTAATGCTCTCAAATGTCAATCCTATTGGTGATTACATATGTGTTTCTTCCTAAGACTACATTTTCAATCTCACCCTGTTGAAACTGTCTAAACCTCTCACTCATTTTATAATTTGCCTGATTTCCTACTCTCTATTCACATCTGCTTTCCTACTTTTTCCCCCAGTTCATCATTGTGACTGACTCTTCACATGTGCTGACATTTATATTCAATCTCTACCAGAAACCCTATTGCTAAAGAACTTTTGGTCCATATTCTATACTCAATCTTCTTCGTAATCCTACCGACTATATTCCTAATCCTAGCAAAAATCCCTTTTTTAACTGGATGCTCTCTTCTACATTCAATCATCGAAGGTACAAGGATCTATGCCATTCCATATCAATTTATCTGAAACATATGTGCAGAACATAATTCAAAGCTAAGTATCCCACTCAAAGGCCAAATTCCCTTCTAGGATTCAAATCTTACCTAGATTTATATTTCAATACTTATATTTCACCTATATTTTCATGTAAATATCGCAGGTTTCCAATAACATTGTTCATCAAGCAGAATGATTCCTAACCCATATTGAACATGTTATTAATCCTAACCATACACTGTTCCTCAATCTAACTTTACAGAAGAGCAGAGACAGAGTTGGTATTACAATACAGGAATGTATGGATCTTCCACCTGCTGAGAACCTCAAAGGTCCATGTAGAAATAATCCCTGGAGAATGTGTAGGATGCTATGAACGACCTGAGAGGGCAAAAGTCATCTTCCATGGCAAAAAAACATGGTCAGGATAAAGGGTTGTGTCTTAATCAGAATCTCTCTTCTTAATGTAGAGAAGATGGACCAAACCAAGCCTCTGTGGAGAGCTGTTCCCCAGTACCTATGGTTGATATACCATTCTAACTTATGAAAATGTCAGAGGAAGTAGGTGCAGCCTCCATCTCATGGGACCCTTGGAAGCATCTGTTAGGACAAAGTGGTTGCCAAGGCTGTGACCTCATTCAGTTCCTGAAGGAAGTGACCTACCTCACTTTCTTGGTGATGGAATCTCTGAACTTGGGATCCAGGAAACCAGGCACACAGAGCCAGTCCCAGTACCAGTCCCAGTGGTCTCACTTGTTTGGATTTACCAAGGACAGAGTCAGTCTTTCTTGGTACCTACTGATGTGAGGATGGCCAAATGCCAGAAAAGCTCTGAAGAGGGGCCCTTCCTGAGAAAGCAGAAAGTGGCTCACCAATGGATCCTCACAACTTCACAGAGTTGGCCAAAGAAAACAGATCTGAGACAAGACAGGCCATTTTGGGGTAACATAGTATGGCCCACCATTCAGAGGACACACTGTATAGTCACAGACCTACTTGGGGAAAGGAGGTGCCTTTGTGGGTGTGGGTGTGAGTTTTTGGTTCTGTCTCATTTTCTGAGAATAGGTGGAAAAGGCGGGTTTTTTTTGGTTTGGTGTGGACTCTTTATAGTAGGTCATTTGACAAGGTGAGTGTTTCTTTATCTATGTATTCCACTGTGTCCATGGTTGAAGACATTAGAAAAGAGAATGCATCAAGGATGTGTCCTGTCTATTAGGAAGCTTCCCAGCATTCATCCTGCCCGATTTATTAATGGACTGTGGCTTGTCTTATAGATGTGCAACACCTACTAAATTCCTAAGTTCAGGTTTTCTTCCTAAATTCTGGCCACTCTCCAAAATAGTCTTATGGATTTGTGTCCAAGATATGTACCCCTCCAAGCTCTGTGACATGGCCATGTACTGGATAGCTGAAGGAAATGGGAGCATCTCAGAAAACACAGATATCAGTGTGACCAGTAATGTCTCAGTGGAAAAACCCTTCTTTTGGCCTTTTGCTTACCTATTGATCTGTTGACCTGAATGTCAGGAGGTCTTTGCCTCAGTCCACCCATTTGGGAAGACTGATGAAAACTGTTTTCAAATGGAAATGCATGCGCATCACCTGTCGCTCTTTGTTTAATTGCTTAGGATAAGGATGTGTCTGATTCAGCCTCTTGGCCCTGTGTGATGCTGTGGCTTAGATTCTCAGCACCTCATGGATCTAAAGAAAGATTCCATGTGTGTATCCAAAACAAAAATGGTAAAAAACCACGCTGACTTTAGGAAAATAAGTGGCAAGGGAGCTCTTTTGAACACTGTCTTGGGCTGCGCCCCTCATGGAAAACTCCAGCAAGAGGTTATGATTAGTGTCTATATGGAAGAGGATGAGGGCCTTGTGGGAGTGTTTTGGTTTTAATTGTGTTTATTTGTGTGGTGGTTGGAAGTGATGACTGGGTCCACCTGGGCTTGAACTCTGGTGTGATACCCTTAGAGACTGAGGTCTAGAACTGACGTCAGAGAAGTATTGCCATGAATTGTGTTGGGGTTTTAGGAGGCCATGCATGAGAGTCGCTCTTGGAAACTGAGATCTTGGACCAGGGTAGCTTTCCACAGAACACTGGGAATCTCAGCCAGGATATCACATGATTTCATTCTGAAAGACTTGGCAGCAATAGTTGAGAGTCAAAACTCACATGGACCTCATATTGTAGACCTCAATGGGCCTGGCTTCATGTGACTTTTTGGTCACTCTTTGGGAAGACTTTCCTCTGAGAGTTCCCCAGAACTTTCATTGAAATAAACTTCCTCAACATTTAATGGTTCCTGAATAAATTTAAACCCACAGTGCCTCCAACTTCATCCTTTAAAAATGGCTAGATAAGTACCATGACATTTTTTAAATTCCCATGACCAGATGGCACTGGAGTAACTTTGGATCTTATGCTGTTGATCATGAGTGTACAAGACAGTGCCTTGATTGACTTGGTTTCATGAGAATGGTGTAGAACAGAGATGCCAGTAATTTGGAGACTGCTGAGTTGGGGCCTAGAGCAGTGATGTGCAGGTGTGTGATAAAACATCTGTGTTGGGGCCATGTGGATCTGCCATTGGCTTCCAAATGGCTTGTGACTGACATGCTGCAGCCAGCAGACCCTTATATGTAAAGGCATCTTGTTATACGGAGATTTTTCAGGGCAATGTTCAGAATCAAGTTGCTATGGTCAAGGGGGCAAGCATGTGCGATAGAAGCCTGGTTGGTGCATTTATATGCAGACCCTGACACACCACATGTGACAGAAATCCCTCCAGCACTGTGCCCCAGTTGAAATCCTTGTATTTCAAGAAGCAAATACCAAACTCCAAGTGCAGCAGCAAGAAACACCACGAAAACTGGAGGATTACCAACTGGGTTCACAGTCCAAACAGGGAGACACTTAGCCCCAAGTTGCCACAGTTTACCTACAAAGAGAGAATTCAGAACTGCTGCCACATGTTCATTAGGAAAATAAGAAACAACATCCTCCAGGTCACATAGATGAAGACCCAGCTTTGATGGTCTCACTACAAAGAAAGCTAAAGCTTCTGACAACAACGTATATTTCAAGTGCCCAACCTCAGAGGCAGTTTCTCAAGAAGTCTTTAGGCAAGCAGAGCTCCATGTTTCTGGAGTGTTTACCCTTTCCCTTACTTTTGGAAACTCCTCTACCACCTTCAAGGTTGTGAACTCCTGAGCATTTTCCATTCCAGATATGTATTAACAGATTTCCTAATTCTTCTCCTCTAATTGTGTCTTACTTGGGGCGAAGGTAATGTCAAGGCATTTTTCTGGATGAGAGTGGAAAGATTTTTGTTTAGCATATGTTTGCATACACATTGGATTCATTTTCCTATTTTCCATTTGAAATACTGAATCCCTGACACTAACCCATACAGTACTAGAATCTGACTACTAATCCTAATATGGTGGAGAAAAAGAATCCTAACAGAAAAGAAATAGAAGCTGTTCAGAGAAGGCATGGTATATATTTGGACTTGCCTTTTGCAAGTAGGTGTTATAATTCTAGTCAATTTTTAATTGAAATAGTCCTCCATGTGTTTTTAAAGTTAACAAATATGTGAATTCCTGTCTCCCTTTCACTGTAGACTATTCAGCACATCTATTTTATATGCACATAAAGAATCCTACCTTTTATCACGTGTATATTTTTGTGCGGTAGCTGATTTGGCAGATACAAATTTTGAGAAGAGATCACTCCTCCTAGATGCTGTTGGAACTAAAAATTGAACCTATGGGTGAGCTTCCTAGGAGAACAACATTATACATAAATCCCTGTTAAGTAAATTGAATATTTTTAGATCTGTGAATGATGTATATTTCATGGTGAATTTGGATTGGCATATATGTTGCTACATTTTAAAATTTGTGTGTGTGTGTGTGTGTGTATACACACATACACACTCTCCAGATTTTTCAAAATATGAAATATATGTGTCTTATTTACACTCCCTAAATTCATTCATGTTCAAGTATGTGGATTTATAATCAACTTTTCACAAGATTATTTTCAGAAATATTCATCCACCTGAAATTCATATTTGTTTTCTATTACTGAAAACTAACTTCAGTGAATGGTGCATACGTATCCTGTTGATAGTCACAGCCGAAGGGGCCACAGCAAACTTCCAGGTGCCAGCAAACTTTCAGCTGCAGGCTGATGATTGGCTCACAGCGGCCTTAGCAACTTCTAGCTCATTGTCTCCTCTGTGGTGATGCTCATTGGAGATGCTCATTGAGATGTTTCCCCGCCTTTCAGACTTCCAGCTTATGATTGGCTCACAGCAGCCCCAGCAACATCTAGCTGATTGGCTCCTCTGCGGTGATGCTTATTGGGCTGTTTCCCTGCCCATTCAGACCATGGAGCTGCTCATTGGGGGACTTTTTTGGCTCTGCCCACGTGACCCAGTCAATCTGCCTCAAGAGCAGGAGGATTGTGAGAAGTGGATAGAGGCTTTTGTGGGAGGGAGAGGCTTTTGGGAAGCTGGTGTTGGGAGTTGGGGTTCTGAGGATTTTTCCTGAGAGGCTGTTTTGCTTGGCGTGTGTGGTTCTAAAAATAAAGTTAGTTTCTTTTGACAAGTGGATTCTGATTGTGCCCAGCCAGACAGCGGCATTTGGTGGCTCATATGGGGAGCGACTGAGGGTAACTGATAAGGTAAACTGCTCGCTCTTGAGGGCAGGGCGAGAGGATGGGTAGTAATTTTATGATTCCTATTTTGTTTTAAGTTGCCTGTCCCTGGAGATGAGTGAGATGGAAGAAAAACTGCTCACATCTGAGGAAAAACTATTTGTGTCTGAGGAACAGATAGGGAGAAAGGCTATAATAATTTTTTGTTGTTCCATTTTTATTTCGTTCTATCTCTTTTTTTGTTTGGTGTTATCTTGTTGGTTTGTATTATAGTAGAAATATGGGATCAAAATTAGTAAAAAACAAACCAAAAAAGTGTTAAGTAAATTGTTAGAGGAAGGAGGGATCCCAGTAAAATCAAGAGCAGTCATGGCAATTGTTGATACAATACAAAAATGTAGACCATGGCTTTTTAAGGAGGAGTTGTTAAATATATCACAATGGAACCATCATGGTGCAGATTTAAAAAGAATAGAAAAGAAAAGCCCAGGGATTCTGCCAGTTGGCACATTGCCATTGTGGACATTCATATCTTGTTTGCTTAGTTCAAAGCCTTCAGTTCAGTCAATGGTAGAGGAAGAAGAAGACATATTGATTCAAGTAAAACAGAAGGTGTCTCAAGTTAGTCAGACAGAAGAAAAAATTCAAGTAAAAGAGAAGGTCTCTCGAGCTTGTCAGATAGAGGAAACTATTCAAGTAAAAGAGAACGTCTCTCGAACTAGTCAGACAGAGGAAAAAATTCAAGTAAAAGAGAAGGCCTCTAAAGCTAGTTAGACAGAGAAAGAAAGTGTAAAACAGTAAAAAACATCAGGGGAAATTTACAACAGGAGACTGCTACTAACACCTTTCTATCACCAGATGACATAAGTGTCCAACTAACAAGGCCACTTTCTTATGCTGGGAGGCCCCCAACTCCCGCAGTTGATAGTTAGGATCCTGAGACAAGATCTCAAATATTAACATGCCCTGTATTTGAGGGAGGAGGGCAGCGTGTTTACCATGCTTTAAATTTCAAAACAGTGAAGCAGCTAAAAGAGGCTGTAACAACCTATCGTCCTCAAGCACCCTTCAATGTAATCATGGTCGAATCCATTAACAACTTGAACATGAAGCCAGTGGATTGGGCTAATATGTGTAATGTTGTGCTAAATGGAGGACAATGCATGTTATGGAAGGTTGCCAATGAGGAATGTTGAAAGGAGACAGCTAGGCGAAATGCAGGAGCTGGTTATCCTCAGAGAAATCTAGATATGTTGTTAGGAAAAGGACCTTATGAAGATCAGCTGCAGCAAATTGCATATGATCATGGTGTATGTGCAGAAATTGGTGTAGATGCAATTAAGGCATGGAAGACTTTACAAGAACATGGAGGTTTACAAGGTCAATTATCTAAGGTAATACAAGGAGCTAATGAACCTTATGCTGAATTTGTAGATAGGCTTATTCAAAGAGCTACCAGAGTTTTTGGGAATACAGAACAAGCAATGCCATTACTAAAACAACTGGCTTATGAGCAAGCGAATCGTTGTTGCAGAGATATCATTAGACCATGGAAAAATGAAGATTTAAACACATTGATTTAATTATTTAGAGACATTAATGAACAAGAGCAAGTCATGGCAGCTGCAGTAAAACAGGCTTTAGTTGCCAGATACATTAATGAACAAGGGCAAATTGTGGCAGCTACAGTAAAACAGGCTTTAGATGCCAGACCAAGAACATGCTACCAATGTGAAGAAACAGGACATTTTAAAAGGAATTGGCCCATAGAAGGAGGGTTTAACAATATTAGGTATCAAAGGAGTAGAATACCAGGTATTTGGCCACAATGCCATAGAGGGAGACATTGGGCTAATGAGTGCTGTTCTCAAACCACCATAGAGGGTACTCAATTATCAAAAAATGAACAAGGACCAGGTGTTTATCCACGATATCATGGAGAAAGGCATTGGGCTCAATTGCCAAATAAATGGACAGGGGGTTCCAATGCTCCGGGGCCCCAAACCACAAATATACAGAGCACTGGAGGAACCCAGCAACCCCAACAGGGTAGTGCCCAGGACACATTGTCCATCAGATCCCTCATCAGACAAACCAGAGGGAGCACAGTGTTGGACATCTGTGCCTCTGCCAGATCAGTACTAACTCCAGAGATGGGAGTTCAAATCATTCCCACAGGGGTAAAAGGACCTCTTCCCAAAGGAACCATGGGCTTATTATTGGGATGCAGCTCTTCTACTCTAAAAGAACTTATGATAAGTCCTGGGGTGATTGATCCCGATTATGAAGGTGAAATAAAAATTATAGCCAGTTCTCCAAAGGACATATCAGTAATTTCACAAGGAGATAGAATAGCACAGTTACTAATAATACCCAGCCTATATGATAAATTTTCCAGTCGTACTGTAGAAAGATGTTCCAAGGGATTAGGCTCCACAGGTGTAGATTTGGCTATGCTTTCTTTAAATTTAGATTCTCGCCCCATGCTAAAACTAAATATTCAAGGGCATGAATTGAATGGGCTACTGGATACAGGTGCAGACATTAGCATCATCTCTCGTCAAGAATGGCAAAAACATTGGCCATTACAACAAGCCACTCAAACGCTTCGAGGCCTATAACTGGCGACTAATCCCCATAGAAGTAAAATGGTATTAGATAGGAATGATCCTAAAGGATGTGAAGGAACTATACAGCCATATGAATTGGATCATCCTCCCATAAATTTATGGGGACGAGATGTCCTAGATCAATTAGGTTTGACATTAACAAATAACATCAACCAAAATGCAGCCACTATTATGACTAGACAAGGTTTTAGGAAAGAAAAAAGATTAGAAAAACAAGAATAAGTCATAGCAGCACCAATACAAATACATCAAGGAACAGAGAGACATGGGTTGGATTTTCAGAAAGGGCCACTGAGACAATAAAAATTACCTGAAAATCAGAAAGACAGTATGGGTTCCTCAGTGGCCCCTGACTGAAGAAAAGATACAAGCAGTCCATGACCTGGTAAAACAACAATTAGCAGAAGGACATATACAACCGACTGTATATCCCCAAAATACTCCCATTTATGTCATCAAAAAGAAATCTGGTAAATGGAGACTATTGCAAGATTTTAGAGCCATTAATAATGAGATGGTTATTATGGGACCTGCTCAATCAGGGATTCCTCAATTGTCTGCTTTGCCAATAACCTGGTATGTTTTAGTTATAGATATTAAATATTGTTTTTTTTCAATTATAATTCATCCTAAGGATAGTCCAGGTTTTGCTTTTACTATCCCTGCACTGAATCATGAAGGTCCTGATCAGAGATATGAATGAAAAGTACTCCCTAAAGGGATGGCTAACAGCCCAACTATGTGTCATATTTATGTTAACAAAGTAATCCAGCCACTTAGAAATCAAAATTCTGAACACAAATATTTCACTATATGGATGATGTATTATTAGCACACAAAGCTAAAAACACATTGCTAGAAAGTTACGCCACACTTACAAACTTATTAAAAATTATAATGTAGAGATAGCAATAGATAAAGTACAATATAATTTTCCAATTAATTATTTAGGAGTTCTGTTATCCTCAACCATGGTCAGTCCACCAAAAATTCAAATACGAGTAGATCAACTCAAATCACATAACGACTTTCAAAAGTTATTAGGAGACATTAATTGGATAAGGCCTTATCTAGGTATACCAACAGGAGAGTTGGGACCTTTATTTGATATCCTAAAAGGTCTATCAGATAAAAATTCACCCTGCATGTTAACACCTGAAGCAAGAAAGGCAATAAAAATCAATGAAACATATATGGAAAATATGCATTTGGATAGAATTGATATAAGTTTGCCTTTATTATTTATTGTACTACCAACAAAAAATATTCCTACAGGAGTATTTTGGCAAGAAGGTCCATTATTATGGATACATTTATCTTATTCTCCTTACACTATTCTTACTAGGTATCCTGAGGCTTTAGGATAATTAATACTCAAAGGAATTAAAGCAGCAAAGGGAGTGTTTGGAATTTCTTCCAATAAAATTTTTACTCCATATACTCTGAATCAAATTGATGAGTTAGCTAATGAGTTAAATACTTGGGCAATAATCATGGTCCAATCTAATGTTTCATTTGATAACCACTTACCATCTAACCCTTTATTTTCTTTTTGGTCATCGCATCCTGTAATTTTTCCAAAATTGAGAAGAAAAACACTTATCATGAATGCTTCAAATATATTCACTGATGTATCAAATAATGGTACAGCAGCAATAGTTATACCTGATAAAACTTATAAATTTTTAGTACCCAAACAATCAGCTCAAAAGGTAGAGCTTAATGCAGTATTACAAGCTTTTGAGATATTTAAATATTCTGTATTTAATTTATTTTCCGATAGTCAGTATATAGTTAATGCTATAGTATCCCTTAAAGTTGCTGGTAAGATTTCTCCTTTCTCTACTGTTTTCTCTTTATTTTCCAATATAAAAAGTCTAATCTGGGACAGAAAAGATCTATTCTTTATAAGACATATCAGGGCACATCCAAAAAGAAGATGATTTGACTCAAGGCCTTATCAGCTGATATCCAAAATTCCAGTTTGACTATCCTTACATCTGAGATAGAACCAGGATGCTTTTTTCATTATCTATTTTATTATTGCCCTTTCCCACATTCTATTTTGTTTTTTGAGCTCATACAGACCTAGTTTAATGTTTTGCTGATCAGTTCTATTTTTTGACAAAAGAGTTTTTGAACATTGCAATGGAGATTTCACGTGTAAAAAGTTATAAGGCCTTTACTATTAGGTTATGTGTTGTATGTATTATATTATGTGTGCACACTTGTGTTTTGTGTTATATGTTTGAATGTTCGTATGTCCATATATGATATATGATGAGCGCTCATAAAAAAAATGGATCCAAATATTTTTTTATTCACATTATTTAAATGGTTTAATTTAAATTGGGTAAAGAGCTGTTGAGGTTTGTTTTAAAATTTGAAAAAAAGGAGGTTAACAGATCTGTTTCCTTTCTTTCACCTTTCCTTTTCATTATATTTAATAATTATCTTCAAGACAATGTAAATAGTTAAGAAAATTGTTTTCTTTCAGTGCCTTCTGGAATGTTACATAATTTTTCTTTAGCCATTATTGCCAAAATTCCTATCTTCATCCCAGTGCTGGTGAAATCAAAGATAAAACCAATCTACAGCTTCTGCAATAGCCATCACTGAAATGCTTGCGGAACTTGCCTAGAGACATTGAGAACTCTCCTGTATGCATTGTAAACTACCTGTTTGTGCAGCGACTTGTGGTAGTGTTCGGGTATATTTGCTGATGATGTCATCGGTGGTACAATTTTTCCAAAAGGAGCTGTCAATTGGCTTGGTGTATCTTCCTCTCTTTTGTGTGTCATTATCGTCCAGCTAATGTTTGGGGGCCATTAGAGGTGAGGCAAAGAACCTCACCACCCCCCGGTGGTACAAAGACCTCTCCACAGGTGTTGCTGTAAACTGGACCGGTAGTCAGTGATGGGTAAGATCCAATTGCAATGGTACCAACTTAACGGGTAAGGACCATATGTACTATTGGACAACCTAAGGCAGGCACTGTCCCTAAGCCACATGTGTGTTGTTTAAACAGAGAGGGGGAGATGTTGAGAGCCACATCCGAAGGGGCCCCAGCAAAATTCCAGAAGCCAGCAAACTTCCAGCTGCTGGCTGATGATTGGCTCACAGCAACATCTAGCTGATTGGCTCCTCTGCGGTGATGCTCATTGGGCTGTTTCCCTGCCCTTTCAGACCACGGAGTTGCTCATTAGGGGACTTATTTGGCTTTGCCCACATGACCTAGCCAATCGGCCTCAAGAGCAGGAGGATTGTGGGAGGTGGAGAGAGGCTTGTGTGGGAGGAAGAGGCTTTTGGGAAGCCAGTGGTGGCAGTTGGGGCTCTGAGGGTTTTTCCTGAGAGGCTGTTTTGTTTGGCGTGTGTGGTTTTAAAAATAAAGTTAGTTTCTTTTGACAAGTGGCTCCTGATTGTGCCCAGCAAGACTGCGGCATTATCCTAATATTTCTACAGTAACTGCCCCAGTTTAACAGCAATGCAAGTAGACTCTTATGGGACATGATTTGTATTTTGATGTTCATTTTTATTCAACACTGGTACATTACTATTTCTTCAGTTTATGCACATCAGAGGGTATATATTTCTTGCACAAGTTGGCAAATTTATAGGCATTTGTTTCACTTTCAATCACTTCCTGCTTCAGAACACATGCATTACTCCAGGTTTCTTAACTGGTCTATTCGTGAGACTTCTTTCCAAACATATTATTTCCGATTTTCTTTATAATTGTTTAAGCAAAACTCACACACCCTTCATGATAAACCATAACTATCATATCACAATTAGATGTATAACTGTTTGGAATGAATGATTGTATATCAATATAAGATTTCTTATATATTTTCTGATATCAATTCAATTCATGATTTAAAGTGGAACCAGTTATATTATTTATTCACAGTATGGTCTATTCATGCATTATCTATATTCATAGACACAGGGTACACCTCTTTGTACCCCCAATACTAATTTATACGTTTTCAAAATATTGCTCCCAGTAATAGAGGAAGAAATACTCATGTCACCTGATCTAAATATGCATGTTATCACAGTAATATTCTGGACGCAAAATGCAAAATTCACACGTGTGATTGTACCAAAGCCTAAATGGACACTGAACATGGATTACTAAAAACATCCATGTCCAGCTTGCATAACGCTCTCAAATGTCAATCCTATCGGTGACTACATATTTGTTTCTTCCTAATATATTCAACCTCAAAACTGTTGAAAATGTCTAATACTATCACTCACCCTGTACTTTGCCTGTTTTCCTAATGTCTCTATTGATATCGGCTTTCCTACATATTTTCCCCAGTTCATCATTGTGACTGACCCTTCACATGTGCTGACATTGATATTCACTCTCTAACCAAAACCCAATTGCTAAAGAACTTTTGGTACAAATACTAAATTCACCCTTGTTCCAAAATCTACTGACTATCTTCCTGATCCTATTGATTATCTCTGTTTGAGTGGATGTTCTCCTCTACATTCAATCATCCAAGGTACAAGTCCTATGGCATTGTATGTCGACTTATCTGAGACATGTGTGCAGAACGTAATTTAAAGCTATGTATCGCAATCAATTGCCCAATGCACTTCTGAGCTTCAAATCTCACCTAGATTTCTGTTTACATACTTATATTTCACCTCTGTATTCCTATAAATATTGCAGGTTCCCAATACCATTATTCATCCCACAGAATGATTCCTAAACCAAATCGATCCTGTTATTATCCCTAACCATACACTCTTGCCTCAATCTAACATTACAAAAGAGCAGGGACAGAGTTCATCTTACAATACAGGAATGTAGGGGATCTTACACCTGCTGAGAACCTCAAATTTCTATGCAGAAATGATCCCTGGAGAAGATGTAGGCAGCTATGAAGGACCTGAGAGAGCAAAAGCCATCTTCCATGGCAAACACCTTGTGATAACGAAGGGATGTGTATGAATCAGCCTCTCTTTTCTTAATGTAGAGAAGATGGACCAAACCAGACCTGCGTGGAGAGGTGTTCCCGGGAGGCCATTGTTGATATACCATTCAAACTTGTCAAAGTGTCACAGGAAGTAGGGGCAGCCTCCATCTCATGAGACCCATGAAAGCAACTGTTAGGACAAAGTGGTTGCCAAGGCAGTGATCTCATTCAGTTCCTGAAGGAGGTGACCTACCTAACTTCGTTGGTGATGTAACTCTCTGAAATTGGGATCCAAGAAGCCAGGCACCCAGAGCCAGTCCCAGTCCCAGTCCCAGTGGTCGAACTTGTTTGGATTTACCAAGGAAAGAGTCAGTCTTTCTTGGTACCTAATGATATGAGGATGGCCAAATGCCAGTAGAGCTCAGAAAAGGGGCCTTTCCCTAGATAGCAGGTATTGGCTCAATGCTGCCTGCTGACAACTTCGTAGAGTGGGCCAAGAAGAACAGATCTGAGACAGGCCAGGCCATTTTGGGGCAACATAGTATGGCCCACCAGTCAGAGGACACTCCAGATAGTCACAGAAATACTTGGGGGAAGGAGGTGCTTTTGTGGATGTGGATGTGAGTTTGTGGTTTTGTCTCATGTTCTGAAAATAGGTAGGAATGGTGGTTTGTATGGTTTGGAGTTGACTGTTTCTAGGAAGTCGTTTGGCAAGGCGAGTGTTTCTATGTCTGTGTATCCACTGTGTTCGTGGTTGTAGTCTTTAGAAAAGAGAATGCATCAATGGAGGTTTCCTGTCTAGTTGGAAGCTTCCCAGCATTCCTCCTGCCCACTTTATAAATGGACTGTGGCTTGCCTTATGGATGGGCAACACCTACTATCTTCCTAAGGTCCTCTACACATCTTGATTTCTGGCCTCTCTCCAGAATAGGCTCATGGTTTTGTGGCCAAGATATGTACCACCTCCAAAATCTGTTACATGGCCATGTAATGGATAGCTGAAGGGAATGGGAACATCTCAGAAAACTCAGATATCAGTGTAACCAGTAAAGTCTCAGTTTAAAAACCTTGCTTTGGCCCATTTGCTTACCTATGGTTATGTTGCCCTGAATGTCAGGAAGGTATTTGCCTCAGGCCACCCCTTTCTGAAGCCTGAAGAAAACATTTTTCAAATGGAAATGAATGGGCATCACCTGTGGATCTTTGCTTAATTGCTTTGGAAAGAGATGTGTCTGAATCAGCCTCTTGGCCCTGTGTGAGGTTGGGGCTTTGATTCTCAGAAGGTGATAGATCTTAAGAAAGATCCCATGTGTGCTTGGGTGTTCTATTGCCTCCAACTCACATAAAGGATTTATACCTGACAATCAGTAGGATTAAATTGGAGAATCAGAACAGTATTAACGGCAGGCCTATTTGATCACTCCTGGTTCACAGGAAGGGTGTCTAGGTCACCCTGACTTTAGGCAAATGAGGGGCAAGGGAGTTTATTTTGGAAACTGTCTTGGGCTTCGCCCCTCATGGAAAATTCCATTCAGAGGTTACGATGAGTGTCTATATGGAAGATGATGAGGGCCATGTGGCAGTGTTTTGGTTTTAATTGTGGTCATTTGTGTGCTGGTTGGAAGAGATGACTGGGTACACCTGGACCTGAACTCTGGTGTGATTCCCCTTAGAGACTGAGTTCTGGAACTGACTTCAGGGAAGTATTGCCATTAATTTTGGTGGGATTTTAGGAGGCCACTCATGAGAGTCGCCCTTGGAAACTGAGATCTAGTCTCAGGGTGTCTTTCCACAGTGCACTGGGAATCTCCACCAGGATATAAGACGATTTTATTCTGAAAGACTTGGCAACCATAGTAAACAGTCAAAACACATATTGAACTCACATTGAGTAGACATCAATGGGTCAGGCTTCATGTGACATTTTGGCCACTCGTTGGGAAGCGTTGCCTTTTAGAGTTCTCCAGAGCTTTCATCCTCACCATTTAATGGTTCCTGAATGAATTGAAAAACCAGTGCATCCAACTTGATACTTGAAAAATGGCTAGATAAATACCATGAAATTTTTGAAATTCCCATGACCAGGTGGCACTGGAGAACCTTTGGATGTCCTGTTGCTGATCATGAGTGTACCAGACAGTGCCTTGAATCACTGGGTTTCATGAAAATGGTGTAGAACAGAGATGCCAGTAAGTTGGAATTTGCTGAGTAGTGGGCCTAGAACAGTGGTGAGCAGGTGTGTGATTAAACATCTGTGTTGGTGTCATGTGGATTGGCCATTGGCTTCCAAATGGCTTTTGACTGACATGGTGCAGCCAGCAGACCCTTGCATGTAAAGGCATCTTGTTATATGGAGAGGTTTCAGGGCAATGTTCAGAATCAAGTTGCTAGGGACAAGGGGGAAGTCTATGTTGGATATATGACTGGTTGGTGCATTCTCCTGGCAGACCCTGACCCACCACACATGACAGAACTCCCTCCAGCACTGTGTCCCAGTTGAACTACTTGTATTTCGTGAAGCAAACACCAAACTCCCATTGCAGCAGCTAGAAAGACCATGAAAAATGGAGGATGACCACATGGCTTCAGAGTCCACACAGGAAGACACTTAGCCCCCATTGGCCACAGTTTACATACAAAGAGAGAATTCTGCACTACTGCCTCATGTTCATTAAAGAATAAGAAAACATGTGCTCCAGGTTACATAGATGCAGACCCAGCTTTGATGGTCTCACTGCAAAGGAAGCTAAAGCTCCTGACTACAACATATATATCCAGTGCCCAAACTCAGAGGCAGTTTCTCATAAGTCTTCCGGTCAGCAGAGCACCATGTTTGTGAAGTGTTTACCCTGTCCCTTACTTTTGGAAACTCTTCTACCACCCCCAAAGTTGTGAACTCCTGAGCATATTCCATTCCAGATAAGTATTTATAGATTTTCTAACTCTTCTCCTCTAATTGTGTCTAACTTGGGGCGAAGGTAATGTCAAGGCATTGTTCTTGATGAGAGTGGGATGATTATTTTAGCACATATTTGCATAAACATTGGATTGATTTTCCTAATTTTCATTCGAAATACTGAATCACTCCCACTAACCCATACCCTACTAGACTCTATATTCTGACTCCTAATCCTAATATAATGGAGAAAAATAACCCAAAATGAATAGACATACAAGCATTTCAGAGGAGGCATGGTGTATAATTGGACTTGCCTTTTGCATTATGTAGAATTGGAGTTATAAATCTAGTCAATTTTTTGTTGAAATAGTTCTCCATGTGTTTTTTTAACTTTTGTTGTTTGTTGTTCAAAACATTATATAGTTCTTGATATATCATATTTCACACTTTGATTCAAGTGAGTTATGAACTCCCATTTTTATCCAGTATATAGTTTGCAAAATCATATCAGTTACGCATCCATTGATTTACATATTGCCATACTAGTGTCTGTTGTATTTTGCTGCCTTTCCTATCCTCTACTATCCCCCCTCCCCTCCCCTCCCCTCCCATCTTCTCTCTCTACCCCCTATACTGTAATTTATTTTCCCCCTTGTATTTTTCCCTTTCCCCTCACTTCCTCTTGTCCGTAATTTTGTATAACCCTGAGGGTTTTCTTCCATTTCCATGTAATTTCCCTTCTCTCTCCCTTTCCCTCCTACCTCTCATCCCAGTTTAATGTTAATCTTCTTCTCATGCTCTTTATCCCTACTCTGTTCTTAGTTACTCTCCTTATATCAAAGAAGACATTTGGCATTTGATTTTTAGGGATTGGCTTCCTTCACTTAGCATAATCTGCTCTAATGCCATTCATTTCCCTGCAAATTCTATGATTTTGCCATTTTTTAATGCTGAGTTAAACTCCATTGTGGCCTCTGGCGTGCGCCCAGGTTTCCATTCCTGTCTTCCTGTTTGTTAATTTCTGGCCTATTTATTGTTGTGACCAGGACCTTAGTCAATGCCTTAGTCTGTCTTTTGCATCTCTCATCTTCCCTTTGCTCCCTTTCTTTCTCTTTGTTTCTCTCATATAGTATACTTTCTCGGCTTCTCTGACTAAATCTCCCAAAGTCATATCTTGTGATCCCTCTAAGAGTTGTAACTTTCTTTTAATATCCAGGGCAGCTTGCCCAATGAAGGCCATCATGACAGATGCCTTTTGATCCTCTGCCTGAGGATCAATAGGGGCTCGAGCCTTTGACTGAGGGGGAAACCTGTCCTCAGGGAAGACTTAAAAAAGCGGAGCTTGCGATTGCCTCAGCAGACACCACCGAAAGACAGATCCAGGAGGAGAGTGGGGATGACACATGGTGAGTGACCCACCATGGGACAAGCAGTTTCGTCACATGATTTGTTTTTGTCAGGCCTCAAGGAGGCCCTCAAGACATAGGGGGCACATGTTAAGAAAAAGGACTTAAAATTATTCTTTTCATACATAGGAGAATTGTGTCCATGGTTTCCCCCTGAAGGGTCCATTGATGGTAGAAAATGGCTTAGAGTAGGAGACTGTTTAAACCATTTTTTTTGTTGTTGTTGAAGAAAAAGTCCTAGAACAAAGGTATATTAGACCTTTTGTAGACATTAATATTTTATTAGATTTTTAAACACCTAGAACAATTTGTAAGTTTAAATTTAAAGACATTTATATTTATCTGTTTATCCAATTTAAATCGAACCATTTAAATCACGTGAATTAAAGATCTTTGGATCCACTTTGAAATAGTAAGCTTGCCTTAATTTGATTTTAATTGGAGTCAGTGGTCTTTTCTTGCATCCTGGTGTAATATTTTGTAGTTTCCCATCGAGATGACCCTGCCCCAATAGATCACAAGACCAGACTACTGGAAATTCTGAAGCTGGCCTTCCCTCCAGGGCTCCGGCATGAAGAGGCAATTTCCAAGGCCTTGGTGTGAGATTTTGGTCCAGGGAGCACTGCAGTGAACCACCGCCCTAAAACTATTAGCAAGCACATGGTGGAGGAGGCCTCCATAGGTAACTGGCGCCTATATAACATCTGATATCCGGTTAAGGGAGATCTCTTCTGATGACAGAGTGGTGTCCTGGGGAGACACACATATACTCCTGTCTGGTACAGTAACGAGAATCATTCTGTCCTCTCTTATGTTCTGTAGGGAATTCCTCTGAAAGCATAGAGAGGTGCCAATGGGCACGCAGGAGCTCCTATCCCAGAGCTTTAGCAAGACGTTGCATAGTTCCTCTGTTTTTCTGTTTCTGCACTGGTTTTCTGTTTTTTTGTGTGTTTTGTTCTGTGTTTCATATGTTTTTTTTTATTTTGGTTTGTTTTAGTGTGTTTTGTTGTGTGATTTCTGTGGTAAAACTTAACTGAAAATGGGTAATAAAGCAAGTAAACTGACACCCATTTGGACTGTGTTTTAAAGAACTGTGATGAACTTTAATACCCTTTGTTAAGCAGGATGAGAGAAACCCCTAGCTGGCTGCCTGGAGCACACCCACTGCAGAGGGCAATGCCTGCTGGGGACCTAAGAACTGAGTATCTCCCAGGTTAACACGTGAAACTCCTTAAAACCCCTTGTCCCTTCAGATCGATAGAATCACAACCATTGGGCAGAGACCCCTGTTTTTCTCCTTTGTTAGCAAAGCAGTAAATCTCCATTTTTCTTTTTCTCAAACCCTGTCCTCATTATTAAATTGGTATTAATTGGCTTCAAAATCAGAAACCAAACTTTAAGTTACAATTTTTGGTACCCCCCACACCCCGGAACTCTTTGAGAGCTGACTACTGAAATGTTAGGAGATGGAGCGTGCTTGGGGTGGAACCAAACAAGAGGAGCTAATCCTGTAAGTGAAAGGAGGGACTGAGGGACTTCCAGCAGCTGCCCAAGCCCTGTTGCTTCAGAGAATTACCTACTTCCTTCCCTGCACTGTAAGGATTTTGCCATCTCTGCTTTCTTAAAAAAGAGAAAAAGAAAAAGGGGACACTAAATACAGTAAAGTCACCATGGAGACCCTTGATTTTACATTTCAGGTTGTCCCTCTGTGAAAACATCTGGTTACCTTGTGGGAAAATCTATGGTGCCACTGGTGTAGGAGATTTTTCTCTTATCTGCTCTGGTTTAAAGGCTTCTGTCTGTAAGCCATAGTCTGGAGCTCCTTTCAGTCTGTCTTGTGTCTTTGTTTCTGGCCCTTTAAGACATGTGCAATAATGTGTTGATATTATAAATCATTTCTTGGGAATGATCTTAGCTGAATGTGTATCTAAATGATGATGTTTTATTGTAACAATCTGGCATCTGAATGGGTTTTTGAAGCATTGCACAATCTTGCAGTTAAAAGTCGGGTTTAGGAAATTGTTTAGTTTATGATTTCAGATAATTCATGCCAGAGAACTTAAATACTTAGGATGGAAAACTAGAGAACTCTACTTCCAAGTTGGCAAGTAACTTCCCAATCATTCAGGCTTTTTTTTCACCAATTTTTAATTGGGTAGCCTGGGAAAATGTCACTGTGTCTACCAGTGCATTAATTTGGACAAGGATAGTAAATCATAGTATGGTATCTGTTGACAAAACAAGATATAAAGATGTAAAATTTTGTAAACTGTGTCTTAAACTTGTATCATAAAATTTTGTGAATTTTGTCTTAAAATTGTATTATAATTTTCAACATCTGAACCTGAAAATTATGGTTGAAATGCCTTAGGCCTGAGGTGTCTGCTCAGAATAGCAGCTTTTTCCTGCTCCTTCCAGACCTCAGCCAGGACTTATGTTGAATGGCAAATGAAAGAGGCCTGCAAGCTCAGTAGGAGAGTGATCTGAGGCCTAAAAAAAATTAAATTGTATGGTATTTACTAATTAATGGCCAGTCAATTTTTCTAGGACTCTTATTTTTTCCTTAGATTCTTTATTTTTTTTTTTGAGCTCATGATTTTGATCCTAAAGACCTAGGATGATGTTTTTCTGACCAGTTCTATCTTTGACTAACTGTGTAGTTTTTGAAACATTGCAATGGATATTTCACCTGGAAAAGCTACAAGGCCTTTACTATTATTATGTGTGCACAATTTTGGTATGTGTTGTATGTCTATATATTCATTTGTCCGTATATCATATATATGATACACAAATTAACATTTATAAAGAGCACTCATTAAAACAAAAACGCTCATAAAAACAAATTTTAAAAAGTGGATCCAAAGATCTTTAATTCAAGTGATTTAAATAGTTGAATTTAAATTGGATAAAGAGATAAAAATAAATGTCTTTAAATTTAAGCTTACAAGTTTTTCTAGGTGTTCAAAAATCTAATAAAATATTAATGTCTACAAATGTTCTAATATGCCTTGGTTCTAAGACTTTTCCTTCAACAAAAAAATGGTTTACACTGTTCAATATATTTGTCTAATATATTGATAAATAAGTAAAGTAAATTTGATATGGGATTACTCATTCATGAGTACTTTTGTTAGATATCTGATTGATTTACTAAGGTCTGTATAAGTTTGTACTAATGTCTGTATAAGATTGTAATAATCAGTCATGTGTTAAAGAGACAAAAATTTCTTAAAACATAAGTTTACCCATAACATTGTGTTTATTAAGTTTTATTTTTTCTAGAGCAAGCAACCATAAAAATTAAACAACTGATTAAATAAGAACTGTTATTTTAGAGCACTGTACTGCCATTTATTTAAAAGCTAAACTTGGTTAATGTAGAAACTTCAATGTAATTGTGATGCTATTAATGTCCTCATATCTTTCAGGTATACGAATCTGTAAGGTAGAAACTTTCAAAGAGCATTATTTCAAGCTGGTGTTCTGAAGTTGTATGGTAAAAAAATATATTGGGCATTCATTTACTTCTTATCAATAAGATATGTAAAGTTGTATGTTACTTTTTACATTAAGGAACAATTTAAATGTATTTTTATGTTAATGAGAGTCTAATCTATATAAAGGTTAAAAACTTTCAGCCTTTCTTAAATTCATGTTTTAAATGTGATATCACATGGTGTTAACTAATGTTCATGTGACCTCAAATAATATATGTAATCTTTGTAAAATGATATTTAAAAAAACAAAGATCATCTTTAGAAGTAAAACACTTAAGTTTTATAAAGAGCCCTGCCTTACCTGAGATAAGGCTCTGTGTCCCATCTTACTATATGTGAGAATGACTACGAAAGCAGTAGGTCAGATATTATTTCATTTAAAGTTATGTTCAAAAGTTGTTTTTTTTTCTGTCAAGATTTCTAGGATCTCAAACAGGGGATATAATGTATAACTCAGCTTAAAACTTCAGGGTAGCTATTACACGAACTAAGTATTTTTACTCTTGTTAAAAAATTTTATTTTGTAATTTCCTTATAAGTGATCTAAAGATTCCTTGTTAGTGTTTTACAGAAGTGTTGCTTTAAGAACACAACATGGGTTAATTTAAGATAATAAGTCATCACCTACAAGACAGACAGAATAATACAGATCCCAGTTAATAAAAAAGATAAATAATTATAAAGTTATAGACATTAAAGCCCAGTACTCTTAATATAAGGCTGTTAAAATTTATTTGCTGGATGATTAAGATTAGGATTTATATTAAAGTTACATGAAAAGGGACAAGAAAACCAATATTTGGCTCTTGCCCTCTGAGTCAGTCTGAATCCAGGGAACAAGGGACTTCTCAAAGACCTTTGCAACTCTGGGCCTCATATCTTCCCAATTAGGGAGATTAATGAGACCCCTGGAGAACAGAAAGCCAATCAGTGCATTTGCTAAGAAGAGGAGAGTCATCAGAGAAGGGAGACATCCCTGATGCTTCCAAGGGTAGCCACATGGTAAAGCAAGACCTGGACCCACCTAGTGCAAATGGCACTAGCAGAACTGAGAAGCTGCTCTCAAGTTTCCCCAGGAATGACTCCCATAAAAGCTCAGCTGACTGTTAACAATAGATAGAAACAAAAGTCAGTTTGACTGTTTCATGATAAACACTTAGGAAAGACAGTTAAAACCAAAATACAGCCATTCCTGGGCATTTTAAATAATATTAATAATAATAATAATAATTTTTTATACACATTATGTTAGCCTCCCAAAATAAGTAAGACTGGAGGCTACAAAGAAGGATTCCCAGAAAGGAATGCCTGATAACTATAAAAAGAGACTATCAAGAGGAGCTGCCAGAGGCAGAAATTTTTAGTTTAAGGCCTACAGATATTCCTAACCTACAGGTAGGGTTGGTGTTTGCTAGTACGATTATCCAGCCCTGAGTAACAGAATTAAAGGTTTCTCTATTACAAACAGAGGTCATACTAGTAAAATGATTTTGCAAGATCAGATGATATTAAATCATTAAACTGTATCTTATGGAGAGGGATAACTGTAACACTAAATGTTAAATATTAAGTTGACAGTCCTGATAACTGGGAATATTAAAGCCTGCTGAGGGAACTTCTATACAGTGACATGTTCCAGCTGCTGCAACATTTTTTCAGTACTCATGGTTCTTGTTTCTCACACAGAAGAACCCATCCCCAGATGAATTTACAACCTGTTCTTCCCCAACCAGACTTCAAAACGAACTGATTTCTAAAAGGCAACTCATGTTCCTCAACTGACTTCTAAAAAGCAACTCATGTCCCTTATACTGTGCCCACTCACGTCACTCTCTCTCAGCTCAGAAGAAGCCAAAATGAGTGACGCCTCTCGTCTTACAACTATGGAGCCAAAAATAAATAGAATATCAATATAAGTAATTAATTAAGTCAGGTAAAACCAGGAATCCAATTTTGGGTGAGTTCTAAAAATTTGGAGACTGTTACCTGAGGGATTAAAATTCCCTCATTGCTCTTTCCCTACCCTATCAAAAATTTGGAAGGGACACATTAAAAAAGGGGGAATGATTTGCATTTCTCTGACTGCTAGAGATGGTGAGCATTTTTTCATATACTTGTTGATTGATTGTATGTCCTCCTCTGAGAAATTTCTGTTCAGGTCCTTGGCCCATTTGTTGATTGGGTTATTCGTTATCTCATTGTCTAATTTTTTTAGTTCTTTGTATATTCTGAATATTAGCGCTCTGTCTGAAGTGTGAGGAGTAAAGATTTGTTCCCAGGACGTAGGCTCCCTATTTACCTCTCTTATTGTTTCTTTTGCTGAGAAAAAACTTTTTAGTTTGAGTAAGTCCCTTTTGTTGATTCTAGTTATTAACTGTTGTGCTATGGGTGTCCTATTGAGGAATTTGGAGCCCGACCCCACAGTATGTAGATCATAGCCAACTTTTTCTTCTATCAAATGCCATGTCTCTGATTTGATATCAAGTTCCTTGATCCACTTTGAGTTAACTTTTGTGCATGGCGAGAGTAAGGGATTCAGTTTCATTTTGTTGCAAATCTCACTCCAGTAAGATTGGCAGCCATTAGGAAGTCAAACAGCAACAAGTGCTGGCGAGGATGTGGGGAAAAGGGTACTCTTGTACATTGCTGGTGGGACTGAAAATTGGTGCGGCCAATTTGGAAAGCAGTATGGAGATTTCTTGGAAAGCTCGGAATGGAACCACCATTTGATCCAGCTTTTCCCCTACTCGGTCTATTCCCTAAAGACCTAAAAAGAGCACACAATAGGGACACTGCTACATCCATGTTCATAGCAGCACAATTCACAATAGCAAGACTGTGGAACCAACCTAGATGCCCTTCAATAGACGAATGGATAAAAAAAATGTGGCATTTATACACAATGGAGTATTACTCTGCATTAAGAAATGACAAAATCATAGAATTTGGAGGGAAATGGATGGCATTAGAGCAGATTATGCTAAGTGAAGCTAGCCAATCCCTTAAAAACAAATGCCAAATGTCTTCTTTGATATAAGGAGAGTAACTAAGAACAGAGTAGGGACGAAGAGCATGAGAAGAAGATTAACATTAAACAGGGATGAGAGGTGAAAGGGAAAGGGAGAGAGAAGGGAAATTGCATGTAAATGGAAGGAGACCCTCAGGGGTATACAAAATTACATAAAAGAGGAAGTGAGGGGAAAGGAGAAAAATTTAAGGGGGAGAAATGAACTACAGTAGAGGGGGTAGAGAGAGAAGAGGGGAGGGGAGGGGGGAGGGGGGATAGTAGAGGATAGGAAAGGCAGCAGAATACAACAGACACCATAATGGCAATATGTAAATCAATGGTTCTGCAACTGATGTGATTTTGCAATCTGTATATGGGGTAAAAATGGGAGCTCATATCCCACTTGAATCAAAGTGTGAATTATGATATATCAAGAACTATGTAATGTTTTGAACAACCTTCAATAAAAATTAATTTAAAAAATATTAAAAAGCAAAAAAAAAATGGGGGGGGAATGATAAACCCAACCTGATCATTTATTAAAATTGGGAGCCATCTTGCCACAAAGTCATGAAAAGATAATTTTGCTTTCCTATAAATTACTGCAAATTCTGAATCTGCTTGGAATGCCTGTCCGTGCCTTGAACTCACCCATGCCTGGCTCTCTGACCAGATAGCAGCCCTCTCTGAAAATTTAGTGACACCTCATAAATATTGGCCTTCTCTGGCCAGACAACGACTCTCGTGAGTCTCTAATGGTCCTCATAAATTCTGATGATGGGGCCAGCAAAAAAAAAAATTGTAAACTAGCAATAGCGTGATGCTTCTCCGAGTTCTGTTATCTGTAACCCCCCTTTTGTGTAACTTACTGGACTATAAAGCTGGGCTGTAGGAAAGGTGGGGTTGCTGTCTTGTTTCTGCCATTTTGAGAGGGATAGGCAGCTCAGCCAGTGGAAAAATAATAAGCTTGCTTTAATTTGATTTTAATTGGAGTCAGTGGTCTTTTCTCCTGTCCTGGTCAAACAGGTAAACACTCCACAAACATGGAGCTCTGCCGGCCTAAAACTTATTGAGAAACTCTCCCTGACCTTGGGCACTTGAAATATATGTTGTTGTCAGGAGCTTTAGCTTCTTTGTAGTGAGACCATCAGAGCTGGGTCTGCATCTATGTGACCTGGAGGACATGGTTTCTTATTTTCCAATGAACATGAGGCAGGAGTGCAGAATTCTCTCTTTGTAGGGAAACTGTTGTCACTGAAGGCTAAGTGTCTCCCCATGTGGTATGTGAAGCCATTTGCGCATCTTCCACATTTCATGGTGTTTCTTGCTGCTGCACTGGGGGTTTAGTATTTGCTTCATGAAATACAAGGAGATCAACAGGGACTCAGTGCTGGAGGGATTTCTCACACGTGTGGTGGGTCAGGGTCTCCAGGAGAATCCACCAATGAGGCTTATATCCCACATAGCTTGCCCCCTCAACCATTGCAACCTGATTCTGAACACGGCCCTGAAACCTCTAAATATAACAAGATGCCTTTATATGAAGAGATCAGACAAATATGGATTACTTGCTGCACCATGTCTGCCACAAGACATTTGGAAGTCAATGGCAGATCCAAATGGCCCCACCAGAGATATTTTATGACACAACTGCACACCACAGCTCTGGGTCACTACTCAGCAGGCGCCAACATACAGGATTCTTTCTTCTACACCATTTTCATGAAACCCAGTCAATCAAGGCACTCTCTGGTACACTCATGATCAGCAACTGGACATCCAAATGTTCTTCAGTGCCACTTGGTCATAAGAATTTCAAAAATTTCATGGTATTTATCTAGCCATTTTTCAAGGATGAAGTTGGATGCACTGTGAGTTTCAATTCTTTCAGGAACCATTAAATGGTGAGGAATTTCATTTCAATGAAAGCTCTGGAGGACTCTCACAGGCAAGGCTTCCCATGGAGTGGCCAAAAGGTCACATGAAGCCAGGCCCATTGAGGTCTACAATGCTAGGTCCATGTGTGTTTTGAATCTCAACTATGGTTGCCAAGTCTTTCAGAATAAAATCATGTGATATCGTAGCTGAGATTCCCAGTGTTCTGTGGAGAGCCACCTGGGCCTATATCTCAGTTTCCAATGGGGACTCTCATGCGTGGCCTCCTGAAATCCCAACACAATTCATGGCAATTCTTCTCTGAGGTCAGGTCCAGAACGCAGTCTCTAAGGGGAATCACACCAAAGTTCAAGCCATGGTGGACACAGTTATGTCTTCCAACTGCCACACAAATGACCACAATTAAAACCAAAACACTTTCACATAGCCCTCGTCTTCTTCCATGTAGACACTCATCAAATCCTCTGGCTGGACGTTTCCAAAAGGGGTGAAGTCCAAGACCCTGTCCAAAATATGCTCCCTCGCCCCTATGTTGCCTAAGGTCAGTGTGGCCTAAACACCTTTCCTGTGAACCAGGAGTGATCAAATAGGCCTGACCTTATTACTGCTCCACTTCTCCAATTTGAGGCCTACTGACTGCCAGGTATAAATTCTTTATATGAATGGGAGTCATGAAAAAACCCAAGCATCTATGGTCTAGCCTTTGCAGGCCAGGATGGAGGTCAGGAACCTTACAGAAGATGGCGAGAGACTTCATACACAATGACTGCAATTTTGACCATTTTGTATTTGTAGCACACATGGAATCTTACCTTAGATCCATCAGGTGTTAAGAATCTAAGCAGCAGCCTCACACAGGTTCACGAGGCTGATTCAGACACATCCCTTTTGGAAGCAATTAAGCAAAGAGCCACAGGTGATGCCCATTTATTTCCATTTGAAAACTGTTTTCTTAAGGCTTCACAAAGGGGTGGCCTGAGGCAAAGACCTTCCTGACATTCAGGGCAATGAAGCAATAGGTAAGCAAATGGCCCAAAGCAAGGATTCTCCACTGAGACTTTACTGGTCACATTGATATCTGAGTTTTCTGAGATCCTCCCATTCCCTTCAGTTATCATGTACATGGCCATGTTACAGTGCTTGGAGGTGGTACATATCTTGGACACAAAACCATGAGCCAATTCTTGAGAGTGGCCAGAATTCAGGAAGAAAACAGAAACGTAGTAAGATAGTAGGTGTTGCCCATCCATAAGGCAAGTCACAGTCCATGCGTTAATTGGGCAGGATGAATGCTGGGAAGCTTTCTACAAGACAGGAAACATCCATTGATGCATTTTCTTTTCTAATGTCTACAACCACGGACACAGTGGGAGAAACAGACATAGAAACACTCGCCTTGTCAAACAATTTACTAGAAAAAGTCCATTCCAATCCAAACAAACCACCTTTCCTACCTATTCTCAGAACATGAGACAAAACCACACACTCACACCCACACCCACAAAGGCACCTCCTTCCCCCAAGTAGGTTTGTAACTATCCAGAGTGTCCTTTGACTGGTGGGTCATACTATGTTCCCCTGATATGGCCTATCCATTCTCAGATCTGGTCTCCTTGGCCAACTCTGTGACGTTGTCAGGAGCATGTGGAGAGCCACTACCTACTTTCTCAGGAAAGGTCCCTGGCATGTGGCCATCCTCACATCAGTAGGTACCAAGAAAGACTGATTCTGTCCTTAGTAACACCAAACAAGTGAGCCCACTGGGACTGGGACTTGGATTGGCTCTCAGTGCCTGGCTTCCTGGATCCCAAGTTTAAAGTGTTCCATCACCAAGGAAGTGAGGTAGGTTACTTCCTTCAGGAATTTAATGAGGTCACTGCCTTGGCAAACACATTGTCCTAACAGTTGCTTCCAATGGTTCCATGAGATGGAGGCTGCCCCTACTTCCTGTGACATTTTCACAAGTTAGAATGATATATAAATCAAAGGCACCAAGAAACAGCGCTCCACAAAGGCCTGGTTTGGTCCGTCTCCTGTACATTAAGAGAGAGGCTGATTCAGCCACATCCCTTCATCCTGACCAGGTTTTTTGGCAATGGAAGATGACTTTTGCTCTCTCAGGTCCTTCATAGCTGCCTACATCTTCTTCAGGGATCATTTCTGCATGGACCTTTGAGGTTCTCAGCAAGTGGAAGATCCCCTACATCCCTATATTTTAAGGCCAACTCTGTCCCTGCTCTTCTCTAAAGTTAGATTGAGAGATCACTGTGTGGTTACGTTTAATAACAGTTTCGATTTGGGTTAGGAATCATTCTGCAGGATGAATAATGGTATTGGGAATCTGTGATATTTATAAGAATATAGATGTGAGTTAAAATTATGGAAACAGAAATCTAGGTAAGATTTGCATCCCAGAAGGGCATTGAGACCTTCATTGGGATACTTAGCAATGTTATACTTTCTGCACAAATGTCTCAGATAAATCCATACACAATGGCATAGGACGTTGTACCTTGGATGATTGAATGTCGAAGAGAACCTCCAGTCAAAAAGGGATAGTCGGTGGAATTAGGAAGATAGTCAGTAGGTTTAGAAAGAAGGGTGAGAATAAGATTTGGAAAAAAGTTCTTTACCAATAGGGTTTCGGTTAGAGAGTGAATATTAATGTCAGCCCATGTTAAGTGTCAGTCACAATAATGAATTTGGGAAAATATGTAGGAAAGGAGGTATCAATAGAGACCTTAGGAAATCAGGCAAATTATTAAGTGAGTCATAGGATTAGGCATTTTCAACAGGGTTGAGGTTGAATATATAACCTTAGGAAGAAAGAAATATGTAGTCACCAATAGAATTGACATTTGAGAGCATTAGGCAACCTGGACATGAATGTTTTTAGTAATTCATGCTCACTTTCCATTTAGGCTTTGTTGAAAATAAATAAAATAGGTACTTGTCTCTTCCTGTTTTTCTGTATGCTTAAGAAAACACTCTTGAAATCTTGAAAACTTTTTGCTAATCTTGTTCCCAGAATGTGCTGTCCCCAACTGCCAAACTGCAGAATGTACACCCTCACCCGTTTACATGCAAACCGCCCACTTGCCCTGACCCATCAATAAACTTCCCTCCCTGCCCTCTTCAAGAAAAGTATATAAGCTCTGCTTAAGCTGTTCTCAGTGCTCTCTGCTCTATTCAAGTGAGGTCTGAGCCCCAGAATTTTGGGTGCTTTGCTGTTGCATGAGACAGTGTCTTGGTGGTCTCTTCCTCCAATGGTCGCCTGACCATTACATCTGAGGGCCCCAGCGAGTTCCAGCAGCGTTGGACGAGAGACCCCCAATAGGCTCATCTCAGGTTAAGTAAGGCGCCACTTTCTTGTTTCAGGTTTCAGGTTAGGGATGGGCAAAATGGCTATTGGTGATGAGCATGAGCTCTCTCTGACGGTGGCTGACAGAAGTGTCACAGAGCCACAGGCCACGTCTCTGGGGGACGCCCCAGAGAACTCGGGAAACCGAGTAACAATAGTCTCCTAAACTCAGTGATATTTTGTTTTGGATTCGGTATTGTCAGCCCATCAGGTTTTCCTGGCTACTCAGTCCTGTTCTCAGTATTGGACCTCCATTGCCTGTCTTTATTGTCTTGTCTTGTCTGTGTCATGTGTCATTGCTTTCACTATTTGTGTATCTTTCATATGGGACAGAACACTTCAATGCCTCTGTCCCTGAACCTTGATCACTGGACCAAAGTCTGCTTAAAGGCTCAGAATCTTCTTTTTTTCAGTAAAACGTCAGATCTGGAAGACTCTATGTGTCTCAGAATGACCCACCTTTGGAGTCGGATGGCCCCCAGAAGGATCTTTCTACTTCACACTAATTCAAAAACTCAGAGATATTGTCTTTCAGCCGGGGCCACATAGCCATCCAGATCAACAGCAATATATCTTTAGTTTGCAGGACCTCTGCAAATCTCCTCTTCCATGGTTGAAGCCTTTCCTTGTCCCTGTCCCCGCTCCTACTGGTTCTCCCACTTTTCTATCTCTCAAACCCTCTGCTCCCCCTCCTCCACCCTCTGTTGTCCCTGAGTCTCAAGACTCTACTGGACTCTCTTCCCCCTCCTTATGCCCTGCCCTTGTCCTCCAACCCCAAACACCCTCTAAGTGATTCCCCTGCTGCTGACTCAGACTCTCCACCATTGGAGGAATATAGGCCAGCCCAGCGCCCTCCAGGTGACTACCCCACGGCACACACAGCCCCTCCTTCCTTGGAGGTAGCTGGCCCGGCCAAAAGAACACAAAGTACTCGCTGGGGGGGTTAAACTTTGAAGTGGATACAGGGTAAGTATACTCAGCCCTTAAGGCCCCATTGGGCCATCTATCAAACAAAAAGGACTCTAGTTCAAGGGGCTAATGGGAGTAAATATGGGGCTTAGACAACTAAGAGGACCATGGACCTGGGGAAAGAAAAAATCCATCACTCGTTCCTAGTAATCCCAGAATGCCCGACCCCATTGATGGGCACACATCTGCTCAAAAAGCTCCAGGCCAGAATAACTTTTAACCCTGAAGGCCCCCAAGTGAAATTTCTAAATTTTTCAGTAAAAACTCCTATAGTCACGGCTTTTACTATGTCAGTAGAAGATGAACATCAACTTGTCAAACCCCCCAAGACTGATCAAACAGGCAAGCTACCCCGGAAATGGATAACAGATTACGCAGATGCCTAGGAAAAAAACTGCTGGGTTACACGTAGCCGTGAAACATCCTCCAATAACAGTGGAGTTAAAAACTTCAGCCCCCCCATCAATGTCAAAAAATATCCTCTGAGCAAAAAAGCTAAAGATGGGATAAGGCCCCATATTCAGAAATATCTGGCCTTAAGGGTCCTAAGGCCCTGTCATTTGAACTGGAACACTGCCCTGTTACCAGTATAAAAATCCAGGAACCGGGGACTATCGCACCGTTCAAGACCAAAGAGAGATCTACAACAGAGTGCAGGACATTCACCCCACAGTACATAATCTGTACAATCTGCTTAGCACTCTGAACCATGAGCGGAAATGGTATACTGTTCTGGACTTAAAAGATGCTTTCTTTTGCTTGCCTCTGCATAAAGATAGTCAGTTGCTATTTGATTTTGAGTGGGTAGACCCAGAAACCGGGACGTCTGGTCAACTAACATGGACTAGACTCCCACAGGGGTTCAAAAACTTCCCCACTCTCTTTGATGAAGCCCTCCACAGAGACCCCAACAACTTCAGAACTATGCACCCTGACGTCACCCTGCTTCAATATGTCGATGACCTGCAACTGGCAGCCAACACCAAGAAAAACTGTGAGTCTGGAACCCAATTATTATTATACGAGCTTGCTCAACTCTGGTATAGTGCTTCTGCCAAAAAAGCCCAAATTTGCCAGCAAGAAGTAATCTTCCTGGACTATTCCCTTAGGGGCAGTAAGCGATGGCTCACTGAGACCAGAAAACAATCCATTGAGCAGATACCACCCCCATCTAACAGCAGACAACTCAGAGAGTTTCTTGGGACTGCTGGCTTATGCAGCTTATGGATACCTGGGTTTGCGTCCTTATCTGCTCCTTTATACCCGCTGTTAAAGAGAGATGCCCAATTCTAATGGACCCCTGAGCACCAGCAAGCTTTTGATAACATCTAAGGACACTGACACTGAAACCCTCAACTTCACTGAGCCCAGCTTGCATCTTCAGAAAGCCCTAAACTAAGTTAAAAATGTACATCAACTCACTCACCTTGGTTCAAAGAAACTGCAGGCATTCCTGAAGGATCAAGAACAGAGTTTTCCACTAACCGACTCAGAGCGAAAGAAATAACTGAACGGGTAACAAAAGCCTGCCGGGTCTGTCAATTGGTTAATGCTTACCCTTCCAACTTTCCTGCAGGAAAGCACCTACAAGAAACCAGACCAGGACAATTCTTGGAAGTGGACATTACTGAAATTAAGCCAGGAAGTTATGGACTTAAATATCTCCTAGTCTTTGTAGATACATTTTCAGGATGAATTAATTGAAGCCTTCCCCCCCACACACACACACACAAAAAAAACAACAACAACAACAAAATAAATGGCACAAATGGTGGTCAAGAAGATCCTGAAAGATATTTTTCTAAGATACGGACTGGCTAAGGCAATAGGGTCTGATAATGGACTGGCGTTAATTGCCCTGATAAGTCAGGGATTAGCCAGGACCCTGGGGATTAATTGGAAATTACATTGTGCTTATAGACCCCAGAGCTCAGTACAGGTAAAAAAAAAAATAATAGAACCATTAAAGAGAATTAACAAAATCAAGCTTAGAGATCGGCATAAAAGATCGATCTATTCTCCTGCTTTATGCACTGTTTCATGCAAGAAATACTCATACTCCTCTGTTTCCTTGTGTAACCTCACCCCCTATGAAATTCTCTATGGTCCCTCCTCCAGTAAGGGACCTAACCCAAACTCTAAGACCTAACGATCCCTTCCACACCCCCTTGCTTGACAGACTTAAAGCTCTTGAAAGAAATCAGCAATATCTGTGGAAACATCTGGCCACTGCCGACCAACCTGGGGACGAGGGGACTCCATATCGATATCAAGTAGGAGACTTCGTCTACATTAGACGACATCAGGTGTCATCCCTGGAACCCCACTGGAAAGGACCATATAAGGTGCTACATATAACACCTACAGTGGTAAATGTAGACAGAATCACTTCAAGGATCCATGTCTCTCATCTCTGGCCTGCGCCCTGTCCAAAATCTGACTGGAAACTGGAAAAGACTGGTAACACTTTCAAAGTGCGTATTCGCCATGTGGATAAGGCTACAGACTCTCCCCTTGGATAAGAGTAGTCCTAACCCTCATCAGCCTGTTCAGCAGTAATGGCTGATCACAAATCCTACTGTACAAGAAGTATGGTCTATCTTGCATACAGCCCCTTTAGGGACATGGTGGCCATCTCTCCACCCAGACATTTGTCAGCTGGCTATAGGTCTTTCCTATTGGGATATCCCTAATGAAGGGGATCCAACTAAAATTCCAATAAATCCTTTCCGTATCATAGGTAATAGAAACAAACATTATGGATGTAGGGACACAAGAGCCAGATGCAGGTTGGCTAGCCTAGATTACTATGTTTGCCCAGCGGACTATCAAAGCCACAAACAGACATGGCTGTGTGGGGGAAATGCCGACTTCTTCTGTAAGTCATGGGAATGTGAGCATACAGGGGTGCCTGGTGGAACCCAAACTCCTCATCAAATTCAATACACAGCATTGGCCATATTACCAATTACACAACCAATACCGATGGCCCCCAGAGGGGTCTCTAGATCCTAAAATTCTCCGTGACCTTTTTAACTTCGGCAAGTGCTCAAAGGGTGGAAGGAAATTCCCCTAAGTGGAGGCATTTTCCCTCCTTCGCTCACATCCTGAACTATGCTTATCCAATAGATCCTCACCCTCAGCTTTCTGCTCCAGACTCTCTGCTGCCACTCCCACCTCAGCAACCTGATTTCTTCCCTCCAATTACTAGATCAAAAACCCAAACCGCCGGTTCTCAGATTATTGCCCCCTTGCTGAGGTAGCAGGTACTGAGGTACCCATCCACCCACTCACTACTCTCTTCTCCTGTCAGTGCCCTCACCAGGTCCCACCAGGTCCTCTTACCAGCTAACCCAAAGCTCAAACCAGCTAAGGAGAGCCCTCAGACCCCTATCCAAAATGTAATGAAAATGGCCTTTAAAGTTGCTCTGTCATCACTGAAAACAGGTTACTAAGAATTTAAAGTCCCTCACAGGCTTTTTGGGATACAAACTCCCATCTTCCCCTCTGCTCTATCTGTTCTACTGCTCAAGTTTTGTTGCCTGGAAAATTCCAAACCCCTTTCCCATTATTCTTTTACATGTCTCCTTCCTCATGCTCAGACCCAAGGTGCTGCTCTCAGACCCGCCTTCCCTGTCTTCCCCGTCTATACCAGGCCCACAGAAAAGTCTTAAATGACCTTCTCCAGCAGTCTTCACCATGGCTGACTTTAGGACTTTCAGCCAAAGAGTCCCTATAAAAGAGTTCAATGTAGATAAACTTCCCCTTTTCGTGTTTCCCTGTTCTATTTGGCCACTGGCTGGAAAAATCAGCACTCCTAAGCTAGACTCCCCCTTACTAGTTTTTCACAAAACATGTGAACAAGGCCTCTGGCCTTGAGCTGGGGCTTCACAGACATGGTTACATTTCTAAGATAAATAAGTTACCAAATGAGCTCCATTGTTACAGCTGGCAGTGAGAAAAAAAAAAGAGAAGAAAAAAGCTCTCCCACTCCAGGTGTCCTTAAAATGTTAACTTGCCCAGAACAGATGAAAAAAACAATAGAAACGAAAACTTCTTTTTGTGAACTTATGCAGACTGTGAACTTCTGAGCCCCTTCCCTTACATGTTGGGTACAAAATTCGGAAACTACCTAAATTTGGAGATCAGGTGACTAATTGATTACAACAGAAGCAATGCCCTCTAAATCCGTTGCAACCAAATAGGTATGTTTCGCTGTCTTCGGTGCTATCTTAGGTGCCTTGAATTGTCCGTCCTTACAACAGTATAATTCTATATACTTAAACATTGTTTATGTTTTCATAAAATGGTCAACAGATGTGATTAATTATGTAATGTTCAGATGTTTCCCAGAGTGCTCTATCATGAGGCAGGTTAATTTAAATATCAAATACGGGGGCATACAACCCGGTTCCTCTGGGAACCTGTATCCCTCACTTTAGCCATCCTATTAGGAAAAGGAGCTGCTGCAGGTGTGGGCACAGGAATCACTGTCCTAGTCCATGTGACACAACAAATGACCCGATGAGAAGCAGCAATATACCAAAATTTAAAGATATTAAAAACCTCCATCACAGTTTTATAGGAATCTTTAACCTCTCTCTCTGAAATTGTTTTACAGAACATGCGAGGGTTGGACCTCCTCTTCGTGAGAGAAGGGGACTTTTGTGCTGCATTGAGGGAAAAAGTTGATTTTATGCCGACCATACTGGAGTTGTAAAAAAATCTATGAGTAAATTAAGAAGACGCCTAGAAGAGCATCAACAAGAGAGAGATGCACAAAAAGGGTGGTTTGAGTCTTTGTTCACACAGTCCCCCTGGTTAACTACGCTTTTATCAGCCCTGGCCAGTCCATTAATAATCCTCATTTCATTGCTAATTGTAGGACCCTGTTTGCTCAACCATCTAGTTTCCTTTCTACAAGCTTAAATTGGATAAGTTAAACTTATGGTAATCAGACAACAATATACCTCACTAGAAGACATAAAATGTGAGACCCCGCAATGCTCATTTTTATGATTAAAATTAAGCAGAATAAGAAGTGGGGAATGAAAGGTTAATAAAATATGTACTTTTAACTTCTTGTTTTTCTGTATGCTTAACAAAATACTGATGAAATCTTGAAAACTGTTTGCTAATCTTGTTCCCAGAATGTGCTGTCCCCAATTGCCAAACTGTTGAATGTACTCCCTCTCCCATTGGCATGCAAACCACTCACTCGACCTGACCCATCAATAAATTTCCCTCCCTGCTCTCACCACGTAAATTGCATAAGCTCTGCTTAAGCTGTTCTTAGGGCTCTCTTCTCTATTCAAGTGAGCTCTGAGCCCCAGCATGCTGGACCCCCAATAAACCCTTTGCTGTTGCATGAGACAGTCTCTTCGTGGTCTCTTTTCCGACGCTCGCCCGACTTTACATTGGTACAATCATAAGTGTGAACATTCCTATGTGTGTCCAGAATATTACTATAATAAATAATATATGTAGATCAGGTAATAGGAGTTTTTCTTCCACATTTTTAGGGGAGCAATATTTTGAAGATATATGAATTAGTATTTTGGGTAGAAATAGGTGTACCATTTGTCTATGAATATAGAGATAATGCATGAATAGACAATACTGTGAATTAATAATATTACTGGTTCCAACTTTAAATAATGGATTGAATTGATATCTGAAAATATACAGGAAACCTTATATTGATATACTACATTTAATCCTACCCATTATACATCTGAATGAAATATTAGGGTTATGGATTTTCATGAAGAGTGTTTGAGTTTTGCTTCAAAAGTGATTATGGAAATTGAAAATAATGTGTTTGGAAAGAAGTCTCATGAAAAGACCAGTCCAGAAACCTGGAGGTATGCATGTGTTCTGAAGCAGAAAGTGATTTAAAGTGAAACAAACGCCTATATATTTGCTAACTTGTGGATGATAAATATATACGATGATGTGCAGAAATTGAAGAAATAGTAATGTACCAGTGTTGAATAAAAATGAACGTTAAAATACGCATCATGTCCCATAGGAATCTACTTGAATTGATGTTAAACTGCTTCCGTTAATGTAGAAATATTAGAATTTGTATGCACCATTCACTGAAGTTAGTTTTCAGTACTAGGAAACAAATATGTATTTCAGGTAGATGAGTATTTCTGAGAATAATCTTGTGAAAAGTTGATTATAAATCCACATACATGAACATGAATGAATTCAGGGAGTGTATAATAAGACTCATACATTTCATATTTTGAAAAATCTGGAGAGTATATATATATATATATATATATATATATATATATATATACACACACACACACACTCACACAAACTGAGACTATAAAAATAGCAATATATATGCCAATTGAAATTCACCATGAAATATACATCATCCACAGATTCAAAAATATTCATGTTACTGAAGATAGATTTATGTATAATGTTGTTTAACTAGGAAGTTTACCCATACATTAAATTTTCAGTTCCAACAGCATTTAGGAGGAGTAATCTCTTCTCACATTTTGTATCTGCCAAGTCAGCCACCTCACAAGAATGTACGTGTGATACCAGGTAGGATTCTATATGTGCATATAAAAATACATGTGCTGAGTAGGCTACAGAGAGAGGGAGACAGGAATTCACATATTTGTTAACTTTAAAAACACATGGATAACTATTTCAACAGAAAATTGACTAGATTTATAACACATACCCTTTTTTATGCAAAAGGCAAGTCCAACTATACACCATGCTTCCTCTGAACTGCTTGGATTTCTATTCTGTTTGGGTTATTTTTCTCCATCATATTAGGAGTAGTAGTCAGAGTCCAGTAGGTTATGAGTTAGTGTCAGGGATCAGTATTTCAAATGGAAAATAGAATAATGAATCAAATGTGTATGCAAATATATGCTACACAAAAATCTTCCCACTCTCATCCAGAACAAATCCTTGACATTACCTTCGCCTGAAGTAAGTCACAATTAGAATAGAAGAGTTAGAAAATCTGTGAATACATATCTTGAGTGGAAAATGCTCAGAGTTCAGAACCTTGGAGGTGGTAGAGGAGTTTCCAAAAGTAAGGGACATGGTAAACACTCCTCTAACATGGAGGTCTGCTGGCGTAAAGACATCTTGAGAAACTGCCTCTGAGGTTGGGCACTTGAAACATACGTTATTTTCAGGAGCTTTAGCTTCCTTTGTAGTGAGACAATAAAATCTGGGTCTGCATCTATGTGACCTGGAGGATATGGTTTCTTATTTTCCAGTGAACATGAGGCAGCAGTGCTGAATTCACTCTTTGTAGGTAAACAGTGGCCACTGGGGTCTAATTGTCTCCCCATGTTGACTGTGGAGCCATTTGGTCATCCTCCACTTTTCGTGGTGTTTCCTGCTGTTGCACTGGGAGTTCGGTATTTGCTTCACAAAATACAAGAAGTTCAACAGGGACACAGTGCTGGAGGGAGTTCTGTCACGTGTTGTGGGTCAGGGTCTGCAGGAGAATGCAACAACCAGGCTTCTTTCCCACATACTTTGCCCCCTTGTCCATAGCAACATGATTCTGAACATGGCCCTGAATCCTCTCCATATAAAAACATGCTTTTACATATTCGGGTCTCCTGGCTGCACCATGTTAGTCACAAAAAATTTGGAAGCCAATGAGAAATCCACATGGCCATAACACAGATGTATTATCACACAACTGCAGACCACTTCTCTAGGCCCAATACTCTGCAGGCTCTAACTTGCTTGCCCCCATGTCCATAGCAACTTGATTCTGAACATGGCCCTGAAATCTTTCAATATAAAAACATGCTTTTACATATACAGGTCTCCTGGCTGCACCATGGCAGTCACAATGAATTTGGAAGCCAATGGCAGAACCACGTGGTCACAACACAGATGTATTATCACAAAACTGCACACCATTTCTCTAGGCCAACAACTCTGCAGGCTATAACTCAATGGCATCTCTGTTCTACACCATTTTAATGAAACCCAGTGAATTAAGGCAGGGTCTGGTACACTCAAGATCAGCAACAGGACATCCAAAGGTTCTCCAGTGCCACCTGGTCATGGGAATTTTAAAAATTTCATGGTATTTATCTGGCCATTTTTCAAGGATGAAGTTGGAGGCACTGTGGGTTTCAATTCATTCAGGAACCATTAAATGTTGAGGAAGTTCATTTCAAAGAAAGCTCTGGAGAACTCTCACAGGCAAGGCTTCCAAAAGAGTGGCCAAAAGGTCACATGAAGCCAGGCGCAGTGAGGTCTCCAATGTGACGTCCATGTGTGTTTTGACTCAAAACTATCCCTGCCAAGTCTTTCAGAATAAAATCATGTGATATACTGGCTGAGATTCCCAGTACTCTTTGGAAAACTACCCTGGGCCTAGATCTCAGTTTCCAAGGGTGACTTTTATGCGTGGCCTCCTAATATCCCAACACTTTTCATGGCAATACTTCTCTGAGGTCAATTCCAGAACGCAGTCTCTAAGGGGAATCAAACCAGAGTTCAAGCCCAGGTTGACCCAGTCATCTCTTCACACCGCCAATCAAATGAACACAATTAAAAACAAAACACTATCACATGGCCCCATCTTCTTCCTTATAGACACTCATCATAACCACTGGTTGGAGCTTTCCATGAGGGGCACATTCCAAAAGAGTGTCCAAAATAAGCTCCCTTGCCCCTCATTTGGCTCAAGTCAGGGTGGGAAGGACACCCTTCCTGTGGACCAGGAGTGATCAAATAGGCCTGTCATTAATACTGCTCCGCTTTTCCAATTTGAGGCCTTCTGACTGTGGGGTTTAGATTCTTTATGTGAACTGGAGTCATGAGAAAAGACAAGCACCTCTGCAGAGATTTGAAGAACTCATTTGACCAAAAGGATCGCTATTCTCACTTGATTGATTTCAGGAACCTACAGAGAAAGGCAATAGAATTCATTCACAATGACTGAAATTTTTTGCGAATTTGGTTTTGGTTTCACACATGGGATCTTTCTTTAGATCCATCAGGTGCTGAGAATCTAAGCCACAGCCTCACACAGGGTAGAGAGCCTGATTCAGACACATCCCTTTCCGAAGCAATTTAGCAAGAGCCACAGGTGATGCCCATTCATTTCCATTTGAAAACTGTTTTCTTCAGGCTTCACAAAGGGGTAGCCTGAGCCCAACATCTTCCTGACATTCAGGGCAACAGAACAATAGGTAAGCAAAAGGCCCAAAGCATGGTATCTCCACTGAGATTTTTCTGGTCACACTCATATCTGAGTTTTCTGAGATACTGGCCATTCCCTTCAGGTATCCAGTACATGGACATGTCAAAGACCTTGGAGTTGGTACATATCTTGGACACAAAACAATGAGACTATTCTGGAGAGTTGCCAGAATTCAGGAAGAAAACAGGGACTTAGGAAGGTAGTAGGTTTTGCCAATCCATAAGGCAAGCTGCAGTCCATTCATAAATTGGGCAGGATGAATGCTGGGAATCTTTTTACTACACAGGACACATCCATTGTTGCATTGTCTTTTCTCATGTCTACAACCACGGACACAGTGGGATACACAGACATAGAAACACTCACCTTGTCAAATGACTTACTAGAAATAGTTTACTGAAAACCAAACAAACCGCCTTTCCTACCTATTCTCAGAACAAGAGACAAAACCACACACCCACACTCACAATGGCACCTCCTTCCCCTAAGTAGGTCTGTGACTATCCGGAGTGTTCTCTGACTGGTGGGCAATACTATGTTCCCCCGAAATGGCCTGTATTCTCTCAGATCTGGTTTCCTTGGCCAACTATGTGAAGTTGTCAGGAAAAAGTGGTGAGCCACTACCTGCTTTCTCAGGAAAGGTCCCTCTTCAGAGCTCTCCTGGCATTTGGCCATCCTCACATCAGTAGGTACCAAGAAAGACTGACTCTGTCCTTGGTAAATCCAAACAAGTGAGCCCACTGGGACTGGGACTGGAACTGCATCTGGGTGCCTGGCTTCTTGGATACCAAGTTCAGAGAGTTCCATCACCAAGGAAATGAGGTATGACACTTTCTTTGGAACTGAATGAGGTCACTGCCTTTGCAACCACTTGGTCCTAACAGTTGCTTCCAAGGGCCCCATGAGATGGAGGCTGCCCCTTCTTCCTCTGACACTTTCACAATTTAGAATGGTATATCAACCATAGGCACACACACAGGCTTGGTTTGGTCCATCTTCTCCACAATAAGAAGAGAGAGGCTGATTCAGACACATCCCTTCATCCTGACCAGGTGGTTTGTCATCGAAGATGACTTTTGCTCTTTCAGGTCCTTCATACCTGTCTACAACTTCTCCAGGTACCATTTCTGCATGGACCTTTGAGGGTCTCAGCAGGTGGAAGGTCCCCTACTTTTCTGTATTGTAAGAAAAACTTTGTCCCTGCTCTTCTGTAAAATGAGATTGAGGGAACAGTGTATGTTTTGGGTTAATAACAGGTTTGATTTCGATTTGTGTTAGGAATCATTCTTCTGGATGAATAATGGTATTGGGAACCTGGTATATTTACAAGAATGTAGAGGTGAAACATAAGTATGAAAACAGAAATCCAGGTATGATTTTAAACCCATAAGGGCATTGGGCCCTTGATTGGGATACTTAGCTTTGAATTATGTTCTGCACAGATGTCTCAGATAATTTGATATACAATGGCATAGGACCTTGTACCTTGGAAGATTGAATGTAGAAGAGAACATCCCTTCAAAAAGGGATAGTCGGTAGGATTAGGAAGATAGTCGGTCGTTTTAGGAAGAAGAGTGAGTATATGATTTGGAACAAAAGTTCTTTAGCAATAGGATTTCAGTTAGAGAGTGAATGTATATGTCAGCACATATGAAGAGCCAGTAACGATGATGAAGTGGGGAAAACATGTAGAAAAGAAGATATCAATAAAGATATTACGAAATCAGGGAAAGTATAAAGTGAGTGAGAGGATTAGACATTTTCAACAGGCTTGAGGTTGAATCTTAGAAAGAAAGAAATATGAAGTCACCAATAATATTGACATTTGAGAGCATTAGGCACCCTGGACATGGATGTTTTTAGTAATCTATGTTCACATTTCATTTAGGCTTTGCTTGGTTCAATCATAAGTGTAACATTTACATTTTTGTCCAGAATATTATTGTGATAATATGTATATGTAGATCAGGTGACATAAGTATTTCTTCCACCATTTTTGGTAGCAATATACTGAAGACATAAAATTAGTATTGGGCGTACAAAGAGGTGTACCCTATGTCTATGAATATAGAGATAAAGCATGAATAGACCATACTGTGAATAAGTAATATAACTTGTTCCGACTTAATATAATGGGATGAACTGATATCTGAAAAATTACTGGAAATCTTATATGCATATACAATCATTCATTCCAACCAGTTATTCATCTAATGTCAATATTAGTGTTTTGGTTTATCATGAAGAGTGTGTGAGTTTTACTTCAAAAGTGATTATGGAAATCGAAAATAATGTGTTTGGAAAGAAGTCTCATGAAAAGACCAGTCAAGAAACCCTGACAATACATGTGTTGTGAAGTAGGAAGTGATTAAAGTTTAAAGAAATGCCTACAAATTTGTGAACTTGTGGATGAAATACATATCTTATGATGAGCAAAAACTGAAGAAATAATAATGTACCAGTGTTGAATATAAATGAACATCATATTATATATCATGTCCCATTGGGATCTACTTGCATTGGTGATAGACTGGATCAGTTCCTGTAGAATTATTAACATTTGTATGCACCATTCACTGAAGTTAGTTTTCAGTACTAGGAAACAAATATGTATTTAAGGTGGATGAATATTTCTGAGACTAATATTTTGGAAAGTTTATTATAAATCCACATGCATGAACATGAATGAATTTAAAGAGTGTATATAAGACACATATATTTCATATTTTGAAAAATCTGGAGAGTGTATATATATATATATATATATATATATATATATATATATATATATATACACACATACCCACACACACAAAAAAAACCACACACAGACATTTAAAAGTAGCAATATATATGCCAATCAAAATTCATCTTTAAATATATATCATCCACAGATGCAAAAATATTTATTTTACTGAACATGAGTTTATGTATAATGATGTTCTACTAGGAAGTTCCCCTATAGGTGGAATTTTCAGTTCCAACAGCAATTTGGAGGAGTGATCTCTTCTCACAATTTGTATCTGCCAAGTCAGCCACCTCACAAAAATGTACATGTGATACCAGGTAGGATTCTATAAGTGCATATGAAAATACATGTGATGAATAGGCTACAGAGAAAGGGAGACAGGAATTCATATATTTGTTTAATTTAAAAACACATGGTGAACTATTTCAATTAAAAATTGACTAGATTTATAACACCTACCATTTATCATGCAAAAGGTAAGTCCAAGTATGCAGCATGCCTCCTCTGAACTGCTTGTATTTCTATTCTGTTTGGGTATTTTTCTCCATCATATTAGGATTAGTAGTCAGAGGATAGTAGGGTATGGGATAGTGTCAGGGATTCAGTATTTCGAATAGAAAATTGAAAATGAATGCAATGTGTATGCAAATATGTGCTACACAAATATCTTCCCACTCTCATCCAGAGCAATGCCTTGACATTACCTTCGCCCCATGTATGACACAATTAGAGCAGAAGAGTTAGAAAATCTGTGAATACATATCTGCAATGGAAACTGCTCAATTTTCACAAATTTGGAGAAGGTAGAGGAGTTTCCAAAATTAAGGGACAATGTAAACTCTCCACAAACATGGAGCTCTGCTGGCCTAAAGAGTTCTTAAGAAACTGCCTCTGAGGTTGGGCACATGAAATATATGTTGTTGTCAGGAGCTTTAGCTTCCATTGTAGTGAGACCATCCAAGCTGGTCTGCATTTTTGTGACCTTTGTGAGCACATGGTTTCTTGTTTTCCAATGAACATGAGGCAGCCTTGCTAAATTCTCTCTTTGTAGGTAAACTGTGACCAATGGGGGCTAAGTGTCTCCCCGTGTGCACTGTGAACCCATTTGGTCATCCTCCACTTTTCGTGCTGTTTCTTGCTGCTGCACTCGCAATTTGGCATTTGCTTCATGAAACAAGGAGTTCAACTGGGACACAGTGCTGGAGCGAGTTCTGTCACGTGTGGTGGGTCAGGGTCTGCAGGAAAATGCACCAACCATGCTTCTATCCCACCAGCTTGCCTCCTTGAGCATAGCAACCTGATTCTGAACATTGCCCTGAAACTCCTACATATAACAAGATGCCTTTTGAGAGAAGGGTCTGCTGGCTGCACCATATCAGTCATAATCCATTTGGAAGCCAAAGGCAGATCCACATGGCCAAACCACAGATTTTTTATCACACACCTGCCCACAACTTCTCTAGGTCCACTACTCAGCAGGCTCGAACTTACTTGCATCTCTTTTCTATACCATTTTCATGAAAACCAGTCAATCAAGGAACCTTCTGGTATATTCATAATCAGAAACAGGACATCCAAAGGTTTTCCAGTGCCACCTGCTCATGGGAATTTTAAACATTTCATGGTATTTATCTAACCATTTTTAAAGGATGAAGTTGGAGGCACTGTGGGTTTCAATTCATTCAGGAACCATTAAATGTTGAGGAAACTCATTTTAATGAAAGCTCTCGAGAACTCTCACAGGCAAGGCTTCCAAAAGAGTGGCCAAAAGTTCACATGAAGCCAGGCCCATTGAGGTCTACAATATGAGGTCCATGTTTGTTTTGACTCTCAACTATTGCTGCCAAGTCTTTCAGAATAAAATCATGTGATATCCTGGCTGAGATTCCCAGTGCTCTGTGGAAAGCAACCCTGGGTCAAGACTCATTTTCCAAGGACTCCATGCGTGGTCTCCTAAAATCCCAACACAACTCATTGCAATACTTCTCTAAGATCAGTTCCAGAATGCAGTCTCTAAGGGTAATTACGCCAGAGTTCCAGCCCACGTGGACCAATTCATCTCTTCCAACCGCCACACAAGTGACCACAATTAAAACCAAAACACTCCCACATGGACCTCATCTTCTTCCATATAGACACTCATCATTACCTCTGGCTGGAGGATTCTATGAGGGGCACAGCCCAAGACAATGTCCAAAAGAAGCTTCCTTACCCCTCATATGCCTAAAGGCCCGGACTCCCTTCCTGTGAACCAGGAGTGATCAAATAGGCCTGCCGTTAATACTGCTCCACTTCTGCAATTTGTGGCCTATTGACTGTGGGGTTTAGATTCTTTTTGTAAATGGGAGTCATGAGAAAACCCAAGCACCTATGGGCTAGACTCTGCAGGGCTTTGAAGAACTCATTTGACCCGAAGGATCCCTATTCTCACTTGATGGAGGCAGGAACATTACAGAGGAAGACGAGAGACTCCATCCACAATGACCGCTCTTTTGGCCATTTTGGTTTTGGATGCACACATGGGATCCTTCTTTAGACCCATCAGGTGCTGAGAATCAAAGCCACAGCCTCACACAGGGCCAAGAGGCTGATTCAGACACATCCCATTCTAAAGCAATTAAGCAAAGAGCCCAAGGTGATGCCCATTCATTTTCATTTGAAAACTGTTTTCTTCAGGCTTCAAAAAGGGGTGGCCTGAGTCAAAGAACTTCCTGACATTCAGGGCAACAGACAAATAGGTAAGCAAAAGACCCAAAGCAGGATTTCTCCATTGAGACTCTCCTGGTCCCAATGATATCTGTGTTTTCTGACATGCTCTCATTCCCTTCAGCTATCCAGTACATAGCCATGTCACAGATCTTGGAGGTGGTTCATATGGTGGACATAAAATCATAAGCCTATTCTGAAGAGTGGCCATAATTCTACGAAGAAAACAGGAACTTTGGAAGATAGTAGGTGTTGCACATCCATAAGGCAATCCACAGTCCATTCATAAATTAGGCAGGATGAATGCTGAGAAGCTTTCTACTAGACATGACAAATCCATTGATGCATTCTCTTTTCTAATGTCTACAACCACAGACACGGTGGGATACACAGACATAGAAACACTTGCCTTGTCAAAGCACTCAGTAGACACAGTCCATTCCAAACCAAACAAACTGCCTTTCCTACCTATTCTCAGAACATGAGACAAAACCACAAACTCACACCCACAACCACAAAGGCACCTCCTTCCTCCAAGTAGGTATGTGACTATCTGGAGAGCCCTCTGACTGGTGGACCATTTTATGTTCCCCCGAAACGGCCTGTCCTGTCTCAGATCAGGTCTCTTTGGCTAACTCTGTGAAATTGTCCGGGACCAGCAGTGAGACACTACCTGCTTTCTCAGGAAAGGCCCCTCTTCAGAGCTCACCTGGCATTTGGCCATACTCACATCAGTATTTACCAAGAAAGACGGACTCTGTCCTCTGTAAATCTAAACAAGTGAGCCCACTGGGACTGGAACTGGGACTGCCTCTGGGTGCCTGGATTCCAAGTTTAGAGTGTTCCTTCAACAAGAAAATTAGATGAGGTCACTTCTTTCTGGAACTGATTGAATTTGCTGCCTTTGCAACCACTTTGTCCTAACAGTTGTTTCCAAGGGTCTCATGAGATGGAGGCTGCCCCTATTTCCTGTTACAATTTCACAAGATAGAAAGTTATATCAACCATAGGCACCTGGGAACAGCTCTCTACATAGGCCTGGTTTGGTCCATCTTCTCTACATTAAGAAGATAGAGGCTGATTCAGACACATCCCTTCGTCATGACCAGGTTGTTTGCAATTGAAGATGACTTTTTCTCTCTCAGGTACTTCACAGTTCCCTATATCTTCTCCAGGGATTATATCTGCATAGACCTTTGAGCTTCTCAGCAGGTGAAAGTCTCCCTACATTTTTGTATTGTAAGACCAACTCAGTCCTGCTCTTTTGTAAAGATAGATTGAGGGAACAGTATATGGTTAGGGTTAATAACAGGTTCGATTTGTGTTAGGAATCATTCTGCTGGATGAATAAGAATATTGGGATCCTGTGGTATTTATAAGAATATAGAGGTGAAATATAAGTATGACAATGGAATTCTAGATAAGATTTGAAGCCCAGAAGTGCACTGGGCACTGGAGTGGGAAACTTAGCTTTGAACAATGTTCTGCACAGATATCTCAGATAAATCGATATATAATGGCAAAGGACCATGTACCTTGGTTGATTGAATGTGTAAGAAAACATCCAGTCAAAAAGGGATAGTCGGTAGGATTAGGAAGATAGTGTAGGTTTAGATAGAAGAGTGAGAATAGGATTTGGACCAAAAGTACTTTAGCAATAGAGTTTTGGTTAGAGAGTGAATGTAAATGTCAGCACATGTGAAGAGTTGGTCACAGTGATGAACTGGAAAAAATATGTAGGAAAGCATTTATCAATAGAAACATTAGGAAATCAGGCAAAGTATAAAGTGAGTGATAGGATTAGACATTTTCAACAGGTTGAGATTTAATATATAATCTTAGGAAGAAACAAATATGTAGTCACCGACAGGATAGACATTTGAGAGCATTAGGCAACCTGGACATGGATGGTTTTAGTAATCCATGCTCACTTCCTATTTAGGATTTGGTACAATCATAAGTGTGACATTTGCGTTTTGTGTCCAGAATATTACACTGAAAAAATGTATATTTATATCAGGTGACATGAGTATTTCTTCCACCATTTCTGGAAGCAATATGTTGAAGACATATAAATTAGTATTGGGGGTACAAATACGTGCACCCTGTGTCTCTGAATATAGAGAAAATGTATGAATAGACAATAGTGTGAATAAAGAATATAATTGGTTTCAACTTTAAAAGATGGATTGAAGTGGTATCTGAAAATATAAAGAAAATTTTATATTGATAAACATACATTCATTCAAACCAATTATACATCTATTTGTAATATTAGGGTTATGGTTTATCATAAAGGGTGTGAGTTTTGCTTCAAAATTGATTATGAAAATCGAAAATAATGTGTTTGGGTAGAAGTCACATGAAAAGACCAGTCAAGACACCTGGAGGAATACATGTGTTCTGAAGCAGGAATTGATTGAAAGTGAAACAAATGCCCATAAATTTGTGAATTTGTGGATGAAATATATATCCTATGATGTCCATAATATGAATAAATATTAATGTACCAGGGTTTAATAAAAATGAACGTCAAAATGCACAGCTTGTCATATCGGAATCAAGGTGCATTGATGTTAAACTTGGTCAGTTACTGTAGAAATATTAGTTAAATCTGTTTTTCAGGTGGATGAATATTTCTGAGAATAATCTTGTGAAAAGTTGATTATAAATCCAAGTCCATGAACATGAATAAATTTAGCGAGTGTAAATAAGACACATATATTTCATATTTTCAAAAATCTGGAGAGTGTATATATATATATATATATATATATATATATATATATATATATATATATATTTACACAAAACACACACACAGGCATTAAAAAGTAGCAATATATATGCCACTCAAAATTCATCTATAAATATATATCATCCAAAGATGCAAAAATATTTATTTTACTGAACATGAGTTTATGTATAATGTTTTTCTACTAGGAAGCTCCCCTATAGGTGGAATTTTCAGTTCCAACAACGATTTGGAGGAGTGATCTCTTCTCACAATTTGTATCTACCAAGTCAGCCAACTCACAAAAATGTACATGTGATACCAGGTAGGATACTATAAATGCATATAAAAATACATGTGATGAATAGGCTACAGAGAAAGGGACAGGAATTCATATATTTGTTAATTTTAAAAACACATGGAGAACTATTTCAATTGAAAATTGACCAGATTTATAACACCTACCATTTATCATGCAAAAGGCAAGTCCAAATATACAACATGCCTCCTCTGAAATGCTTGTATTTCTATTCTGTTTGCGTTACTTTTCTCCATCATATTAGGATTAGTAGTCAGAGTCTAGTAGGGTATGTGAATATTTCTGAGAATAATCTTGTGAAAAGATGATTATAAATCCACATTCATGAATATGAAAAATTTAGGATGTGTAAAATAATACACATATATTTCATATTTTGAAAAATCTGGAGAGTGTGTATATATATATATATATATATATATATATATATATATATATATATATATATATATATACACACACACACACAAACATTCACAGACATTAAAAAGTAGCACTATATTCCAATTTAAAATCACCATGAAATATGTATCATCCACAGATCCAAATAAATTCATTTTACTGAACATCGATTTATGTATAATGTTGTTCAACTAGGAAGCTCACCCACAGGTTGAATTTTCAGTTCCAACAGCGTTTAGGAGGAGTGATCCCTTTTCACAATTTGTATCTGCCAATTCAGCCTCCACACAAGAACGTACGTGTGGTAACAGTTAGGATTCTAAATGTGCATATAAAAATACAGGTGCTGAATAGGCTTCAGAGAAAGGGAGACAGGAATTCACATATTTCTTAACTTTTAAAATACATGGAGAACTATTTCAAAAAAAATTGACAAGATTTAAAACTCCTACACTATATAATTCAAAAGGCAAGCCCAACTATCCACCATGCCTCCTCTGAACTGCTTGTAGTTCTATTCTTTTGGGGGTATTTTTCTCCAACATATTAGGATTAGTAGTCAGAGTCTAGTAGGGTATGTGTTAATGTCAGTGATTCAGTATTTTGAATGGAAAATAGGAAAATGAATCCAATGTGTATGCAAATATGTGCTTCAGAAAAATCTTCCCACTCTCATCCAGAACAATCCCTTGACATTATCTTCGCCCCAAGTAAGACACAATTAGAGGAAAAGAGATAGAAAATATGTGAATACATATCTGAAATGGAATTTGATCAGGAGTTCACAACCATGGAGGTGGTAGAGGAGTTTTCAAAAGTAAGGGACAGGGTAACCACTCCACAATCACAGAGCTCTGCTGGCCTAAAGACTTCTTGAGAAACTGCCTCTGAGTTTGGGCACTTGAAATATATGTTGTTTTCAGGAGCTTTTGCTTCCTTCTAGTGAGACGATCAAAGCTGGGTCAGCATCTATGTGACCTGGAGGACATAAATTGTAATATTCCAATGAACATGAGGGAGCAGTGCTGAATTCTCTCTTTGTAGGTATACTATGGCCACTTGGGGCTAAGTGTGTCCCCGCGTGGATTGTATATTCATTTGTTCCTCTTCCACTCTTCATTGTGTTTCTTGCTGCTGCACTGCGACTTTGGTATTTGCTTCACGAAATACATGGAGTTCAACTGGGACACAGTGGTCTAAGTGTCTGCCCGTGTGGACTGTGAAGCCATTTAGTAATCCTCCACTTTTCCTGGTGTTTCTTGCTGCTGCACTGCGAGTTTTGTATTTGCTTCATGAAATACAAGGAGTTCAACTGGGACACAGTGCTGGAGGGACTTCTATCACATGTGGTGGCTCACACATGAGCATTCATGAAACCGGCCTCTATATCACATAGCTTGCTCCCTTGACCATAGCAACCTGATTCTGTAAATTACCCTAAAACCTCTCCATATAACAAGATGTGTTTACTTATAATGGTCTCCTGGCTGCACCATGTCCGTCTCATGACATTTGGAATCCAAAGGCAGATCCACATGGCCCCATCACAGATGTTTTATCACACACCTGCCTACCGCTGCTCTAGGCCCTCTACTCATCAGGCTCCAAATTACTGGCATCTCGGTTCTACACCATTTTCATTAAACCCAATCAATCAAGGCACTGTCTGGTACACTCATGATCAGAAATAGGACATCCAAAGGTTCTGTATGCCACCTGTTCATGGGAATTTCAAAAATTTAAACTATTTATCTAGCCATTTATCAAGGATGAAGTTGGAGGCACAGTGGATTTCAATTCATGCAGGAACCATTAAATGGTGAGTATGATCATTTCAATGAAAACTCTGGAGAACTCTCACAGGCAAGGCTTCCCAAAGAGTGTCCAAAAGGTCACCTGAAGACAGGCTCATTGAGGTCTACAATTGAGATCCATGAGTGTTTTGATCTCAACTATGGCTGCCAAGTCTTTCAGAATAAAATCTTGTGGTATCCTGACTGAGATTCCCAGTGCTCTGTGGAAAGCTACCCTGGGCCTACATCTCAGGTTCCAAGGGCGACTCTCATGCATGGCCTCCTCAAATCCCAACACAACTCATGGCAATACTTCACTAAGCTCAGTTCCAGGACACAGTGTCTAAAAGGAGTCACACCAGAGTTCAGGCCCAGGAGGACCCAGTAATCTCTTCCAGCTACCACACATATGACCACAATTTAAATCAAAACACTCCCACATGGGCCTCATCTTCTTCTACACAGACACGCATCATAACCTCTGGCTGGAAGTTTCCATGAGGGGTGCAGCCCAAGACAGTGTCCAAAATAAGCTCCATTGCCCCTCATTTGCCAAAAGTCAGGGTGGCCTAAACACCCTTCCTTTGAACCAGGAGTGATCAAATAAGCCTGCCTTTAATACTGCTCTGCTTCTCCAATTTGAGGCCTAATGACTGTCAGGTGTAGATTTTCTATGTGATTTGGAGTCATGAGAAAACCCAAGCACCTATGGACTATCCACTGTAGGGCTTTGAAGAACTCATTTGACCCAAATGATCCCTATTCTCACTTGACGGAAGTCAGGAACTGAAAAGGTCGGGCGAACTTCGGAGGAAAAGACCACCAAGAGACTGTCTCATGCCACAGCAAAGGGTTTATTGGGGGTCCAGCATGCTGAGGCTCAGAGCTCACTTCAGAGGAGCAAAGAACAAAGAGCCCCGAGAACAACTTGAGCAGAGTTTATATACATTCTTTAGAGAGGGCAGGGACTTTACATACATCATAGCCTCCTTTAGAAAATCATCATATACCGCGGGAAAATCAAATAATAACTCTAAAACATGATTAGCACATTCATTGGTGGGAACAGGTTGGGCAGCGGGTGATTGGTCAGCCGTGAGAAGGAGTATACATTTAAACTGATTGGTTGAAGCACTGAGATGTATACGTGCAAATCTGCATGGTTTCTGGGAAGGGGTGGTTAAGTAACGAGGTGGTCAGGGAAGATTTCAACACACATCTAATGGGAAGATCCGGGAATTGTCTTAAGTGCCACAGGAATTTCAGGTTCTGAGTGCAGCTTGGAAAATGTACAAAACCTGGTTCTTTACGTTTCAATTTCAATTTCTTTTATTCTTTCATTTCCCACCCCTTTTTCTGACTACTTTTAATCTTAAAAGTAATGAATCAAAATTATTGTGGGGTTTCACATTCTATTCCTACCAGTGCAGCATATTTCTGTCTGATTATCATGAGTTTCACCTGCCTAATCTGAGCCTGGAGAAAGGAAACTATGTGGTTAGGCAAACAAGGTCCCACAGTTAGCAACACCATAAGGATGATCAGGGGTCCAGCTAAGTCTGATATTAGTGTAGTTACCAGGTGTACTCGGTTAACCATGACTCAAAGCACCCTTGTTGAATCTCCCATTCTCTCTGGCGCTCTTCAAGGTATTTTCTTAATTTACTCATGAATTATTTTGCAACTCCAATATGGTCAGCATAAAAACAACATTCTTCTCTCAGTGCAACACAGAGGCCCTCTCCCTCATCAAGAGGAGGTCTAATCCTCACCTGTTCTGTAAAACAACTTCAGAGAGAGAGGTTAAGGATTCCTGCAAAGCTGTGATGGAGGTCTCTAACGTCTTCAAGTCTTGATTTATTGCTGTTTCTAATTGGGCCATTTGTTGTTAACCACGCATCATAGAAGCTGTTCCCATACCCACTCCTGCAGCAGCTCCTATCCCCAATAGGATGGCTAGAGTAAGGGACAATGGTTCCCCTTGATATCGGGTTGTTTGTCCCCCTAGTAGACCTTCAAATGATTAGGCATTATGATAGAGTACCCTGGAGAGTATCTGCACCATTACACAATAATTTACAGGGCTGTCAAAGACCTGGGCTGAAATACAAGGAGTTCTGACTGTGTGGAGTTCAGTACCATAAAGGTTCCTTTAATTAGTTCCCAGGGGGAGGAGTCAGATGTACTCTGGACTGGGGAAGTAGGCAAAGACGGAATCCAGGAAGTATTAGTTGGTAGAGGGGTTCTGGTAGATCTAGGCATGGAAGGTTTAGGAGGCTTAATCCCTGGCTTGAGGGGATTGGGTCCTATTGCTGTGGGATTTTCTTTCTTTTTAAGCCAGACGGTGAACCAGAGACCAAATTCATCACCTGGGCCATAAATATAGAATCGCATTCCCCACGTATTTCCCATAGGCCAGGTTTTTCTGAGGTAGCCCCTTCCTTTGGAAGTGAAAGTTATATTGAGGGGGTAACATAGAGTATTCTTTCCACAGCGAGTTTTTGACACCACTGGGCAAGCAGCACATTTCTTGGGATCAATCCAGGTGTCATTTCATCCTACCGGAATCATACCTTTCTGGGGAGTTTGGGTTCCACCATGCAGCTTTCATTTGTTCACAACCCCAAGATCTACAATAAAAGTCACTGGGTCCTCCACAGGTTTGGGCCTGTTTTATGACTTTGGAAATCAGGTGGGCACACATAATAGTCAAGACTGGCTAGTTTACACCTGAGCTGGGGGAGATGACATCCACAATTCATGGGTTAAGGTGGTCTATGTTGCCCTAGTTAGGGTTTGAGTGGGATCTGTGTGGGGTCCTCTATGTCAGGGAGATCCCAGTCAGGGAAGCCTATGGCAAGCTGACAAATTTCCAGGTGGAGAGATGGCCACCAAGTCCATAAGGTGGCTGTTTGTGAAATAGATCACACTACTTGCCCATTAGGATTCATTACTTGCCCTTGTTGCTGAGCACGCTGATGGGGATTAGGGCTGCTGGTGGTCATGGGAAGAATCCATAGCCCTACCCACATGACGGACACGCAACTTGAGATGGATACCAGTCTGTAGAAGTTTCCAGCCAGAGTCTGTACAGGGCTCAGGCATGAGATGGGAGGCATTGATCCAGGAAGTGATCCCATCCACTTTCACCACTGTGGGTGTTATAAGCAGCACCTGGTATGGTCCTTTCCAGTGGAGTTCCAGGGATGACACCTGACGCCATCTCACGTAGACGAAGCCTCCCACTTGATATCAATGTGGGGTTCCCTCGTCTCCAGTCTGATAAGCAGAGGCCAAATGTTTCCACAGGTATCGCTGGGTGCTGGGTTTGTTAAAGGGCTTTAAATCTGTCAAGCAAGGGGGTGTGAAAGGAATCATTAAGTCTCATAGTTGGGATTAGGTCCCCTACTGGAGGAAGGGCACCATTGAGAATTTCATAAGAGGTGAGGTTACACAAAGAGGCGGAGGGGGTATTTCTTTCACAAAACAGTGCATAAGGTTGGAGCATAGTCCAATTTTTTATGCCAGTATCCAAGCTTAATTTTGTTAAGTACTCTTTGATGGTTCTATTCATCCTTTCTACCTGTCCTGAGCTATAGGGTCTATAAGCACAATGTAACTTCCAATTAATCCCCAGGGTCCTGGCAAATCCCTTACTTTCCTGGGGCATGAATGCCGGTCCGTTAGCGGACCCTATTACCTTAGGCAGGCCGAACCTTGGAAAAATGTCTTCTACGATCTTTTTGACTACCATCTGAGCTGTTTCTTTCTTCATGGGGAAGGCTTCGACCCATCCTGAAAAAGTATCTACAAAGACTAGGAGATATTTAAGTTCATACCTTGCTGGCTTAATTTCAGTAAAGTTCAATTCCCAGAATTGTCCTTGTCTGGTTCCTTGTAAGCGCTTCCCTGCAGGAAGCTTGGATGGGTAAGCATTAACTACTTGGCAGACTTGACAAGCTCTAGTCACCTGCTCAGCTATTTCTTTCCTCTGTGAGTCAGTCAATAATAAGTCCTTTCTCCGGTCCTTTAAGAGTGCCTATATCTTCTCTGAGTCTAAGTGGGTGAGCTGGTGTACGTCTTTGACATAAAGGTGGGCTTTTTGAAATTGTAAACTTGGCTCTGTAGGATCCCAGAGTTCTGTATCTGTCTCCTCAGATGATAAGTTGCCTGAATGTTCCGGTGCGGCCAAGTCTCCTGATTGTTGTTCCCCCTGGTGTGGAAAAAGTTAACACAGTCACTCCATTTAGGGCTGCCAATTAAGCTTCCTCATCTGCCCTTCTTTTTCCAACCGCCAAGGGTTCGTTTCCCTTCTGGTGCCCTGGGCAGTGCACTATAGCTAGTTCCTTAGGGCCCTGCACTGCTGAGAGAAGTTGGAGGATCTCATCTTTGTTCTTTATTTCTTTCCAGGTGGAGGTTAATAACCCCCTTTGATGGGAAATAGCCCCGTGCACATTTGCAGTGGCAAATGCATAGCGGCTATCAGTGTATATGGTGGCCCTTTTGCCTGTTGCTAGTTCCAATACTTTCGTAAGGGCAATCAGTTCTGCTTTTTGGGCTGATGTCAGTTCTGGGAGACCAGAGGAACAGATGACATTAATTTTGCTAACTACTGCTTCTCCAGCCCACCGCTTACCATCTTGGAGGAAGCTGCTGCCATCCATAAACCATACAACTTCAGGGCAAGGCAGTGACTGATCCTTCAAGTCTCGTCGTATACTGGTTTCCTCTGCCAGTATGTGTTGACACTCATGAGCAACGGGTCTTGATGATTCTTCTGGAAGCAGTGTAGCCGGGTTGAGTGGAGCAGCGGGTCCCAGCGTGATTCTGTCTTTGTCAAGCAAGAGGTTCTGGTAGTGGGTTATTCTAGAGTTTGATAGCCACATCTCTGGAGGCTGACAGATGATGCACTCCAGGGCATGGGGGACTATAATCGTTAGCTTCTGTCCCAACGTTAATTTATCAGCATCTTTTATTAGAAGGGCTGCCGCTGCTATAGCTCTTAAGCAATGGGGCGACCCACTAGCCACTGGGTCCAGTTTATTTGATAAGTATTCTACCGGCCTTTTCCAAGGTCCCAAAGTCTCAGTGAGCACAACCCGTGCTATTCCTTTCTTTTCCTCGATGTAGAGACTGAAGGGTTTTTCTATATCTGGGAGTGCTAAGGCCGGAGCAGATAGCAGCACCTTTTTTCTGACATTATCAAAAGCTTGTTGGTGCTCAGGGGTCCATTGGAAGTGGGCATCCCCCTTTATCAGCGGGTATAAAGGGGCAGCCAGAGACGCGAACCCAGGAATCCATAACCTGCAAAAGCCGGCAGTCCCAAGAAACTCCCTGAGTTGTCTCTTATTAGATGGGGGCAGTATCTGCACAAAGGTTCGTTTTGTGGGCTCAGTGAGCCATCCTTTGCCACCCCTAAGAGAATAACCCAGGAAGATTACTTCTTGCTGACAAATTTGGGCCTTTTTGGCAGAAGCCCTATATCCAAGCCGAGCAAGCTTGGAAAATAATGCTTGGGTCCCAGACTCATAGTTCTCTTTGGTGTCGGCTGCCAGTAGCAGACCATCCACATATTGGAGTATGGTGACATCGGGGTGTGCAGTTTTGAAGTCATTGAAGTCCTTGTGGAGGGGTTCATCAAAGAGAGTGGGAGAGTTTTTGAACCCCTGTGGGAGTCTAGTCCAGGTTAGTTGGACAGATGTCCCTTTTTCGGGGTCTATCCACTCAAAAGCAAACAGCAACTGAGTGTCCTTATGTACGGGCAAGCAAAAGTGAGCATCTTTTAAGTCTAGCACAGTGTACCATTCCTGCTCCAGATTCAGAGCGCTAAGCAAATTATATGGATTCGGTACAGTGGGGTGAATGTCCTGCACTCTGTTGTTGATCTCTCTTAGGTATTGAAGCGTCCGGTAGTCCCCAGTTCCTGGCTTTCTTACTGGTAGCAGGGGGATATTCTAGGACAAATGACAGGGCCTTAAGACCCCAAGAGCCAGGTATTTCTGAATATGGGCCCTTATCCCATCCTTAGCTTCTTTGATTAGAGGATATTGTTTAACACTGATTGGAGAGATAGAGGCTTTTAATTCTACTACTATTGGAGGTTGTTATATGGCTAGACCTAACCCAGCAGTTTCTGCCCAGGCATTAGGATAATCTTTTATCCATTTCTGGGGTAGTTTGCCTGTTTGATCAGTCCTAGGAGGCGCGAAGTGTTGATGTTCATCTTCTACGGATGTTGTCAAAGCCATGACTATGGGAGTTTTTACTGAAGGCTTTAGAAACTCCACTTGGGGACCATCAGGGTTAAAGGTTATTCTAGCCCAGAGTTTGGTAAGCAGATCCCAGCCCATCAATGGGGCTGGGCATTCTTGGATTACTTGGAAAGCGTGGTGGACTTTTCCATTTCCTAGGTCCATAGTCCTCTTAGTTGTCCCAGCCCAATATCTACTGCCATTAGTACCTTTAACAGGGGACCATTTATTTGATAGGGGGCCCAGTGGGGTCTTAAAGGTTGATTATACTGCTCCTGTATCCACTTCAAAGTTCACTGGGGTCCCCTCCACTTTAAATGTTACCCTGAGCTCGGAGAGTGGATCCGAGCCCCGACTTTCCTAGTCCTCTTCTAGAGTCAGCATGGCGGACTGGCATCTCTGCTTCTTTCGGGGGCACTCTTTGGCCTAGTGTTCTGTTTTCTTTACAGTAGGCACACTGATCTGAGGCCAGGGGCAGCCATTGGCGGGGGCCCAGGTATCCCTTTCTGACTCCCTGCTTTTTAACTTCTGGCATATTTGGTGCTCTGACCAGAACCTTAGTCAATGCTTTAGTCTGCCTTTTGCTCCTTTCATCCTCCTTTTGTTCCCTTTCCGTCTCTCTCCTCTGTTCCCTTTCCTCCTCAGTTTCTCTCTTATAATATACTTTCTCAGCATCTCTTACTAAATCTCTCAAGGTCTTATCTTGTAATACATCTAGACGTTGTAACTTTCTCTTAATATCTAGGGCAGCCTGCTCGATAAAGGCCATTGCAACAGATGCTTGTTCATCCTCTGCCTGAGGATCAAAAGGAGTATATTTCCTATATGCTTCCATAATTCTCTCCAGAAACATAGAGGGAGACTCATTAGGCCCTTGGATAATCTCTCTTACCTTGGCCAAATTAGTCGGCCCTCTGGCGGCCACTCGGAGACCCGCTATTAGAGTCTGGCGATAAGTGGACAGATGCTACCTACATTTAAAGGTGTTTGGGTGCCAGTTGGATCGGTTCATTGGCCCGTAGGGACGGAGAGGAAGCATCATAGGGGCTTCCGAGTTTTCTATTATCCGTCACCGGCGGGTTCCTTTAGGTGGCCCAGCTTCCTCCAGGGGAGGAGGGGTTGCTGCTGCTGCAGAGAAGTCCCCTGGAGTGCTTGGGTCTGGCCCAATTGCCTCTAGCGGCGGAGAGGCTGACTCAGCGGCGAGAATATCATCTGGAACGTGTTGGGGGTTGGAGAGCGAGGGTGGAGGATAAGGAGTGGGAGGAGTGTCCAGTCTTGTGACTCAGGGAGAATGGAAGGAAGAGGGGGAGGAGTGGAAGGTTTGAATGATAGGATGCTGGGGGAAGGGGTATATGGCTGTTGATCTGGGTGGCCACGTGGCCCCAGCTGAAAGACAATATCTCTGACTTTTCGGATTAGAGGGAAGTAGAAGGATCCTTCTGGGGGGCCACCTGACTCTGAGAATAGGCCATTCTGAAGCACAGAGAATCTGCCAGGTACGGCATTTTACTGAAAAAGAAAGATTCTGGGCCCTTGAGCGGACATCAGTCCAATGATCAAGTGTCAGGGACAGAGAAGTGAAAGTCCTTTGTCCCATAATGAGAGTTACTCAAACAGGGACAGTAAAGACACAAACGCAACACAGACAAAGACAAACAGTAAACGTTTAACATGAGTCCAAGACAAAGATTAGAACTGAGTAACTGCCAAAACCTGATGGGTTAGACAATAAAGACAGCCGGAAAACTCAACATGAGTTCAGAACAATGACCAAAACTGAGTAGCCGGCAAAACCTGATGGGCTGGCGAACCGAATCCTGAAGCAAAATATAAACGAGTTGAAGAAATTAGTATTCCTTGATTTCTCTAGTCCTCTGGAGTGTCCCCCAGGAAGGTGGCCTGTAGCTCTGTGACACATCTGTCAGCCACCATCAGAGAGAGCTAATGCTCTTCACTGACAGCCACTTTGCCAATCCATAACCTGAAACCCAAAACCAGAAAGAGGTGCCTTACTTACCCCGAGAGGAGTCCATTGGGGTCTTTTGTCCGCCGCTGCCGGATATCTCACCTGGGGCCTCCAGATGAATAGGTGGGGCGAACGTCAGAGAAAAAGACCACCAAGAGGCTTTCTCATGCAACAGCAAAGGTTTTATTGGGGGTCCAGCATGCTGGGGCTCAGAGCTAACTTTAGAGGATCAAAGAACAAAGAGCCCTGAGAACAACTTGAGCAGAGTTTATATCCATTCCTTAGAGAGGGCAGGGACTTTACATACATGATAGCCTCCTTTAGCAATTCATCATATACCATGGGAAAATCAAATAACAACTCTAAAGCATGATTAGCACTTTCATTTGCGGGAACAATTCGGGCAGGGGGTGATTGGTCAGCCCTAAGAAGGGGTATACATTTAAACTGATTGGTTGAATACCTGAGATGTATACTTGCTGAGCTGCAGGGATTCTGGGAAAGGGTTGTTAAGTAACTAGGTAGTCAGGGAAGATTTCAACACACATCTAATGGGCAGATCCGGGAATTGTCTAAACTGCCACAGGAAAGTGCAGCTTGGAAAGTTTACAAACCTGGTTCTTTACATTTCAATTTCAATTTCAATTTCTTTTATTCTTTCAGAACCTTACAGAGAAAGGCAAGAGGCTTAATCCACAATGACTGCTCTTTTGGCCATTTTGGTTTTGGATGCCCACATGGGATCTTTCTTTCGATCCATCTGGTGCTGATAATCTAAGTCACAGCCTCACACAGGGCCAAGAGGCTAATTAAGACACAACCAATTTCAAAGCAATTACTACTCTGAGGTCAGTTACAGAACTCAGTCTCTGAGGAGAATCACACCAGTGTTCAAGGCTAGGTGCACCCAGTCATCTTTTCCAACCACCACATAAATGACCACAATTAAAACCAAAATAATTCCACATGGCCCTCATCTTCTTCCATAGAGTCACTCATCATAACCTCTGGCTGGAGGATTCCTTGAATGGCGCAGCTCAAGAGAGTGTCCAAAATAAGCTTCCTTGCCCCTCATTTGCCTAAACTCAGGGTGGCCTGGACACCCTTCCTGTGAACTAGGATTGATCACATACGTCTGCCGCTAATACTGCTCTACTTCTCCAATTAGAGGCCTACTGACTGTCAGGTATAAATTCCTTATGTGATTTGGATTCATGATTAAACCCAAGCACCTCTGAAGAGCTTGGAAGAACTCATTTGACCCAAAAAATCCCTATACTCCCTTGAAGAAGGTCAGGAACCTAACAGAGGAAGGCAAGAGACATCATCCACAATGACTTATGTTTTTGCCATTTTGGTTTTGGATGCACACATTGGATGTTTCTTTAGATCCATCAGGCGCTGAAAATTTAAGCCATAGCCTCTCACACGGCCAAGAGGCTGATTCAGACACATGGCTTTCCAAAGCAATTAAGCAAAGAGCCACAGGTGATGCCCATTCATTTCCATTTGAAAACTGTTTCCTTCAGGCTTCACCAAGGGGTGGCCTGAGGCAAAGACCTTCCTGACATTCAGGGCAAAAGATCAATAGGTTAGCAAAAGGCCCAAAACAGGGTTTCTCCACTGAGGCTTTTCTGGTCACACTGATATCTGAGTTTTCTGAGATGCTCCAATTCCCTCCAGCTATCCAGAACATAGCCATGTCGCAGAGTTTGGAGGTGGTACATATTTTGGACACAAAACCATGAACCTATTCTGGAGAGTGGCCAAAATTCAGGAAGAAAACAGAAACTTAGTAAGATAGTAGGTGTTGCCCATCGATAAGGCAACCTGCAGTCCATTACTAAAATGGACAGGATGAATGCTGGGAAGCTTTCTACTAGACAGGACACATCCATTGATGCATTCTCTTTTCTAATGTCTACAACCATGGACACAGTGGGAGACACAGACACAGAAACACTTGCCTTGTAAAAGTTCTTTCTAGAAATAGTCCACTCCAAACCAAACACACCGCCTTTCCTACCTATTCTCAGAACATGAGACAAAACCACAAACTCACACACACACTCAAAAAGGCACCTCCTTCCCCCAAGTAAGTCTGTGACTATCCAGAGTGTCCTTTGACTGGTGGGCCATTTTATGTTCCCCCGAAAAGGCCTGTCTTGTCTTAGATCTGGTCTCCTTGTCAAACACTGTGAAGTTGTCAGGAGCCTGTTCTGACCACTACATGCTTTCTCAGGGAAGGCCCGTCTTCAGAACTCTCCTCGCATTTGGCCATCCTCACATCAGTAGGTACCAAAAAAGACAGACTCTGTCCTTGGTAAATCCAAACATGTGAGCCCACTGGGACTGAGACTGGGACTGGCTCTGTGTGCCTGGCTTCCTGGATCCCAAATTCAGAGAGTTCCATCACCAAGGAAGTGAGGTAGGTCACTTATTTCAAGAATTTAATGAGTTCACTGCCTTGGCAACCACTTTGTTATAACAGTTGCTTCCAAGGGTCCCATGAGATGGAGGATACCCTACTTCCTCTGACACTTTCACTAGTTAGAATGGTATATCAACCATATGGAACCAGAAACAGCTCTCCACATTGTCCTGGTTTGGTCCATATTCTCTCCATTAAGAATAGAGAGGCTGATTCAGACACAACCCTTTATTCTGACAAGGTTGTTTGCCATGGAAGATGACTTTTGCTCTCTCAGGTCCTACATAGCTGCCTAATACTTCTCCAGGGATCATTTCTGCTTGGACCATTGAGTTTCTAAGCAGGTGGAAGATCCCCTACATTCCTGTATTGTAAGACAAACTCTGTCCCTGCTCTTCTGTAAAGGTAGATTGAGGGAACAGTGTATGGTTAGGGTTAATAACAGGTTCGATTTTGGTGAGGAGTCATTCTGTTGGATGAATAATGGTATTGGGAACCTGCGATATTTACAAGAATATATAGGTAAAATATAAGTATGGAAACAGAAATCTAGGTATGATTTGAAGCGCAGAAAGACATTGGGACCTTCATTGGGATACTTAGCTTTGAATTATGTTCTGCACAGATGTCTCAGATAAATCGATATACAATGTTATAGGACCTTGTACCTTGGATGATTGAATGTCGAAGAGAACATCCAGGATAAAAGGGATAGTTGGTAGTATTAGGAAGACAGTTTGTACGTTTAAAAAGAAGAGTGAGTATAAGTTTTGGACCAAAAATTCTTTAGCAATAGGGTTTCGGGTAGAGAGTGAATATGAATGTCAGAACGTGTGAAGAATCAGTCACAATGATGAACTGGGGAAAATATGTAGGAAAGCAGATATCCATAGAGACATTAGGAAATCATGCAAAGTGTAAAGTGAGTGATTGGATTAGACATTTTCAATATGATTGAGTTTCAATATATAATCTTAGGAAAAAACAAATATGTAGTCCCCAAAAAGATTGACAAGTGGGAGCATTAGGCAGCCTGGACATGGATGTTTTTAGTAATCCATGTTCATTTTCCATTTAGACTTTGGTACAATCATAAGTGTGATGTTTGCATTTTCTGACCAGAATATTACTGTGATAAAATGTATATGTGGATCAGGTAACATGAGTATTTCTTCCACCATTTCTTGGAGCCATATTTTGAAGATGTATAAATTAGTATTGTGGGTAAAAATAGATGTACCCTGTGTCTATGAATATAGAGATAATGCATGAATAGAGCGTAGTGTGAATAAATAATATTACTTGTTCCAACTTTAAATAATGGATTAAATTGATATCTAAAAATATTCAGGAAATCTTATATTGATATACATACATTCATTTCAACCAGTAATACATCTAATGGTAATATTAGGTTTGTGGTTTATCCTGAAGTGTGTGTGAGTTTTGCTTCAAACTGATTATGGAAATCAAATATAATATTTTTGGAAAGAAGTCTCATGAAAAGACCAGTCAAGAAACATGGAGGAATACTTGTGTTCTGAAGCAGGAAGTGATTGACATTGAAACAAATGTCTAAAAATTTGTGAACTTGTGGATAAAATATATATCCTACGATGTGCATAAACTGCAGAAATAGTAATGTACCATTGTTGAATAAAAATGAACGTCAAATTATATGTCATGTCCCATAGGAGTCTACTTGCGTTGATATTAAACTGGGTCAGTTACTCTAGAAATATTAGGATTTGTGTGCAGCTTTCACTGAAGTCAGTTTTCAGTACTAGGAAACAAATATATATTTCAAGTTGATGAATAATTCTGAGAATAATCTTGTGAAAAATCGATTATAAATCTAAATACATCAACATGAATAAATTTAGGGAGTATATATAAGACACATATATTTCATATTTTGAAAAATCTGGAGAGTATGTATATATATATATATATATATATATATATATACACACAAAACATACACACAGACTATAAAAAGTAGCAATACATATGCTAATCGAAATTCATCATTAAATATATATAATTCACATATGCAAAAATAATTATTTTACTGAACATGGATTTTTGTATAATGTTTTTCTATTAGGAAGCTCACCCATAGGTTGAATTTTCAGTTTCAACAGCGTTTAGGAGGAGGGATCTCTTCTCACAATTTGTATCTTCCAAGTCAGACAACACAAAAAAATTAACCTGTGATACCAGGTAGGATTCTATATGTGCATATAAATATACATGTGCTGAATAGTCTATAGAGAAAGGGAGACAGGAATTCACATATTAGTTAATTTTAAAAACACATGGAGAATTATTTTAACCAAAAATTGACTAGATTTATAACGCCTACCCTTTATCATGTAAAAGGCAAGTCCAAATATACACCATGCCTCCACTGAACTGCATGTATTTCTATTTTGTTTTGGTTATTTTTCCTCCATCATATTAGGATTAGTAGTCAGAGTCTAGTAGGGTATGGGTTAGTGTCATGGTTTCAGTATTTTGATTGGAAAATAAGAAAATGAATCCAATGTGTATGCAAATATGTGCCACACAAAAATATTCCCACTCTCATCCAGAACAATGAATTGCCATTACCTTCACCCCAAATAAGACACAATTAGAGGAGAAGAGTTAGAAAATCTGTGAATACATATATGGAATGGAACATAATCAGGAGTTCACAACCTTGGAGGTGGTAGAGGAGTTTCCAAAAGTTAGGGTCAGGGTAAACACTCCACAAACATGGAGCTCTGCTGGCCTAAAAACTTCTTGAGAAACTGTCTCTGAGTTCGGGCACTTGAAATATATGTTGTTGTCAGGAGCTTTAGCTTCATTTGTAGTGAGACCATCAAAGATGGGTCTGCATCTATGTGACCTGGAGAACATGGTTTCTTTTTTTTTAATGAACATAAGGGAGCAGTGCTGAATTCTCTCTTTGTAGGTAAACTGTGGCCACTCGGGTCTAAGTGTCTCCCCATGTGGACTGTGAAGCCATTTGGTCATCCTCCACTTTTTGTGGTGTTTCTTGCTGCTGCACTGGGAGTATGGTATTTACTTAACGAAATACAATGAGTTCAACTGGGACAAAATGCTAGAGTGAGTTCTGTCATGTGTGGTGGGTCAGGTTCTCCAGGAGAATGCACCAACAAGTCTTCTATCTAACATAGCTTGTCCCCTTGACCATAGCAACCTGTTTCTTAAAATTGACGTTAAACATCTCCATATAACGAGATGCCTTTACATATAAGGGTCTGCTGGCTACACTATTTCAGTCACAAGCCATTTGGAAGCCAATGGAAGATCCACATGACCCCACCACAGATATTTTATCACACATCTGCACACCACTGCTCTAGGCCCACTACTCAGCAGGCTCCAACTTACTGGCATCTCTGTTCTACACCATTTTCATAAAACCAAGTCAATTAAGCCACTGTCTGGTACACTCATGATCAGAAACAGGACATCCAAAGATTCTCCAGTGCCACCTGGTCATAGGAATTTCAAATATATCATGGTATTTATCTGAGATTAGGAAGATAGACGGTAGGATTAAAAAGAAGGGTGAGTAAAGGATTTGGACATTAAGTTCTGCTTCTCCAATTTGATGCGTATTGTCATGCATGGGCGACTCTCATGCCTGGCCTCCGAAAATCCCAACACAATTCATAGCAATACATCTCTAAGGTCATTTCCAAAACTCCGTTTCTAAGGGGAATCACACCAGAGTTCAAGCCCAGGTGGACCCATTCATCTCTTCCAACCGCCACACAAGTGACCACAATTAAAAACAAAACACTCCCACATGGCCCTCATTTTCTTCCATGTAGACACTCATCATAATCCCTTGCTAGAGGTTTCCATGAGGGACACAGTCCAAGACAGTGTCCAAAATAAGCTCCCTTCCCCCTCATTTGCCTAAAGTCAGGGTGGCCTCGGCACCCTTCCTGTGAACCAGGAGTGATCAAATAGGCCTGCCATTAATGCTGCTCTGCTTCTCGAATTTGAGGCCTACTGACTGTGGGGTTTAGATACTTTATGTGAATTGGAGTCATGAGAAAACCCAAGAATCTCTGGGCTTCCCTCTGCAGGGCTTTGAAGAACCCATTTGAGTGAGTCTAGGAGTTGGACCAAAAGTTCTTTAGCAATAAGGTTTTGGTGAGAGAGTAAATGTAAATGTCAGCACATTTGAAGGGTCATTCCCAATGATGAACTGGAGAAAAGGTATTTGAAAGCAGATATCAATGGAGACATTAGGAAATCAGGCAAAGTACAAAGTGAGTGGTAGGATAAGACATTATTAACAGGGTTGAGTTTGAATATATAATCTTAGAAAGAAACAGATATGTAGTCACCAATAGGAATAATATTTGAGAGCATTAGGGAACCAGGACATGGATGTTGTTAGTAATACATGCTCACATTCAATTTAGGCTTTGGTACAGTCATAAGTGTGACCCTTGCATTTTGTGTCAGGAATATTACTGTGATGAAATGTATAGTATATCAGGTGACTAGAGTATTTTTTCCACCATTTCTGAAAGCAATATTTTAAAGACTTATAAATTAGTATTGGGGATACAAATACATAGACCCTGGGTCTATGAATATAGAGATGATGCCTTAATAGACCATACTGTGAATAAATAATATAACAGGTTCCACTTTTAATATTGGATTGAATTGATATCTGAAAATACATAAGAAATTTTATGTTGATATACAATCATTCATTCCAAACAGTTATACATCTAATGGTAATAATAGAGTTATGGTTTATCATGATGGGTGTGTGAGTTTGCCCCAAAAGTGATTATGGAAATCGAAAACAATGTGTTCAGAAAGAAGTCTCATGAAAAAACCAGTCAAGAAAGCTGGAGGAATACATGTGTTCTGAAGCAGGAAGTGATTGAAAGTGAAACAAATGCCTATAAATTTGCTAAATTGTGGAAGAAATATATATCGTATGATGTGCATAAAATGAAGAAAACTAATATACCAGTGTTGAATAAAAATGAACGTCAAAATAGACATCATGGAACATAGGAATCTACTTGCACTGATGTTAAACTGGGTAAGTTACTGTAGAAATATTAGCATTTGTATATACCATTCACTGAATTTAGTTTTCAGTACTAGGAAACAGATATGTAGTTCAGGTGGATGAATATTTCTGAGAATAATCTTGTGAAAAGTTGATTAGAAATCCAAATATATGAACATTAATGAATTTAGGAGTGTATAATAAGACACATATATTTTACATTTTGAAAAATCTGGAGAATATATATATATATATATATATATATATATATATATATATACACACACACAAAACCCACACAGAGCAATTAAAAGTAGCAATATATATGCCAATCAAAATTCATCGTGAAATTTATATGATCCACATATCAAAAAATATTTATTTTACTGAACATGGATTTATATATAATGTTGTTCACCTAGGAAGCTCCCCCATAGGTTGAATTTTCTGTTCCACAATTTGTATCTGTCAAGTTGGCCACCTCACAAGTATGTACGTGTGATACCAGGTAGGATTCAATATGTGCATATACAAATACATGTGCTTAATAGGCTACAGAGAAAGGGAGACAGGAATTCACATATTTGTTAACTTTAAAAACACACGGAGAACTACTTCAATTAAAAATTGACTAGATTTATAACTCCAAACCTATGTATTGCAAAAGGCAAGCCCAACTATACACCACCCCTCCTCTGAACTGCTTGTATTTCTATTCTGTTTGAGTTATTTTTCTCCATCACATTAGGATTAGTAGTCAGAGTCTAGCAAGCTATGGGTTAGTGTCAGGGAATCAGTATTTCGAATGGAAAATTGGAAAATGAACACAATGTGTATGCAAATATGTGCTACACAAAAATCTTCTTATTCTCTTCCAGAAAAATTTATTGTAATTAACTCCGCCCCAAGTAATACAGAATTAGAGAAGAAGAGTTAGAAAATCTGTGAATACATATCTGGAATGGAATATGCTCAGGAGTTCACAACCTTGGAGGTGTTAGAGGAGTTTCCCAAAGTAAGGGACACAGTAAACATTTCTCAAATGTGGAGCTCTGGTGCCCTAAAGACTTCTTGGGAAACTGCCTATGTGGTTGGGCACTTGAAATATATATTGTTTTCAGGAGCTTTTGATTTCTTTCTAGTGAGACCATCAAAGCTGGGTCTGCATCTATGTGACCTGGAGGACATGGATTCTTATTTTCCAATGTACATGAGGTAGCAGTGCGGAATTCTCTCTTTGTAGGTAAACTGTGGCCATTGTGGGCTAAGTGTCTCCCTGGGGGACTGTGAAGCCATTTGGTCATCCTCCAATTTTCATGGTGTTTCTTGCTGCTGCACTGGGACTTTGGTATTTGCTTCACGATATACAAGGAGTTCAAATGGGACATAGTGGTGGAGGAAGTTCTGTCTTGTGCGGTGGGTCAGGGTTCTCAGGAGAATGCACCAAGCAGGCTTCTATCCCTCATAGCTTGCCCCCTTGTCCATAGAAACCTGGTTCTGAACATTGCAATGAAACCTCTCCATATAACAATATGCCATTTCATTGAACATTTTGCTGGCTGCACCATGTCAGTCACAAGCAATTTGGAAGCTAATGGCAGATTGACATGGCCTCACAAAGATGTTTTATCATACACCTTCCCACCTCTGCTCTAGGCCCACCACTCAGTAGGCTCCAACTTACTGGTATCTCTGTTCTACACCATTTTTATGAATCCCAGTCAATCAAGGCACTGCCTGATAGATTCATGAATGATGTAGGACATCCAAATGTTCCCAGTGCGACCAGGTCATGGGAAATTCAAAAATTTCATGGTATTTATCTAGGCATTTTTCAAGGATGAAGTTGGAGGCACTGTGGGTTTTAATTCATTCGGGAACCATTAAATGGTGAGGATGCTCATTTCAATGAACGCTATCGAGAACTCTCACAGGCAAGACTTTCCAAAGAGTGGCCAAAAGGTCACATGAAGCCAGGCTCATTGAGGTCTACAATGTGAGGTCCATGTTTGTTTTGATTCTCAACTATGGCTGACATGCCTTTAAGAATAAAATCATGTGATATCCTGGCTGAGATTCCCAGTGCTCTGTGGAAAGGTACCCTGGGCCTATATCTCAGTTTCCATGGGCGACTCTCATGCGTGTCCTCCTAAAATCCCAACACAAGTCATGGCAATACTTCTCTGAGGTCAGTTTCAGAACTCACTCTCTAAGGGGAATCACGCCACTGTTCAAGCCCAGGTGGACCCAGTCACCTCTTCCAACCGCCACACAAATGAAAACAATTGAAACCAAAAAAAAATCCCACATGGCCCTCATTTTATTTCATATAGACACTGAACATAACCTCTTGCTAGAGGTTTCCATGAGGAGCACAGTACAAGACAGTATCCAAAATAAGCTCCCTTGCCCCTCGTTTGCCTAAAGTTTGAGTGGCCTGGACACCCTTCCTGTGAAACAGGAGTGATCCAATAGGCCTGCATTTAATACTGCTCCACTTCTCCAATTTGAGGCCTACTGACTGTGGGATTTAGATTATTTATGTGTATTGGAGTCATGATAAAACCCAAGCACCAATGGGCTAGCCTCTGCAGGGCTTTAAAGAACTCATTAGACCCAAAGGATCCTTATTCTCACTTGATGGAGGTCAGGAAACTTACAGAGAAAGACAAGAGAATTCACCCACAATGACTGCTCTTTTGGCCATTTTGGTGTTGGATGCATACATGGGATCTTTCTTTACATCCATCAGGTGCTGACAATCTAAGCCACAGCCTCACACTGGGCCAAGAGCCTGATTCAGACACATCCCTTTCCAAAGCAATTAAGCAAAGAGACACAGGTGATGCCCATTCATTTCCATTTGAAAACGGTTTTCTTCAGGCTTCACAAACGGGTTGGCCTGAGGCAAAGTCCTTCCTGACTCAGGGGAAAAGAACAATTGTTAAGCAAAAGGCCCAACCACGGTTTCTCCACTGAGATGTTAGTAGTCACACTGATATCTGAGTTTTCTGAGATGCTCGCCATTCCCTTCAGCTATCCAGTATATGGCCATGTGACAGAGCTTGGTGGTGGTACATATCTTGGACACAAAACCATGAGCCTATTCTGGAGAGTGGCCAGAATTCAGGAAGAAAACTGGAACTTAGGAAGATAGCAGGTGTTACCCATTGATTATGCAAGCCCTGGTCCATTCATTAATTGGGCAGGATGAATGCTCGGAAGCTTTCTAATAGACAGGACACATCCATTGATGCATTCTTTTTTTCTAATGTCTACAACCACGGACACAGTGAGATACACAGACATAGAAACACACGCCCTGTGAAACAACTTAGTAGAAACATTTCACTCCAAACCTCAAAACCGTCTTTCCTACCTATTCTCAGAACATGAGACAAAACCACAAACCCACACCAACACCCAAAAAGGCACCTGCTTCCCTCAAGTAGGTCTGTGACTATCCAGAGTGTCCTCTGACTTCTGGACCATACTATGTTCTCCCAAAATGGCCTGTCCTTTATCAGATCTGGTCTCCTTGGTCAACTCTGTGAAGTTGTCAGGAGCTAGTGGTGAGCCACTACCTGCTTTCTCAGGAATGGCCCCTCTTCAGAGCTTTTCTGGTATTTGGCCATTCTCACATCAGTAGGTACCAAGAAAGATTGACTCTGTCCTTGGTAAATCCAAACAAGTGAGCCCACAGGGACTGTGACTGAGACTGGCTTGGATGCCTGGCTTCCTGGATCCCATGTTCAGAGAGTTCCATCACCACGGAAGTGAGGTGAGGTCACTTCCTTCAGGAACTGAATGAGTTCACTGGCTTGGCAACCACTTTGTCCTAACAGTTGCTTCCAAGGGTCACATGAGATGGTGGCTGCCGCAACTTCCTGTGACACTTTCACAAGTTAGATTGGTATATCAACCATAGGAACCTGGGAACAGCTCTCCACAGAGGCCTGGTTTGTTCCATCTTCTCTACATTAGGACGAGAGAGGCTGATTTGGACACAACCCTTCATCCTGGCCAGGTTTTTTGTCACGTAAGATGACTTTTACTCTCCCAGGTCCTTCATAGCAGCCTACATCTTCTCCAGAGGACATTTCTGCATGGACCTTTGAGGTTCTCAGCAGGTGGAAGATCCACTACATTCCTGTATTGTAAGACTAACTCTGTCCCTCCTCTCTGTAATGTTAGATTGAAGGGAAAGTGTACGGTTAGTGTTAATAACATTTTCGATTTGGGTTAGGAATCATTCTGCTGGATGAATAATGGTATTGGGAACCTGTGATATGTATGAGAATATATAGGTGAAATACATGTATGAAAACAGAAATCTAGGTAAGTTTTGAAGCCCAGAAGAGAATTGGGCCGTTGATTGGGATACTTAGCTTTGAATTAGGTTCTGCACAGATGTGTCAGATTAATCAATATTCAATGGCCTAGGACCTTGTACCTTGGATGATTGAATGTAGAAGAGAACATCCAGTCAAAAAAAGATAGTCGGTAGTTAAAGGTTAATAAAATAGGTACTTGTCACTTCCTGTTTCTCTGTATGCTTAACAAAACACTTTTGAAATCTTGAGAACTCTTTGCTAATCTTGTTCCCAGAATGTGCTCTCCCCAACTGCCAAACTGGAGAATGTACTCCCTCACCCGTGTGCACGCACACTGCCCACTCACCCGGACCCATCAATAAAATTTCCTCCCTGCCCTCTCCAAGAAAATTATATAAACTCTGCTTAAGGTGTTCTCAGGGCTCTCATCTCTTTTCAATTGAGCTCTGAGCCCCAGCATGCTGGACCCCCAATAAACCCTTTGCTGTTGCATGTGACAATCTCTTTGTGGTCTCTTCCTCCAAGGCTTGCCCGACCTTTTCATATGGAGGTTCCACTGAAATCCAGCAGCGGCGAATGTGAGACCCCATGTGTCGTGGCTTTCACTATTTGTGTATCTTTCATTATGGGACAGAGCACTTCAATGCCTCTGTCCCTGACCATTGATCACTGGCCCAAAGTCCACATAAGGGCTCAGAATCTTTTTTATTTAGTAAAACACTGGACCTGGAAGACGCTCTGTGCCTCAGAATGACCCACCTTTTGAGTCGGATGGCCTCTAGAAGGATCTTTCTACTTCCCACTAATTTAAAAAGTTAGAGATATTGTCTTTTGGCCAGGGCCACATAGCCATCTGGATCATTCCGCCATATATCTTAACTTTGCAGGACCTCTGCAAATCTCCTCCTCCATGGGTGAAGCCTTTCCTTACCGCTGCCCCTGCTCCTACTCCTTCCCCCATGATCTCTCAAACCCTCTGCTCTTCTTCCTTCTCCACCCTCTGTTCTCCCTGAGTCACAAGATTTGACTCTACTGGATTCTCCTCCCCCTCCTTATCCCCTGCCCTCTTCCCCCAATCCCCAACACCCTCTAAGTGATTCCCCTGCTGCTGACTCAGCCTCTCTGCAATTGGAGGAGCACAGCACCCTCCAGATAGCTCCCCAGTGGCACACACAGCCCTTCCTTCCCTTGAGGAAGCTGGCCCGGCTATAGGAACTCGCCAGCAGTGAATAGTTGAAAACACTGGAACTCCCATGATGCTCCCCCTCCATCCCTATGGGCCAAAGATTGACGACGGCCATGGGGGGAAAAATGCAAGCCTACCAGTTTTGGCCATTCTCCTCTTCAGACGTACATAATTGGAAATATAACAATCCCCCTTTTTCTGAGCACCCCACCTGGCACACAGGTCTGGTTGAGTCATTGATGTTTTCACACTAGCCTACTTGAGATGACTGCCAACAACTCATAGGGACTGTCTTCATGACAGGGGATCAAAATAGAATACTCCTGGAAGCTGGAAAAAAATATCCTCTGACCAGATGCGTGACTGACACAACTTCCCAAGATAATCAAAGCCAGCTTTCCTTTGAACCAACCCAACTGTGGCCCCCAAAACTTTGAAGGTAGGGAGCATCTGTTCACTTATCACCGGGCTCTAATAGTGGATTTCCGTGCGGCCGCTAGGCGACCAACTAATTAGGCCAAGGTAAGAGAGATTATTCAAGGGCCTGAAGAACCTCTCTCTATGTTTCTAGAGAGAATTATGGAGGCATATAGAAGATACACTCCTTTCAATCCTCAGGCAGAGGATCAAAAGTCATCTGTCACAATGGCCTTTATTGGGCAAGCTGCCCCGGATATTAAAAGAAAGTTAAAATGCTTAGATGGATTACAAGATATGACTTTGAGAGATTTAGTCAGAGAAGCTGAGAAGGTATACTTTAAGAGAGAAACTGAGGAAGAGAAGGGAACAAAGGGAGGATAAAAGAAACAAAAGACAGACTAAGGCGCTGACTAAGGTCCTGGTCACAACAACAAATAGGCCAGAAATTAAGAAACAGGGAGACAGGAAGGGATACCTGGGCCCACGCCAGAGGCCACTCCTTGCCTCAGATCACTGTGCCTACTGTAAAAAAAAGGACACTGGGCCAAAGAGTTCCCTAGAAAGAGACAGCCACTCCTGCCAGCCATTCTGACTCTTGAGGATGACTCCAAAAGTCGGGGCTAACATCCCCTCCCGGAGCTCAGGGTAACTTTTGAAGTGTAGGGGACCCCAGTAAACTTTGAAGTGGATACAGGGGCAATATACTCAGCCCTCAAGGCCCCATTGGGCCATCTATCAAATAAAAGGTCTCTAGTTCAAGGGGCAAATGGCAGTAAGTATCGGGCTTGGACAACTAAGAGGACCATAGACCTGGGAAAAGGAAAATCCATCAATCCTTCCTAGTAATCACAGAATGCCTGGCCCCATTGATGGGCAGAGATCTGCTCACCAAGCTCTGGGCCAAAATAACTTTTAACCCTGAAGGCAACCAAGTGGGATTTCTAAATCCTTCAGTAAAAACTCCTATAGTCATGGCTCTAACTATGTCAGTAGAAAATGTACATCAACTCACTCAACTTTGTTCAAAGAAACTGCAGGCATTCCTGAAGGATCAAGAACAGAGTTTTCCACTGACCAAATCACAGCAAAAGGACTGAATGGGTAACAAAAGCCTGTCGGGTCCATCAATTGGTTTATGCTTACCCTTCCAAGCTTCCTGGAGGAAAGCACCTAGGAGGAAAAAGACCAGGACAATTCTGGGAAGTGAACTTTACTGAAATTAAGCATGCAAGGTATGGACTTAAATATCTCCTAGTCTTTGTAGATACATTTTCAGGATGGATTAAAGCCTTCCCCACCAAAAAAAAGAAAGAAAGAAAGAAAGAAAGAAAGAAAGAAAGAAAGAAAGAAAGAAAGAAAGAAAGAAAAAGAAAGAAAGAAAGAAACAGCACAAATGGTGGTCAAGAAGATCCTGGAAGATTTTTTTCCAAGATACGACCTGCCTAAGGTAACAGAGTCTGATAATGGACCTGCATTCATGACCCAGGTACGTTAGGGGTTAGCCAGTACCCTGGGGATTACATTGTGCTTATAGACCACAGAGTGCAGGACAGGTAGAATGAATGAATAGAACCATTAAAGAGACCTTAATGAAATTAAGCTTAGAGACCGACATAAAAGATTGGACAATGCTTCTGCCTTATGCAATGTTTCATGCAAGAAATTCTCTCTCTGTTTCTTTGTGTAACCTCACCCACTATGAAATTCCCTATGGGGCCCCTATTCCAGTAAGGGACCTAACCCCAACTCTAAGACCTAACGATCCCTTCCACACCACCATGCTTGACAGACTTACAGCTGTTGAAAGAACTCAGCGATACCTGTGAAAACAGCTGGCCACTGCCTACCAACCTGGAGATGAGGGGACTCCACATCAATATCAAGTAGGAGACTTTGTCTATGTAAGACAACATCAGGTGTCATCCCTGGAACCCCACTGGAAAGGACCATACCAGGTTCTACTTATAACACCTACAGTGGTAAAGGTAGACAGAATCACTTCCTGGATCCTGGCCTCTCATCTCAAGCCTGCACCCTGTCCAGACTCTGCCTGGAAACTGGAAGAGACTGGTAACCCTTTCAAATTGTGTATTCGCCAGGTGGATGAAGCTATAGAGTCTCTCCTTGACCACCAGTAGTTCTAACCCTCATCAGCCCTTTCAGCAGCGATGGCTAATCACAAATCCTACTGGAGAAGAAGTATAATCTATCTCACATATAGCCCACTTTGGGACCTGGTGGCCATTTCTCCACCCAGACATTTGTTAGCTGGCTATAGGTCTTTCCTATTAGGATATCCCTGATGAAGAGGATACCACTAAAATTCCATTAAATACCTTTTGTACCATAAATAATGGAAACAAACATTATGGATGTCGGGACAGGTAAGCCAGGTGCAGGTTGGCTAGCCTAGATTACTATGTTTGCCCGGCAGACAATCAAAGCCACAAACAGCAACAGCTGTGCGGAGGAAAAGCCAATTTCTTCTGTAAGTCATGGGGATGTGAGCATACAGGGGCTTCCTGATGGAACCCGAACTCCTCATCAAATTCTGTACGCAGCATTGGCCATATGACCAATTAGATAACCAAAACCCATGGCCCCCAGAGGGGTCTCTAGATCCTCAAATACTGTGTGACCTTTTTAACTTCTGCAAGTGCTCAAAAGGGTAAAAGGAGATTCCCCTATGTGGAGGCCTTTTCCCTCCTTCGCTCACATCCTGAACTATGCTTCTCCAATAGATCCTCACCCTCAGCCTTCATCTCCAGACTATCTGCTGTCACTCCAAACTCAGCAACCTGATTTCTTCCCTTCAATTACTAGATCAAAAACCCAAACCAACACCGGTTCTCAGACCATTGCCCCCTGGCTGAGAAGCAGGTACTGAGGTACCCCTCCACCGACTCACTCCTCTCTTCTCTTGTCACTGCCCTCACTGGGTCCCACCAGGTCCTCTTTCCAGCTAACCCATAGATCAAACCAGCTGAGGAGAGCCCTCAGACCCTTATCCAAATGTAATGAAAATGGCCTTTAAAGTTGCTCTTTCATCACTGAAAACAGGTTACTAAAAATTTAAAGTCCCTCACAGGCTTTGTGGATACTCACTCCCTTCTTCCCCTCTGCTCTACCTGTTCTACTGCTCAAGTTTTGTTGCTAGGAATATCCCAAACCCCTTTCCCATTATTCTTTTACATCTCTCCTTTCTCATTCTCAGATCCATGAAGCTGCTCTAAGCCCCGACTTCTCTGTCTCCCCCCTCTGTACCAGGCCCACAGAAAAGTTTTCACTGACCTTCTCCAGGAGTCTTCACCATGGCTGACTTTAGGACTTTCAGCAAAAAAGTCCCTATAAACGATTTCAGTGTAGATAACCTTCCTCATTTAATGTTGCCCTGTTCCACTTGGCCACTGGCTAAAAATAATCAGCACTCCTAAGCTAGACACCCCCTTACTAGTTTTTCACAAAATATGTGAACAATTCCTCTGGCCTTGAACTGGGGCTTCACAGAGATGGCAACATTTCTAAGATAAAGAAGTTACCATCTGGGCTCCATGGTAACAGCTGGCAGGGGGAAAAAAAGAAAGGGAAGTAAAAGCTCTCCCCCACCCAGTTGTCCTTGAAAAGTTAACTTGCCCAGAACAGAGAAAAAAAAAAAACAGAAACAAAAACAGCTTTTTGTGAACTTCTGCAGAGTGTGATCTTCTGAGCCACTTCTCTTACATGTTGGGTACAAAATTCTGAAACTACCTAAACTTGGAATTCAGAAGATTAATTGATTACAACCGAAGCAATGCCCTCTGAATCTGGGTGCAACCAAATAGGACTGTTTCACTGTCTTTGGTGCTATCTTAGGTGCCTTGCCTTGTCCGTCCCTACAACAGTATAATTCTATATACTAAAACATTGTTGATGTTTTCATGAAATGAAAAACGGATGTGATTAATTGTGTAATGGTGCATATGTTACCCAGAATGCTCTATCATGACGCAGGTTCATTTGAAGATCGAATAGGTGGGACATACAACCCGGTTTCACTGGGAACATATGTCCCTCACTTTAGCCATCCTATAAAGAATAGGAGTTGCCACAAGGGTGGGCACAGGAACCACTGCCCTGGTCCATGGGACACAACAAATGACCCAGTTAGAAGCAGAAATAGACCAAAACTTAAATATATTAGAAACCTCCATAACAGCTTTGCAGGAATCTTTAACCTCTCTCTCTGAAGTTCTTTTACAGAACAGTTGAGGTTTGGACCTCCTCTTCATGAGTGAAAGGGACCTTTGTGCTGCATTGAGGGAGGAATGTTGTGTGAAGTTGTCAGAAGCCAGTGGTGAGCTACTACCTGCTTTATCAGGAAAGGCCCCTCTTCTTAGCTTTCCTGTCTTTTGGCCATCCTCACATCAGTAGGTACCAAGAAAGACAGACTCTGTCCTTGGTAAATCCAAAAAAAGTGAGACCACTGGGACTGGGACTGGGACTGGTTGTGCTTGCCTGGCTTTCTGAATCCCACGTTTAGAGAGTTCCATCACCCAGGACGTTATGTGAGGTAACCTCAATCAGGAAGTGAATGAAGTCACTGCCTTGGCAACCACTTTGTCCTAAGAGTTGCTTCCAAGGGTCCCATGAGATGGAGGGTGCCCCTACTTCCTGTGACATTTTCACACGTTGGAATGGTATATCAACCATAGGCACCCGAGAACAGCTCTCCACACAGGCCTGGTTTGGTCAATCTTCTCTACATTAAGATGAAAGAGGCTGATAAAGACACATACCTTCATTCTGACCAGGTTGTTTACCATGGAAGTTGAGTGTTCCTCCCTCAGGTCCTTCATAGCTGCCTACAACTTCTCCAGGGTATCATTTCTGCATGGTCCTTTGAGGATCTCAGCAGGTTGAAGATCCCCTACATTCCTGTAGTGTAAGACCAACTTTTTCCCTGCTATTCTGTAAAGTTACATTGAGGGAACAGTGTATGGTTAGGGTAATAACAGGTTTTATTTGGGATAGGAATCATTCTGCTGGATGAATAATGGTATTGGGAACCTGTGATATTTACAAGAATATATAGGTGAAATATAAGTATAAAAACAGAAATCTAGGTAAGATTTGAAGCCCAGAAGAGCATTGGGCCCTTGATTGGGATACTTAGCTTTTAAATATCTTCTAAACAGATGTCTCAGATAAATCGATATACAATGGCATAGGACCTTGAAAATTGGATGATTGAATGTAGAAGAAAACATCCACTCATATAGGCATAGTTGGTAGGATTAGGAAGACAGTCAGTAGGTTTAGGAAGAAAAGTGAGTATAGGATTTGGACAAAAAGTTCTTTAGCAATAGGGTTTGCGGTAGAGAGTGAATGTAAATGTCACCACATGTGAAGAGTCAGACACAATGATGAACTGGGGAAAATATATGGGGAAGCAGATATCAATGGAGATATTAAGAAATCAGGCAAAGTATAAATTGAGTGATAGGATTAGACATTTTCAACAGGGTAGAGGTTGAGTATAAAACCTTAGAAAGAATCAAATATTTAGTCACCAATAGGATTGACATTTGAGAGAATTAGGCAATCTGGACATGGATATTGTTAGTAATCCATGCACACTTTCCATTTAGGCTTTGGCACAGTCATAAGTGTGAACTTTGCATTTTGTTTCCAGAATATTACTGTGATAAAGTGCATATGTAGATCAGGTGACATCAGTATTTCTTCCACCATTTCTGTGGGCAATATTTTGAAGGTGTATAAATTAGTATAGGGTGTACAAATAGGTGTTCCCTGTGTCTAGGAATATAGATAAAATGAATGAATAGACCATACTGTGAATAAATAATATTACTGGTTCCAACTTTAAATATTGGATTGAATTGATATTTACAAATTTACAGGAAATCTTATATTGAGATACATACATTCATTACAACCATTTATACATCTAATGGTAATATTAGGTTTATGGTTTATCATGAAGAGTGTGTGAGTTTTGCTTTAAAAGTGATTATTGAAATCTAAAATAAAATGAAGTATCATGAAAAGACCAGTCAAAAAACATAGAGGAATACTTGTGTACTGAAGCAAGAAGTGATTAAAAGTGAAACAAAAGCCTATCAATTTGCAAAATTGTGAATGAAATATATATCCTATGATGTGCATAAACTGAAGAAATAGTCATGTAACAGTGTTGAATAAAAATGAAGGTCAAAATACACATCATGTCCCATAGGAATCTACTTGCATTGATGTTAAAGTGGGTCAGTTACTGTAGAAAAATTAGGACTTCTATGCACCATTCACTGAATTTTGATTTCAGTACTAGGATACAATATGTATTTAAGGTGGATGAATATTTCTGAAAATAACTTTGTGAACATTTGGTTATAAATCCACATTCATGAACATGAATGCATTTAGGGATTGTATAATAAGACACATATATTTTACATTCTGAAAAATCTGGAGAGTGTGTGTGTGTGTATATATATATATATATATATATATATATATATATATATATATATAAAGAGAGAGAGAGAGAGAGAGAGAGAGAGAGAGAGAGAGAGAGAGAGGCATTAAAAGGTAGCAATATATATGCCAATCGAAATTCATCATGAAATATATAACATCCACAGATCCAAAACTATTCATTTTACTGAACATGGATTTATGTATTATATTGTTCAACTAGGAAGCTCACCCATAGTTTTAATTTTCAATTCCAACAACGTTTAGGAGGAGTGACCTCTTCTAAAAATTTGTATCTGCCAAGTCAGCCATCTAACAAAAATGTACATGTGATACCAGGTAGTATTCTATATGTACATTCAAAAATACATGTGCTGAATAGCCTACAGATAAAGGGAGATAGGAATTCACATATTTGTTAACTATAAAACACATGGAGAACTATTTCAATTTAAAATTGACTAGATTTATAACACCTACCCTTTATCATGCAAAAGGTAAATCCAACTATACACCATGCCTCTCTAAACTGCTTGTATTTCTATTCTGTTTGGGTTCTTTTTCTCCATCACTTTAGGATTGCTGCAATCTGGCTGGGCACAATTCAGGAGCCACTTGTCAAAAGAAACTAAAATTACTTTTAGAACCACACATGACTAAAAATTAGCTCCTCGGGAAAAACCCTCAGAGCCCAACTGCCACTACTGGCTTCCCACAAGCTCTCAACCTCCACACTCCTTCTCTTGAGGTCGATTGGCTGGGTCATGTGGGCAGAGCCCAAAAAGTCCCACAATGAGCAGCTCCGTTGTCTGAAAGGGTGGGGCAACAGCCCAATGGCATTACCACAGAGGAGCCAATCAGCTAGATATTGCTGGGGCTGCTGTGAACCAATCATCAGCTTGCAGTCTGAAAGGGTGGGGAAACTGCTCAATGAGCATCTCCAATGAGCATCACCGCAGAGGAGCCAATTAGCTTGATGTTGCTGGGGCCGCTGTTAGCCAATCATCAGCCGGCAGTCTGAAAGTTTGTTTGGCCCCTTGGGCTGTGCCTCTCAACACCTCCCCCTCTCTGTTTAAACAACAAGCATGTGGCTTAGGGACCATGCCTGCCTTAGGTTGTCCAATAGTACATATGGTGCTTACCCATTATCGAATGAGCTGACCTCAAGGTATCAGCCTCCAGTCTTAGATTGGTACCATTGCAATTGGATCTTACCCGTCACTAGCTACAGGTCCAGTATACAGTCACACCTGTGGAGAGGTCTTTGTACCAGCGGGGGGTGAGGTTCTTTGTCTCACCTCTGTTGGCCCCCAAATTTTAGCTGAACGACCATGACAGCAGAAGGGAGGAAGATACACCAAGCCAATTGACGGCTCCTTTTGGAAAAATTGTACCACCGATGACATCATCAGCAAAAATACCCCAACACTACCACAAGTCAATTCACCAACATATTGTTCACAATGCATGCAGGTGAGTTCACAATGCATACAGGTGATACATAGTCGAGGCAAGTTCTGCAAGCAGTTCAGTGATGGCTATTGCAGAAGCTGTAGATTGGTTTTATCTTTGTCTTTACAGGCACTGGGATGAAGATAGAAATTTTGGCAATAATGGCCAAAGAAAAATTATGTAACATTCCAGAAGGAACTAAAAGAAAACAATTTTCTTAACAATTTACATTGTCTTGAAGAGAATTATTAAATATAATGAAAAGAAAAGGTGAAAGTAAACAAACAGATCTGTTAACCTCCTTTTTTGTACACATTTTAAAACAATCCTCAACAGGTGTTTACCCAATTTAAATTAAAACATTTACATCAAGTGTATAAAAATATATTTGGATCCATTTTTTCATGAGCGCTCATCATATATGATATATGGACATACGTACATTCAAACATATAACAAAAAACACAAGTGTGCACACGTAATATAATACATACAACACATAACATAAGAGTAAAGGCCTTATAACATTTTACAGGTGAAATCTCCATTGCAATGTCTAAAAACTCTATAGTCCAAAAATAGAACTGATCAGCAAAACATTAACCTAGGTTTGTAGAGCTCAAAAACCAAAATAGAACTTCATGACATGGGAAAGGGTAATAATAAAATAGATATTGAAAAAAGCATCCTGGATTTGTCACAGATGTAAGAATAGCCAAACTGGAGTTCTGGATATCAGCTGTTATGGATTTGAGCCAAATCATATTCTTTTAATCTGTAGAAATCGCTTTAGTTAGTCTCTCTGGAATCCAAATCGGCTGCTGTTCTCCCTGTGGAAACACACAAACAGACCTCCAACTCCAGACAATTACTGGGTCAGGACATTTCCATTGTCCTGTTAGAATATCCTTCCAAAGTACCTTGGGCTTATGTACATTTTTTGGACACATATGCCTTTCCACAGGAATAAGCCCTGATGAATCCAAATTTCCAAAGTTTAGAGTAAAAAGGGTTATTTTAAGTTTATCTTTGGGGAATATATACCCCTTCCCAATTCCTTTTTTTTTTGTTTAATTAGTACGTTTTAATAGTTTGATGAGCTCATTTAACTATGCCTTGTCCCTGCAGATTGTATGGGATTCCTGTTATATGAGTAATGCAAAATGATGAGCAAAATTCTTTAAAAGAGGTAAAAGTATAACCAGGGGCAACATCTGTTTTTAACTGTTTTGGAATGCCCACAGTGGCAAAATTTTGTAAGCAATGAGCTATAACATCTTTAGTTTTTTTTCTCCGGCATGAAGGGAGTCCATCAAAAATTCAGAAGAAGTATCAACTGTAACATGCAAATATTTTAATTTTCCAAATTCTGGCAAGTTTGTGACGTCCATCTGCCAAATATGGTTAGGTATCAATCCTCTAGGATTGACTCCAAGATTAACTTGTGGTAAAATGGTCACACAATTTTGACATTGTTTTATTATTTGTCTAGCTTGTTCCTTAGTTATTTTAAAGCGCTTATGTATAGTATTAGCATTGACATGGAATTTTTTATGAAAATTTGTAGCTTCTTCTACTGTAGAGAAAATATGTATGTCATGCGTAGTTTTATCTGCTAAATCATTACCCAAACTAAGGGCTCCAGGCAATCCTGTATATGTCCTGATATGCCCTATAAAGGACGGATCTTTTCTGTCCCAGATTAGACTTTGTATAGTGGAAAGAAAAGAGAAAACAGGAGAGGAAGGGGAAATTTGTTTCTTCCTAAGATTATATATTGAAACTCAACCCTGTTGAAAATGCATAATCATATCACTCACTTTATACTTTGCCTGATTTCATAATGTCTCTAAAGATATGTGGTTTCCTGCATATTTTCACCAGTTCACCATTGTGACTGACCCTTCACATGAACTTATGTTCACTTTCACTCTCTAACCACAACCCTAATGCTCCAGAACTTTTGTTCCAAATCCTATACTCACTCTTCTTCCTAAACCAACTCTGTACCTAATTCTACCTACTATCCGTTTTTGACTGGATGTTCTCTTCAACATTCAATCATCCAAGCTACAAGGTCCGATGCCATTGTATATCTATTTATCTGAGACATCTGTACACAATGTAAATCAAAGTTAAGTATCCCAATCAAGGGCCCAATGCCCTTCTGAGCTTCAAAATTACCTAGATTTCGGTTTTAATTCATATATTTAACCTCTATATTTTTATAAATATCTCAGGTTCCCAATACCATTATTCATCCCGCAGGATTATTCCTAACTCAAATCAAACATTTTATTAGCCCTAAGAATACACTGTTCTATCAACCTATATTTAAAGAAAAGCAGGGACAGAGTTGGTCTTACAATACAGGAATGTAGGGGATCTTCCACCTGCTGAGAACCTCCAAAGTCCATGCAGAAATGAATCCTGGAGAAGATATAGTCAGCTATGAAGGATCTGCGAGAGCAAAAGTCATCTTCCATGGCAATCACCCTGGTCAGGATGAAGGGATGTGTCTGAATCAGCCTCTCTCTTCTTAATGTAGAGGAGATTGACCAAACCAGGCCTGTGTGGATAGCTATTCCCGGGTTCCTAAGGTTGACATACCATTCTAACTTGTGAAAGTTTCAAACGAAGTAGGGGAAGCCTCCATCTAATGGGACACTTGGAAGCAACTATTAGGACAAAATGGTTTACAAGGCAGTGAATTTATTCAGTTCCTGAAGGGAGTGACCTCACCTCACTTTCTTGGTGATGGATCTCTCTGAACTTGGGATACTGGAAACCAGGCACATAGAGCCAGTCCCAGTCCCAGTCCCAATGGGCTCACTTGTTTGGATTTACCAAGGACAGAGTCAGTCTTTCTTTGTACCTACTGATGTTAGGATGGCAAAAGCAAGGAGAGCTCTGAAGAAGGGCCTTTCCTGAGAAAGCAGGTAGTGGCTAAACACTAGCTTCTGACAACTTAACAGAGTTGGTCAAAGAGAACAGACCTGAGACAGGACAGGACTTTTCAGGGGAAAATTGTATGGCCCACCAGTCAGAGGACACTCCCTAGAGTCACAGACCTACTTGGGGGAAGGAGGTGCCAATATGGGTGTGGTTTTGGGTTTATGATTTTGTCTCATGTTCTGAAAATAGGTAGGAAAGGTGGTTTGTTTTTTGGGGTTGAACTGTTTCTAGTAAGACGTTTGACAAGGCGAGTGTTTCTATGTCTGTGTATCCCACTATGTCCGTGGTTGTAGAAATTAGAAAAGAGAATGCATCAATGGATTTGTCCTGTCTTGTAGAAAGCTTCCCAGCATTCATCCTGCCCAATTAATGAATGGATTGCAGCTTTCCTTAAGGATGGGCAACACCAACGATCTTAGTAATTTTCAATTTTCTTTCTGAATTCTCGCCAATCTCCAGAATAGGCTCATGGTTTTGTGTCCAAGATATGTACCACCTCCAAGCTCTGTGACATGGCCATGTACTGGATAGATGAAGGGAATGGCGAGCATCTCAGAAAACGCAGATATCAGTGTGACCAGTAAACTCTCAGTGGAGAAACCCTTCTTTGAGCCTTTTGCTTACATAATGTTCTGTTGCCTTGAATGTCAAGAAGTACTTTGTTTCGGACCACCCCTTTGTGAAGCCTGAAGAAAACAGTTTTCAGATCTAAATGAATGGGCATAACCTGTGGCTCTTTGCTTACTTGCTTTGGAAATGGATGTGTCTGAATCCAACTCTATGCCCTGTGTGAGGCTGTGTCTTAGATTCTCTGCAACTGATAGATCTAAAGAAAGATCCCATGTGTGCATCCAAAACCAAAATGGCCAAAAGAGCAGTCATTGTGGGTGAAGTTTCTCTCCATCCTCTGTTAGGTTCTTGACGTCCATCAAGTGAGAATTGGGATCCTTTGGGTCAAATGAGTTTTTCAAAGCACTGCAGATGTGGTTGGGTTTTCTTATGACTGAAATTCACATAAAGAATCTACACCTGACAGTCAGTAGGCCTCAAATTGCAGAAGAAGATCAGTATTAATGGCAGGTGTATTTGATCAATCCTGGTTCACTGGAAGGGTTTCCAGGCCACCCTGACTTTAGGCAAATTAGCGGCAAGGGAGCATGTTTTGGACACTGTCTTGGGCTATGCCCCTCATGGAAACGTCCAGCCAGAGGTTATGATGAGTGTCTATATGGAAGAAGATGAGGGCCATTGGGGAGTGTTTTGGTTTTAATTGTGGTCATTTGTGTGGCATTTGGAAGAGATGACTGGGTCCACCTGGGCTTGAACTCTGGTGTGATTCCCCTTAGAGACTGAGTTCTGGAACTGAGCTCAGAGAAGTATTGCCATTAATTGTGTTGGGATTTTATGAGACCACGCATAAGAGTCGCCCTTTAAACTGAGATCTAGCATTGAAGTGCTCTGTCCCATAATGAAAGATCCACAAACAGTGAAAGCAACGACACATGAAACAGACAAGACAAGACAATAAAGACAGGCAATGGACGTCCAACACTGAGATCAGGACTGAGTAGCCGGCAATAAGCAATGGGCTGGCAATACCGAATCCAAAACAAAATATCACTGAGTCGAGGAATCTATTATAACTAAATTTCCCAAGTCCTCTGGGGCGTCCTCCAGGAACGTGGCCTGTGGCTCTGTGACACGTCTGTCAGCCACTGTCGGAGAGAGCTCACACTCTTCATCAATAGCCATTTTTCCAAGTCCTAACCTGAAACCTGAAACCAGGAATAGGAGACTTACTTACCCCAAGAGTAGCCCGTTGGGGTCTCTCATCCGCCGCTGCCAGATATCAGTGGAAACTTCATGTGTAAAGGTCGGGCGTGCATTGGAGGAAGAGACCACCAAGAAACTGACTCATGAAACAGCAAAGGGTTTATTGGAGTTCCAGCATGCTGGGGCTCAGAGCTCACTTGAATACAGCAGAGAGCCCTGAGAAGAGCTTGAGCAGAGCTTATATACTTTCCTTGCCGAGGGCAAGGAGGGAAGTTTATTGATGGGTCAGTGGGAGTGGGCAGTTTGCATGCAACCAGGTGAGAGAGTAAATTCTGCAGTTTGAAAACTGGGGACAGCACATTCTGGGAACAAGATTAGCAAACAGTTCTCAAGATTTCAACAGTGTTTTGTTAAGCATAGAGAAAAACAGGAAGTGACAAGTACCTATTTAATTAACCATTCAATAACAACTATACCTTTTTAAATGGATGTTCTCATCTACATTCAATCTTCCAAGGTACAGGGTCCTATGACATTGTATATCAATTTACCTGAGACATCTGTGCAGAACGTAATTCAACGCTAAGTATCCCAATTAAGGGCCCAATGCCATTCTGGGATTCAAATCTTACTTAGATTTCTGTTTTCCTACATATATTTCAACTATATATTCTTATACATATCGCAGCTTCTCAATAGAATTATTCATAAACAGAATGATTCCTAACCCAAATCAAACATGTTATTAACCCTAACCCTACAGTGTTCCCTCAATCTAACTTTAAAGAAGAGCACGGACAGAGTTGGTCTTATAATACAGGAATGTAGGGGATCTTTCACCTGCTGAGAACCTCAAAGGTCCATGGAGAAATAAGCCATGGAGAAGATGTAGGCAGCTATGAAGGACCTGAGAGAGCAAAAGTCATCTTCCATGGCAAACAACCTGGTCAGGATGAAGGGATGTCTCTGAATCTGCCACTCACACCCTGTGAACTGCGCCACTTCACAGGTGAATAACGAGTTAGAACGACAAAAAATTATCTTGTTAGGATCTTACAGAAAAATGGGTGTGCACCGAAACCTAGAAGAATGATTTCCACCAATGAGGTCCGGTAATTGAGTCTCAAACACGAGCCAAATGTGCGACCGGAGATCCGGGCTGACAAATCTGTGTGGCCTGCCCCGTGGCTAGAGACAGCAGGGCACCACCTAGAAGCGACCAGCCGGCAGGGAGAAACGTTGCTGCAGATTCTGTGGAATCCTGCTGGCTGACCTCCAACTGAGCCCCGGGCTGAGTTTGGGATTTCAAACGGGGAAGGAAGTGCTACAGTTCTATCCCCCCACAATAAAAACTCCACCAAGGAAACCAACGGTCACCATCTTGGAGAGCAGAAGTAACCACCGCCACTCTCCAACAGATTGCAACAATAAAACAGGTTTGTGTTACTCAGCTCATCTCCCATACAGCAGGGAATTCACATAAAATCTCTCTTAGGCTTTCCATTGGAGAGATTATCAGAGAGAGCCTGCATAAAGACGTCGGGAAAACTACAGGCACCTGACCTTCAACTTCCCCTCCCATCAGCGGCGAAAACGAAACCTGTCTAGCCAGAGCTGGGAGAGGGGCAAGAGGAAAAAATCAAAACAATAGAGTGCCGGGGTTCCCCATAGACACCATCCACACCCAAGAAACGGCAGGCCCAGAGGACAGTATGAGCTGCCGAGAGGCATCACTCATGGGAAATCTGGTCTAGCACGAGAAACCAGGACTAGCAGGAGATAACAGGGGACTAGAGGCCAGGCCCGCGTGACTGGGCGGCTGGAGAACGCCCGCCCACTGGTCACAAACAGCCCGCTGCTGGTGCGACTGGGTGGCTGGTGCCCGCCTGCCTACCAGCGACCAATCGCCCGCTGGCTGCACGTGCAACTGGGTGGCTAGAGATCTCCCGCCCACCAGTGACAGCCCACCCGCTGACTGTGTGACTGGACAGCTGGAGACCGCCCGCCCGCCAGCGACCGGGAGTTGAAAACAAACAGAGACAGATCAGTCCCAGCCCACTCCCATTTGAACACCCTGGCAAGGAGCCTGGGGCCCGCCATAGCAGACAGGTGACATCACTGGAGCTCGGCCATCGCAATTCCTTCCAAGCAGAATTCACTTTAGCAGGCATAGTCTACCAACACAAAGGAGAGACAACTGATATATTAAACCAAAACAAATCTATAGAATAGAGCAGAAAAACAGCAATCAAATAGAGATGGAAAACAACGTGAACATCATGAAAAAACAAAGGAAAAAAATGTGTACAAACAATGCAGGACAACTTAATTCTACAGGAGGACCTAGAATCATCAGAAACAGGGATAGGGAAAAAAACTCAAGGCTTACCTAACTCAGATGGAAAGGGATATTAGAGAATACATGAATCAGCAAGTCCTAGCAATAAAAGTATATTTTGAAAATGAATTAAACAAATTCAAATGGCAAAGAACAAGCTTTACCAGGAGATAGAGATCTTAAAAAAAATCAAACAGTAATCCTAGAAATGCAGGAATCTATTAATTAAAACTCAAACGAGAATATTACAAATAGACTAGATCAAATAGAAGTCAGAACATCAGATAATGACGACAACGTTTATCAACTTGAAAAGAATATAGTCAACACAGAAAAGATGCTTAAGTCCCAAGAGCAGTCTATTCAAAAGATATGGGATGTCATAAAAAAAACAAATTTCACAGTCATCGGAATAGAAGAAGCCATAGAGATTCAAACCGAAAGAATAGACAACATATTAAATGAAATAATTCTAGAAAACTTCCCAGAGATGAAAGATGGAATGGATTGCCAAATCCTTGAAGACTACAGGACCCCAAACATTCAAAACCATAATAGACCAACTCCAAGACATATAATTATGAAGATAGCCAAAATACAGAACAAGGAGAGAATATTAAAAGCTACGAGAGAAAGGAGGCGGATTACATTCAGGGGTAAACCAATTAGATTAACGACTGATTTTTCATCACAAACTTTGAAAGTGAGAAGATCCTGGAACAATGTATTTCAAACACTGAAAAATAATGAATTCCAACAAAGAATACTGTATCCAGCAAAATTAAGCTTCAGATTTGACAATAAAATTAAAGTCTTTCACAATGAATAAAAACTAAAAGAATTCACACCCATAACACCAGCACTGCAAAGGATTTGGGCAAAATACTACAAGAAGAAGAATTGAAAAATAGTGCCCCAAACTAACAGTGGGAGGTATCTCAGTAAAGGGGGAGGAAAATAACCAAAAAGTAAAAACTAGCCAAACTAAAATAAATAAATAAATTAACATGAATGGATGTACAAATCATATTTCAATTGTAACCTTAAATGTTAATGGCCTAAACTCACCATTCAAGAGACATAGGGTAGTAACCTGGATCAAAAAAACAAATCCAACAATATGCTGCTTTCAGGAGACTCATATGATAGGTAAAGACATACACAGGCTGAAAGTAAAAGGTTGGGAAAAATCATACCACTCACAGGGCACACGGAAGCAAGCAGGAGTGGCCAAACTCATATCAAATACAATCAACTTCAAACCTACGTTAATCAAAAGGGATAAAGAAGGACACTATATAACGTTAAAAGGAACCATCCACCAACATAACATAACAATTACCAATTTGTATGCAGCAAACAAATGAGCTGCCACACTCATAAAACAAACTCTTCTCAAGTTCAAGAGTCAAATAGACTACAACATAATAATTATAGGTGACGTCAACAGACCGCTCTCACCATTAGACACATCCTCTAGACAAAAACTGAATAAAGAAACTATAGAACTCAACAGCACAATCAATAACCTAGACTTAACCGACATATATAGAATATATCAACCATCATCAAGTGGATACACCTTCTTATCAGCAGCAGATGGATCCTACTCAAAGATAGACCATATATTAGGTCATAGGGCAACTCTTAGTAAATATAAAGGCGTGGAGATAATACCATGCACCATATCAGATCATAATGAAATGAAACTGGAAATCAATGATAAAAGAAGGAAGGAAAAATCCTACATCACATGGAAAATGAACAATATTCTACTGAATGATCAATGGGTTACAGAAGACATTAAGGAGGAGACAAAAAAATTCTTAGAGACAAATGACCATACAGACACAACCTACTGTAATCTATGGGACACAATGAAAGCAGTTTTAAGAGGAAAATTCATTTCTTGGAGTTCTTTCCTCAAAAAAAGAAAAAAACAACAACAAATAAATGAACTCACACTACACCTCAAAAACCTAGAAAAGGAAGAGCAAAACAACAGCAAATGTAGTAGACGACATTAAAATAAGAGCAGAAATCAACGAAATTGAAACAAAAAATCATTGAAAAAATTGATAAACTAAAAGTTGTTTCTTTGAAAAAATAAATAAGATTGACAGGCCCTTAGCCATGATAACGAAGAGAAGAAGAGAGAGAACTCAAATTATTAACATAGGGGGTGAAAAATGCAATACCACAACAGACACTACAGAAATATAGAAGATAATTAGAAAGTATTTTGAAACCCTATATTCCAATAAAATAGAAGATAGTGAAGATATCAATAAATTTCTTAAGTCATACGATCTGCCCAGATTGAGTCAGGAAGACACACACAATTTAAACAGACCAATGACAAAGGAAGAAATAGAAGAAGCCATCAAAAGATAACCAACGAAAAAAAGCCCTGGACCGGATGGGTAAACAGCGGAGTTCTACAAAACCTTCAAAGAAGAATTAATACTGATTCTTTTCAAGCTCTTTCAAGAAATAGAAAAAGAAGGAGCTCTTTCAAATTCATTCTATGAGGCCAAAATCACCCTGATCTTGAAATCAGACTAAGACACTTCAAAGAAACAAAACTACAGACCAATATCTCTAATGAACTTGGATACAAAAATTCTCAATAAAATCCTGATGAATCGAATACAAAAGCATATCAAAAAAAATTGTGCACCATGATCAAGTAGGATTCACCCCTGGGATGCAAGGCTGGTTCAATATACGGAAATCAATAAATACTATTCACCACATCAATAGACTTAAAGACAAGAACCATATGATCATCTCGATAGATGCAGAAAAAAACATTTGACAAAGTACAGCATCCCTTTATGTTCAAAACACTAGAAAAACTAGGGATAACAGGAACTTACCTCAACATTGTAAAAGCTATATATGCTAAACCTCAGGCTAGCATCATCCTAAATGGAGAAAAACTGAAGGGATTGCCTCTAAAATCTGGAACAAGACAGGGATGCCCTCTATCACCACTTCTATTCAATTTAGTTCTTGAAATTCTAGCCAGAGCAATTAGACAATAGAAATTAAAGGCATAAAAATAGGAAAACAAGAACTTAAATTATCACTATTTGTGGATGACATGATAATATATATAACAGACCCAAAAGGGTCTACAAAGAAACTGCTAGAGATAATAAATGAATTAAGCAAAGTGGCAGGATATAAAATCAACACGCATAAATCAAAGGCATTTATGTATATCAGGAGCAAAACTTCTGATATGGAAAGGAGGAAAAACCACTCCATTCACAATATCCTCAAAGAAAATAAGATACTTGGAAATCAACCTAACAAAAGAGGTGAAAGATTTATATAATGAAAACTACAGAATCCTAAAGAGAGAGATAGAAGAAGATCTTAGAAGATGGAAAAATGTACCCTGTTCATGGATAGGCAGAACTAACATCATCAAAATGGTGATATTACCCAAAGTTCTCTACAGGTTAAAATGGATGCCAATCAAAATCCCAACGGCATTTCTTGTAGAAATGATAAAGCAATCATGAAATTCATATGGAAAAACAAAAGACCCAGAATAGCAAAAGCAATTCTAAGCAGGAATTTGAATCTGGAGGTATAGCGATACCAGAGTTCAAACTGTACTACAAAGCAATAGTTATAAAAGCAGCGTGGTACTGGTACCAAAACAGGCAGGTGGATCAGTGGTAGAGAATAGAGGACACAGAAATCAATCCACAAAATTACAACATTCTTATATATGATAAAGAGGCTAAAAGCATATTGGGAGATGGATAGCATCTTCAACAAATGGTGCTGGGAAAATTGGAAATCCATATGCACCAAAATGAAACTGAAACCCTTTCTCTCGCCATGCACAAAAGTTAACTCAAAATGGATCAAGGAGCTAGTGATGAAATCAGAGACACTGCATGTGATAGAAGAAAAAGATGGCTATGATCTACATACTGTGGGGTCGGGCTCCAAATTCATTAATAGGACACCCATAGCCCAAGAGTTAATAACAACAATAAACAAATGGGACTTACTTAAACTAAAAAGTTTTTTCTCTGCAAGAGAAACAATAAGAGAGGTAAATAGAGAGTCTACATCCTGGGAACAATTTTTTACCCCTCACACTTCAGATAGAGCTCTAATATCCAGAATATACAAAGAACTCAAAAAATTAAACAATAAGATAACAAATAACCCAATCAACAAATGGGCCAAGGACCTGAACAGACACTTCAGAGAGGAGGACATACAATCAATCAACAAGTACATAAAAAAATGCTCACCATCTGTATCAGTCAGAGAAATGCAAATCAAAACCACCCTAAGATACCATCTTACTCCAGTAAGATTAGCAGCCATTATGAAGTCAAACAACAATAAGTGTTGGCGAGGATGTGGAGAAAAGGGTACACTTGTACACTACTGGTGGTACTGAAAATTGATAAGGCCAATTTGTAAAGCAGTATGGAGATTTCTTGGAAAGCTGGGAATGAATGCACCATTTGACCCAGCTATCACCCTTCTCGGACTAGAGGGTCTTAACAGAGCGTACTATAGGGATACTGCCACATCAATGATCATAGCGCCACAATTCACAATAGCTAGACTGTGGAACCAACCTAGATGTCCTTCAATAGATGAATGGTTAAAAAACTGTGGCATCTATACACAATGGAGTATTACTCAGCACTAAAAAATGGCAAAATCATAGACTTTGCAAGGAAATGGATGGCATTAGAGCAGATTATGCTAAGCTAAGCTAACCAATCCTTAAAAAAATGCCAAATGTCTTCTTTGATATAAAGAGAGCACCTAAGAACAGAACAGGGAGGAAGAGCATGAGAAAAAGATTAACATTAAACAAAGACGAGTGGGGGGATAGAAAGGGGGAGAGAAGGGAAAGCATATGGAAATGGTAGGAGACCCTCAATGTTACACAAAATTACATATAAGAGCTTGTGAGGGGAAATGGGGGGAAAACAATGGAGAGAATTGAACAACAGTAGATGAGGTAGAGAGGAAAGATGGGAGGGGAGGGGAGGGGGGATAGTAGGGGATAGAAAAGGTAGCAGAATACAACATCACTATTATGCCATTATGTACAAATGTGAATGTGTAACCAATGTGCTTCTACAATTCGTATTTGGGGAAAAATGGGAGTTCATAACCCAATTGAGTCAAATGTATGAAAGATATTATATCATGAGTTTTGTAATGTTTTGAACAATCAATAAAAATAAATAAATAAATAAAGGTTTAAAATTGAGTGGCAAGAAATCAGCTAAAAAAGTGTTGAGATGCATTCATTTTGCTAAGCAGAAACTTTGTTTTGTGTAGTTGTATCTATCACAAATTTATTTTACCAGAAAACTGGCTTTTGAAAATACACTTAATTGAGATTAAAGGATAATCCACCTACCTTCATGAAAAATTCATAGCATTTCCTATATTTTTCATATTTCAATTTTTGGTAAATATTTTGTCATGGACCAGGTCTAGTCTTAGGCTATTCTTTCAGAATACTGCCTCATCTGATAAGTTGGTACAATGTGTTGGATTGTTCTTTTCATCTTTTATTTAATAGTTTCTAGCTGATAATGTGTATTTTTCATTATCTTTATTTGGACATACATACCCAACGATATATTTGCATTTTATGTTTTACTGGGAAGAGACTCATCAAAAGCTCTGTATTATATGTATCAACAATCAAACATTTAGAGCATGCAATTATTCTTAATTTTGCATGAAAATATCTTTGTACCATTTACTTATAAAAATTTAGAACTATTAAAAATGTCCCTACTGTAATAAGTAACTAATTACCAGAAAAATTAAACAATTCACTTTATATCAATTATGAATATGAAAAGTACTAAAATAAGTATTTGGCAATTAATACATAATTGATAGAAATTGAAATCCTAAGAAAGCCATTTAAAATGTCAGTGCATATGGTCCTTAAATAATAGGTTGTTCAAAAAAATTTCTCTAATTCATAAGATATAATATGCCATATTACAGCGTAACGTGATAAAAAACATTAAATTATCAATATTGATAATAAAGAATGATACCTTTTTTATTAAATATGTTTATTTGATTTTCATTGTAAGATGTTAATTCTGGAAGACTTCAGAATTAAGAAAGTCTTGGTGTATATTATTTCTAACAGGCTAATCAAAGTACTTTTAAATATATATGTATATATATATATATATATATATATATATATATATATATATATATATATATATACATAATATATGTAATGCATATGCATGAATATAGACACATATGTATAATAAATGTATTGTAATATATCTATCAGGTGATTATAATTATTAATTTTTTTTTAAAAAAATAGTGACTATAAAAAACAGTCTCAAATTTAAATTTCATAGCATACAACTGTTTGTAATGCCATGAGAGAAAAATAGATATGGAGGAAAAACGAAAAAGGAAGAGAGAGAAGGGGAAAAATGAGGAAGAAAGTGAGTAAAGAAGAGGGAGAGGCGTGTTCGATGTTAAGACAAAAGTGGAGCGGCTGGGTTTGTGATTCAGTGTTAACATGTTTGCCTAGTATGTGTGAGGAACTGGGTTCTATTCTCAGCACCACATACAAATAAAGAAAATGAAGATCCATCAACAACTTAAAAAATAAAAAATAAAAAACTAGAAATATTACTAAAATCCCAAGCATTTATGAATGTTACATAATAAAATATATGTTACATAGCCTTATGTAATTTCTAGACTCCCCAAAAAAGTCATTAAATGTTGGATTATTAGTGCTATAACTAAAAATCCATTGCTCTTTCCTCTACATTCTGTGGCATTCTAGTGCTAAAATAAATTGTAGTATAACACCAAAAAAAAAAAATCCTAATATTTCTACAGTAACTGACCCAGTTTAACATCAATGCAAGTAGATTCCTATGGGACATGATATGTACTTTGAAGTTTATTTTTATTCAACACTGGTACATTTCTATTTCTTGAGTTTATGCACATTATAGGATATATATTTCATCCACACGTTCACAAATTTATAGGCATTTATTTCACTTTCAATCACTTCCTCCTTCAGAAAACATGTATTCCTCCGTTTCTGACTGGTCTTTTCTTGAAACTTCTTTCCAAACACATTATTTTCGATTTCCATTATCACATTTGAAGCAAAACTCACACACCCCTCATAATAAACCATAACCCTAATATTACCATTAGATGTACAACTGGTTGGAATGAATGATTGTATATCAATATAAGATTTCTTACTTAGTTTCAGATATCAATTCAATCCATTATTTAAAGTGGAACCAGTTATATTATTTATTCACAATGTGGTATTTTCATGCATTATCTCTATATTCATAGACACAGGGTACACCTCTTTGTACCCCCAACACTAATTTATACGTCTTCAAAATATTGCTCCCAGAAATGTTGGAAGAAATACCCATGTCACCTGATCTACATATGCATTTTATCACTGAAATATTCTGGACACAAAAAGCAAAGGTCACACTTATGATTGTATCAAAGCTAAATGAAAAGTGAACATGGATTACTAAAAACATCCATGTCCAGGTTGCCTAATGCTCTCAAATGAAAATCCTATTGGTAACTACAAATTAGTTTCTTCCAAAGATTATATATTCAAACTCAACCCTGTTGAAAATGTCTAATCCTCTCACTCACTTTATACTTTGCCTGTTTTTGTAATGTCTCTATTGGTATCTGCTTTTCCACAGTTCATCATTGTGACTAAATCTTCACATGTTCTGAAACTTACATTCACACTCTAATCGAAATCCTATTGCTAAAGAACTTTTGGTCCAAATCCTATATTCACTCTTCTTCTTAAAACCTACCTACTATCTTCCTAATCCTACCGACTATCACTTTTTGACTGGAGGTTCTCTTCTACATTCAATCATCCAGTTACAAGGTCTTATGCCATTGTATATCGATTTCTCTGAGAAATTTTTGCAGAATGTAATTCAACGATAGGTATCCCAATCAAGGGCCCAATGATTTCTGGGCTTCAAATCTTACTTAGATTTCTGTTTATGTACATATATTTCACGTCTGTATTCTAATAAATATCACAGGTTCCAATAACATTATTCATCCAGCAGAATGGTTCCTAACCGAAAATGAAAATGTTATTAACCGTAACCATACACTGTTCCCTCAATCTAACTTTACAGAAGAGCAGTGACAGTGTTGGTCTTACAATACAGGAATGCATGGGATCTTCCACCTGCTGAGAACCTCAAAGGTACATGCAGAAATGATCCCTGGAGAAGATGTAGGCAGCGATGAAGGACCTGAGAGAGCAAAAGTCATCTCAATGGCAAACAACCTGGTAGAATTAAGGAATGTGTCTGAATCAGCCTCATTCTTCTTAATACAGAGAAGATAGACCAAACCATGCCTGTGTGGAGAGCTGTTCCCTGGTCCCTATGTTTGATATACGATTCGAACTTGTGAAAGTGTCACAGGATGTAGGGGCATCCTCCATCTCATGGGAACCTTGGAGGCAAATGTTAGGACAACGTGGTTTCCAAGGCAGTGACCTCATTCAGTTCCTCAAGGAAGTGACTTCACCTCACTTCCTTGGTGATGGAAGTCTCTGAACTTGGGATCCAGGAAGCCAGGCACCCAGAGCCATAACCCGTCCAAGTCCCAGTGGTCTAACTTGTTTGGATTTACGAAGGACAGAGTCAATATTTCTTGGTACCTACTGATTTGAGGATGGCCAAATGCCAGGAAACCTCTGAAGAGGGTCCTATCCTGATAAAGCAGGTAGTGGATCACCGCTGGCTCCTGACTACTTCACAGAGTTGGCAAAGTATAGCAGATCTGAGACAGGACAGGCCATTTTGGGAGAACATAGTATGGCCCACCAGTCAGAGGACACTCCGGATATGACAGACCTACTTGGGGGAAGGAGGTGCCTTTGCGGGTGTGGGTGTGGGTTTGTGGTTTTGTCTCATGTTCTGAGAATACGAAAGAAAGGCGGTTTGATTGGATTGTAGTGAACTGTTTCTAGTAAGTCGTTTGACAAGGCGAGTCTTTCTATGTCTGTGTATCCCACTGTGTCCGTGGTTGTCGACATTAGAAAAGAGAATGCATCAGTTGATGTGTTCTGTCTAGTAGAAAGCTTCGCAGCATTCATCCTGCCCAATTGATGAATGGACTGCGGCTTGCCTCATGGATGGGCAACACCTACTATCTGCCTAAGTTCCTGTTTTCTTCCTGCATTCTGGCCACTCTCCCGAATAGGCACATAGTTTTGTGTTTAAGATATGTACCACCTCAAGCTCTGTTAAATGGCCATGTACTGGACAGCTGAAGGGAATGGGAGAATCTCAGAAAACTCAGATATCAGTGTGACCAGGAAAGTCTCAGTGGAGAAACCCTGCTATGGGCCATTCTCTTACTATGTATCTGTTTCCCTGAATGTCAGGAAGTTCTTTGCCTCAGGCCACCCTCATGTGAAGCCTGAAAAAAAGAGTTTTCAAATGAAAATGAATGGGCATCACCTGTGGCTCTTTGCTTAATTTCTTTGCAAAGGGATGTGTCTGAATCACCCTTTGGCCCTGTGTGCGGTTGTGGCTTAGATTCTCAGCCCCTGATGGATCTAAAGAAAGATCCGATGTGTGCATCCAAAACCAAAATTTCAAAAAGATCAGTTATGATGGATGAAGTCTCTTGCCTTTCTTTGTTAGGTTCCTGAACTACATCAAGTGAGAATAGGGATCCTTTGGTTCAAATAAATTTTTGAAAGCCCTGAAGAAGTGCTTGGGTTTTCTTATGACTCCAATTCACATAAAGAATCTATACCTGACAGTCAGTAGGCCTCAAATTGGAGAAGCAGATCAGTATTAACTGCGGTCTTATTTTATCACTCCTGGTTCACATGCAGGGTGTCCAGGCCACCATGACTTTAGGCAAATGAGCGGCAAGGGAGCTTATTTTGGACACTAACCCATACCCTACTAGACTCTGACTAGTAATCCTAACATGATGGAGAATAATAACCCGAACAGAATAGAAATACAAGAAGTTTTGAGGATTCATGTTGTATAGTTGTACTTGCCTTTTGCATTATATAGGGTAGGAGTTATAAATTTAGTCAATTTTTAATTGAAACAGTTCTCCATGTGTTTTTAAAGTTCACAACCATGTGAATTCCTCTCTCCCTTTCTCTGTAGCCTATTCAGAAGATGTATTTTTATATGCACATTTAGAATCCTACCTGGTATCACATGTACATTCTTGAGAGGTTGCTGACTTAGCAGATACAAATTGTCAGAAGAGATCACTCCTCTGAATGCTGTTGGAAGTGAAAATTCAAACTATGGGTGACTTCCTAGTTGAACAACATTATACATAAATCCACGTTTAGTAAAATTAATATTTTTGGCTCTGTGGATTATATATATTTCATGATATATATATATTGCTACATTTTAATGTCTGTTTGAGTGTGTGTGTGTGTGTGTGTGTGTATAGATAGATAGATAGATAGATAGATATACACTCTCCAGATTTTTGAAAATATGAAACATATGTGTCTTATTATATACTCCCTAAATTCATTCATGTACATGTATGTGGATTTATAATCAACTTTTCACAAGATTATTTTCAAAAATATTCATCCACCTGAAATACATATTTGTTTCCTAGTACTAAAAACAAACTTCAGTGAATGGTGCATACAAATCCAAATATTTCTACAGTAACTGTCCCAGTTTAACATCAATGCTTGTAGATTCCTATGGGACATGATGTGTATTTTGACGTTCATTTTTTAACAAAACTGGTACATTATTATTTCTTCAGTTTATGCACATCATAGGATATATATTTCATTAACAAGTTCACAAATTTATAGGCATTTGTTTCGCTTTCAATAACTTCCTTATTCAAAACTCTTGTATTCCTCCAGGTTTCTTGTCTGGTCTCTTCATGAGACTTCTTTCCAAACTCATTATTTCTGAAATCCATAATCACCTTTGAAATAAAATTCACACACTCTTTATGATAATCCATAAGCCTAATATTAAAATAAGATGGATACCTGGTTGGATTGAATGATTGCATATCAATATAAGATTTCCTGTATATTTTCAGATATCAATTCAATCCATTATTTAAATTTAGAACTTGTTACATTGTTTAATCAAAGTTTTGTCTATTCATGCATTATCTCTATATTCCTAGACACAGGGTACACCCATTTGTAACGCCAGTACTAATTTATATATCTTCAAAATATTGCTCCCAGAAACGGTGGAATAAATACTTATGTCATCTGATCTACATATACATTTTATCACAGTAATTTTCTGGACACAAAAAGCAAAGTTCACACTTATGATTTTACCAAAGCCTTAATGGAAAGTGAGTATGCATTACTAAAAACATCCATGTCCAGGTTGCCTAACGCTCTCAAATGTGAATCCTATTGGTCACTACATATTTGTTTCTTCCTAAGATTATATATTTTACCTCAAGCCTGTTGAAAATGTCTAATCCTATCAATCACTTTATCATTTGCCTGATTTACTAATGTCTCTATTAATATCTGCTTTCCTACATATTTTCCACAGTTTATCATTGTGACTGACTCTTCACATGTGCTCACATTTTCATTCACTCTCTACCCGAAACCCTATTGCTAAAGAACTTTTGGTTTAAATCCTACACTCTCTCTGCTTTCTAAACCTACTGACTATCTTTCAAATAATACCGAGTATCCCTTTTTGACTAGAAGTTCTCTTCGACATTCCATCATCCAAGGTACAAGGTCCTATGCCATTGTACATTGATTTATCTGAGACATCTCTGCAGAACATAATTCAAAGCTAAGTATCCCAATCAAGGGCCCAATACCCTTCTGGGCTTCAAATCTTACCTAGATTTCTGTTTTCATTCTAGTATTTCACTTTTACATTCTTGTAAATATTACAGGTTCCCAATACAATTATTCATCCTGCAGAATGATTCTTAACCCAAATCGAACCTTTTATTAACCCTAACCATACACTCTTCCCTCAATCTAAGTTTACAGAAGAGCAGGGACAGAGTTGTTTTTACAATACAGGAATGTAGGTCATCTTAAACCTGCTGAGAACCTCAAAGGTCCATGCAGAAATGATACCTGGAGAAGATGTAGGCAGCTATGAAGGAGTTGAGAGAGCAAAAGTCACCTTGCATGGCAAACCACCTGGTCAGGATGAAGGGTCGTGTCTGAATCAGTCTCTCTATTCTAAATGTAGAGAAGGTGGACCAAACCAGGCCTTTGTTGAGAGATGTTCCCGGGTGCCTATGGTTGATATACCATTCTAACTTGCGAAAGTGTCACAGGAAGTAGGGGCAGCCTCTATCTCATGGGACCCTTGGAACCAACTGTTAGGACAAAGTGGTTGCCAAGGGAGTGAACTCATTCAGTTCTTGAAGGAAGTGTCCTACCTCACTTCCTTGGTATTGGAACTCTCTGAAATTGGGATCCAAGATGCCAGACACCCAGAGCCAGTCCCAGTCCCACTCCCACTGGGCTCAGTTGTTTGGATTTACCAAGGACAGAGTCAGTCTTTCTTGGTACCTACTGCTGAGAGAATGGCCAAATGCCAGGACAGATATGAAGAGGATCTTTCCTGAGAAAGCAGGTAGTGGCTCACCACTGGATCCTGACAACTTCACAGAGTTGGCCAAGGCAACCAGAACTGAGACAGGACTGGCCATTTCGGGGAACATAGTTTGGCTCAACAGACAGAGGACACACTGGAGAGTCAGAGACTTACTTGTGGGAAGGAGATGCCTTTGTGGGTGTGGGTGTGGGTGTGAGTTTGTGGTTTTGTCTCATGTTCTGAAAATAGGTAGAAAAGGTGGTTTGTTTGGTTTGGAATGGACTGTTTCTAGTAAATCGTTTGACAAGGTGAGTGATTCTAGTTCGGTGTATCCCACTGTGTACGTGGTTTTGGACATTAAAAAACAGAATGCACCAATGGATGCATCCTGTCTAGTAGAAAGCTTCCCAGCATTCATCCTGCTCAACTGATGGATGGACTGCGGTGTGTCTTATGGATGGGGAACACCTACTATCTTCCTAAGTTCCTGTTTTCTTCCTGAATTCTGGCCACTCTCCAGAATAGGCTCATGGTTTTGTGTCCAAGATATATACCACCTCCAAGCTCTGTGCCATGGCCATGTACTGGACAGCTGAATGGAATGGGAGAATCACAGAAAACTCAGATATCAGTGTGACCAGGAAAGTCTCAGTGGAGAAATCCTGCTTTGGCCATTCTCTTACCTATATTTCTGTTGCCCTGAATGTCAGGAAGTTCTTTCCCTCAGCCCACCCCTTTGTTAAGCCTGAAGAAAACAGTTTTCAAATGGAAATGAAAGGGCATCACCTGTGGCTCTTTGCTTAATTTCTTTGTAAAGGGATGTGTCTGAATCAGCCTCTTGGCCCTGTGTGCGGTTGTGGCTTAGATTCTCAGCACCTCATGGATCTAAAGAAAGATCCCATGTGTGCATCCATAACCAAACTGGCAAAAAGATCTGTTATGGTGAATGAAGTCTCTTGCGTTCCTTTGTTAGGTTTCTGACCTACATCAAGTGAGAATAGGAATCCTTTGGTTCAAATGAATTCTTCAATGCCCTGAAGAAGTGGTTGTGTTTTCTCATGACTCCAAATCACATAAAGAATTGTTACCTGACACTCAGTAGGCCTCAAATTAGAGAAGCAGAGCTGTATTAACTGCAGTCCTATTTTATCACTCCTGGTTCACATGCAGGGTGTCCAGGCCACCATGACTTTAGGCAAATGAGGGGCAAGGGAGCTTATTTTGGACACTAACCCATACCCTACTAGACTCTGACTACTAATCCTAATATGATGGAGATTAATAACCCAAACAAAATAGAAATACAAGCAGTTCAGAGGAGTCATGTTGTATAGTTGGACTTGCCTTTTGCATTATATAGGGTAGGAGTTATAAATCTAGTCAATTTTTAATTAAAATAGTTCTCCATGTGTTTTTAAAGTTAACAAATATGTGAATTCCTCTCTCCCTTTTTGTGTAGCCTATTCAGCACATGTATTTTTATATGCACATATAGAATCCTACCTGGTATCACATGTTCATACTTGAGAGGTTTCTGACTTGGCAGATACTGCCGCGGTCCGGTTGGAGCAAAATAACCGGGGGGTGGGGGTTATGAATAACATGTGTATGTTGATATAGCAGGAGTGGAAGCCATTTATTGTAGGACAATAGAGGTATTTATACATTCCACCCAGGTTATCTAATTAACATAAACTAGATACTGCAGTCAACCAATCAGGAATCTCCACACTTAATGGCTCGCTTTTGTTACATCTCAAACCACTCCCTCTGGCATTTTGCCAGGCATCATCCAGACTTGTTTACACACTCTAACATTCCCCTGGCAAAATGCCAGGTGTTATTTTGTCATGTTTACAGACTCTAACATTTCCCCCTTTTATTTAATTTAAATAAAGACCACAGTGGTTTTTACAGAAACACCATAAATAACCTGCTACAAACAGAAAGGGAGGATACAAAATGTCACAATACAAGCCAATTGATGAAGCACTTGGAGAAATAATACCAGCAATGACACTGTTAGCAAAGACACCGAGTTAAAATTTGTTATAGATTACAGTTTGTTGTCTCAGTCCAGGTAAAGCAGTGTCTCAATAGATTAACTCACAGTTCAGGTAAACCACAGTCCAGGTATGTTCTGCAGGCAGCTAGCTTAAATCACAGTCCTGGTAAGTTCTGCAGGCAGCTAGCTTAAATCACAGTCCATGTAAATTCTGCAGGCAGCTAGCTTAAATCACAGCCCAGGAAAGTTCTGAAGGCAGCTAGCTTGATCCAAAGTCTCCTCCGTTTCTCAGCCGAAGTCTCCTCCGGTTTTCAGCAACACTGGAAATTCTTCCACCCTTGTCCTCACCGGCACTGGGATGAAGGCAGGAACTCCTACCACTGGCTAAAGAAAATCCTATAGTATTCCACCAGGTGCTAAGAAAACAACCTTCTGAAAAATTTAGTACATTATCTCAAGGTTTTTTACATTTGAAAAAAGCCTTAATAGTGCTTATTATTTATTATCTTCCGGGTGTGGGAGAACCATTGTAGCTTAGTTATTGGCATTGAAAATGACCAAACATCAGGGAGCCAGTAGCATCTATGGCTGGCTGTAGCATCCTGGGCAGCCACAGATGGCCCTGGGGAGTGTCCAGGACTCAAACTGCCACGGGGCCCCGCTCCCCAGGCTGGGGGCGGGGAATTGCCGGCTGCCACTGCTTGAAAAGCCCTTGCTGCACAGTGACTGGCTTGAGCATGTGGCAGCCGAGGCGCCTATTCACACACACTCCGGAAACGAAAAGTATTCAGTAACAGCCTTTTGCTGAAACTTTTTTCCTGATAATCCTTCTTCTTCTTAACTTTCTTTTTCTTTCTGATTAGACTTCCTGGGCTTCCATCAACACATGCCCTAATTGCACTTGTTTCCACTGGGGTGCCTCTTTCCATTATCAATTTACTTCTCACCCCTTCCTTATTTTCATCACAAAGACAATACAATACACTGAGATAAAACAAGACACAATCATACTGTATCAATCTTCTCCATTTTTTGAAATGACCGTTTTTCCTCTCCCCCTATCTGCCTAGGGATGAGCAGATTTGCTCCCATCCTATCTATGGATGGGCAGCTTTTATTCGTCACTTACCCCCAAGTGTCCCACGGCTCCCTGTAATGGCCACCATCTGCAGCAGTCCCACTGCAGCAAAATAACGGGGGCAGGGGGTGATGAATAACTAGTGTATGTTGATACAGTAGGAAAGGCGTGATAGGTAGGAAAGGCTATTTGTTTGGTATTGAGTGGACTGTTTCTAGTAAGTTGTTTGACAAGGCAAGTGTTTCTATATCTGTGTATCCCACTGTATCTCTGGTTGTAGACATTAGAAAAGATAATGCATCAATGGATTTGTCCTCTCCAGGAGAAAGTTTAACAGCATTCATCCTGCCCAATTTATGAAAGGACTGTGGCTTGCCTTATGGATGGGCAACACCTACAATATTCCTAAGTTCCTGTACTCTTCCTGAATTCTGGCCACTCTCCACAACAGGCTCATGGTTTTGAGTCCAAGATATGTACCACCTCCAAGCTCTGTGACATGGCCATGTACTGGATAGCTGAAGGGAATGGCGAGCATCTCAGAAAACTCAGATAACAGTGTGACCAGTAAAATCTCAGTGGAGAAACCCTGCTTTGGGCCTTTTCTTACATAATGTTCTGTTGCCCTGAATGTCAGGAAGGTCTTTGCCTCAGGCCAACCCTTTGTGAAGCCTGAAGAAAACAGTTTTCAAATGGAAATGAATGGGCATCACCTGTGGCTCTTTGCTTAATTTCTTCCAAAAGGGATGTGTCTGAATCAGCCTCTTGGCCCTGTGTGAGGCTGTGGCTTAGATTCTCAGCACCTGATGGATCTAAAGAAACATTCCTTTTGTGCTTCCAAAACCAAAATGGCCAAAAGGGCAGTCATTGTGGTTGAAGGCCCTCGCCTTCCTCTGTAAGGTTTCTGACCTACATCAAGTGAGAAGAGGGATCCATTGGGTCAAATGAGTTCTTCAAAACCCTGCAGAGGCTAGCCCGTAATTGCTTGGGTTTTCTCATGACTCCAATTCACATAAAAAATCTATACCAAACAGTCAGTAGGCCTCATATTGGAGAAGCTGGGCAGTACAAATGGCAGGCATATTTGATCACTACTGGTTCACAGGAAGGGTGTCCAGGCCACCCTGATTTTAGGCAAATGAGGGGTAAGGGAGCTTATTTTGGACACTGTCGTGAGCTTTGCCCCTCATGGAAAACCCCAGCCAGAGGTTATGATGAGTGTCTATATGGAAGAAGATGAGGGCCATGTGGGAGTGTTTTGGTTTTAATTGTGGTCATTTGTGTGGTGGTTGAAATAGATGACTGGGTCCACCTGGGCTTGAAGTCTGGTGTGATTCCCCTTACAGACTGAGTTCTGAAACTGACCTCAGAGAAATATTGCCATGAGTTCTCTTGGGATTTTAGGAGGCCACGCATTAGAGTCGCCCTTGGAAACTGAGATCAAGTCCCAGGGTGGCTTTCCACAGAGCATCGGGAATCTCAGCCAGGATATCACATGATTTTATTATGAAAGACTTGGCAGCCATAGATGAGATTCAAAACAAACATGGACCTCACACTCTAGACCTCAATGGGCCTGGGTTCATGTGATCTTTTGGCCACTCTTTGGGAAGCCTTGACTGTGAGAATTCTCCAGAGCTTTCATTGAAATGAGCTTCCATACCATTTAATGGTTCTTGAAAGAATTGAAACCTACAGTGCCTCCAACTTCATCCGTGAAAAATGCTAGATAAATACCAAGAAATTTTTGAAATTCCCATAACCAGGTGTCAGAGGAGAACATTTGGATGTCCTGTTGCTGATCAGGAGTGTTCCAGACAGTGGTTTGATTGACTGGGTTTCATGAAAATGGTGTAGAACTGAAATGCCAGTATGTTGGAGCCTGCTGAGTATTGGGCCCAGAACTGTGGTGTGCAGGTGTGGGATAAAACATTTGTGTTGGGGCCATTTGGATCTACCATTGACTTCCAAATGGCTTGTGACTGACATGGTGCAGCCAGCAGACCCTTATATGTAAAGGCATCTTGTTATATGGAGAGGTTTCAGGGCAATGTTACGAATCAGGTTGCTATCTTCAAGTGGGCAAGCTATGTGGGATAGAATCCTGGTTGGTGCATTCTCTTGCAGACTCTGACCGACCACACGTGACAGAACTACCTTCAGCACTGTGTCCCAGTTGAACTTCTTGTATTTCGTAGAGCAAATACCAAACTCCCAGTGCAGCAGCAAGAAACACCATGAATAGTGGAGGATGACTAAATGGGTACACAGTCCACACAGGGAGACACTTAGCCTTCAGTGGCCACAGTTTACCTACAAAGAGAGAATTCAGCACTTTGCCTCATTTTCATTGGAAAATAAGAAACCAATTTCTTCAGGTCACATAGATGCAGAGCCAGCTTTGATGGTCTCACAACAAAGGAAGCTAAAGCTCCTGAAAACAACATATATTTCAAGTGCCCAACCTCAGAGGCAGTTTCTCAAAAAGTCGTTAGGCCAGCAGAGCTCCATGTTTGTGGAGTGTTTACCTGTTAGACAAGGATGCAAGAAAAGACCACTGACTCCAATTAAAATCAAATTAAACTAAGCTTATTATTTTCACCAGCCAGGCTAACTCTCCCTCCCAAAACGGCCGGAACAAGACAGCAACCCCAACTTACCTACAGCCCAGCTTTAAAGCCCAGAAAGTTACACAAAAGGGGGGTTAGAGATAACAGAACTCGGACAAGCATCACACTAATGGTAGTTTATATATATATGTATATATATATATATATATATATATATATATATATATATATATATATATATATATTTTTTTTTTTTTTTTTTTTTTTTTTGCTGGCCCCAACATCAGAATTTGTGAGGACCATTAGACCCTCAGAGATGGTCATTGTCTGTCCAGGGAAGGCCAATATTTATGATGTGTCGCTAATGTTTCACAGAGTGCTGCTATCTGGTCAGAGAGCCAGACATGGGTGAGTTCAAGGCATGGGCAGGCATTCCAAGCAGGTTCAGAATTTGCAGTAATTTATAGTAAAGCCAAAATTATCTTATCATGGCTTTGTAGCAATATGGCTCCCAATTTTAATAAAAGATCAGGTTGGGCCTATCATTCCCCCCTTTTCTTATGTGTTCCTTTCAAATCTTTGATAGATTAAGGGAAGTGCACTGAGGAAATTTAAATCCCTCAGGTAACAGTCTCCAAATTTCTAGAACTCACCCAAAATGGGTCTCCCTGATTTTACCTGACTTAATTAATTACGTATATTGATAGTCTATTTATTTTTGGCTCCATTGTTGTAAGAAGGGAGGCCTCACGCATTTTGGATTCTTCTGCGCTGAGAGAGGGTGACGTAAGGGTCATGGCATGAGGGACATGAGTTGCCTTTTAGAATTTAGTTGAGGGACATGAGTTGCCTTTTAGATTTCAGCTTGGTTTGAAGTCTGGTTGGGGAAGAACAGGTTGTAAAGTCATCTGGGAATGGGTTCTTCTATGAGAGTAACAAAAACCATGAGTAATGAATAAATGTTGCAGCAGCTGGAACATGTCACCGTACAGAAGTTCCCTCACCATTCTTTAATATCCTCAGTTATCAGGACTGTCAACTTAATATTTAATTTTTTGTTTTACAGTTGTCCCTCCCCATAAGATACAGTTTATTAATTTAATGTCATCTGATCATGCAAAATCCTTTTTCTAGTATGACCTCTGTGTCTAATAGAGAAACCTTTAATTCTGTTACTCAGGGCTGGATAATCGTACTAGCAAACACCAAGCCTACCTCTGTAGGTTAGGAATATCTGTAGGCCCTAAACTAAATTTTCTGCCTCTGGCAGCTCCTCTTAATAGTCTCTTTTTATAGTTATCAGGCATTTCTGTCTGAGAATCCTTCTTTGTAACCTCCAGTCTTACTTATTTTGGGAGGCTAACATAAAGTGTATACCTTAAAATATTAATATTTGTTTTCTTGGCCGATTCATTTAACTTTAATTTTAAATCCTAATCTTAAACATCCAGCAAATAAATTTTAACAGCCTTATATTGAGAGTACTGGGCTTTAATATCTATAACTTAATTATTATTTATCTTTTCATTAATTGGGATATGTATTATTCTGTCTGTCTTGTAGGTGATGACTTATTATCTTAAATTAACCCATGTTGTGTTATTAAAGCAACACTTCTGTAAAAGACTAACAGGGAATCTTTAGATCACTTATAAGCAAATTAAAAATAAAATTTTTTAACAAGAGTAAAAATACTTAGTTTCTGTAATACCTACCCTGAATTTTTTGGCTGAGTTATACATTATATGCCCTGTTTGAGATCCTAGTAATCTTCACAGAAAAACAAAAGAACTTTTGAACATAACTTTAAATGAAATAAAATCTGACCTACTCCTTTTGTAGTCATTCTCACATGTAGTAAGATGGGACACAGAGCCTTATCTCAGGTAAGGCAGGCCTCTTTATAAATATTAAGTGTTTTAGTTCTAAAGCTGATCATTGTTTTTTAAATATCATTTTACAAAGTTTACATAAATTGTTTGAGGTCACATGAACATTATCTAACATCATATGACATCACATTTAAAACATGGATTAAAGAAAGGCTGAAAGATTTTAACCTTTACATATATTAGGCTCTGATTAACTTAAAAATACATTTAAATTGTTCCCCAATGAAAAAAGTAACATAAAACTTTACATATCTTATTGATAACAGGTAAATAAATCCCCAGTACATTTTTTTTACTATACAACTTCAGAATACCAGCTTGATATAATGCTCTTTAAATGTTTCTAACTTACAGACTTGTATACCTGGAAGATATGAGCACATTAATAGCATCAAAATTACATTGATATTTCTAGATTAACCAAGTTTAGCTTTTAAAGAAATGGCAGTAGAGTGCTCTAAAATAACAGTTCTTATTTAATCAGTTGTTTAATTTTTATGGTTGCTTGCTCTAGAAAAAATAAAACTTAATAAACACAATGTTATGGGTAAACTTATGTTTTCAGAAATTTTTGTCTCTTTAACACATGACTGATTTTTACAATCTGATACAGACCTTAGTAAATCAATCGGGTATCTAACAAATGTACTCAAGAATGAGAAATTCCACCTCAAATTTACTTTACTTATTTATTAAAATATTAGACAAATGTATTGAAGAGTGTAATCCATTTTTTTGTTGAAGGAAAAGTCCTAGAATCAAGGCATTTTAGACATTTTGTAGATATTAATATTTTATTAGATTTTTGAACACCTATAAAAACTTGTAAGCTTAAATTTAAAAACATTTATTTTTATCTGTTTATCCAATTTAAATTGAACAATTTTAATCACGTGAATTAAAGATCTTTGGATCCACTTTTTTAAAATTAATTTTTATTGTAGGTTGTTCAAAACATTACATAGTTCTTGATATATTATATTTCACACTTGATTCAAGTGGGATATGAACTCCCGTTTTTACCCCATATACAGATTGCAGAATCACATCAGTTGCACAACCATTGATTTACATATTGCCATTCTGGTGTCTGTTGTATTCTGCTGCCTTTCCTATCCTCTACTATCCCCACTCCCCCATCCCCTCCCCTCTTCTCTCTCTACCCCCTCTACTGTAATTCATTTCTCCCCCCTCATATTTTTCCTCCTTTCCCCTCACTTCCTCTTGTATGTAATTTTGTATACCCCTGAGGGTCTCCTTCCATTTACAGGAAATTTCCCTTCTCTCTCCCTTTCCCACCCACCTCTCATCCCTGTTTAATGTTAATCTTCTTCTCATGCTCTTCGTCCCTACTCTGTTCTTAGTTACTCTCCTTATATCAAAGAAGACATTTGCCATTTGTTTTTGAGGGATTGGCTAGCTTCACTTAGCATAATCTGCTCTAATGCCATCCATTTCTCTCCAAATTCTATGATTTTGTCATTTCTTAATGCAGAGTAATACTCCATTGTGTAAAAATGCCACATATTTTTTATCCATTCGTCTATTGAATGGCATCTAGGTTTTGCTTCCACAGTCTTGCTATTGTGAATTGTGCTGCTATGAACATGGATGTAGCAGTGTCCCTATAGTGTGCTCTTTTTAGGTCTTTAGGGAATAGACCGAGTAGGGGAATAGCTGGATCAAATGGTGGTTTTATTCCCAGCTTTCCAAGAAATCTCCATACTGCTTTCCAAATTGGCCGCACCAATTTGCAGTCCCACCAGCAATGTACAAGAGTACCCTTTTCCCAACATCCTCGCCAGCACTTGTTGTTGTTTGACTTCCTAATGGCTGCTAATCTTACTGGAGTGAGATGGTATCTTAGGGTGGTTTTGATTTGCATTTCTCTGACTGCTAGAGATGGTGAGCATTTTTTCATATACTTGTTGATTGATTGTATGTCCTCCTCTGAGAAATTTCTATTCAGGCCCTTGGCCCATTTGTTGATTGGGTTATTTGTTATCTTATTGTCTAATTTTTTGAGTTCTTTGTATATTCTGGATATTAGGGCTCTGTGTGAAGTGTGAGGAGTAAAGATTTGTTCCCAGGACGTAGGATCCCTATTTACCTCTCTTATTCTTTCTTTTGCTGAGAAAAAACTTTTTAGTTTGAGTAAGTCCCATTTGTTGATTCTAGTTATTAACACTTGTGCTATGGGTGTCCTATTGAGGAATTTGGAGCCCAACCCCACAGTATGTAGATCATAGCCAACTTTTTCTTCTATCAGACGCCATGTCTCTGATTTGATATCAAGTTCCTTGATCCACTTTGAGTTAACTTTTGTGCATGGCAAGAGAAAGGGATTCAGTTTCATTTTGTTGCATATGGATTTCCAGTTTTCCCAACACCATTTGTTGAAGATGCTATCCTTCTTCAATTGCATGCTTTTAGCCCCTTTATCGAATATAAGATAGTTGTAGTTTTGTGGATTGGTTTCTGTGTCCTCTATTCTGTACCATTGGTCCACCCACCTGTTTTGGTACCAGTACCCTGCTGTTTTTGTTACTATTGCTCTATAGTATAGTTTGAAGTCTGGTATAGCTATCCCGCCTGATTCACACTTCCTGCTTAGCATTGTTTTTGCTATTCTGGGTCTTTTATTTTTCCATATGAATTTCATGATTGCTTTCTCTATTTCTACAAGAAATGCCGTTGGGATTTTGATTGGCATTGCATTAAACCTATAGAGAACTTTTGGTAATATCGCCATTTTGATGATGTTAGTTCTACCTATCCATGAACAGGGTATATTTTTCCATCTTCTAAGATCTTCTTATATTTCTCTCTTTAGGTTTCTGTAGTTTTCATTGTATAAGTCTTTCACCTCTTTTGTTAGGTTGATTCCCAAGTATTTTATTTTATTTGAGGATATTGTGAATGGGGTGGTTGTCCTCATTTCCATTTCAGATGATTTGTGGCTCATATACAGGAATGTCTTTGATTTATGTGTGTTGATATTATATCCTGCCACTTTGCTGAATTCATTTATTAGCTCTAGTAGTTTCTTTGTAGACCCTTTTGGGTCTGCTAGGTATAGAATCATGTCATCTGCAAATTGTGATAATTTGAGTTCTTTTCCTATTTTTATGCCTTTAATTTTTTTCGTCTGTCTAATTGCTCTGGCCAGTGATTCGAGAACTATGTTGAACCGAAGTGGTGAGAGAGGGCATCCCTTAAAATTTGTTTTTATGAGTGCTTTTTTTATTATGAGCGCTCCTTATATATGTTCATTTCTGTATCATATATATGATTAAGAATATATATATATATAGACATACAACAAATAACAAAAGTGTGCACACATAATAATAGTAAAGGCCTTGTAGCTTTTAGCAGGTGAAATCTCCATTGCCATGTTTTAAAAACTCCACAGTTGGTCAAAGATAGAACTGATCAGAAAAACATTAACCTAGGTCTGTAGGATCAAAATTATGAGTTAGAAAAATTAAAGGATCTAAGGAAAAAAATAAGAGTCCTAGAAAAAATAACTGACCAGTAATTAGTAAATACCATACTATTTACTTTTTTTTTTCCTTAAGCCTCATATCAGTCTCCTACTGATCTTGCATTCTTCTTTCATTTGCATTTCAATCTAAGTCCTGGCTGAGGTCTGGAAGGAGCAGGAAAAAACTGCTATTCTGAGCAGACACCTCAGGCCTAACGCATTTTAACCATAATTTTCCAGATAGGATGTTGAAAATTTTGATACAAGCTTAAGACAAAATTTACAAAATTTTATATCTTTACATCTTGTGTTGTCAACAGATACCATACTATGATTTACTATCCTTGTCCAAATTAATGCACTGGTACACACAGTGACATTTTCCCAGGCTACCCAATTAAAAATTGGTGAAAAAAAAAAGACTGAATGATTGGAAAATTTCTTGCCAACTTGGAAGTAGAGTTCTTTAGTTTTCCATCCTAAGTATTTAAGTTCTCTGGCATGAATTATCTGAAATCATAAACTAAACAATTATCTCAATCTGACTTTTAACGGCAAGATTCTGCAATGCTTCAAAAACCCAATAAGCTACCAGATTGTTACAATAAAACATCATCATTTAGACACACATTCAGGTAAAATCATTCCCAAGAAACAATATATAATATCAACACATTATTGCACATGTCTTAAAGTGCCAGAAACAAAGACACACGACAGACAGAAAGGAGCTCCAGACTATGACTGACAGACAGAAGCCTTTAAAACAGAGCAGATAAGAGAAAAATCTCCTACACCAGTTGCACCACAGATGTCCCCACAAGGGGACCAGATGTTTTCACAGAGAAGCATCCTGAAATGTAAAATCAAGGGTCTCCATAGTGACTTTCCTGCATTTAGTGTCCCCTTTTTTTCCCTCTTTTTTAAGATGACAGAGGTGGCATTATCGTTAAATTGCAGGGAAAGACCTAGGGAATTCTCTGAAAAAATAAGGCTTCAGCAGCTGCTGGGAGTCCCTCAGTCCCTCCTTTTACTTACAGGATTTGCTCCTCTGTTTCAGTTCCACCACAAGCATGCTCCATCTCCTAACATTTCTGTAGTCAGCTCTCAAAAAGTTCCAGGGTGCGGGTGGGTTATCAAAATTTGTAACTTAAAGTTGGGTTCCTGAACTTGAAGCCAATTAATGCCAATTTAAAAATGAGGACAGGGTTTTGAGAAAAAGAAAAACGAAGGTTTATTGCTTTGCTAACAAAGATAAACACAGGGACTCTGCCAAAAGGTTGTGACTCTCTTTATCTGGAGGGACAAGGGATTTTAAAGGAGTTTCACTTATTAACCTGGGAGATACTCAGTTCTTAGGTCCCCCGCAGGCACTGCCCTCTGCAGTGAGTGTGCTCCAGGCAGCCAGCTAGGGGCTTCTATCATACTGCTTAACAAACGGGTGTAAAGTTCAATGCAGTTCCTTTAAACTCAGTCCAAAGGGTGTCAGGCTTACTTGCTTTATTTTCATGTCCGATATCCTTAAGTTTTCACCACAGAAATCACACAACAAAATGCATAAAAACAAACAAACAAAAAACATATAGAACACAGAACAAAACAAAAAAAAAAAAAAAAAAAAAAACAGAAATCCGGCGCCGAAACAGGAAAACAGAGGAGCAATGCAATGTCTTCCTAAAGCTCCCCGTAGGAGCGCATGCGTGCCCGTTGGCACCTCTCTACCCTTCCAGATGAATTCCCTAGAGAACAGAACAGATGACAGAATGATTTTTGTTACTGTCCCAGACAGCAGTATATGTGAGCCTCCTCAGTCCACCTCTCTGTCATCAGAAGAGATCTCCCTTAACCGGATATCAGATGTTATAAAGGCACCAATTACCTATGGATGCCTCCTCCACCAGGTGCTTGCTAATAGTTTTAATGCGGTGGTTCACTGCAGTGCTCCCTGAACTGAAGGCTAACTCCAAGGCCTTGGACCATCTCAAGTTGCACAAACCCTAGAGTTGCTCTCAAGCTTGGAGCCCTGGAAGGAAGGCCAACTTCAGAATTTACAGCAGTCTGGTCTTGTGATCTTGTCCGGCAGGGTCATCTCACTGGGGAACTCCAAAATATTAGACCAGGAACGCATGTAAAGACCACTGACTCCTAGTAAAATCAAATTAAGGCAAGCTAATTATTTCAAAGGGAAAGGCTACCTCTCCCTCCCAAAATGGCGGGAGCAAGACAGCAAACCCACCTTTCCTATAGCCCAGCTATATAGCCCAGAAAGATGCACAAAAAGGGGGTTACAGATAACAGAACTTTAACAAGCATCACACTAACGGTAGTTTACATTTTTTTTAAGCTCACCCCAACATCAGAAATTATGAGGACCATTAGAGCCTCAGAGACTCGTTGTCTGGCCAGGGAAAGAAAATATTTATGAGGTATCACTAAAGTTTCAGAGAGGGCTGCAATCTGGTCAGAGAGCCAGGCATGGGTGAGTTTAAGGCATGGGCAAACATTCCAAGCAGGTTCAGAATTTGCAGTAATTTATAATAAATCCAAAATTATCTTTTCATGGCTTTCTGGCAAGTGGGCTCCCAATTTTAATAAATGATCAGGTTGGGTCTATCAACCCTGTCCCTTACTTTTGGAAACTCCCCTTCCACATCCAAGCTTGTGAACTCCTGAGCATTTTCCATTCCAGATATGTATTCACAGATTTTCTAACTCTTCTCCTCTAATTGTGTATTACTTGGGGCGAATGTAATGTCAAGGCATTGTTCTGGATGAGAATGGGAAGATTTTTTGCATACACATTGGATTCATTATCTAATTTTTCATTCGAAATACTTAATCCCTGACACTAAAACCTACCCTACTGGACTCTGACTACTAATGCAAATATGATGGAGATAAATTACCCCAACAAAATAGTAATACAAGCAGTTCAGAGGAGGCATGGTGCATAGTTGGACTTGCCTTTTGCATTATGTAGTGTAGGAGTTATAAATCTAGCAAATTTTCAATTTAAATAGTTCTCCATGTGTTTGAAAGTTAACAAATATTTGAATTCCTGTCTCCCTTTCTCTGTAGCCTATTCAGCACATGTATTTTTATATGCACATATCAAATCCTACCTGGTACCACACGTACATTCTTGTGAGGTGGATGAATTGGCAGATACAATTTGTGAGAAGAGATCACTCATTCTAAACGCTGTTGGAACTGAAAATTCAACCTATGGGTGAGCTTCCTAGTTGAACAACATTATACATAAACCCATGTTCAGTAAAATGAATATTTTTGGATCTGTGGATGATATATATTTCATGATTAATTTAGATTGCCATATATATTGCTACATTTTAATGTCTGTGTGTGTGTGTGATATATATATATATATATATATATATATATATATATATATATATATATATACTCTCCAGATTTTTCAAAATATGAAATATATGTGTCTTATTATACACTCCCTAAATTCATTCATATTCATATATGTGGATTTATGATCAACTTTTCACAAGATTATTATCAGAAATATTCATCCACCTGAAATACATATTTGTTTCCTAGTACTGAAAACAAACTTCAGTGAATGGTGCACACAAATCCTAATATTTCTACAGTAACTCACCCAGTTTAACATCAATGCGTATAGATTCCTATGGGACATGAAGTGTATTTTGACGTTCATTTTTATTCAACTCTGGTACATTACTATTTCTTCAGTTAATGCACATCATAGGATAAATATTTCATCCACAATTTATCAAATTGATAGGCATTTGTTTCACTTTCAATCACTTCCTGATTCAGAACACATGTATTCCTTAATGTTTCTTGACTGCTCGTTTCATGAGACTTCTTTCCAAACACATTATTTTCAATTTCCATTATCGCTTTGAAGCAAATCTCACACACCCGTCTTGATAAACCATTAAAGTAATATTACCATTATATGTATAATTGGTTGGAATTAATGATTGTATATCAATATAAGATTTTCTGCATATTTTCAGATATAAATTCAATCGATTATTTAAAGTGTAATCAGTTATATTATTTATTCACAGTATGGTCTCTTCATGCATTATCTCTACATACATAGACACAGGGTACACCTCTTTGTACCCCCAATATTAATTTATATGTCTTCAAAATATTGCTCCCAGAAATGGTGGAAGAAATACTCTGTCAACTGATGTACATAAACATTTTATCACAGTAATATTCTGGACACAAAATGCAAAGTTCACACTTATGATTGTACCAAAGACTAAATGGAATGTAAACATGGATTACTAAAAAAATCCATGTCCAATTTGGCTAATGCTCTCAAATGTCAATCCTATTAATGATTACATATTTGTTTCTTCCTAAGATTATATATTCAAATTCAACCCAGTTGAAAATATCTAATACTATCACTCACTTTATACTTTGTCTGATTTCATAATGTCTCTATAGATATCTGCTTTCCTACATATTTTCCCCAGTTCATCATTGTGACTCATTCTTCACATGTGCTGACATTGACATTCACTCACTAACCGAAACCCTGTTGCTAAAGAACTTTTGGTCCAATTCCTATACTCATTCTTTTTTCTAAACTTACTTACTATCTTCCTAATCCACCTACTGTCCCCTTTTGACTGGATATTCTCTTCGACATTCAATCATCCAAGGTACAAGGTCCTATGCCATTTTATATCGATTTATCTGAGACATCTGTGCTAAGTGTCACAATCAAAGGCCCAATTCCCTTCTGGGCTTCAAATCTTACCTAGATTTCTGTTTTCATACTTACATTTCACCTATTTATTCTTGTAAATATCGCAGATTCCCAATACCATTATTCATCCTGCAGAATGATTCCTAACTCAAATCGAATATGTTATTAATCCTAACCATACACTCTTCCATCAATCTAACTTTACAAAAGAGTAAGGACACAGTTTGTCTTACAATACAGGAATGTAGGGGATCTTCCACCTGCTGAGAACCTCAAAGGTCCTTACAGAAATGATCCCTGGAGAAGATGTTGACAGCTATGGAGGACCTGAGAGAGAAAAATTCATTTTCCATGGAAAACAACCAGGTCAAAATGAAGGGATGTGTCTGAATCAGCCTCTCTCTTCTTAATGTAGAGTAGTTGGACCAAATCAGGCATGTGTGGAGAGCTGTTCCCGGGTGCCGATTTTTGATATACAATTCTTAGCTTGAAGTGTCACAGTAAGTAGGGGCAGGCTCCATCTCATGGGAACCTAGGAAACAACTTTTAGGACAAAGTGTTCGCCAAGGCAGTGACCTCATTCAGTTTCTGAATGAAGTGACCTACCTCACTTCTTTGGTGATGGAACTCTCTGAACTGGGGATCCAAGAAGCCAGGCACCCAGAGTCAGTCCCAGTCCCAATCCCAGTGGGCTCACATGTTTGTATTTACCAAGGACAGAGTCAGACTTTCTTGGTACCTACTGATGTGAGGATGGCCAAATGCCAGGAGAGCTCTGAAGAGGGCCAGTTCATGAGAAAGTAGGCAGTGTCTCACCACTGGTTCCTGAAAACTTCACTGAGTTGGCCAAGGAGACCAGATCTGAGAGAGTTTCCCAATACTATTATTCATCCCGAAGAATGATTCCTAACCCAAATTGAACATGTTATTAAACCTAACATACACTGTTCCCTCAATCTAACTTTACAGAAGAGCGGGGACAGTGTTGGTCTTACAATACAGGAATGTAGGGGATCTTCCACCTGCTTAGAAACTCAAAGGTCCATGCAGAAATCATTCCTGGAGAAGATGTAGGCAGCTATGAAGGACTTGAGAGAGCAAAAGTCATCTTCCATGGCAAACAACCTGGTCAGGATAAAGGAGTGTATCTGAATCAGCCTCTCTCTTATTAATGTAGAGAAGATGGATCAAACCAGGCCTGTGTGGAGAGCTATTCCTGAGTGCCTATGGTTTATATACCATTCTAACTTGTGAAAGTGTCACAGGAAGTAGGGGCATCCTCCATCTCAAGAGACCATAGGAAGCAACTGTTAGGACAAAGTGGTTGCCAAGGGAGTGACCTCTTTCAGTTTCTGAAGGAAGTGACCTCACGTCACTTCCTTGGTGTTGGAACTCTCTGAACTTGGGATCCAGGAAGCCAGGCACCCATTGCCAGTCCCAGTCCTACTCCTAGTGGGCTCACTTCTTTGGATTTACCAGGGACAGAGTCAGTCTTTCATGGTACCTACTGATGTGGGGATGGCCAAATGCCAGAAGAGCTCTGAAGAGGGGCCTTTCCTGAGAAAGCAGGTAGTGGCTCATGCTGGCTCCTGAAATCTTCGCAGAGTTGGCCACGAAGACCAGATCTGAGACAAGACAGGCTATTTTTGGGGAACATAGTATGACCCACCAGTCAGAGAATACTCCAGATAGTCACAGATGTACTTGGGGGAAGCAGGTGCCTTTGTGGGTGTTGGTGTGGGATTCTTTTTTTGTCTCATGTTCTGAGAATAGGTTAACCAGTACCCTGGTTATTAATTGGTAGTTACATTATGCTTATAGACCCCAGAACTCAGGACAGGTAGAAAAAATAAATAGAACCATTAAATAGACCTTTACGAAATTACTCTTAGAGACCTGCATAAAAGATTGGACTATGCTCCTGCCTTATCCACTGTTTCATGCAAGAAATACTCCCTCTGTTTCTTTGTGTAACCTCACCACCTGTGAAATTCTCTATGGTGCCCTTCCTCCAGTAAGGGACCTAACCCCAACTCTAAGACCTAAGGATCCCTTCCACACCCCCTAGCTTGACAGACTTAAAGCTCTTGAAAGAACTCATTGATATCTGTTCAAACAGCTGGCCACGGCCTACCAAACTGGGGACAAGGGGACTCCACTTCAATATAATGTAAGAGACTTCATCTACATAAGAAGACATCAGGTTTCATTCCTGGAACCCCGATGGAAAGGAACATACCAGGTACTACTTATAACACCTACATCAGTAAATGTATACGGAATCAATTCCTGGATCCATGCCTCTCATCTCAAGCCTGCGCTCTGTCCAGACTCTTGCTGGAAACTGGAAATGACTAGTAACCCTTTCAAATTGTGTATTCACCATATGAATAAGGCTATAGACTCTCCCCTTGGCCACCAGTAGTCCTAAACCTCATCAGGTGGTTCATTAGCGATGGCTGATCACAAATCCTACTAGAGAAGAAGTATGGTCTATCTCGCTTACAGCCCCCATAGGGACCTGGTGGCCATCTCTCCACCCAGACCTTTGTCAGCTGGCTATAGGTTTTTCCTATTGGGATATATCTGATAAAGTGGATCCCACCAAAATTCTATTAAATACCTTCTGTATCATCGATAATGGAAACAAATATTATGGATGTAGGGACACGCGAGCAAGATGCAGGTTGGCTAGCCCAGATTACTGTTTGCATGGCAGACTATCAAAGCCACAAAGAGCCACGGCTGTGAGGGGAAAAAGCCAACTTCTTCTGTAAGTCATGGGGATGTTAGCATACAGGGACTGCCTGGTGGAACCCAAACTCCCCATCAAATTCAGTACACAGCATTGGCCATATTACCAATTAGACAACCAAAACTGATGGACCCCAGAAGGCTCTCTAGATCCTCAAATTATGCATGACATTTTTAACTTCTACAAGTGATCAAAAGGGTGGAAGGAGATTCCCCTATGTGAAGACCTTTTCCCTCCTTCACTCACGTCCTGAACTATGCTTCTCCAATAGATCCTAACCCTCAGCCTTCTGCTCCAGACTCTCTGCTTTCACTCCCACCTGAGCAACCTGATTTCTCCCCTCCATTTACTAGATCAAAAAACCAAACCTCGGCCGGTTCTCAGACAATTGCGCCCTTGCTGAGGTATCAGGTACTGAGGTACCCCTCCACCCACTCAGTCCTCTTTTCTCCAGTAAGTGTCCAGAGCAGGTCCCATCAGGTCCTCTTACCAGCTAACCCAAAGCTCAAACCAGCTGAGGAGATCCCTCAGACCACTATCCAAGATGTAATGAAAGTGACCTTTAAAGTTGCCTTGTCATCACTGAAAACAGGTGACTAAGAATTTAAAGTCCCTCACAGGCTTTTTGGGATACTCACTCCTGTCGTCCCCTCTGCTCTACCTGTTCTACTGCTCAAGTTTTTGTTGCCAGGAAAATCACAAACCCCTTTCCCAATATTCTTTTACATCTCTCCTTCCTAATTCTCAGATAAACGGAGCTGCTCTCAGCCTTGCTTTCCACGTCTTGCCCCTCTTCACCAGGCCCACAGAAAAGTCTTATATGACCTTCTCCAGAAGTCTTCACCATTGCTGACTTTAGGACTTTCAGCAAAAGAGTCCCTATAAAAGAATTCAATGTAGATAAACTCCGTGTTTTCATGTCACCCTGTTCTACTTGGCCAGTGGCTGGAAAAATCAGCACTCCTAAGCTAGACACCCCCTTACGAGTTTTTCACAAAATAAGTGAACAAGGCCTCTGGCCTTGAGCTGGGGATTCTCAGAGATGGCTACAATTCTAAGTAAAGAAGTTACCAACTAGGCTCCATGGTAACAGCTGGCAGGGAGAAAAAAAAGAGAAAAAAAAAAGCTCTCCCTGTCCCAAGTGTCCTTGAAAAGTTAACTTGCCGAGAACAGAGGAAAAAATAACAGAAACAAAAACTGCTTTTTGTGAACTTCTGCAGACTGTGAACTTCTGAGCCCCTTCCCTTACATGTTGGGTACAAATTCTGAAACTACCTAAACTTGGGGTTCAGAAGATTAATTGATTACAACAGAAGCAATACCCTCTAAATCCGTTTGCAACCAAATAGGGCTGTTTCCCTGTCTTCGGTGCTATCTTAGATTCCTTTCCTTTTCCGTACCTACAACAGTATAATTCTATATACTTAAACATTGTTTATGTTTTCATGAAATGGTCAACAGATGTGATTAATTATGTAATGGTGCAGATGTTTCCCAGAGTGTTCTAGGATGATGCATGTTCATTTAAAGATCAAATCGGAGGGCATACAACCTGTTTCCACCGGGAACCTGTATCTCTCACTTTAGCCATCCTATTAGGAATAGGAGTTGCTGCAGGAGTGAGCACAGGAACCCTAGTCCATGGGACACAACAAATGACCCAATTAGAAGCAGCAATAGACCAAAAATTAAAGATAATAAAACCTCCATCACAGCTTTACAGGAATGTTTAACCTCTCTCTCTGAAGTTGTTTTACAGAACAGGCGAGGGTTAAACCTTCTCTTCATGAGAGAAGGAGGACTTTGTGCTGCATTGAGGGAAGAAGGTTGTTTTTATGCCGACCATACTGGAGTTGTATAAGAACCTATGAGTATATTAAGAAAATGCCTTTAAGAGTGTCAACGAGAGAGAGAGGCCCAAAAAGGGTGGTTTGAGTCTTGGTTCACACAGTCCCTCTGGTTAACTATGCTTTCATAAGCCCAGGCCTGTCCATTAATAATCCTCATATTATTGCTAACTGTAGGACCCTGTTGGCTCAACCATGTAGTTTCCTTTCTCGAAGCTCAAATTGGACAATTTAAACTTATGGTAATCAGACAACAATATACCCCACTAGGAGACATAAAATGTGACACCCTTCAATGATCACTTTCATGATTAAAAGTAACCAGAAGAAGAATTGGGGAATAAAAAGTTAATAAAATAGGTACTTGTCACTTCCTATTTTTCTGTATGCTTAATAAAACACTGTTGAAATCTTGAGAACTGTTTGCTAATCTTGTTCCCAGAATGTGCTGTCCCCAACTGCCAAACTGCAGAATGTACTCCATCATCCCGTTGAAAGCAAACTGCCCACTCTCCCTGACGCATCAATAAATTTCCCTCCCTGCCCTCTCCAAGGAAAGTATATAAGCTCTGTTTAAGCTGTTCTCAGGACTCTCTGCTCTATTCAAGTGAGCTCTGAGCCCCAGCATGCTGGACCCTCAATAAACCCTTTGTTGTTGCATGAGACAGTCTCTTGGTGGTCTCTTCCTCCTATGCCTGCCCGACCATTACAATATTCCAACTCTATATTCTTATAAATATCTCAGGTTCCCAATACCATTATTCATCCAGCAGAATAATTCCTAACCCATATCAAACATGTTATTAAACATAACCATACACTCTTCCCTCAATCTAACTTTACAGAAGAGCAGGCACAGAGTTTGGTATTACAATACAGGAATGTAGGGGATTGTTCATCTGCTGAGAACCTCAAAGATCCATGCAGATATGATCACTGGAGAAGATGTAGGCAGCTATGAAGGACCTGAGAGAGCAAAAGTCATCTTCCATGGAAAACAACCTGGTCAGTATGAAGGGTTGTGTATGAATCAGGCTCTCAAATTTTAATGTAGAGAAGATGGACCAAACCAGGCCTGTTTAGAGAGTTGTTCCCGGGTGCCTATGGTTGACATACCATTCTAACTTGTGAAACTGTCACAGGTAGTAGGGGCAGCCTGCATCTCATGCGACCCTTGGAAGCAAATGTTAGGACAAAGTGGTTGCCAAGGCAGTGACCTCATTCAGTTCCTGAAGGAATTGACCTCACCTCACTTCCTTGTTGATGGAACTATCTGAACTTGGGATCCAGGAAGCCAGGCACACAGAGCCAGTCCCAGTCCCAGTCCCAGTGGTCTCACTTGTTTGGATTTACCAAAGACAGAGTCAGTCTTTCTTGGTACCTACTGATGTGAGGATGGCAAAATGCCAAGAGAGCTCTGAAGAGGGGCCTTTCCTGAGAAAAAGGTAGTTGCTCAATGCTGGCTCCTGACAACTTTACAGAGTTGGCTAAGGAGGACAGATCTGAGAGAGAACATGCCATTTAAAGGGAACATACTGTGGCCCACTAGTCAGAGGACACTCCAAATAGTCTCAGAATTACTTAGGGAAAGGAGGTGCCTTTATGGGTGTAGGTGTAGGTTTGTGGTTTTCACTTGTTCTGAGAATAGGTATCAAAGGCGGTTTGTTTGGATTGAGTGAACTCTTTCTGGTAAGTACTTTGACAAGGCGAGTGTTTTTATGTCTGTATATAAAACGGTGTTCGTGGTTGTAGACATAAGAAGAGAGAATGCATCAATGGATGTGTCCTGTCTAGTAGAAAGCTTGCCAGCCTTCATACTGCCCAATTTATGAATGGACTGCTACTTGACTTATGGATGGGCAACATCTGCTATCCTCCAAAGTTCCTGTTTTCTTCCTGAATTCTGGCCTCTCTAAAGAATACGCTCATGCTTTTGTGCCCAAGATATGTACCACCTCCAAGCTCTGTGACATGGACATGTACTGGATACCTGAAGGGAATGACGAGCTTCTTAGAAAACTCAGATATCAGTATGACCAGTAAAGTCTCAGTGGAGAAAGCCTGCTTTGTGCCTTTTGCTTACCTATTGTTTTATTGCCCTGAATGTCAGGAAGGTCTCTGCCTCAGGCCTCCCCTTTGTGAAGCCTGAAGAAAAGAGTTCTCAAATTGAAATGAATGGGCATCACCTGTGGCTCTGTGCTTAATTGCTTTGGAAAGGGATGTGTCTGAATCAGCCTCTTGGCACTGTGTGAGGCTGTGGCTTAGATTCTCAGCACTAGATGGATCCAAAGAAATATCTCATGTGTGCATCCAATACAAAAATGGCTAAAAGAGCAGATATTGTAGATGAAGTCTCTCGCCTTCCTATGTAAAGTTCCTGACCTCCATTAAGTGAGAATAGTGATACTTTGGGTCAAATGAGATATTTAAAGCCCTGTAGAGGCTAGCCTATAGGTGCATGGGTTTTCTCATGATTCCAGTTCACATAAAGAATCTAAACCGCACAGTAATTTGGCCTCAAATTGGAGAAGCAAAGCAGCATTAACGGCATGCCTATTTGATCACTCTTGGTTAACAGGAAGGGTGTCTAGGCCACACAGACTTTAGGAAAATGAGGGAAAAAGGGAGCTTATTTTGGACACTGTTGTGGGCTGCGCCCCTCATGGAAACCTGCTACCAGAGGTAATGATTAGTGTCTATATGGAAGAAGATGAGGGCCATGTGGGAGTGTTTTGGTTTTAATTGTGGACATTTGTATCGTGGTTGGAAGAGATGACTGGGTCCACCTGGGCTTGAACTCTGGTGTGACTCCCATTAGAGACTGAGTTCTGGAACTGACCTCAGAGCAGTATTGCCATAAATTTTGTCGGGATTTTATTAGGCCACGCATGAGAGTGACCCTTGGAAACTGAGATCTAAGGCCAGTGTGGATTTCCACAGAGCACTGGGAATCTCAGCCAGGATATAACATGATTTTATTTTTAAAGACTTGGCAGCCATAGTTGAGAGTCAAAACACACATGGAACTCACATTGTAGACCTCAATGGGTCTGGCTTCATGTGACCTTTTGGCCACTCTTTGGGAAGACTTGCCTGTGAGAGTTCTTCAGAGCATTCATTGAAATGAGCTTCCTCACCATTTAATGGTTCCTGAATTAATTGAAACCCATAGTGCCTCCAACTTCATCCTTGAAAAATGGCTAGATAAATACCATGAAATTTTTGAAATTCCCATGACCAGGTGGCACTGGAGAAACTTTGGATGTCCTGTTGCTGATCATGAGTATACCAGACGGTGCCTTGATTGACTGGGTTTCATGAAAATGGTGTAGATCAGATATGCCAGTAAGTTGGAGCCTGCTGAGCAGTGGGCCTAGAGCAATGTTGGGCAGGTGTGTGACACAAAATATGCGCTGGGGCCATTTCGATCTGCCATTGGCTTCCAAATGCCTTGTGACTGACAGGATGCAGCCAGCAGACCCTTATTTGTAAAGGCATCTTGTTATATGGAGAGTTTTGACCCTGTCCCTTACTTTTGGAAACTCCTCTACCACCTACAAGTTTGTGAACTACTGATCATATTCCATTCCAGATTTGTATTCTCAGAATTCCTAACTCTTTTTCCCTAATTGTGTCTTACTTGGGGTGAAAGTATTGTCAAGGCATTGTTCTGGATGAGAGTGGGAAAAATTTTGTGTAGCACATATTTGCATACACATTGGATTCATTTTCCAATTTTCCATTCAGAATACTAAATCCCTGACACTAACATATACCCTATTAGACTCTGACTACTAATCCTAATATGGTGGAGTAAAATAACCCAAACGGAATAGAAATACAAGCAGTTCAGAGAAGGCATGGTGTGTAGTTGGAATTGTCTTTTGCATTATATTGGGTAGAAGGTATAAACTAGTTAATTTTTTTATTGAAAGAGTTCTCCATGTGTTTTTAAAGTAAACAAATGTATGAATTCGTGTCTCCCTTTCTCCGTAGCATATTCAGCACATGTATTTTTATATGCACATACAGAATCCTACCTGGTACCACTCGTACAATCTTGTGAGGTGGCTTACTTGGCAGATACAAATTGCGAGAAGACATCACAGCTCCTAAACACTGTTGGAACAGAAAATTAAAACTATGGGTGAGCTTCCTAGATGAACAACATTATACATAAATCCATGTTCAGTAAAATGAATATTTTTGCATCTGTGGATGATTTATATTTCATGGTGAATTTCGATTGGCATATATATTGCTACTTTTTAATGTCTGTGTGTATATATATATATATATATATATATATATATATATATATATACAGTCTCCAGATTTTTCAAAATATGAAATATATGTGTCTTATTACACACTTCCTAAATTCATTCATATTCATGTATGTGGATTTATAATCAAATTTTCACATGATTATTCTCAGAAATATTCATCCACCTGAAATACATATTTTTTCCTACTAGTGAAAACTAACTTCAGTGAATGTTGCATACAAATCCTAATATTTCTACAGTAACTGACCCAGTTTAACATCAATGCGAGTAGATTCCAATGGGACATGCTGTGTGTTTTGACGTTCATTTTTATTCAACACTGGTACATTATGATTTCTTCAGTTTATGCACATCATAGGATACATTTTTCATCCACAGTTTCGCAAATTTATAGGCATTTGTTTCACTTTCAATCAATTCCTTCTTCAGAACACATGTATTCATCCATGTTTCTTGACTGGTCTTTTCATGAGACTTCTTTACAAAACACATTATTTTCAATTTTCATAATCATTTTTGAAGCGAAACTCAGACACCGTTCATGATAAAAAATAACACTAATATTAACAATAGATGTATAACTGGTTGGAATGAATGATTTTATATCAATATAAGATATCTTAAATATTTTCAGATATCAATTCCATCCATTATTTAAAGTGGAATCAGCTATATTATTTATTCACAGTGTGGTCAATTCATGCATTATCTCTATATTCATAGACACAGGGCACACCTCTTTGTACAACCAATACTTATGTATATGTCTTCTAAATATTACTGCCAGAAATGGTGTAAGAAATACTCATGTCACCAGATCTACATACACATTTTATCACAGTAATATTCGGGACACAAAAAGTAAATGTCACACTTATGATTGTACCGGAGTCTGAATGGAAAGTGAACATGGATTACTAAAAACATTCCTGTCCATGTTGCCTAATCCTCTCAATTATCAATCCTGTTGGTGACTACATATTTGTTTCTTCCAGAGATTATATATTCAAACTCTACCCTGTTGAAAATGCCTAATCATATCACTCACTTTATACTTTGCCTGATTTCATTATGTCTCTATTGATATGTGGTTTCCTACATATTTTCCCCAGTTCATCATTGTGACTGACCCTTCACATGAAGTTATGTTTACTTTCACTCTCTAACCAAAACACTATTGCGATAGAACATATATTCCAAATCCTATATTGACACTTCTTCCTAAACCTACTATCTACCTAATCCTACCGACTATCCGTTTTTGACTGGATGTTCTCTTCGACATTCAATCATCCAAGGTACAAGGTTCTATGCCATTATATATCTATTTTTCTGAGACATCTGTGCACAATGTAAATCAAAGTTAAGTATCCCAATCAAGGGCCCAATGCCCTCTAGGCTTCAAAATTACCTAGATTTCTGTTTTTATTCATATATTTAACCTCTATATTTTTATAAATATCGCAGGTTCCCAATACCATTATTCATCCCGCAGAATGATTCCTAACCCAATTCAAACATTTTATTAACCCTAAGAATACACTGTTCCCTCAATCTAAATTTAATGAAAAGCAGGGACAGAGTTGGTCTTACAAGACAGGAATGTAGGGGATCTTCCACCTGCTGAGAACTTCAAAGATCCATGTAGAAATGAACCCTGGAGAAGATATAGTCATCTATGAAGGACCTGAGAGAGCAAAAGTCATCTTCCATGTCAAACACCCTGGTCAGGATGAAGGGATGTGTCTGAATCAGCCTCTCTCTTCTTAATGAAGAGGAGAAGGACCAAACCAGGCCTGTGTGGATAGCTATTCCCGGGTTCCTAAGGTTGACATACCATTCTAACTTGTGAACATTTCAGAGGAAATAGGGGAACCCTCCATCTAATGGGACCCTTGGAAGCAACTATTAGGACAAAATGGTTTACAAGACAGTGAATTCATTCAGTTCCTGAAGGAAGTGACCTCACCTCACTTCCTTCGTGATGGATCTCTCTGAACTTGGGATCCTGGAAGCCAGGCACACAGAGCCAGTCCCAGTCCCAGTCCCAGTGGGCTCACTTGCTTGGATTTACCAAAGACAGAGTCAGTCTTTCTTTGTTCCTACTGATATTATGATGCCAAAAGCAAGGAGAGCTCTGAAGAGGGGCCTTTCCTGAGAAAGCAGGTAGTGGCTCAAAATTCCCTTCTGACAACTTAAAAGAGTTGGCCAAGTAGACCAGATCTGAGACAGGACAGGACATTTCGGGGAAACATTGTATGGCCCACCAGTCAGAGGACACTCCGTAGAGTCACAGACCTACTTGGGAAAAGGAGGTGACTTTGTGGGTGTGGTTGTGGGTTTATGATTTTGTCTCATCTTCTGAGAATAGGTAGGAAAGGCGGTTAGTTTTTTTTTTTTTTTTTTGGAGTGTACTGTTTCTAGTAAGTCGTTTGACAAGGCGAGTGTTTCTATGTCTGTGTATTCCACTGTGTCCGTGGTTGTATACATTAGAAACGAGAATGCATCAATGTATTTGTCCTGTCTAGTAGAAAGCTTCCCAGCATTCAACCTGCCCAATTTATGAATGGGTTGCGGCTTTCCTTAAGGATGGGCAACACCTACTATCTTCCTAATTACCAATTTTCTTCCTGAATTCTTTCCAATCTCCAGAATTGGCTCATGTTTTTTTGTCCAAGATATGTACCACCTCCAAGCTCTGTGACATGGCCATGTACTGGATATCTGCAGGGAATGGCGAGCATCTCAGAAAACTCAGATATCAGTGTGACCAGTAAAGTATCAGTGGAGAAACCCTGCTTTGGGCCTTTTGCTTACATAATGTTCTGTTGCCCTTAATTTCAAGAAGTTCTTTGCCTCAGGCCACCCCTTTGTGAAGCCTGAGGAAAACAGTTTTCAAATGGAAATGAATGGGCATCACCCGTGGCCCTTTGCTTTATTGCTTTGGAAAGGGATGTGTGTGATTTAGCCTCTTGGCCCTGTGTGAGGCTGTGGCTTAGATTCTCAGCACCTGATGGATCTAAAGAAAGATCCCATGTGTGCATCCAAAACCAAAATGGCCAAAAGAGCAGTCCTTGTGGATGACGTCTCGCCTTCCTCTGTGAGGTTCCTGACTTCCATCAATAGGGATCCTTTGGGTCAGAGGAGTTCTCCAAAGCCCTGCAGAGGTGCTTGGGTTTTCTCATGACTCTAATTCACATAAAGAATCTTAACCTCTGAGTCAGTTGGCCTCAAAGTAGAGAAGCGGTGTAGTCTTCACAGCATGCCTATTTCATCACGCCTGGTTCACAGAAAGTATGTCCAGGCCACCCTGACTTTAGCAAATGAGTGGCAAGGGAGCTTATTTTGGACACTGTCTTGGACTGCGCTCCTCATGAAAACCTCCAGCCAGAGGTTATGATGAGTGTCTATATGGAAGAAAATGAGGACCATGTCGAAGTGTTTTGGTTTTAATTGTGGTCATTTGTGTGTCAGTTGGAAGAGATAACTGTGTTCACCTGGGCTTGAACTGTTGTGTGATTCCACTTAGAGACTGCTTTCTGGAACTGACCTCAGTGAAGTATTGCCATGAATTGTTTTGAGATTTTAGGAGGCCACGCATGAGATTCGCTCTTGGTATCTGTGATCTAGGCCCAGGGTGGCTTTGCACAGAAAACTGGGAATCTTTGCAAGGATATCACATGATTTTATTCTGAAAGACTTGGCAGCCATCGATGAGAGTCAAAACACACATGGACCTAACATTGTAGACCTCAATGGGCCTTGCTTATGTTACCATTTGGCCTCTGTTTCTGTAGCCTTGCCTATGAGAGTTCTCTAGAGCTTTCATTGAAATGAGCTTCCTCACCATTTAATGGTTCCTGAATTAATTGAAACCCAGAGTGTCTCAAATTCATTTTTGAAAAATGGCTAGATAAATACCATGCAAGTTTTGAAATTCCCATGACCAGGTGGCACTGGAGAACCTTTGGATATCTGGTTCCTGATCATGAGTGTACCAGACAATGCCTTGATTGACTGGGTTTCATGAAAATGGAGTAGAACAGAGATGCCTGTAAGTTGGAGCCTGCTGAGTAGTGGGCCTAGAGCTGTGGTGTGAAGGTGTGTGATAAACATCTGTGTTGGGGCCATGTGAATATGTCTTTGACTTCCAAATGGCTTGTGACTGACATGCTGCTGCCAGCAGACCCTTATATGTAAAGGCATCTTATTATATAGAGGGGTTTCAGGGCAATGTTCAGAATCAGGTTGCTCTTGTCAAGGGGGCAAGCTATGTGGGATAGAAGCCTGGTTGGTGCATTCTCCTGTAAACCCTGACCCACCACACCTGACAGAACTCCCTCCAGCACTGTGTCCCTGATGAACTCCTTGTATTTTTTGAAGCAACACCAAACTACGAGTGCAGCAGCCAGAAACACCACGAAAAGTGGAGGATGACCAAATGACTTCACAGTCCACGCGGGCAGACACTTAGACCCAGGTGGCCAAAAATTGCCGACAAAGATAGAATTCATCACTGCTGCCTAATGTTCATTGGAAAACAAGAAACCATGTCCTCCAGGTCACATAGATGCCATTCCAGATTTGATGGTCTCACTACAAAGGAAGCTAAATCTCCTGACAACAACATATACTTTAAGTGCCCAAACTCAGAGGCAGTTTGTCAAGAAGTCTTTAGGCCAAAAGAACTTCATGTTTGTGGAGTGTTTACCCTATCCCTTACTTTTGGATACTCCTCTCCCAACTCCAAGGTTGTGAACTCCTGAGCATTTTCCATTCCGGATATGTATTCACAAATTTTCTAACTCTTCTCCTCTAATTGTGTCTTACTTGTGGTGAAGGAAATGTCAAGGCATTGTTCTGGATCAGAGTGGGGAGATTTTTGTGTAGCACATATTTGAATACACATGAGATTAATTTTCCTATTTTCCATTCGAAATTCTGAATCCCTGACACTTACCCATACCCTACTAGACTCTCACTACTAATCCTAATATGATGGAGAAAAATAACCCAAACAAAATAGAAATACAACCAGTTCAGAGGAGGCCTGTTGTATAGTTGGACTTGCCTTTTGCATGATAAAGGGTAGGTGTTACAAATCTAGTCAATTTTTAAATGAAAAAGTTCTCCATGTGATTTAAAGTTAACAAATATGTGAATTCTTGTTTCCCTTTCTCTGAAGCCTATTCAGAACATGTATTTTTAATGCACATATTGAATCCTACCTGGTATCACACTTATATTTTTGTGAGGTGGATGACATGGCAGATACAAATTGTGAGAAGAGATCACTCCTCCTAAACACTGTTGGAACTGAAAATTCAACCTATGGGTGAGCTTCCTAGTTTAACAACATTTTACTTAAATCCATGTTTAGTAAAATAAATATTTTTGCTTCAATGGATGATATATATTTCATGATGAATTTCTATTGGCATATATATTGCCAGTTTTTAATGTCTCTGTGTGTGTTTTTTGTATATATATATATATTCTCCAGGTTCTTCAAAACATGAAATATATGTGTCTTTTATACACTCCATAAACTTATTCATGTTCATGTACTTGGATTTATAATCAACTTTTCAGAAGATTATTCCAGAAATATTCATCCACCTGAAATTCATATTTGTTACCTAGTACTGAAAGCTAACTTCAGTGAACGGTGCACACAAATCCTAATATTTTTATAGTAACTGACCCAGTTTAATATCAAAGCAAGTTGATTCCTATGGGACATGTTATGTATTTTGACGTTTATTCCTATTCAACACTGGTAAATTACTATTTCTTCTTTTTTTGCACATCATAGGATATATATTTAATCCAAAAGTTATCAAATTTACAGGTATTTGTTTCACTTTCAATCACTTCCTGCTTCAGAACACACGTATTCCTGCAGGTTACTTGACTGGTCTTATCATGAAACTTCTTTCCAAACACATTATTTTTCATTTTCATAATGATTTTTGAAGCAAAATATACACAATTTTCATGATTATCCATAACCCTAATATTTCCATTAGATGTATAAATGGTTGTAATGAATGTATGTGTATCAATATAAGATTTCATGTATATTTTCAGATATCAATTCATTCCATTATTTAAAGTTGGAACCAGTTATATTTTTAATTCTCAGTATGGTCTCTTCATGCATTATCTCAATATTCATAAACACATGGTACACCCATTTGTACCCCCAATACTAATTTATGCATCTTCAAAATATTGCTCCCAGAAACAGTGGAAGAAATACTCCACCTGATCTACATATACATTTTATCACTGTAATAATCTGGACACAAAATGCAAAGTTCACCTTTATGATTGTACCAAAGCCTAAATGGAAATTGACCATGGATTACTAAAACATCTATGTCTAAATTGCCTAATGCTCTCAAATGTCAATCTATTTGTGACTCCATATTTATTTTTCCCTAAGATTATACAGTCAAGTTCAACCCTGTTGAAAATGTCTAATATTATCACTCACTTTGTACTATACCTGATTTCCTAATATCTCTATTGATATCTGCTTTGCTACATATTTTCCCCAGTTCATCATTGTGAGTGACCCTAAACATGTGCTGATATTGACATTCACTCTCTAACCGAAACCCTATTGTTAAAGAACTTTTGGTCCAAAGTCTATACTCGCCCTCATTTCAACACCTACCGACTATCTTCCTGATCCTACAGACTATCCCTGTTTGATTGGATGTTCTCTTCTACATTCAATCATCCAAGGTACAAGGTCCTATTTCATTGTATATCGATTTATCTGAGACATCTGTGCATAACATAATTCAATGCTAAGTATCCCAATCAAAGGCCCAATGCCCTTCTGGGCTTCAAATCTTACCTAGATTTCTGTTTTCATACTTATATTTCACCTATATATTCTTAAAAATGTCACAGGTTCCCAATACCATTATTAATTGAGCGGAATGATTCCTAACCCAAATCAAACATGTTATTAACCTTAACCATACACTGATCCCTCAATCTAACTTTTCAGAAGAGCAGGGACAGAGTTGGTCTCAAAATACAGGCATGTAGGGGATTCTCCACCTGCTGAGAACCTAAAAGGCCCATGCAGAAATGATCCATGGAGAAGATGTAGGCAGCTATGAAAGACCTGAGAGAGCAAAAGACATCTTCCATGGTGAATAACCTGGTCAGGATAAAGGGTTGTGTCTGAATGAGCCTCTCTTTTTTTCATATAGATAAGATGGACCAAAACAGGCCTATGTGGAGAGCTGTCTCTAGGTGCCTATGGTTGATATACCATTATAACCTGTGAAAGTATCACAGGAAGTAGGGGCAGCCTCCATATCATGGGACCTTTGGAAGCAACTGTGAAGGCAAAGAGGTTGTCAAGATAGTGACCTCATTCAGTTCCTGAAGGAAGTGACCTCATCACACTTCTTTGGTGATGGAACTGTCTGAACTTGGTATCCAGGAAGCCAGGCACTCAGAGCCAGTCACAGTCCGAGTCCCAGGGGTCTCAATTTTTTTGATTTACCAAGGAGAGAGTCAGAGTTTCTTGGTAACTACTGATGTGTGGATGGCCAAATGCCAGGAAAGCTCTGAAGAGGGGCCTTTTCTGAGAAAGCAGGTAGTGGCTCACCACTGGCTCCTGACAACTTCACAGAGTTGGACAAGGAGACCAGATCTGAGAAAGGACAGGCCATTTCAGTGGAACATAGTATGACCCACCAGTCATAGGACACTCTGGATAGTCACAGTCCTACTTGGGGGAAGGAGGTGCCTTTTTATGTGTGTGTGTGTTTGTGGTTTTGTCTAATGTTCTGAGAATAGGTAGTAGCGGCGGTTTGTTTGGTTTCGAGTGAACTGTTTCTAGTAAGTCATTTGACAAGGCGAGTGTTTCTATGTCTCTGAATCCCACTGTGTCCGTGGTTGTAGACAGTTGAAAAGAGAATGGATCAATGGATTTGTGTTGTCTAGTAGAACGCATCCCAGCATGTATCCTGCCAAATTTATTAATGGTCTGAGGCTTTCCTTATCGATGGGCAACACCTGCTATCTTTCTAAGTTCCTGTTTTCTTCCTGAATTCTGGCCAATATCCAGAATAGGCTCATGGTTTTCTCTCCAAGATATGTACCACCTAAAAGCTCTGTGACATGGCCATGTACTGGATAGCTGAAGGGAATGGAGAGCATCTCAGAATACTCAGATATCAGAGTGACCATTTAAGTCTCATTGGAGAAACCCTGCTTTGGGCCTTTTGCTTACCTATTGTTCTGTTGACCTGAATGTCAGCAAGGTCTTTGCCTCAGGCCATCTCTTTTTGAAACCTGAAGAAAACAGTTTTCAAATGGAAATGAATGGACATCCCCTGTGGCTCTTTTCTTAATTTCTTTGGAAGGAGATGTGTCTGATTCAGCCTTTTGGCCCTTTGTGAGTCTGTGGCTTAGATTATCAGCACCTGATGGATCTAAAGAATGATCCCATGTGTGCATTCAAACCAAACTGGCCAAAAGAGCAGTCATTATGGATAAAGTCTCTCACCTTCCTTTGTAAGGTTCCTGACCTCCATCAAGTGAGAATAGGGATCCTTTGGGTCAATTGAGTTCTTAAAAGCCCTGCAGAGGCTAGCCCATAGGTGCTTGGGTTTTCTGATTACTCCAATTCACATAAAGAATCTAAACCCCACAGTCAGTAGGCCTCAAATTGGTGAACCGAAGTAGTATTAATGGCAGGCCTATTTGACCACTCCTGGTTCACAGGAAGGTTGTACAGGCCACCCTGACTTTAGGCAAACCAGAGGCAAGGGAGCTTATTTTGGACACTGTCTTGGGCTGCGCCCCTCATGGAAACCTTTAGCCAGAGGATATGATGAGTGTCTATATGGAAGAATATGAGGGCCATGTGGGAGTGTTTTGGTTTTAATTGTGGTCATTTGTGTGGCAGTTGGAAGAGATTACTTGTAAGATTCCAGCAGACGTCGGAGGAAGAGACTACCAAGAGACTGGCTCATGCAACAGCAATGGGGATTTATTGAGGATCCAATTCAGTTCGCTGGGGCTCTGTGCTCACTCAACAAGCAACAGCGGCCCAGATCCCCGAGAAGAGGTTAAGCAGTGCTTCAGTACACTTTTTGGGTAGGCAGAGGCTTTATATATATCAGAGGAAATCATCTTGATCAGCCGGAAAATCGAACAACAACTCTCCAACTTGATTAGCACATTCATTGGTGGAATCAGGTCGGGCGGGGGTGATAGGTCGATCCTAAGGAGGGGGGTACATTCAAACTGATTGGTTTGGGCCCTGATATGCTTAGGTGCCAAGCTGCACAGGGTCCTAGATTATTAAACAACTGGATGGTCAGGGGGAATATTTAATGGGCAGTGAAAGGATTGTCCTAACAGCTACAGGAATTTCAGGTTTTAGGTTTAGCATGGGAACTTAACAATACCTGGTCCTTTACATTTTAACTCAGGCTTTGCAGCTTAGAAACTTTACAACACCCGCTATTTTACACTTTAACTTCAATTTCTTTTACCCTAACAGACTGGGTCCACCTGGGTGTGAACTCTGGTGTGATTCCCCTTAGACACTGAGTTCTGGAACTGAACTCAGAGAGGAGGTGTCATGAATTGTGTTGGGATTATAAGAGGCCACACATGAGAGTTGCCCTTGGAAACTGAGATCTAGGCCCAGGGTGGCTTTCCACAGAGCATTGGAAATTTCAGCCAGGATATCACATGATTTTATTCTGAATGACTTGGCAGCCATAGTTGAGAGTCAAAACACACATGAAACTCACACTGTAGACCTCAATGGGCCTGGTTTCATGTGACCTTTTGGCCACTCTTTGAGAAGCCTTGTCTGTGAGAGTTCTATAGAGATTTCATTGAAATCAGCTTTCTCAAAATTTAAAGGTTCCTGAATGAATTGAAACCCACAGTGCCTCCAACTTCATCCTTGAAAAATGGCTAGATAAATACCATGAAATTTTTGAAATTCCCAGGACCAGGTACCACTGGAGAAAGTTTGGATGTCCGGTTTCTGATCATGAGTATAACAGACAGTGCCTTGATTCACTGGGTTTCATGCAAATGGTGTAGAACAGAGATGCCAGTAAGTTGGAGCCTTCTGAGTAGTGGGCCTAGAGCAGTGGAGGGCAGGTGTGTGATAAAACATCTGTGGTGGGGCCATGGGGATCATCCATTGTCTTCCAAATGGCTTGTGACTGACATGATGCAGCCAGCAGACCCTTATATGTAAAGGCATCTTGTTATTTGGAGAGGTTTCAGGGCAATGTTCAGAATCAGGATGTTATGGTCAAGGGAAAAGCTATGTGGGATAGAAGCATGGTTGGTGCATTCTCTTGCAGACCCTTACCCACCACAGGTGACAGAACTCCCTCCAGCACTGTACCAGGTGAACTACTTGTATTTCGTGAAGCAAATAACAAACTCCCAGTGCAGCAGTAAGAAATACCACGAAAAGTGGAGGATGACCAAATGGCTTCACAGTCCACACAGAGAGAAACTTAGCCCCCAGTGGACACTGTTAACCTACATAGAGAGAAATCAGCACTGCTGCCTCATGTTCAGTGGAAAATAAGAAACTATGTCCTCCAGGTCACATACATGCACACCCAGCTTTGATGGTCTCACTACAAAGGAAGCTCCTGACAAATACTTATATTTCAAGTGCGCAACCTCAGAGGCAGTTTCTCAAGAAGTCTTTAGGCCAGCAGAGCTCCATGTTTGTTGAGTGTTTACCCTGTCCCTTACTTTTGGAAACTCCTCTACCACCTCCAAGGTTGTGAACTCCTGAGCGTATTCCATTCCAGATATGTATTCACAGAATTTTTAACTCTTCTCCTCTAATTGTGTCTTACTTCAGGCGAGGGTAATGTCAAGGCATTTTTCTGTATGAGAGTGCAAAAATTTGTGTGCAGCATTTATTTGAAATACTGAATCCCTGACATTAACCCATATCCTAATAGACTCTGACTACTAATCCTAATATGATGGAGAAAAATAACTCAAACAAAATAGAAATACAAGCATTTCATAGGAGGCATGGTGTATAGTTGGACTTGCCTTTTGCATTATATAGGGTAGGAGTAATAAATCTAGTCAATTTTTAATTGAAATAGTTTTCCATGTGTTTTTAAAGTTAACAAATATGTAAATTACTGTCTCCCATTCTCTCTAGCTTATTCAGAACATGTGTTTTTATATGCACATATAGAATCCTACCTGGTTATCACACATACAGTCTCATGAGGAGGCTGATTGGCAGATACAAATTGTGAGAAATGACCACTCCTCGTAAACGCTGTTGGAACTGAAAATACAACCCATGGGTGAGCTTCCTATTTGAACAACCTTATACAAAAATCCATGTTCAGTGAAATTAATATTTTTGGATCTGATGATGATATATATTTCACGATAAATTTCGATTGGCATATATATTGCAATTTTTAATGTCTCTCTCTCTCTGTGTGTGTATATATATATATATATATAAGTATATATATATATATATATATATATATATATATATATACTTATATATATATATATATATATATATATGCACTCTGTCTAGATTTTTCAAAATATGAAACATGTGTCTTATTGTAGACTCCCTAAATTCATTTATATTCATGTATGTGGATTCATAATCAACTTTTCACAAGATTATTCTCAGAAATACTCATCCACCTAAAATACATACTTGTTTCCTAGTACTGAAAACTAACTTCGTTGAATGGTGCATACATATCCTAACATTTCTACAGTAACTGACCCTGTTTAACATCAATTCAAGTAGATTACTATGGGACATGATGTGTATTTTGAAGTTCATTTTTATTCAACACTGGTACATTGCTATTTCTTCAGTTTATGCACATCATAGGATACATATTTCATCCACAAGTTAGCAAATTGATAGGCATTTGTTTCACTTTCAGTCACTTCCTGCTTCAGAACACATGTATTTCTCCATGTTTCTTGACTGATATTTTCATGAGACTTCTTTCCAAACACATTATTTTCGATTTCCGTAATCACTTTTGAAGCAAAACCCACACACCTTTCATGATAACCCATAACCCTAATATTACCATTAGATGTATAACTCGTTGGAATGAATGACTGTATATCAATATTAGATTTCTTATATATTTTCAGATATCAATTCAATCCATTATTTAAAGTGGAACCAGTTATATTATTTATTCACATGATGGTCAATTGATGCATTATCAATATATTCTATGACACAGGGTATACCCTTTTTACCCCCAATACTAATTTATATTTCTTCAAAATAGTGCTCCCAGAAATGGTGGAAGAAATACCCATGTCACCTGATCTACATATACATTTTATCACAGTAATATTCTGGACACATAAAACAAAGGTCACTCCTATGATTGTACCAAAGCCTAAATGGAAAATGAGCATGGATTACTAAATGCACCCATGTCCAGGTTGCCTAATGCTCTCAAATGTCAATCCTATTGGTGACTACATATTTGTTTCTTTCTAACATTATATATCCAAACTCAACCCTGTTGAAAATGTCTAGTCCTATGACTCAGTTTATACTTTGCCTGATTTCCTAATGTCTCTATTAATATCTGCTTTCCTCCATATTTTCCCCAGTTCATCATCGTGACTGACTCTTCACATGTGCTAACATTTACATTCACTCTCAACTGAAACCATATTGCTAAAGAACTTTTGGTCCAGATCCTATACTCACTCTTCTTCCTAAAACTACTATCTCCTGTTCCTACCGAGTATTCCTTTTTGACTTGATGTTCTCTTCTACATTCAATCATTTAAGGTACATGGTCCTATGCCATTGTATATCGATTTATCTGAGACATCTGTTCAGAACGTAATTCAACGCTAAGTATCCCAATCAAGTTCCCATGCCCTTCTCGGCTTCAAATCTTAACTAGATTTCTGTTTTCATACTTATATTTCACCTATATATTCTTGTAAATATCGCGGGTTCCCGATACTGTTATTCAACCCTCAGAATGATTCCTCACCCAAATCGAACCTGTTATTCACCCTAATCATACACTCTTCCCTCAATCTAACTTTACAGAAGAGCAGGGAAGGAGTTGGTATTTCAATACAGGAATGTAGGCGATCTTCCACCTATTGAGAACCTCAAATGTCCTACATAAATGACACCTGGATAAGTTGTAGGCAGCTATGAAAGACCTGAGAGAGCAAAAGTCATCTTCCATGGAAAACAACTTGGTCAGGATGTAGGGATATGTATGAATCAGCCTCTCACTTATTAATGTAGAGAAGATGGACCAAACCAGGCCTGTGTGGAGAGCTGTTCCTGTGTGCCTATGGTTGATATACCATTCTAACTTGTGAAAGTGTCACAGGAAGCAGGGGCAGCCTCCATCTCATGGGACCCTTGGAGTCAACTCTTAGGACAAAGTGGTTGCCAAGGCAGTGAACTCATTCAATTCCTGAAGGAAGTGACTTACGTCACTTCCGTGGTGATCAAACTCTCTGAACTTAGATCCAGTAAGCCAGGCACCCAGAGCCAGTCCAAGTCCCAGTCTTAGTGGTCTCACTTGTTTTGATTTTCCAAGGATAGAGTCAATCTTTCTTGATACCTACCGATGTGGGAATGGCCAAATAACAGGAAAGCTCTCAAGAGGGGCCTTTTCTGAGCAAGCAGGTAGAGGCTCACCCCTGGCTTCTGACAAGTTCACAGAGTTGACCAAGGAGACCTAATCTCATACAGGACAGGCCATCTCAGGGGAACATATTGTGGCCCACCAGTCAGAGGACACTCCGGATAGTCACAGACCCATTTGAGGGAAGGAGGTGCCTTTGTTATGTGGGTGTGGTTTTTTGGTTTGTCTCATATTCTGAGAATATGTAGGAAAGGTGGTTTGTTTGGTTTGTAGTGAACTGTTTTTAATAAGTCATTTGACAAGGCGACTGTTTCTATGTCTGTGTATCGCACTGTGTCCGTGGTTGTAGACATTAGAAAAGAGAATGATTCAATGGATGTGTCCTGTCTGGTAGAAAGCTTCCCAGCATTCATCCTGCCCGATTTATGTATGGACTTTGGCTTGCCTTATCGATGGGCAACACCTGCTAATTTCCTAAGTTGCTGTTTTCTTCCTGAATTCTGGCCACTCTCCAGAAGAGGCTCATGGTTTTGTGTCCAAGATATGAATCACTTCCAAGGTCTGTGACATGGCTATGTTCTGGATAGCTGAAGTGAATGGCGAGAATCTCAGAAAACTCAGATCACTGTGACCAGAAAAGTCTCAGTGGATAAACCCTGCTTTGGGACTTTTGCTTACATATTGTTCTGTTACCCTGAATGTCAGGTAGTTCTTTGCCTCAGGCCACCCCTTTGTGAAACCTGAAGAAAACAGTTTTCAAATGGAAATGAATGGAAATCACCTGTGGCTCTTTGCTTAATTGCTTTGGAAAGGGATGTGTCTGAATCAGCCTCTTAGCTCTGTGTGAGGCTGTTGATTAAATTCTCAGCCCCTTATGGATCTAAAGAAAGATCCCATGTGTGCATCCAAAACCAAAATGGCCGAAAGTACAGTCATTGCAGATGAAGTCTTTCGCCTTCCTCTGTAAGGTTCCTGACCTCTATAAAGTGAGAATAGGGAAGATAGACCAAGCCAATTGATGTCTCCTTTTGGAAAAATTGTACCACCAATGAGAGCATCAGCAAAATTACCCCAACACTACCACAAGTCGCTGCACCAACAGATAGTTCACAATGCATACATGTTAGTTCACAATGCATACAAGTGATATATATTCCAGGCAAGTTCTGCAAGCAGTTCAGTGATGGCTATTGCAGAAGCTGTAGATTGGTTTTATCTTTGTCTTCACCAGCACTGGGTTGAAGATTGGAATTCTGGCAATAATGGCTAAAGAAAAAATTACTTACCATTCCAGAAGGCACTAAAAAACCCAATTATCTTAACAATTTACATTATCTTGAAGAGAATTATTAAATATAATGAAAAGGAAAGGTGAAAGTCAACAAACAGTTCTGCTAAACTCCTTTTTTTGTTCACATATTAAAACAATCCTCAACAGTTGTTTACCCAATTTAAATTAAACTATTTAAATCACGTGAATAAAAAAAAATTGGATCCATTTTTTCATGAGCGCACATCATATATGATATATGGATATATGTACATTCAAACATAAAACACAAAACACAAGTGTGCACAAATAATATAATATATACAACACATAACATAATAGTAAAGGCCTTATAACTTTTTACAGGTGAAATCACCATTGGAATGTCTAAAAACTCTATAGTCAAAAAATAGAACTGATCAGCAAAACATTAACCTAGGTCTGTATGAGCTCAAAAAAAAAAAAAAATAGAAAATAGAACTTCATGATGTGGGAAAGGGCAATAATAAAATAGATATTGAAAAAAGCATCCTGGTCCTGTCGCAGATGTAAGGATAGCCAAACTGGAGTTTTGGATATCAGCTGTTATGAATTTGAGCCAAATCATCTTCTTTTTGGTCTATAGAAATCACTTTAGTTAATTTCTCTGGAATCCATATTGCCTGCTGTTCTTCCTGTGGAAACACACAAACAAACCCCTGACTAAAGACAATCACTGGGTCAGGACTTTAGTTAATCTCTCCAAAATCCAAATCAGCTGCTGTTCTTCCTGTGGAAACACACAAACAGACGCCCGACTCCAGACAATTACTGGGTCAACACTTTTCCATTGTCCTATTAGAATATCCTTCCAAAGGACCTTGGGCTTATGCACATTTTTTGGAAACATATGCCTTTCCACAGCACTAAGTCCTGATGAATCCAAGTTTAAAAAGTTTAGAGTAAAAAGCGTTAATTTAAGTTTATCTTTGGGGAATATATACCCCTTCTCAATTCCGTCTTTGTGCTTTAATAAGTACATTTTTATTGTTTGATGTGCTCTTTCAACTATGCCTTGTCCCTGTGGATTGTATGGGATTCCTGTTATATGAGTAATGCCAAATGATGAGCAAAATTGTTTAAAAGAGTTAGAAGTGTAACCGGGGGCATTATCTGTTTTTAACTGTTTTGGAATGCCCACAGTGGCAAAATTTTGTAAGCAATGAGCTATAACATCTTTAGTTTTTTTCTCCAGCATGAAGGGAGCCCATTAAAAATCCAGAACAAATATCAACTGTAACATGCAAATATTTTAATTTTCCAAATTCTGGCAAGTGTGTGACGTCCATCTGCCAAATATGGTTAGGTATCAATCCTCTAGAATTGACTCCAAGATTAACTTGTGGTAAAAAGGTCACACAATTTTGACATTGTTTTATAATTTGTCTAGATGTTCCTTAGTTTTTTTGAAATGCTTTTGTAAAGTATAAGCATTGACATGGAACTTTTTAAGAAAATTTATTGCTTCTTCTAGTGTAAAGAAAATATGTATGTATGTCAATTGTAGTTTTATCTGCTAAATCATTGCCCAAACTAAGGGCTTTAGGCAATCCTGTATGTGCCCTGATATGTCCTATAAAGAATGGATCTTTTCTGTCCCAGATTAGACTTTGTATAGTGGAAAGCAAAGAGAAAACAGTAGAGAAAGGGGAAATCCTACCAGCATCTTCAAGGGATACTATATCATTAACTATATACTGACTATCGGAAAATAAATTAAATACAGAATCTTTAAAAATCACAAAAGCTTGTAATACTGTACTAAGCTCTACCTTGTGAGCTGATTGTTTTGGTACTAAAAATATAAAAGTTGGATCAGGTGTAACTATTGCTGTTGTACCATTATTTAACCCATCGGTGAATATATTTGGAGCATTCATGATAGGTGTTTTCTTGTCATTTTTGGAAAAATTACAGGATGCGATGACCAAAAAGACAATAAAAGATAAGATGGTAAGTGGTTATCAAATGAAACATTAGATTTACACACGATTATTGCCCAAGTATTTAACTAATTAGCTAATTCATCAATTTGATTCATAGTATATGGAGTAATAATTTTATTGGGTGAAATTGCACACACACTCTTTTTGCTGCTTTTATTCCTATGAGTATTAATTCTCCCTCAGCCTCAGGATAGCAAGTAATAATAGTGTTAGAAGAATAAGATAAATGTATCCATAATAATGGACCTTCTTCCCAAAATACTCCTGTAGAAATATTTTTTTTTGTTGTTAGTACAATAAATAATAAATGCAAAATTATATCAACTCTATCCAAAAGCATATTTCCCATATATGTTTCAATGATTTTTATTGCTTTTCTTGCTTCAGGCGTTAACATTCTGAGTGAATTTGGATCTCATGGTCCTTTTAGGATATCAAATAAAGGTCCCAACTCTCCTGTTGGTATACCTAGATGAGGCCTTATCCAATTTAAGTCTCCTAATAACTCTTGAAAGTCATTAATTGATTTGAATTGATCTACTCGTATTTGAATTTTTGGTTGACTGACCATGGTTGAGGATAATAGAGCTACTAAATAATTAATTGGAAAATTTAATTGTATTTTACCTATTGCTATCTCTAGGTTATAATTTTTTAATACGTTTGTAAGTGTGGCATATAATTCTAGCATTGGGTTTTTAACTTTGTGTGCTAATAATACATCATCCATATAGTGAAAAATTTGTATTTCAGGAATTTGATTTCTAAGTGGCTGGATTACTTTGTTAACATAAATTTGACGCATAGTTGGGCTGTTAGCCATCCCTTGAGGGAGTACTTTCCACTCATATCTCTTGTCAGGACCTTCATGATTCAGTGCAGGTATGGTAAATGCAAAACTTGGAATATCCTCAGGATGAATTGGAATTGAAAATAAAACGATCTTTAATATCTACAATGAAAACATACCAAGTTTTTGGCAAAGCACACAATTGAGGAATCTCTGATTGAGCAGGTCCCATAATAACCATCCCATTATTAATGGCTCTTAAATCTTGCAATAGTCTCCATTTACCAGATTTCTTTTTAAGGACAAAAATGAGAGTATTATGGGGAGACACAGAAGGTTGTATATGTCCTTCCGCTAATTGTTGTTTGACCAGGTCATGGGCTACTTGTATCTTTTCTTTAGTCAGAGGCCACTGAGGAACCCATACTGGTCTTTCTGATTTCCAAGTAATATTTATTGTCTCAGTGGCCCTTTCTGAAAATCCAACCCATATCTATCTGTTCCTTGATCTTTTTGTATTGGTGTTGCTATACCTTGTTCTTGCTTTTCTAATCTTTTTCCTTTCCTAAAATCTTGTCTAGCCATAATAGTGGGTGAATTTTGATTGATGTTATTTGTTAATGTCAAACCTAATTGATCTAGGACATCTCATCCTTATAAATTTACGGGAAGATGTTCCAATACATATGGCTGTATAGTTCCTTCACATCCTTCAGGATTCTTCCAATCTAATACCGTTGCACTTTTATGGGGATTAGTCGCCACTCCTAGGCCTCGAAGCGTTTGAGTGGCTTGTTGTAATGGCCAATGTTTTGGCCATTCTTGACGACAGATGATGCTAAGGTCTGCACCTGTATCCAGTAGCCCATTGAATTCATGTCCTTGAATATTTAGTTTTAGCATGGGGCGAGAATATAAATTTAAAGAAAGCATAGCCCAATCTACACCTGTGGAGCCTAATCCTTTGGAACCCCTTTCTACAGCATAACTGTAAAATTTATCATGTGGGCTGGGTATTATTATTAATTGTGCTATTCTATCTCCTGGAGAAATTACTGATATACCCTTTGGAAAACTGGCTATAATTTTTATTTCACCTTCATAATCGGGATCAATTACCCCAGGACTCATCATAAGTCCTTTTAGAGTAGAAGAGCTGCATCCCAATAATAAGCCTACTGTTCTTTTGGGAAGAGGTCGTTTCACCCCTGTGGGAATGATTTGAACTCCCATCTCTGGAGTTAGTATTGATCTGGCGGAGGCACAGATGTCCAACCCTGCGCTCCCTCTGGTTTGTCTGATGAGGGATCTGATGAACAATGTGTCGTGGGCACTACACTGATGGGGTTGCTGGTTTCCTCCAGTGCTCCATATATTTGCGGTTTCGGGCCCCAGAGCATTGGGCCCCCCTGTCCATTTTTTGGCAATGGAGCCGGATGCCTTTCTTCATGATATCGTGGATAAACACCTGGTGCTTGTTTGTTTTTTGATAATGAAGTACCCTCTATGGTGGTTTGAGAATGGTATTCATTAGCCCAATGTCTCCCTCTACGTCATTGTGGCCAAATACCCGGTATTCTAGTCCTTTGATACCTAGTTTTGTTAAACCCTCCTCCTATGGGGCAATTCCTTTTAAAAAGTCCTGTTTGTTCACAATTGTAGCATGTTCTTGGCCTGTCTTCTAAAGCCTGTTTTACTAAAGCTGCCACAATTTGCCCTTTTTCATTAATGTCTCTGGCATCTAAAGCCTGTTTTATTGCAGCTGCCACGACTTGCTCTTGTTCATTAATGTCTCTACCAAATTTAATAAATGTGTTTAAATCTTCATGTTTCCATGGTCTAATGATACCTCTGCAGCAATGATTCGCTTGGTCATAAGCCAGTTGTTTTAATAATGGCATTGCTTGTTCTGTATTTCCAAAAACTCTGTAGCTGTTTCAATAAGCCTATCTACAAATCCAGCGTAAGATTCATTAGCTCCTTGTATTACCTTAGATAATTGACCTTGTAAACCTCCATGTCCTTGTAAAGTCTTCCATGCCCTAACTGCCTCTACAGCAATTTGTGCGTATATGCCAGGATCATATGGAATTTGTTGTTGCTGATCCTCATAAGGTCTCTTTTCTAACAACAAATCTAGATTTCTCTGAGGATAACCAGCTGCTGCATTTCGCCTAGACATCTCTTTGCAAAATTCCTCACTGGCAACCTTCCATAATAGGTATTGACCTCCATTTAGCACAGCTTTACACATATTAGCCCAATCTGCTGGCGTCATGTTCAAGGTGTTAATAGATTCGACCAAGCTTACAATGAAGTGTGCTTGAGGACCATATGTTGTTACAGCCTCTTTTAGCTGCTTCACTATTTTGAAATTTAAAGCATGGTGAATTCGCTGCCCTCCTACCTCAAATACAGGGCATGTTAATACTTGAGATCCTGTCTCAGGATCCGAACTATCAACTGTTGGGGTTGGGGGCCTCCCAGCACATGGAGGTGGCCTTGTTAGTTGGACATTTACATCCTCTGGTGACAGAAAGGTGTTAGTAGCAGTCTCCTTTTTTATCTTTGCCCCTGATTGCTTTTTATGCTCTAAACTTGGTTCCTCTATCTTTGTCTGAACTGAAGGCTTTGGACTAAGCAAACCAGATATGAACGTCCACAATGGCAATGTGCCAACTGGCATAGTCCCTCGGCTGCTCTTTTCTAATCCTTTTAAATCTTCACCATGATGGTTCCATTGTGATATATTTAATGACTCCTCCTTCAAAAGCCATGGGCTACATTTTTGTATTGTATCAACAAATGCCCTGACTGTCCTTGATATTTCTGAGATGCCTCCTTTCTCTAACAATTTATTTAACACTCTTTCAGTTTGTTTTTTTACTAATTTCTGATCCCGTATTTCTATTATAATACAACCCAACAAGATGACGCCAAACAAAACTGAGACAGAATGAATTAAAAAGGGAACAACAAAAAGTCATTATAGCCTTTCTATCCTCCTGACATGTGCATCCGTCCTTTATACCTATCTGTTCCTCAGACGTAAATAGTTTTTTCTCAGATGTGAGTGGTTTTTCTTCCATCCCACTCATCTCCAGGAACAGGCAACTTAAAACAAAAGTGAAGCAAAACAAAGGAGTCATCTTAAAATGGCTACCCATCCTTTCACCTTGCCCACAGGGGCAAGCAGTTTACCTTATCACTTACCCTCAGTCGTTCCCCATGTGAGCCACAAAATGCTGCAGTCTGGCTGGGCATGATTCAGGAGCCACTTGTCAAAAAAAAAAAAAAAAAACTAACTTTATTTTTAGAACCACACACGGCAAACAAAACAACTCCTCAGGAAAAACCCTCAGAGCCCAACTGCCACTACTGGCTTCCTTGTAAAGTCTCTCTCACACACACAAGCCTCTTCACCTGCCACAATCCTACTGCTCTTGAGGCCGATTGGCTGGGTGGAGCCAAAAAAGTTCCCCAAGGAGCAGCTCCATGGTCTGAAAGGGCAGGGAAACAGCCCAATGAGCATCACCACAGAGGAGCCAATCAGCTAGATGATGCTGAGGTCGCTGTGAGCCAATAATCAGCCGGCAGCTGGAAATTTGCTGGCAGCTGGAAGTTTGCTGGGGCCCCTTCAGCTGTGGCTCTCAACAAATTCCTGTCTCATTTCTCTGTAGCCTATTCAGCACATGTATTTTTATATGCACATATAGTATCCTATCTGTTATCACATGTACATTTTTGTGAGGTGGCTGACTTGGCAGATACAAATTATGAGAAGAGATCACTCCTCCTAAACATTGTTGGAACTGAAAATTCAAAATATGGGTGAGCTTCCTAGTAGAATAACATTATACATAAATCCATTTTCAAGTGAAATAAATATTTTTGCATCTGTGGATGACATATATATTTCATGATGAATTTTGATTGGAATACACACTCTACAAATTTTTCAAAATATGAAATATATGAGTCTTATTATACACTCCTTAAAATCATTCATATTCATGTATGTGGATTTATGATCAACTTTTCACAAGATAATTCTCAGAAATATTCATCAACCTGAAATACATATTTGTTACCTAGTACTGAAAGATAACTTCAGTGGATGGTGCATACAAATCCTAATATTTCTACAGTAATACCCAGTTTAATATCAATGCAAGTAGTTTCCTATGGGACATGATGTGTATTTTCCGGTTCATTTTTATTCAACAGTGGTACATTACTATTTTCTCAGTTTATGCACATCATAGGATATATATTTCATCCACAAGTTCACAAATTTATAGGCATTTGTTTCAATTTCAATCACTTCCTGCTTCAGAACACATATATTCCTCCAGATTTTTTGACTGGTCTTTTCATGAGACTTCTTTTCAAACACATTATTTTCGATTTCCATAATCACTTTTGGAGCAAAACTCACACATTCTTCTTGATAAACCATATCCCTAATATTACCGTTAGATTTATGACTGGTTATAATGAATGTATGTATATCAATTTAAGATTTCCTTTACATTTTCAGATATTAATTAAATCAATTATTTAAAGTTGGAACCAGTTACATTATTTGTTCACAGTATGGTCTATTCATGCATTATTTCTATATTCATAGACACATGGTACACCTCTTTGTTCCCCCAATACGAATTTATACGTCTTCAAAATATTGCTCCCACTAATGGTGGAAGAAATACTCATGTCACCTAATCTACATATACATTTTATCACAGTAACATTCTGGACACAGAAAACAAAGGTCACTCTTATGATTGTACCAAAGCCTAAAAGGAAAGTGAGCATGCATTACTAAAAACATCCATGTCCAGGTTGCCTAATGCTCTCAAATGTAAATCCTATTGTTGACTATATATTTGTTTCTTCCTAAGATTATATATTCAATCTCAAGCCTGTTGAAAATATCTCATCCTATCCCTCACTTTAAACTTTGCCTGATTTCTTAAAGTCTCTATTGACATCTGCTTTCCTACATATTTTCCCCAGTTCTCATTGTGACTGACTCTTCACATGTGCTGATATTTACATTCACTCTCTACTTGAAAACCTATTGCTAGAGAACTTTTTGTCCAAATCCTATACTCACTCTTGTTTCTAAACCTAGCAACTATCTTCCTAATCCTACGGACTTTCTTTTTTTAATTGGATGTTCTCTTCAACATTCAATCATCCAAGGTACAAGGTCCTATGCCATTGAATATCGATTTATCTGAGACATCTGGGCAGGACATAACTCAAAGCTAAGTAACCCACTCAAGGGCCCAATGCCCTTCTGGGCTTCAAATTGTACCTAGATTTCTGTTTTCATACTTGTATTTCACCTATATATTCTTGTAAATATCCCAGTCTCCCAATACCATTATTCATCCTTCAGAATGATTCCTAACCAAAATCGAATATGTTATTAACCCTAACCATAGACTTTTCCCTCAATCTAACTTTACACGTGAGCTGGGAGAGTGTGATCACGAAAGTCTCAGTGGAGAAACCCTGCTTTGGGCCATTTGCTTACCTATTGTTCTGTTGCCCAGAATATCAGGAAGTTCTTTGCCTCAGGTCACCCCTTTGTGAAGCCTGAAGAAAGCTGTTTTCAAACGGAAATGAATGAGCATCACTTGTGGCTCTTTGGGTCAAATGAGTTCTTCAAGCCATGAAGAGGTGCTTGGGTTTTCTCATGACGCCAAATCACATAAAGAATCTATACCTATCAGTCAGTAGTAGTCAGTCAATATTGCTCCTAAAAATGGTGGAGAAATACTCATGTCAAATGATCTACATATATATATATATATATATATATATATATATATATATATATATATATATATATATATATATATTTAATCACAGAAATATTCTGGGCACAGAATTCAAAGTTCACATTTATGATTGTACCAAAGCCTAAATGGAAAGTGAACATGGATTACTAAAAATATCATGTCCAGGTTGCCTAATGCTCTCAAATGTAAATCCTATTGGTGACTACATATTTGTTTCTTCCTAAGATAATATATTCAACCTCAACCCTGTTGAAAATGTCTAATCCTATCACTCACTATATACTTTGCCTGATTACCTAATGTCTCTATTTATATCTGCTTTCCTACATATTTTCCCAATTTCATCATTGTGACTGACTCTTCACATGTGCTGACATTTAAATTCATTCTCTAACCGAAAACCTATTGCTAAAGAACTTTTGTTGCAAATTCTACATGCACTCTCCTTCCTAATCCTAACTACTATCTTTCTAATCCTACTGACTATCCCTTTTTGACTGGATGTTCTTTTCTACATTCAATCATCCAAGGTACAAGGTCATATGCCATTGTATATCGATTTATCTGAGACATCTGTTCAGAAGTTAATTCAATGCTAAGTATCCCAAGCAAGGGCCCAATGCCCTTCTGGGCTTCAAATCATACTTAGATTTCTGTTTTCATGCATACATTTCACCTCTATATTGTTATAAATATCGCAGGTTCCCAATACCATTATTCACCCAGCAAAATGATTCCTAACCCAAATCGAACCTGTTATTAACCCTAAACATACAGTATTCCCTCAATCTTACTTTACAGAAAAGCAGGGAAAGAGTTGGTCTTATAATACTGGAATGTAATGGATCTTCCACCTGGTGATAACCTCAAATGTCCATGGCGAAATGATCCCTGGAGAATATGTAGGCAGCTATGAAGGACCTGAGAGAGCAAAAGGCATCTTCCATGGCAAACGGCTTGGTCAGGATAAAGGGTTGTGTCTGAATCAGCTTCTATTCTTAAAGCAGAGAACATGAGCCAACCCAGGCCTGTGTGTAGATCTGTTCCTGGGAGATTATGGTTGATATACAATTCAAACTTGTTAAAGTGTCACAGGAATTAGGGCCAGCCTCCATCTCATGGGAACCTTGGAAGCAACGTTTGGACAAAGTGGTTGCCAAGAGAGTGACCTCATTCAGTTCCTGAAGGAGGAACTAAAAACAGTTCCATCACACTTCAGTGGTGATGGAACTCTCTGAACTTGGGATCCAGGATGCCAGGCACCCATAGCCAGTCCCAGTCCCAGCCCCAGTGGTCTCACTTGTTTGGATTTACAAAGACAGAGTCAGTCTTTCTTGGTACCTACAGATGTGAGGAAGGCCAAATGCAAGAAAGCTCTGAAGCAGAGCTTTTCCTGAGAAAGCAAGTAGAGGCTCACCGCTGGCTCCTGACAACTTCACGGAGTTGGCCAAGGAGACCAGATCTAAAACAGGACAGGCCATTTCGGGGGAACATTATTGGCCCACAAGTCAGAGGACACTCCGGATAGTCACAGACCTACCTGGGGGAAGGAGGTGCCTTTTTTTTGTGGTTATGAGTTTGTGGTCTTGTGTCATGTTCTTAGAATAGGTAGAAAAGTAGGTTTGTTTAGTTTGGAGTGGACTGTTTCTAGTAAGTCGTTTGACAAGGCGAGTGTTTCTATGTCTGTGTATCACATTGTGTCCGGGATTGTAGACATTAAAAAAAATGCATCAATGGATGTGTCCTATCTAGTAGAAAGCTTCACAGCATTTATCCAGCCAAATTGATGAATGGACTGTAGCTTGCCTTATGGATGGGCAACACCTACTATCTTTCTAATTTCCTGTTTTCTTCCTGAATTCTGGCCACTCTCCAGAATAAGCCCATGGTTTTGTGTCCAAGATATGTACCCCCTCCAAACTCTGTAACATGGCCATGAACTGGATAGCTGAAGTGAATGGCGAGCATCTCAGAAAACTCAGATATCAGTGTGACCAGGAAAGTCTCAGTGGAGAAACCCTGCTTTGGGCCTTTTGCTTACCTATTGTTCTGTTGCACTGAATGTCAGGAAGGTCTTTGACTCAGGCCATCCCTTTGTGAAGCCTGAAGAAAACAGTTTTCAAATGGAAATGAATGGGTATACCTGTGGCTCTTTGCTTAATTGCTTTGGAAAGGGATTGTCTGAATCAGCCCCTTGGCCCTGAGTGAGGCTGTGGCTTAGATTCTCAACACCTGATGGATTTAAAGAAATTTCCCATGTGTGCATCCCAAACCAAAATGGCCAAAAGAGCAGTCTTTGGGATGAAGTCTGTCGCCTTCCTCTGTAAGGTTCCTGACCTCCATCAAGTGAGAATAGGGATTCTTTGAGTGAAATGAATTTTTCCAACTTACAGAGGCTAGGCTATAGGTGCTTGGGTTTTCCATGACTCCAATTCAAATAAAGATTCTAAACCCCACGGTCAGTTGGCCTCAAATTGGAGAAGTGGACCTGAATTAATGACAGGAGTATTTGATTACTCCAGGTTCACAGCAAGTGTCCAGGCCACCCTGACTTTAGGCAAATGAGAGGAAAGGGAACATATTTTGGACACTGTCTTGGTCTGCGCACCTCATGGAAACCTCCAGCCAGTGCTTATGATGAGTGTCTATATAAAAGAAGATGAGGGCCATATGGGAGTGTTTTGGTTTTAACTGTGGTCATTTGTGTGGTGGTTGGAAGAGATGACTTTGTCCACCTGGGCTTGAACTCTGGTATGATTCCCCTTAGAGACTGAGTTTTAGAACTGACCTCAGAGAAGTATTGCAATAAATAGTGTTGCAATTTTAGGAGGCCATGCATGAGAATCGCCCTTGGAAAATGAGATCTATTCCCAGGATGGCTTTCCACAGAGCTTGGGAAATCTAAGCCACGATATCCCAATATTTTATTCTTAAAGACTTTGCAGCCATAGTTGAGATTCCAAACACTCATGGACCTCACATTTTAGACCTCAATGGTCCTGGATTCATGTGACCTTTTGGCCACTCTTTGGAAAGGCTTGCCTGTGAGAGTTCTCCAGAGCTTTCATTTAAATGAGCTTCCTCACCATTTAATGGTTCCTGAATGAATTGAAACCCACAGTGCCTCAAACTTCATCTTTGAAAAATGGTGATATAAATACCATGAAACTTTTGAAATTCCCATGACCAGGTGGCACTGGAGAACCTGTGGATGTCCGGTTGCTGATCATGAGTGTACCAGACAGGGCCTTGATTGACTGGGTTTCGTGATAATGGTGTAGAACAGAGATGCCAATAAGTTGGAGCCTGCTGAGTAGTGAGTGTAGAGCAGTGGACTGTAGGTGTGTGAATAAATATTTTTGGTAGGACCACCTGGATCTGCCATTGACTTCCAAAGACATGTGACTTGCATGGTGCAGGCAGCAGATCCTTATATGTAAAGGCATCTTGTTATATGGAGAGGTTTCAGGGCAATGTTCAGAATCAGGTTGCTATAGTCAAGGGGAAAACTATTTGGAATAGAAGCATGGTTTGTACATTCTCTTGGAGACCTTGACAAACCACACGTGACAGAACTCCCTCCAGCATTTTGTCCCAGTTCAACTCCTTGTATTTCGTGAAGCCAATGTCAAACTCCCAGTGCAGCAGTAAGAAACACCACTAAAAGTGGAGGATGACCAACTGACTTCACAGACAACACGGGGAGACACTTAGCTCCCAGTGGCCACAGTTTACCGACAAAGAGAGAATTCATAACTGCTGTCTCATGTTCATTAGAAAATAAGTAACCATGTCATCCAGGTCACATAAATGCAGACCCAGATTTGATGGGGTCACTACAAATGAAGCTAATTCTCCTAACAATTACATATATTTCATGTGCCCAACCTCAGAGGAAGTTTCTCAAGAAGACTTTAGGCCAGCACAGCTCCATGTTTGTGGAGTATTTACTCTCTCCCTTACTTTTGGAAACTGTTCTACCACCTCCAGTGTTGTGAACTCCTGAGCATTTTCCATTCCACATATGTATTCACATATTTTCTAACTCCTCTCAACTAATTGTGTCTTACTTGGAGCAATGGTTATGTCAAGGCTTCGTTCTGGATGAGAGTGGGAAGATTTTTGTGTAGCACATATTTGCATACACATTAGATTCATTTTTCTATTTTCCATTTGAAATACTGAATCCCTGACACTAACCCATACCCTACTAGACTCTGACTACTAATCTTAATATAATGGAGAAAAAGAAACCTAACTAAATAGAAATACAGGCCTTTCATAGGAAGCATGGTGTATGCTTGGATTTGCCTTCTGCTTTATCAAGAGTATGTGTTATAAATCTAGTCAAGTTTTCATTGTAGTATTTTTCCCTGAGCTTTTAAAGTTAACATATATGTAAATTCCTGTCTCTCTTTTTCTGTAGCCTATTGAGTACATGTATTTTTTTAAGCATATATAGTATCCTACCTTGTAACACACGTATATTCTTGTGAGCTCACTGACTTTGGATATAAAAATTGTGAGAAGAGATTACTTCCCCTAAATACTGATGGAACTGAAAATTCAACCTATGGGTGAGCTTCCTAGTGAAAAACATTATACATAAATCCATGTTCAGTAAAATGAATATTTTTGGACATGTGGATGTATTATATTTCGTGATGAATTTCAATTGGCATATATATTGCTAAATATTAATGTGTGTGTGTGTGTGTGTGTGTGTGTGTGTGTGTATATATATATATATATACTCTCCAGATTTTCCAAAATATGAAATAAGTGTGTCTTATTATACATTCCCTAAATTCATTCATGTTCCTGTATGAGTCAGTCTTTCTTGGTACCTACAGATGTGAGGAAGGCCAAATGCAAGAAAGCTCTGAAGCGGGGCTATTCCTGGGAAAGCAGGTAGTGGCTCACCGCTGGCTCCTGACAACTTCACAGAGTTGGCCAAGGAGACCAGATCTGAGACAGGACAGGCCATTTTGGGGGAACATAGTATGGCCCAAAAGTCAGAGGACACTCCGGATAGTCACAGACCTACTTGGGGGAAGGAGGTGCCTTTGTGGGTGTGGGTGTGGGTTTGTGGTTTTGTCTAATGTTTTGAGAATAGGTAAGAAAAGCGGTTTGTTTACTTTGGAGTGAACTGATTCTAGTAAGTCGTTTGACACGGTGAGTGTTTCTAGGTCTGTGTATCCCACCGTGTACGTGGTTGTAGACTTTAGAAAACAGAAAGCTTCAATTGATGTGTCCTGTGTAGTAGAAAGCTTCCCAGCATTCATACTTCCCAATTTATGAATGGACTGCGGCTTGCCTTATCAATGAGCAACCCCTGATATCTTACTAAGTTTCTGGTTTTTTTTCTGAATCCTGGCCACTCTCCAGAATAGGCTCATGATATTGTTTCCAAGATATGTACCACCTCTAAACTCAGTGACATGGCCATGTACTTGATAGCTGAAGGGAATGGCGAGCGTCCCAGAAAACTCAGATATCTGTGATCAGAAAAAGTCTCAGTGGAGAAACACTGCTTTGGGCCTTTTGCTTACCTATTTTTCTGTTGCCCTTAATGTCAGGATGATCTTTGCCTCAGGCCACCCATTGGGAAGCATAAAGAAAACAGTTTTCAAATGCAAATGAATGGGCATCACATGTGGCTCTTTGCTTAATTGCTTTGGAAAGGAATGTGTCTGAATCAGGCTATAGGTCCTCTGTGAGGCTGTGGCTTAGATTCTCAGTACCTGATGCATCTAAAGAAAGATCCCATGTGTGCATCATAAACTACATTGGCTAAAAGAGCATTCATTGTGGAAGAATTCTCTCGCCTTTCTCTGTAAGGTTCCTGACCTCCATCAAGTAAGAATACGAACCTTTGGTTCAAATAAGATCTTCAAAGCCCTGCAGAAACTAGCCCATAGGTGCTTGGGTTTCAACTGAATCCAAATCACATGAAGAATCTATACCTGGTGCTGGGGATGTGGCTCACGCCCTAGCGTGCTCGCCTGGCATGCGTGCGGCCCGGGTTCGATCCTCAGCACCACATACAGACAAAGATGTTGTGTTCGCCAAATACTAAAAAAGAAAAGTATTAAAATTCTCTCTCTCTCCCCGTCTTTTCACTCTCTCACTCTTTCTAAAAAAAAAAAAAAAAAAAAAAAAGAATCTATACCTGACAGTCAGTAGGCCTCATATTGGAGAAGCAGAGCAGTATTAACAGCAGGCCTATTTGATCATTCCTGGTTCCCAAGATGGGTGTCCAGGCCAACATGTCTTTATGCAAATGAGGGGCAAGGGAGGTTATTTTGGACACTGTCTTGTGCTGCACCCCTCATGGAAAACTCCAGCCAGAGGTTATGATGAGTGTCTGTATGGACGAAGATGAGGGCCATGTGGGAGTGTTTTGGTTTAAATTGTGGTCATTTGTGTGGCAGTTGGAACAGATGCCTGGGTCCACCTGGACTTGAACTCTGGTGTGATTCCCCTTAGAGAATGAGTTCTGGAACAGACCTCAGAGAAGTACTGGCATAAATTGTGTTGGGATTTTATGAGGCCACGCATGAGAGTCACCCTTGGAAACTGAGATCTTGGCCCAGGGAGGCTTTTCCCAGAGCACTTGGAATCTCAGCCAGGATATCACATGATTTTATTCTGAAAAACTTGGCAGCCATAATTGAGAGTCAAAACACACATGGACATCACATTGTAGACCTCAATAGGCCTGGATTCATGTGACATTTTGGCCACTGTTTGGGAACCTTCCTGTGAGGGTTCTCCAGAGATTTCATTGAAATGAGCTTCCTCACCATTTAATGGTTCCAGAATAAATTGAAACCCACAGTGCCTCCAACTTCCTCCTTGAAAAGTGGCTAGATAAATACCATGAAATTTTTAAAATTCCCATGACCAGGTGGCACTCGAGAATCTTTGGATATCCTGAGGATGATCATGAGTATACCAGTCAGTGCCTTGATTGACTGGTTTTTATGAAGATGGTGCCGAACAGAGATGCCAAGAAGTTGAAGCCTGCTGAGGAGTGGGCATAGAGCAGTGGTGGGCAGGTGTGTGATAAAACATCTGTGGTGGGGCCATGTGGATCTCCCATTGGCTTCCAAATGCCTTGTGACAGACATGGTGCAGCCAGCAGTCCCTTCTATGTAAAGGCATCTTGTTATATGGAGAGGTTTCAGGGCAATGTTTAGAATCGGGTTGCCATGGTCATGGGGGCAAGCTATGTGGAATATAAGCCTGGTTGATGCATTCTTCTGCAGACCCTGACCTACCACAGGTGACAGATCTCCCTCACGCACTGGGTAACAGTTGAATTCTTTGTATTTCGTGAAGCAAATACAAAAATTCCATTTCAGCAGCAAGAAACACCACAAAAAGTGAAGGATGCCCAAATGGCTTCACAGTCCACATGTGGATACACTTAGCCCCCCGTGGCCACAGTTTACCCTAAAAGAGAGAATTCAACATTGCTGCCTCATGTTCATTGGAAAATAAGAAACCATGACCTCCAAGTCACATAGATGCAGACCCAGATTTGATGGTCTCACTACAAAGAAAGCTAAAATTCCCAACAACAACATATATTTCAAGTGCCCAACGTCAGAGGCAGATTCTCAAGAAGTCTTTAGGCCAGCAGAGCTCCATGGTTGTGGAGTGTTTACCCTGTCCCTTACTTTTGGAATCTCAGAAGGGAGGAAGATACACCAAGCCAATTGACGGCTCCTTTTGAAAAAATTGTACCACCAATGACATCATCAGCAAATATAACCCAACACTACCACAAGTTGCTGCACAAACAGATAGTTTACAATGCATACATGTGAGTTCACAATGTGTCCAGGCAAGTTCTGCAAGCAGTTCAGTGATGGCTATTGCAGAAGCTGTAGATTGGTTTTATCTTTGATTTCACCAGCACTGTGACGAAGATAGAAATTCTGGCAATAATGGCTAAAGAAAAAATTATGTAACATTCCAGAAAACACTGAAAGAAAACAATTTTCTTAACAATTTACATTGTCTTGGAGAGAATTATTAAATATAATGAAAAGGAAATGTGAAAGAAAACAAACAGATCTGTTAACCTCCTTTTTTGTTCACATTTTAAAACAATCCTCAACAGCTGTTTACCCAATTTAAATTAAACCATTTAAATAATGTGAATAAAAAAATATTTGGATCAATTTTTTCATGAGCCCTCATCATATATGATATATGGACATATGAACATTCAAACATATAACACAAAACACAAGTGTGCACACATAATATAATACATACAACACATAACCTAATAGTAAAGGCCTTATAACTTTTTACATGTGAAATCTCCATTGCAATGTTTAAAAACTCTATTGTCAAAAAATAGAACTGATCACCAAAACATTAAACTAGGTATGTATGAGCTCAAAAAAACAAAATAAAATGTGGGAAAAGGCAATAATAAAATAGATATTGAAAAAAGCATCCTGGTTCTATCTTAGATGTAAGGGTAGCCAAACTGGAATTTTGGATATCAGCTGATATGGACTTGAGTCAAATCATCTTCTTTTTGTTCTGTAGAAATCGCTTCAGTTAATCTCTCTGGAATCCAAATCGGCTGTTGTTCTCTCTGTGGAAACACACAAAGAGGCCCCTGGCTCCAGACAATCATTGGGTCAGGACCTTGGTTAATCTCTCTGGAATCCAAATCGGCTACTGTTTTTCCTGTGGAAACAGACAAACAGACCCCCGACTCCAGACAATTACTGGGTCAGGACCTTTCCATTGTCCTGTTAGAATATCTTTCCAAAGAACCTTGGGCTTATGCACATTTTTTGGACACATATGCCTTTCCCCAGCACTAAGTCCTGATGAATCCAAATTTTAAAAGTTTAGAATAAAAAGGGTTATTTTAAGTTTGTCTTTGGGGGAATATATACCCTTTCCCAATTGTGTCTTTTTTGCTTTAATAAGTACTTTTTAATAGTTTGATGAGCTTTTTCAACTATGCCTTGTCCCTGTGGATTGTATGGGATTAATGTTATATGAGTAATGCCAAATGATGACCAAAATTGTTTAAAAGAGGTAGAAGTATAACCAGGGGCATTATCTGTTTTTAACTGTTTGGGAACGCCCACAGTGGCAAAATTTTGTAAGCAATGAGTGATAATATCTTTAGTTTTTTCTCCGGCATGAAGGGTGCCCATCAAAAATCCAGAAGAAGTATCAACTGTAACATACAAATATTTTAATTTTCCAAATCCTGGCAAGTGTGTGATGTCCATCGGCCAAATATGATTAGGTATCAATCCTCTAGGATTGACTCCAAGATTAACTTGTGGTAAAAAGGTTACACAATTTTGACATTGTTTTATTATTTGTCTAGCTTTTTCCTTAGTTATTTTAGAAGGCTTTTGTAAGGTATTAGCTTTGACATGGAACTTTTTACGAAAATTTATAGCTTCTTCTAGTGTAGAGAAAATATGTATGTCATGTGTACTTTTATTTGCTAAATCATTGCCCAAACTGATGGCTCCAGGCAATCCTGTATGTGCCCTGATATGTCCTATAAAGAATGGATCTTTTCTGTCCCAGATTATACTTTGTATAGTGGAAAGCAAGGAGAAAACAGTAGAGGAATGGGAAATCCTACCAGCATCTTCAAGGCATACTATAGCATTAACTATATGCTGACTATCAAAAATAAATTAAATACAGAATCTTTAAACATCACAAAAGCTTGTAATACTGCATTAAGCTCTACATTTTGAGCTGATGTTTGGGTACTAGAAATGTAAAAGTTTGATCAGGTGTAACTATTGCTGCTGTACCATTATTTGATCCATCAGTAAATATATTTGGAGCATTCATGATAGGTGTTTTTCTTGTCAATTTTGGAAAAATTACAGGATGCGATGACCAAAAAGACAATAAAGGATTAGATGGTAAGTGATTATGAAATGAAACATTAGATTTGCACATGATTATTGCCCAAGTATTTAACTCATTAACTAAATAACTCATCAATTTGATTCAGAGTATGTGGAGTAATAATTTTATTGGGAGCAATCCCAAGCACTCACTTTGCTGCTTTTATTCCTTTGGGTATTAATTGTCCTATAGCCTCAGGGTACCTAGTAAGAATAGTGTTAGGAGAATAAGATAAATGTATCTATAATAATGGACCTTCTTGCAAAAATACTCCTGTAGGAATATTTTTTGTTGGTAGACAATAAATAATAAAGGCAAACTTATATCAATTCTATCCAATTGCATATTTTCCATATATGTTTCAATGATTTTTAATGCCTTTCTTGCTTCAGGCGTTAACATGTACCGTGAATTGGGATATGATGGACCTTTTAGGATATCAAATAAATATCCCAACTCTCCTGTTGGTATACCTAGATAAGGCCTTATCCAATTTATGTCTCCTAATAACTTTTGAAAGTCGTTATGTGATTTGAGTTGATCTACTTGTATTTGAATTTTTGGTGGCGGTACATGGTTGAGGATAATAGAACACCTGAATAATTAATTGGAAAATTTAATTGTACTTTATCTATTGCTATATCTAGATTATTTTTTAATAAGTTTGTAAGTGTGGCATAACATTCTAGCAATGTGTTTTTAGCTTTGTGTGCTAATAATACATCATCCATATAGTGAAATATTTGTAGTTCAGGATTTTGATTTCTAAGTGGCTTGATTACTTTGTTAAAATAAATTTGACACATTGTTGGGCTGTTAGCCATCCCTTGAGGCAGTACTTTCCATTCATATCTCTGATCAGAACCTTCATGATTCAGTGCAGGGATAGTAAATGCAAAACGTGGACTATCCTCAGGATGAATTGGAATTGAAAAAAAAAAACCTTTAATATATATAAGTAATTTTGTTAAACCCTCCTCCTATGGGCAATTCCTTTTAAAATGTCCTGTTTGTTCACAATTGTAGCATGTTCTTGGCCTGGCATCTAATGCCTGTTTTAGTGCAGCTGCCACAATTTGCCCTTCTTCATTAATGTCTCTGGCATCTAAAGCCTGTTTTACTGCAGTTGCCACGACTTGCTCTTGTTCATTAATGTCTCTACATAATTTAATATATGTGTTTAAATCTTCATGTTTCCATGGTCTAATTATATCTCTGCACCAACTATTCGCTTGCTCATAAGCCAGTTTTTTTAGTAATAGCATTGCTTGTTCTGTTTTCCCAGAACCTCTGGTACCTGTTTGAATAAGCCTATCGACAAATTCAGCATAAAGTTAATTAGCTCCTTGTATTACTTTAGATAATTGACCTTGTAAACCTCCAAGTCCTTGTAAAGTCTTCCATGACTTAAATGCATCTACAGCAATTTATGCACATACACCAGAATCATATGCAATTTGTTGCTGCTGATCCTCATAAGGTCCCTTTCCTAACAACATATCTAGATTTCTCTGAGGATAACCAGCTGCTGCATTTCGCATAGCCGTCTCCTTGCAAAATTCCTCATTGTCAACCTTCCATAACAGGTATTGTCCTCCATTTAGCACAACGTTACACATATTAGCGCAATCCGCTGGCTTCATGTTCAAGTTGTTAATGGTTTCGACCATGCTTACAGTGAAGGGTGCTTGAGGACCATAGGTTGTTACAGCCTCTTTTATCTGCTTCACTGTTTTGAAATTTAAAGCATGGTAAACTTGCTGCCCTCCTACCTCAAATATAGGGCATGTTAATATTTGAGATCTTGTCTCAGGATCCCAACTATCAACTGTGGGGGTTGGGGGCTTCCCAGCATCTGGAGGTGGCCTTGTTAGTTGGACACTTACGTCCTCTGGTGATAGAAAAGTATTAGTAGCAGTCTCCTGTAGAGGTGGTTCTGTTGGTTGGACACTTACACCCTCTGGTGATAGAAAGGTGTTAGTAGTAGTCTCCTGTTGTAAATTTCCCCCTGATGGCTTTTACTGTTTTACACTTTCTTTCTCTGTCTGACTAGCTTGAGAGGCCTTCTCTTTTACATGATTTTTTTCCTCTGTCTGACTGGTTCGAGAGACCTTCTCTTTTACTTGAATTTTTTCCTCTGTCTGACTAACTTGAGAGACCTTCTCTTTTACTTGAATCAATATGTCTTCTCCTTCCTCTACCATTGTCTGAACTGAAGGCTTTTGACTAAACAAACAAGATACGAAAGTCCACAATGGCAATGTGCCAACTGGCAGAGTCCCTGGGCTTTTCTTTTCTATTCTTTTAAAATCTTCACCATGATGGTTCCATTGTGATATATTTAACAACTCCTCCTTAAAAAGCCATGGGCTACATTTTTGTATTGTATCAACGTATGCCCTGACTGCTCTTAATTTTACTGGGATGCCTCCTTCCTCTAACAATTTACTTAACACTTTTTCAGTTTGTTTTTTTTTCTAATTTCTGATGCCATATTTCTACTATAATACAACCCAACAAGATAACACCAAACAAAACAGAGATAGAATGAAATAAAAATAGAAAAACAAAATATCATTATAGCCTTTCTCTCTATCTGTTCCTCAGACACAAATAGTTTTTCCTCAGATGTGAGCGGTTTTTCTTCCGTCTCACTCGTCTCCAGGGACAGGCAATTTAAAGCAAATGTGAAGCAAAACAAAAGAGGAATCTTAAAATGGCTACCCATCCTCTTGTCCTGCCCTCAGGGGCAAGCAGTTTACCTTATCAGTTACCCTCAGTCGCTCCCCATGCGAGCCACCAAATGCTGCAGTCTGGCTGGGCACAATCAGGAGCCACTTTTCAAAAGAAAGCAACTTTATTTTTAGAACCACACACGCCAAGCAAAAGAGCCTCTCAGGAAAAACCCTCAGAGCCCCAACTGTCACCACCGGCTTCCCACAAGCCTTTCCCTCCCACACAAGCCTCTCTCCTCTTCCCACAATCCTCCTGCTCTTGAGGCCGATTGGCTGGGTCACGTGTGGAGTCAAAAAAGTCCCCCAATGAGCAGCTCTGTGATCTGAAAAGGCAGGGAAGCAGCCCAATGAGCATGACCGCAGAGGAGCCAATCAGCTAGATGTTGCTGGGGCCGCTGTGAGCCAAATATCAGCTGGCAGTCTGAAAGGGTGGGGAAACAGCTCAATGAGCATCTCCAATGAGCATCACCGCAGAGGAGCCAATCAGCTAGATGTTGCTGGGGCCACTGTGAGCCAATCATCAGCCGGCAGCTGAAAGTTTGCAGGCAGCTGGAAGTTTGCTGGGCCCCTTAGGCTGCAGCTATGAACAGGAGTTGTATGCACCATTCACTGAAGGTAGTTTTCAGTACTAGGAAACAAATATGTATTTCAGGTGGATGAATATTTCTGACAATAATCTGGTGAAAAGTTGATTATAAATCCACATACTTGAACATGAATGAATTTAGGGAGTGCAAATAAGACATATATATTTCATATTTTGAAAAATCTGTAGAGTGTGTGTGTATACACACACACACACACACACACACACACAGATATTAAAATGCAGCAACATATATGCCAATCGAAATTCACCATGAAATACACATCATCCACAGATCCAAACATATTCATTTTACTTTACAGGGATTTATGTATAATGTTGTTCTACTAGGAGGCTCTCCCATAGTTTGAATTTCAGTTCCAACAGCGTTTACGAGGAGTGATCCCTTCTCAAAATTTGTATCTGCCAAGTCAGCCACCTCACAAGAATGTAGGTGTGATACCAGCTGGGATTTGATATGTGCATATAAAAATACATGTGCTTAATAGGCTACACACAAAGGGAGACAGGAATTCACATATTTGTTAACTTTAAAAACACATGGATATCTAATTCAATTAAAAATAGACTGGATTTATAACACCTAACCTTTATCATGCAAAAGGCAAGTTCAAGAATACACCATTTCTCTTCTGAACTGCTTGTATTTCAATTCTGATTTGGTTACTTTTCTGCATCATATTAGAATTAGTAGTCAGAGTGTAGTAGGGTATAAGTTAGTGTCAGGGATTCAGTATTTCAAATGGAAAATTGGAAAATGAATCCAATGTGTATGCAATATGTGTTACACAAATAACTTCCCACTCTAATTCAGAAAATGGCTTGACATAACCTTCGCCCAAAGAAAGACAAAATTAGAGGAGAAGAGTCAGAAAATCTGTAAATACATATATGGAATGGAAAATTCTCAGAAGTTTAAAACTTTTGAGGCTTTAGAGGAGCTTCCAAAACTTAGGGACAGGGTAAAACTCCACAAACATGGAACTCTACTGGCCTAAAGACTTCTGGAGATACTGGCAATGAGGTTGGGCACTTGAAATATACATTGTTGTCAGGAGCTTTAGCTTCCTTTTTAGTGAGAACATCAAAGCTGAGTCTGCATCTATGTGACCTGGAGGACATGGTTTCCTATTTTTCAATGAACATGAGGCAGCAGTGTTGAATTTTCTCTTTGTAGCTAAACTGTGACCACTTAGGGCTAAGTGTCTCCCCATGTGGACTTGAAAGCCATTTGGTCATCCTCCAGTGTTCGTGTTATTTCTTGCTCCTGCACTGGGTGTTTTGTATTTGCTTCAAGGCATATAAGGAGTTCAACTGAGACACAGTCCTGGAGGGTGTCCTGTAATATGTGGGGGGTCAGGGTCTGCAGGAGAATGCAACAACCAGGCTTCTATCCAACATTGCTTGCCCCCTTGATCATAGCAACCAGATTGTGAACATTGCCCTGAAAACTCTCTATGTAACAATATGCCTTTATATACAAGGGTGTGCTGGCTGCACCATGTCATTCACAAGCCATTTGGAGCCAGTGTAAGATCCACATGACCCCACCACAGATGTTTTATCACACACCTGCACACCACTGCTCTAGGCCTACTACTCAGAAAGCTCCAACTTACTGACATCTCAGTTCTACACCATTTTCATGAAACACAGTCAATCAAGGCACTGTCTGGTACCCTCATGATCAGCAACAGGACATCCTAAGGTTCTCCAGTGCCACCTGGTCATGGAAATTTCAAAAATGAAGTTTTTGAAATTTCATAAATGAAGTTGAAGGCACTGTGGGTTTCAATTCATTCAGGAACCATTAAATGATGAGGAAGCTCATTTCAATGAAAGCTCTGGAGAACTCTCAGAGACAAGGCTTCCCAAAGAGTAGGCAAAAGGTCACATTGTGGTCTACAATGTGAGGTCCATGTGTGTTTTTACTCTCAACTACGGCTGCCAATCTTTCAGAATAAAATCATGGCATATCTTGGATGAGATTCCCAGTGCTCTGTGGAAAGCCCCCCTGGGCGTAGATCTCAGTTTCCAAGGACGACTCTCATGGGTGGACTCCTAAAATCCAAACACAATACATGGCAATACTTCTCTGAGGTCAGTTACAGAACACAGTCTCTAAGGGGAATCACACCTGAGTTCAATCCTAGGTGGACACAGTCATCTCTTCCAAACGCCAAACAAATGACCACAATTAAAACCAAAACACTCCCACATGGCCCTTATCTTCTTCCAATAGACACACATAATATCCATTGGCTGGGGGTTTTCATGAGGGGCGCTGTGCAAGACAGTGTCCAAAATAAACTTCCTTGCCCCTCATTTGCCTAAAGTCAGGGTGTCCTGGACACCCTTCCTGTTAACCATGAGTGATCAAATAGGACTGCTGTTAATACTGTTCCAATTCCCCAATTTGAGGCCTTCTGGCTCTGGGGTTTAGATTATTTATGTGAATTGGAGTTATGAGAAAACCCACGCATCTCTGGGCTAGCCTCTGCAGGGCTTTGAAGAACTCATTTGACCGAAAGATCCCGATTCACAATTGATAAAGGTCAGGATCCTTAGAGGAAGGCGAGAGACTTCATCCACAATGACTGTTCTTTTGGCTATTTTGGTTTTGGATACAGAAGAGATTTTTCTTTAGATCCCTCAGGTGCTGAAAATCTAACCACAGCATCACAGAGGGCAAAGAGGCTTATTCAGACCCATCCCATTTCAAAGCAATTAAGCAAAGAGCCACAGGTGATGCCCATTCATTACAATTTGAAAATTGTTTGCTTCAGCCTTCACCAAGGGGTGGCCTGAGGCAAAGACCTTCCTGACATTCAGGGCAACAGAACAATAGGTAAGCAAAAGGCCCAAAGCAGGGTTTCCCACTGAGACTCTTCTGGTCACGCTGGTATCTGAGTTTTCTGAGATGCTCGCCATTTCCTTCAGCTATCCAGTACATGGCCATGTCACAGAGTTTGGTGGTGGTACATATCTTGAACACAAAACCATTTGCCCATTCTGGACAGTGCCCACAATTCAGGAAGAAAACAGAAACTTAAGGAGATAGGAGGTGTTGCCAATCGAAAAGTCAAACCGCAGTCCATTCACAAATTGGGCAGAATGAATGCTGGGAAGCTTTCTACTAGACAGGACACATCCATTGATACATTCTCTTTTCTAATGTCGACAACCACGGACACAGTGGGATACACAGACCTAGAAACACTCGCCTTGTCAAATGACTTACTAGAAATAGTCCACTTCAAACCAAACAAACTGCTTTTCCTATCAATTCTCAGAACATGTGACAAAGCCACAAACACACACCCACACCCACAAAGGCAACTTCTTTACCCAAGAAGGTCTGTGAATATCCGGAGTGTCCTCTGACTGGTTGGCCATTATTTGTTCCCCCAAAATGGCCTGTCCTGTCTCAGATCTGGTCTCCTTGGCCAGCACTGTGAAGTTGTCAGGAGCCAGGGGTGAACCACTACCTGCTTTTTCATGAAAGACCCCTCTTCAGAGCTTTCCTGGCATTTGGCCATCATCATATCAGTAGGTACCAAAAAAGACTTACTCTGTTCTTGGTAAATCCAAATAAGTTAGCCCACTGGGACTGTGACTGGGACTGTCTCTGGATGCCAGGCTTCTTGGATCCCAAGTTCAGAGAGCTCCATCACCAATAAATTAGTTAGTTCACTTCCTTCAGGAACTGAATTATGACACTACCTTGGCAACCACTTTGTTTTAACAGTAGCTTCGAAGGGTCTCATGTGATGGAGGCTGCCTCTACTTCCTGTGACAGTTTCACAAGTTAAAATGGTATATCAACCATAGGCACCTGGGAACAGCTCACCATACAAGCCTCGTTTGGTCCGTCTTCTCTACATAAAGAAGAAAGTGGCTGATTCAGACAAATCCCTTCATTCTGAGCAGGTTGTTTGCCATGGAAGATGACTTTTGCTCTCTCAGGTCCTAAATAGCTGCATACATCTTCTCCAGGGATCATTTCTGCATGGACCTTGAGGTTCTCTGCCGGTGGAAGATCCCCTCTATTTCTGTATTGTAAGACAAACTCTGTCCCTGCTCTTCTGTATAGTTAGATTGAGGGAAAAGTGTATGGTAAGGCTTAATAACAGGTTCGATTTGGCTTAGGAATCATTCTGATTGATGAATAATGGTATTGGGTACCTGTGATATTTACAAGAATATACAAGTGAAATATAAGTATGAAAACAGAAATCTAGGTAAGATATGAAGCCCAGAAGAGCATTAGGCTCTTGATTGGGATACTTAGCTTTGAATTTTGTTCTGCACAGATGTGTCAGATAAATCGATATACCATGGCATAGGACCTTGTACCTTGGATGATTGAATGTTGAAGAGAACATCCAGTCAAACAGGGATAGTCGGTATTATTAGAAAGATAGTTGGTAGGTTTAGGAAGAAGGGTGAGTATAGGATTGGCAGCAAAAGTTCTTCAGCAATTGGGTTTCAGATAGAGAGTGAATGTAAAAGTTAGTATATGTGAAGAGTCAGTCACAATGATGAACTGGGGAAAATATATAGGAAAGCAGATATGAATACAGACATTATGAAATCAGGCAAAGTATAAAGTCAGTGATAGGATTAGGCATTTTTAACAGGGTTGTTGTTGAATATATAATCTAAGGAAGAAACAAATATGTACTCAACAATAGGATTGACATTTGAGAGCATTAGGCAACCTGCACATAGATGTTTTTAGTAATCCATGCTCACTTTCCATTTAGGCTTTCGTACAATCAAAGTGTGACCTTTGCTTTTTTGTCGAGAATATTACTGTGATAAAATGTATATGGACATCAGGTGACATGAGTATTTCTTCCACCAATTCTGTGAGCAATATTTTGAAGACGTATAAATAAGTGTTGGGTGTAAAATTAGGTGTACCTGGAGTCTTTGGATATAGAGATAATGCATGAATAGACTATCCTGAGAATAAATAATATAACTGGTTCCAACTTTAAATAATTTTTTGAATTGATATCTGAAAATATACAGAAAATCTTATATTGCTATACAATCATTCATTCCATCCTGTTACATTCTAATGGTAATATGAGTGTTATGGTTTATCATGAAGAGTGTGTGAGTTTTGCTTCAAAAGTGATTGTGGAAGTCAAAAATAATGTGTTTGGCAAGAAGTCTCATGAAAAGACCAGTCAAGAGACCTGGAGGAATAAATGTGTTCTGAAGAAGGAATTGATTAAACATGAAAAAAAATTCTTATAAATTTGTGAAACTCTGGATGAAATATATATACTATGATATATATATATATATATATATATATATATATATATATATATATATATATATATATATATATATATATTTGAATATATGTAGAATACATAGGTAAAATATATGTATGAAAACAGAAATCTAAGTAAGATTTGAAGCCCAGAAGGGCATTGGTCCCTTGATTGGGACTACTTAGCTTTGAATTACTTTCTGCAAAGTTGTCTCAGATAAATCCATATACAATGACATAGGACCTTGTACCTTGGATGATTGAATGTAGAAGCGAACATCCAGTCAAAAAGGGATAGTTGGTAGTGAAAGTTTAATAAAATAGGTACTTGTCACTTCCTGTGTTTCTGTATGCTTAATAAAACACTGTTGAAATCTTGAGAATTGTTTGCTAATCTTGTTCCCAGAATGTGCTGTCCCCATCTGCCAAACTGCAGATTGTACTCCCTCACCCGGTTAAGCGCTAACTGCCCACTGACCCTTACCCATCAATAAACTTCCCTCCCTGCCCTCTCCAAGAAAAGTATATAAGCTCTGCTGAAGCTGTTCTCAGGACTCTCTGCTCTATTCAAGTGAACTCTGAGCCCCAGCATGCTGGACCCCCAGTAAATCCTTTGCTGTTGCATGTTAAAGTCTCTTGGTTGTCCCTTCCTCTGACACTAGCCCGACCTTTACATATGGAGGTTCCACAGAGATCAAGCAGCGGTGGACGAGAGACCCCAATGGACCCCCCTCAGATAAGTAAGGCGCCTCTTTCTGGTTTCAGGTTTCATGTTAGGGTTTGGCAAAATGGCTGTCAATGAAGAGTGTGAGCTCTCTCTGATGGTGGCTGACAGTCGTGTTACAGAACCACAGGCCACGTCCCTGGAGGACGCCTGAGAGGACTCGGGAAATTGAGGAACAATAGTCTCCTTGACTCAGTGATATTTTGTTTCGGATTCAGTATTGCCAGTCCATCGGATTTTGCCGGCTACTCAGTCATGGTCTCAGTGTTGAATGTCCATTGCCTGTCTTTATTGTCTTGTCTTGCCTGTGTCATGTGTCTTGCTTTCACTGTTTGTGTATCTCTCATTATGGAACAGAGCACTTCAATGCCTCTGTCCCTGACCCTTGATCACTATACCAAAGTCCGTTTAAGGGCTCAGAATCTCTTTATTTCAGTAAAGCCCCGGATGTGGTAGACTCTCTGTACCTCAGAATGGCCCACCTTTGGAGTCGGATGGCCCCTAGAAGGATCTTTCTACTTCCCACTAATTTATAATTCAGAGATATTGTCTTTCAGCCGTGGCCAGATAGTCATCTGGATCAACAGCCATATATTTTAATTCAGCAGGACCTCTGCAAATTTCCTCCTCAATGGGTCAAGCCTTTCCTTGCCCCTGCCCCCGCAATGACTCCTTCCCCCAGGAACTCACAAACACTCTGCTCCTCCTCCTCCTCCACACTCTGTTTTCCCTGTGTCACCAGATTTGAGTCTACTGGACTCTCCTCCCCCTCCTTATCCCCTGCCCTCATCCTCTAACCCCCAACACCCTCTAAGTGATACCCCTGCTGCTGACTGAGCCTCTCCTCCATTGAAGGAAGCTAAGCCGGCCCAGCGCCCTCCAGGTAATTCCCCTGCAGCACACACAGCACCTCCTCCCATGGAGGAAGCTGGCCCTGCTAAAGGAACTCGCTGGCGGTGAATGATTGAAAACCCTGGAACTCTTGGGATGCCTCCCCTTCGACCCTATGGACCAATGATTGACAATGGCCATTGGGGGAAAATTCAAGCCTACCAGTATTGGCCGTTCTTCTCTTCAGACCTATGTAACTTAAAAAATAGCAATCCCCCTTTTACCGAGGACCCCACCCGGCTCTCAGGTGTGGTTGAGTCATTGATGTTTTCACACCAGCCTACTTCGGATGACAGCCAACAACTGCTAGGGACTTTCTTCATGACAGAGGAAAAAAAGGGAATTCTCCAGGAAGCTAAAAAAAAATCCTTGGACCAGGTTTGCATCCGACACAACTTACCAACATAATCAAAGCCGGCTTTCCCTTGAACCGACCCAACTGGGACCCCAACACCTTTGAAGGTAGGGAGCATCTGTCCACTTATCGCCGGGCTCTAATAGTGGGTCTCCGAGCAGCCGCTAGTGACCAACTAATTTGGCCAAGGTAAGAGAGATTATCAGGGGCCTGACGAATCTCCCTCTATGTTTCTAGAGAGAATTATGGAGGCATATAGGAGCTATAATCCTTTTTATCGTCAGGCAGAGAATCAAAAGGCATCTGTCACGATGGCCTTATTGGGCAAACTGCCCTGGATATTAAAACAAAGTTACAAAGCTTAGATTGATTACAAGATATGACTTTGAGAGATTTAGTCAGAGAAGCTGAGAAGGTATACTATAAGAGAGAAACTGAGGAAGAGAAGGGAGCAAATGGAGGATAAAAGAAACAAAAGGCAGAGTAAGGCGTTGACTAAGGTCCAGGTCACAACAACAAATAGGCCAAAAATTAAGAAACAGGGAGACAAGAAGGTATACATTGGCCCACGACAGAGGCCACCCTTGGCCTCAGATCAATGTGCCTACTCAAACAAAAAGGACACTGGGCCAAAATTGACATAGAAAGCGACAGCCACGCCAGCCAGCCATTCTGACTCTGGAGGATGACTAAGAAAGTCGGGGCTCAGATCCCCTCCCCGAGCTCAGAGTAACTTTTGAAGTGGAGGGGACCCCAGTAAACTTTGAAGTGGATACAGGGGCAATATACTGAGCCCATAAGGCCACATTGGGCCCTCTATCAAATAAAAAATCTCTATTTCAAGGGGCTAATGGCAGTAAATATCGGGCTTGGACAACTAAGAGGACCATGGACCTGGGAAAAGGAAAAATCCATCACTCCTTCCTAGTAGTCCCAGAATGCCTGGCCCCATTGATCGGCGGAGATCTGCTCACCAAGCTCTGGGCCAAAATAAATTTTAACCCTGAAGGCCCTTAAGTGGAATTTCTAAATCTTTCAGTAAAAACTCCAAGAGCCACGGCTCTAACTATGTCAGTAGAAAATGTACATCAACTCACTCACCTTGGTTCAAAGAAACTGCAGGCATTCCTGAAGGATCAAGAACAGAGTTTTCCACTAACAGACTCACAGTGAAGAAAATAACTGAATGGGTAACAAAAGCCTGTTGGGTTCATCAATTGGTAAATGCTTACCCTTCCAAGCTTCCTGTATGAAAGCACATACGAGGAACCAAACCAGGACAATACTGGGAAGTGGACATTACTGAAATAAAGCCAGCAAGGTATGGACTTAAATATCTCCTAGTCTTTGTAGATACATTTTCAGGATGCATTGAAGCCTTCCCCACAAAAAAAAGGAAAAAAAAAAAGAAAAGAAATAGCGCAAATTTTGGTCAAGAATATCCTAGAGGATATTTTTCCAAGATACAGCCTGCCTAAGTTAATAGGGTCTGATAATGGACCGGCGTTCATGGCCCAGGTAAGTCAGGGGTTAGCCAGGACCCTGGGGATTAATTGGAAGTTACATTGTGCTTATAGACCCCAGAGTTTAGGACAGGTAGAAAGAATGAACCAAACCATTAAACAGACCTTAACAAAATTAAGCTTAGAGACCGGAATAAAAGATTGTACTATGCTCCTGCCTTATGCACTGTTAAATGAAGAAAATACTCACTCTGATTTTAGTGTAACCTCACCCCCTATGAAATTCTCTATGGTGCCCCTCCTCCAGTAAGGGACCTAACACCAACTCTAAGACCTTACAATCCCTTCCACACCAGCTTGCTTGACAGACTTAAAGCTCTTGAAAGAATTCAGTGACACCTGTGAAAACAGCTGGCCACTGCCTACCAAACTGGGGACGAGGGGACTCCACATCGATATCAAGTAAGAGACTTTGTCTTCGTAAGACGACATCAGGTGACATCGCTGGAACCCCGCTGGAAAGGACCATTCCAGGTGCTACTTATAACACCTACAGTGGTAAAGGAAGATGGAATCACTTCCTGGATGCATGCCTCTCATCTCAAGCCTGCGCCCTGTCCAGACATTGACTGGAAACTGGAATTGGCTGGAAACTGGAAAAGACTGGTAACCCTTTCAAATTGCACATTCGCCGTGTGGATAAGGCTATAGACTCTCCCCTTGACCACCAGTATTTCTAACCCCCATCACCCCTTTCAGCAGCGATGGCTGATCACAAATCCTACTGGACAAGAAGTTTAATCAATCTTGCATACAGCCCCCTTAGGGACCTGGTGGCCATCTCTCCACCCAGACATTTGTCAGCTGGCTATATGTCTTTCCTATTCAGATATCCCTGAAGAAGAGGATCCCACTAAAATTCCATTAAATCCCTTCCGTATCATATATAATGAAAACAAACATTATGGATGTAGGGATACGTGAGCCAGATGCAGGTCGGCTAGCCTAGATTACTATGTTTGCCCGGTGAACTATCAAAGCCACAAACAGCCATGGCTGTGTGTGGGAAAAGCCGACTTCTTCTGTAATCAAGGGGATGTGAGCATACAGGGGCTGCACGATGGAACCCAAACTCCTAATCAAATTCAGTACACAGCATTGGCCATATTACCAATAAGATAACCTAAATCGATGGCACCCAGAGGGGTCTCTAGATCCTCAAATTCTGTGGAACCTTTTTAACTTTGGGAAGGGCTCAAAGGCGTGAAAAGAGATTCCCCTATGTGGAGGCCTTTTCCGTCCTTCGCTCACATCCTGAACTATGCTTCTCCAATAGATCCTCACCCTCAGCCTTCTGCTCTAGTCTCTCTGCTGTCACTCCCACCTCAACAACCTGATTTCTCCCATCCCGTTACTAGATCAACAACCCAAACATCCGCCGGTTCTCAGACCATTGCCCCCTTGCTGAGGTAGCAGGTACTTAGTTACCACTCTACCCACTCACTCCTCTCTTCTCCTGTCAGCACCCATACGGGGTTTCACCAGGTCCTTTTACCAGCTAACCTAAAGCTCAAAATAGCTGAGAAGACCCCTATCCAAGATGTAATAAAAATGGTCTTTAAAGTTGCTTTGTCATCACTGAAAACAGGTTACTAAGAATTTAAAGTCCCTCACAGGCTTTTTGGATACACACTCCCATCTTCCCCTCTTTTCTACATGTTCTACTGCTCAAGTTTTTGTTGCTAGAAAATCCCAAACCCCTTTCCCATTATTCTTTTACATCTCTCCGTACTCATTCTCAGATCCTCGGAACTGCTCTAAGTCCCGCCTTCCCTCTCTTTCCCCTCTGTTCCACACCCACAGAAAAGTCTTAACTGATCTTCTCCAGATGTCTTCACCATGGCTGACTTTAGGACGTTCAGCAAAAGAGTCCCTATAAAAGAGTTCAGTGTAGACAAACTTCCTGTTTTCATGTGGCCCTGTTCTACTTGGCCACTGGCTAAAACAATCAGTACTTGTAAGCTAGACACCCCCTTACTAGTTTTTCACAAAATATGTGAACAAGGCCTCTGACTTTGAGCTGGGGCTTCAAAGAGATGGCTACATTTCTATGATAAAGAAGTTACCAACTGGCTCCATGGTAACAGCTGGCAAGCGGAAAAAAGAAAGGGATGAAATATCTCTCCCCCTCCCAGGTGTCCTTGAAAAGTTAATTTGCTCAGAACAAAGGAAAAAAACATAAAAAAACTGCTTTTTGTGAATTTCTGCTGACTGTGAACTTCTGAGCACATTCCCTTACATGTTGGGTACAAAATTCTGAAACTTCCTAAACTTGGGGTTCATGGGATTAATTGATTACAACAGAAGCAATGCCCTCTGAATCCGTTTGCAACCAAATAGGACTGTTTCCCTAGCTTTGGTGCTATCTTAGGTGCCTTGTCTTGACTGTTCCTACAAGAGTATAATTCTATATACTTAAACATTTTTATGTTTTCATTAAATGGTCAACAGTGGTGATTAAATGTGTAATGGAGCAGAGGTTACCCAGAGTGCTCTATCATGATGCAGGTTCATTTGAAGATCAAACAGGGGGGCATACAACCCGGTTCCACAGGGAACATATATCCCTCACTTCAGCCATCCTATTAGGAATACGAGTTGCTGCAGGGGAGGTCACAGGAACCACTGCCTTGGTCCATGGTACACAGCAAAATACCCAATTAGAAGCAGCAATAGACCAAAACTTAAAGATATTAGAAACCTCCATCACAGCTTTGTGGGAATCTTTAACCTCTCTCTCTGATGTTGTTTCATACAACAATCGAGGGTTGGACCTCCTCTTCATGAGAGAATGGTGCCTTTGTGCTGCATTGAGGGAAGAATGTTATTTTTATGGCAACAATACTGGAGTTGTAAAAAATTTATGAGTAAAATAAAAGGATGCCTTGAAGAGTGTCAACGAAAGAGAGAGGCCCAAAAAGGGTGGTTTGAGTCTTGGTTCACACAGTCCCCCTGGTTAACTATACGTTTATCAACCTTGGCCAGTCCAATAATAATACTCACATTCTTGCTAACTATAAAACCCTGTTTGCTCAACCATGTATTTTCATTTCTCCAACCTCAAATTAGACAAGTTAAACTTATGGTAATACCCCACTAGCAGACATAGAATGTGACACGACTCCAATGATCACTTTTATGATTAAAAGTAGCCAGAAGAAGACGTGGGGAATGAAAGGTTAATAAAATGGTACTTGTCACTTCCTCTTTTTCTGTATGCTTAACAAAACACTGTTGAAATCTTGAGAACTGTTTGCTAATCTTGTTCCCAGAATGTGCTGTCTCCAACTTCCAAAATATATAATGTACTCCCTCTCCCGGTTGCATGCAAACTGCCCACTCGCCCTGACCCATCAATAAACTTCCCTCCCTGCCCTCTACAAGGAAAACACATAAGCTCTGCTTAAGATGTCCTCAGGGCTCTCTGCTCGATTCAAGGGAGCTCTGAGCCCCAGCATGCTGGACCCCCAATAAACCCTTTGCTGTTCCATGAGACAGTCTCTTGGTGGTCTCTTCCTCCGACGCTCACCTGAACATTACTTGGATGATTGAATGTAGAAGAGAACATCCAGTCAAAAAGGGATAGTCGGTAGGATTAGGAAGATAGTCGGTATGTTCAGGAAGGAGAGTGAGTATAGGATTTGGAACAAAAGTTTTTTAGCAATAGGGTTTTGGTTAGAGAGTGAATGTAAATGTGAGCACATATGAACCATCACAATGATGAACTGGGGAAAATATGTAGGAAAGAAGATATCAATAGAGACATTACGAAATCAGGCAAAGTATAAAGTGTGTGATAGAATTAGGCATTTTCAACAGGGTTGATTTTGGATATATTATCTTAGGAAGAAACGAATATATTGTCACAAATAGGATTGACTTTTGAGAGCATTAGGCAACCTGGACATGGATGTTTTTAGTAATCCATGTTAACTTTACATTTAGGCTTTGGTAGAAACATAAGTGTGACCTTTTCTTTTTGTGTCCAGAATATTACTGGGTTAAATTGTATATGTAGATCAGGTGACATGAATATTTCTTCCACCATTTCTGGGAGCCATAATTTGAATACGTATAAATTAGTATTGAGTTTACAATGAGGTGTACCCTGTGTCTATGAATATAGAGACAATGCATGAATAGACTATACTGTGAATAAATAATATAACTGGTTCCACTTTAAATAATGGATTGATTTGATATCTGAAAATATATAAGAAATCTTATATTGATATACAATCATTCATTCCATCCAGTTATACATCTAATGGTAATATTAGGGTTATGGTTTATCATGAACGGTGTGTGAGTTTTGCTTCAAAAGGGATTATGGAAATCGAAAATAATGGGTTTGGTAAGAAGTCTCATGAAAAGACCAGTCAAGAAACATGGAGGAATACATGTGTTCTGAAACAGAAAATTATTGAAAGTGAAACACATACCCATAATTTTGCTAACTTGTGGATGAAATATATACTCTATTATGTGCATTACCTGAAGAAATAGTAATGTACCAGTGGCGAATAAGAATGAACATGAAAATACACATCATGTCCCATATGAATCTACTTGTATTAATGAGAAACTGGGTCAATTATTGTAGAAATATTAGGATATGTATGCACCATTCACTGAAGTTAGTTTTCATTACTAGGAAGCAAATATGTATTTCAGGTTGATGAATATTTCAGAGAATAACCTTTTGAAATGTTGACTATAAATCCACATACATGAATATGAAAAAATTTAGGGAGTGTATAATAAGGCATATATATTTTATATTTTAAAAAAATCTGGAGTGTGTATATATACACACAGAGAGAGAGAGAGACATTAAAAAGTAGCAATATATATGCCAATCAAAATTCACCGTGATATATATATCTTACACAGATAGAAAAATATTCAATTTACTGAACATGGATTTATGTATAATATTGTTCAACTAGGAGGCTCACACATAGGATGAATTTTCAAATCCCATAGCGTTTAGGTGGAGTGATCACTTCTCATCATTTGTATCTGTCAAGTCAGACACCTCACAAGAACGTATGTGTGATACCAGGTAGTATTCTATATGTGCATATAAAAATAGATGTGCTCAATAGGTTACATAAAATGGGAGAGAGGAATTCACATATTTGTTAAATTTAAAAATACATGGAGAACTATTTCAATTTAAATCGACTAGATTTATAGCACCTACATTTTGTCATGCAAAAGCCATGTCCAACTATACACCATGCCTCCCCTGAACTGCTTGTATTTATATTCTGTTTGGGTTATTTTTCTCCATCTTATTAGGATTAGTAGTCAGAGACAAGTAGGGTATGGGTTAGTGTCACGGATTCAGTATTTCAAATGGAAAATAGGAAAATAAATCCAATGTGTATGCAAATATGTGCCACAAAAAATATTCCCACTCTCATCCAGAAAAATGCCTTGAAATTATCTTCGCCCCAGGTAAAACACAATTAGAAAAGAAGAGTTAGAAAATCTGTGAATACATATGTGGAATGGAAAATGCTCAGGAGTTCACAACCTTGGAGGTGGTAGAGGAGTTTCCAAAAGTAAGGGACAGTGTAAACACTCCACAATCATGGAGCTATGCTGGCCTAAAGACTTCTTGAGAAACTGCCTCTGAGTTTGGGCATTTGAAATATATGTTGTTGTCAGGAGCTTTAGCTTCCTTTGAAGTGAGACCATCAAACCTGGGTCAGTATCTATGTGACCTGGAGGACATGGTTTCTTATTTTCCGATGAACATGAGGCAGCAGTGCTGAAGTCTCTTTGTAGGTAAACTGTGGCCTCTTCGGGCAAAGTGACACCCCGTGTGGACTTTGAAGCCATTTGGTCATCCTCCACTTTTCGTGGTGTTTTTTTGCTGCTGCACTGGGAGTTTGGTATTTGATTCATGACATACAAGGAGTTCAACTGGGACACAGTGCATGAGGGAGTCTTGTAACGTGTGGTGGGTCAGGCTCTGCAGGAGAATGCACCAACTGGGCTTCTATTCCACATTGCTTGCCGCCTTGACCATAGCAACCTAATTCTGAACATTGCCCTGAAAACTCTGCATATAACAAGATGCCTTTTCATATAATGGTCTCCTGGCTGCATCAAGTCAGTCACAAGCCATTTGGACGCCAATGGCAGATCCACATGGCCACATCACAGATGTATTATCACACACCTGCCTACCACTGCTCTAGGCCCACTACTCAGCAGGCTCCAACTTACTGGCATCTCTGTTCTACACCATTTTCATGAAACCCAGTCAATCAAGGCACTGTCTGTTACACTCATGATCAGCAACAGGACATCCAATGGTTCTCCAGTGCCATCTGGTCATTGGGAATTTCAAAAATTTCATGGTGTTTTTCTTTCCATTTTTCAAGAATGAAGTTGGAGGCACTTTGGGGTTTCCATTCATTCAGGAACCATTACATGGGGAGGAAGCTCATTTCAATGAAAGCTCTGAGGAACTCTAACAGGCAAGGCTTCCCAAACACTGGCCAAAAGGTCACATGAAGCCAGGCCCATTGAGGTCTACAACGTGAGGTCCATGTGTCTTTTGACTCTAACTATGGCTGCCAAGTTTTTCAGAATAAAATCATGTGATATCCTTGCTGAGATTTTCAGCTCTCTGTGGAAAGCCATCCTGGGCCTAGATCTCAGGTTTCAAGGGCAACTCTCATGTGTGGCCTCCTACAATGCCAACACAATTAATGGCAATACTTCTCTGAGGTCAGTTCCAGAACTCAGTCTCCAAGGAGAATCACAGCAGAGTTCAAGCCCATGTGGACCCTGTCATCTCTTCCAAACGCCACACAAATGACCACAATTAAAACCAAAACATTCCCACATGGCCCTCATCTTCATCCATATAGGCACTCATCATAAACTCTGGCTGGAGGTTTCCATGAGGAATGCAGCCCAAGACAGTGTCCAAAATATCCACCATTGCCCCTCATTTGTCTAAATTTAGGGTGGTCTGGAAACCCTTTCTGTGAACCAAGAGTGATCAAATAGGCGTGCCGTTAATACTGCTCTGCTTCTCCAATTTGAGGCCTGCTGACTGTCAGGTATAGATTGCTTATGTGATTTGGCATCATGAGAGAAACCAAGCACTTATGCAGGACTTTGAATAATTCATTTGACCTATAGGAATCCTATTCTCACTTGATGGACGTCAGGAACCTAACAGAGAAAGGCAAGAGACTTCATCCACAATGACTGATCCTTTTGCCATTTTGGTTTTGGATGCACACATGGGATCTTCTTTAGATTTATCAGGAGCTGAGAATCTTAGCCACAGCCTCAACCAAGGCCTAGTGTCTGATTAAGACACATCCCTTTCCAAAGAAATTAAGCAATGAGCCACAGGTGATGCCCATTCATTTCCATTTGAAAACTGTTTCTTCAGGCTTCAAAAAGGGGTGGCCTGAAACAAAGACCTTCCTGACATTCAAGGCAACAGAACCATAGGTAAGCAAATGGCCCAAAGCAGGGTTTCTCCAATGAGACTTTACTGGTCACACTAATATCTGAGATGTTCCCATTCCCTTCAGCTATCAAGAACATGGCCATGTCACAGAGCATGGAGGTTATACATATCTTGGACAATAAATCATGAGCTCATTCTGGAGAGTGGCCAGAATTCAGGAAGAAAACCGGAACTTAGGAAGTTAGTAGTTGTTTCCTATCCATAAGACAAGCCACAGTCTATTCATCACTTATGAACGATGAATGCTGGGAAGCTTTCTACTAGACAGGACACCTCCATTGATGCATTCTCTTTTCTAATGTCTAAAACCACGGACACAGTGGATACACAGACATAGAAACACTCGCCTTGTCAAAAGAGTTACTATCAACAGTAGACTCCAAAGCAAACGAACCACCTTTATTACCTATTCGCAGAATATGAGACAAAACCACAAACTCACACCCACACACATAAAGTCACCTCATTCCCAAAAGTGGATCTGTGACTATCTGGAGTGTCCTCTGACTGGTGGGCCATACTATGTTCCTCTCGAAATGGCCTTTCCTCTCTCAGATTTTGTCTCCTTGGCCAACTCTGTGATGCTTTGAGGAGCCTGCAGTTAGCCACTACCTGCTATCTCAGGAAAGGCCTCTCTTCAGAGCTCAATTGGCATTTGACCATCCTCAAATCAGTAGGTACCAAGAAGGTCTGAATCTGTACTTGGTAAATACAAACAAGTGAGCCCACTGGGACTGGGACTGGGACTGGCTCTTGGTGCCTGGCTTCTTGCATCACAATTTCAGAGAGTTCCATCACCAAGGAAGTTAGCTAGGACACTTCCTTCAGGAACTGAATGAGGTCACTGCCTTGGCAAAAACTTTGTCCTAACCGTTGCTTCCAAGGGTTCCATGAGATGGAGGCTGCTCCTACTTTGTGTGACAATTTGACTTGTTACAATGGTACATCAAAATAGGCACCTGGGAATAGCTCTCCACGCAGGCCTGCTTAGGTCCATCTTCTCTACATTAAGAAGAGAAAGGCTGATGCATACACATCCCTTCATCCTGTTCAGGTTGTTTTCCATGAAGATGGATTTTGCTCTCTCAGATCCTTCATAGCTGCCTACATCTTCTCCAGGGATCATTTCTGCATCGAACTTTGAGGTTCTCAGCAGTTGGAAGATACCCTACATTCCTGTATTGTAAGGCGAACTCTGTCCCTGCTCTTTTGTAATTTTAGATTGAAGCAACAGTGTATGGTTAGGGTTAATAACAGGTTCGATTTGGGCAAGGAATCATTATGCGGGATGAATAATGGTATTGGGAACCTGCAATATTTATAGGAATATAGAGATGAAATATAAGTATGAAAACAGAAATCTAGGTAAGATTTGAAGCTCAGAAATGCATTGGGCAACTGATTGCGATACGTAGCTTTGAATTACGTTCTAGATACATGTTTCAGAAAAATCTTTATACAATGGCATAGGATCTTGTACCTTGGATGATTGAATGTAGTAGAGAACATCTACTCAAAAAGGGATAGTCGATAGGATCAGGAACATAGTCAGTATGTTTCGGAAGAAGAGTGAGTATAGGATTTGGACCAAAGTTCATAAGCAATAGGGTTTCGGTTAGAGAGTGAATGTCAATGTCAGCACATGTGAAGGGTCGGTCACAATGTTGAACTGGAGAAAATATGTAGGAAAGTAGATATCAATAGAGACATTAGGAAATCAGGCAAAGTACAAAGTGAGTGAAAAAATTAGACATTTTCAATGGTATTGAGGTTGAATATATAATCTTAGGAAGAAACAAATATGTAGTCACCAACAGGATGATCATTTGAGAGCATTAGGCAACCTGGACATGGATGTTTTTAGTAATCCATGTTCAGTTTCCGTTTAGGCTTTGTTACAGTCATACGTGTGACTTTTGCATTTTGTGTCCAGAATACTACTGTGATAACATGCATATGTAGATCAGGTGACATGAGTATTTCTTCCACCATTTCTGGGAGCAATATTTTGAAGATGTATAAATTAGTATTGGGGGTACAAAGAGGTGTAACCTGTGTCTATGAATATAGAGATAATGCATGAATAGACCATACTGTGAATAGATAATATAACTGGTTCCACTTTACAAAATGTATTGAATTGATATCTGAAAATATATAAGAAATCTTATATTAATATAAAATCATTCATTCCAACCAGTTATACATCTAATAGTCATATTATAGTTATGATTTATCATGCAGTGTGTGTCCGTTTTGCTTCAAAAGTGATAAAGGAATTCGAAAATAATGTGTTTGGAAAGAAATCTCATGAAAAGTTCAGTCAAGAAACATTGAGGAATCCATGTGTTCTAAAGCAGGAAGTGATTGAAAGTGAAACAAATGCCTATAAATTTGCTAACCTGTGGAGGAAATATATATCCTATGATGTGCATAAACTGAAGAAATTGTAATGTCCCATTGTTGAATAAAAATGAACATTGATAAACACATCATGTCCCATAGGCATCTATTTGCATTGATGATAAACTGTGTCAGTTACTATAGAAATATTAGGATTTGTATGCACCATTCACTGAAGTTAGTTTTCAGTACTAGGAAGCAAATATGTATTTCAGGTGGATGAAATTTTTTGAGAATAATCTTGTGAAAAGTTGATTATAAATCCACATTCATGAACATGAATAAAATTAGGGAGTGTATATAAGACACATATATTTCATATTTTGAAAAATAGAAGGAGAGAGTGTATATATATATATATATATATATATATATATATATATATATATATATATATATATATATACACACACACAGACACACACACATACACACCCAGAGACATTAAAAATAGCAATATATGCCAATCAAAATTCACCATGAAATATATATCATCCACAGATCCAAAAATATTCATTGTACTGAACATGGATTTGTGTATAATTTTGTTCAACTAGGAAGCTCACCCATAGGTTGAATTTTCAGTTCCAACGACATTTAGAAGGAGTGATCTTTTCTCTCAATTTGTATCTGCCAAGTTAGCCACCTCACAAGAATGTACGTGTAGTACCAGGTAAGATTCTCTATGTGTATATAAAAATATATTTGCTGAGTAGGCTACAGAGAAAGAGAGACAAGAATTCACATATTTGTTATCTTTAAAACCACATGGACAACTATTGCAACAAAAAATTGTCTAGATTTATAACCCCTAACCTTTAAAATGCAAAAGGCAAGTCCAACTATACACCATGCCTCCTCTGAACTGCTTGTATTTCTATTATGTTTGGGTTATTTTTCTGCCTCATATTAGGATTAGTAGTCAGAGACTAGTAGGGTGTGGTTTAGTGTCAGAGATAAAGTATTTGAAATGGAAAATTGGAAAATGAATCCAATATGTATGCAAATATGTCCTACACAAATGTCTTCCCACTCTCATCCAGATAAATCCTTTGACATTACCTTCACCCCATGTAAGATGCAATTCGAAGAGAAGAGTTAGAAAATCTGTGAATACATATCTGGAATGGAAAATGCACAGGAGTTCACAACCTTGGAGGTGGTAGAGGAGTTTCCAAAAGTAAGTGACTGTGTAAACACTCCACAAACATGGAACTCTGCTGGCCAATAGCCTTCTTGTAAAACTGCCTCTGAGTTTGGACACTTGAAATATATCTTGTTGTCTGGAGCTTTAGCTTCATTTCTGGTGAGACCATCAAACCTGGATCTGCATCTATGTGACCTGGAGGACATCGTTTCTTATTTTCCATTGAACATGTGGTACCAGTGTTGATTTCTCTCTTTGTTGGTAAACTGTGGCCACTGGAAGCTTATTGTCTCCCTGAGTGGACTGTGAAGCCATTTGGTCATCCTGCCCTTTTTGTGGTGTTTCTTTCTTTTTTTTTTAATTTTATTTTTTTATTGGTTGTTCAAAACCCTACAAAGCTCTTGACATATCATATTTCATACATTAGCATACATTAGCTTCAAGTGAGTTATGAACTCCCTTTTTTGCCCCAAGTACAGATTGCAGAATCACATGGGTTACACATCCACATTTTTACATAATACCATAATAGTAACTGTTGTATTCTGCTACCTTTCCTATCCTCTACTATCCCCCCTCCCCTCCCCTCCCATCTTCTCTCTCTACCCCTTCTACTGTAATTCATTTCTCACCTTGTTTATTTTCCCATTCCACTTACAACCTCTTATATGTAATTTAGTATAACAATGAGGGTCTCCCTCCGTTTCCATGCAATTCCCCTTTTCTCTCCCTTTCCCTCCCACCTCATGTCTCTGTTTAATGTTAATCTTGTCTTCCTGCTCTTCCTCCCTGCTTTATTCTTAGTTGCTCTCATTATATCAAAGATGACATTTGGTATTTGTTTTTTAGGGATTGGCTAGCTTCACTAAGCATAATCTGCTCTAGTGCCATCCATTTCCCTGCAAATTCCAAGATTTTGTCATTTTTTAGTGCTGCGTAATACTCCATGGTGTATAGATGCCACATTTTTTTAATCCATCCATCCATTGAAGGGCATCTGGGTTGGTTCCACAATCTAGCTATTGTAAATTGTGCTGCTATGAACATCGATGTGGCAGTATCCCTGTAATACGCTCTTTTAAGGTCTTCAGGGAATAGTCCGAGAAGGGCAATAGCTGGGTCAAATGGTGGTTCCATTCCCAGCTTTCCCAGGAATCTCCATACTGCTTTCCAAATTGGCCGCACCAATTTGCAGCCCCACCAGCAATGTACAAGAGAACCCTTTTCTCACTCCAGTAAGATTGGCAGCCATTATGAAATCAAACAACAACAAGTGCTGGCGAGGTTGTGGTGTTTCTTGATGCTGCAATGGGAGGTTGGTATTTGCTTCATGAAATACAAGGAGTTCAACTAGGATATAGGGCTGGAGGGAGTTGTGTCACGTGTGTTGGGTCAGGGTGTGCAGGAGAATTCACCAACCAGGGTTCTATCCCACATAACTTGCCCCCTTGACCATAGCAACTTGATTGTGAACATTGCCCTGAAACCTCTCCATATAACAAGATGCCTTTTCATATAATGGTCTGCTGGCTGTACCAAGTCAGTCACAAGCTATTTGGAAGCCAATGGCAGATCCACATGGCGACACCACAGTTGTATTATCACACACCTGCCCACCACTGCTCTAGGCCCACTACTCAGCAGGCTCCAACTTACTGGCATCTCTGTTCTGCACCATTTTCATGAAACCCAGTCAATCAAGGCACTGTCTGTAACACAACAATCAAGCCACTGTCTGCAACAGAACATCCAATGGTTCTCCAGTGCCACTTGGTCATTGGGAATTTCAAAAATATCATGGTATTTATCTATCCATTTTTCAAGAATGAAGTTGGAGGCACTTTGGGGTTTCCATTCTTCAAGGAACCATTACATGGGGAGGAAGCTCATTTCAATGAAAGCTCTGAGGAACTCTAACAGGCAAGGCTTCCCAAACACTGGCCAAAAGGTCACATGAAGCAAGGCCTATGGAGGTCTACAACGGGAGGTCCATGTGTCTTTTGACTCTTAACTATGGCTGCCAAGTTTTTCAGAATAAAATTATGCGATATCCTTGCTGAGATTTTCAGTTCTCTGAGGAAAGCCATCCTGGGCCTAGATCTCAGGTTTCAAAGGCAACTCTCATGTGTGGCCTCCTACAATGCCAAAACAATTAATGGCAATACTTCTCTGAGGTCAGTTCCAGAACTCAGTCTCTAAGAGGAATCACACCTGAGTTCAAGATAATGTGGAACCTGTCAACTCTTCCAACCGCCACACAAATGACCACAATTAAAACCAAAACATTCCCACATGGCCCTCATCTTCAGCCGTATAGACACTCATCATAAACTCTAGCTGGAGGTTTCCATGAGGGGCGCTGCCAAAGACAATGTCCAAAATATGCACCCTTGCCCCCCATGTGTCTAAATTCACTGTGGCCTGGACACCCTTCCTTTGAACCAGGAGTGATCAAATAGGCCTGCTGTTAATGCTGCTCTGCTTCTCCAATTTGAGGCCTACTGACAGTCAGGTATAGATTCATTATGTGATTTGGCATCATGAGAGAACCCAAGTACTTCTGCAGGATTTGAATAACTCATTTGACCCATAGGAATCCTATTCTCACTTGATGGATTTCCGGAACCTATCAGAGGAAGGCAAGAGACTTCATCTACAATGACTGATCTTTTTGCCATTTTGGTTTTGGATGCACACATGGGATCTTCTTTACATCTATCAGGAGCTGAGAATCTTAGCCACAGCCTCAAACAGGGCCTAGTGTCTGATTAAGACACCATCCTTTTCAAAGCAATTAAGCAAAGAGGCACAGGAGATGCCCATTCATTTTCATTTGAAAACTGTTTCTTAAGGCTTCACAAAAGGGTGGCCTGAGGCAAAGACCTTCCTGACATTCAAGGCAATAGAACCATAGTTAAGCAAATGGACCAAAGCAGGGTTTCTCGACTGAGACTTTACTGCTCACACTGATGTCTGAGTTTTCCAAGATGTTCCCATTCCCTTCAGCTATCAAGAACATGGACATGTCACAGAGCTTGGAGGTGGTACATATCTTGCACAATAAATCATGAGCCTATTCTGGAGAGTGGCCAGAATTCAGGAAGAAAACAGGAACTTAGGATGTTAGTAGGTGTTTAAGATCCATAAGGCAAACCACAGTCCATTCATCAATTGAGCAGGATGAATGCTGGGAAGCTTTCTACTAGACAGGACACCTCCATTGATGCATTCTCTTTTCTAATGTCTAAAACCACGGACACAGTGGATACACAGACATAGAAAGTCGCCTTGTCAAAAGACTTACTAGAAACAGTCGACTCCAAACCAAACCAACCACCTTTCCTACCTATTCTCAGAACATGAGACAAAACCGCAAACTCACACCCACACACAAAGGCACCTCCTTCCCAAAAGTAGGTCTGTAACTATCCGGAATGTCTTCTGACTGGTGGGCCATACTATGTTCCCCACAAAATGGCCTCTCCTCTCTCAGATCTTGTCTCCTTGGCCAACTCTGTGATGCTTTGAGGAGCCAACCATTAGCCACTACCTGCTATCTCAGGAAAAGCTTCTCTTCAGAGCTCTACTGACATTTGGCCATCCTCACATCAGTAGGTACCAAGAAGGTCTGATCTGTACTTGGTAAATCCAAACAAGTGAGCCCACTGGGACAGGGACTGGGACTGGCTCTCGGTGCCTGGCTTCTTGCATCAAAATTTCCGAATGTTCCATCACCAAGGAAGTTAGGTAGGTCACTTCCTTCAGGAACTGAAAGAGGTCACTGCCTTGGCAACAACTTTGCCCTAACCGTTGCTTCCAAGGGTTCCATTAGATAGAGGCTGCCCCTACTTCCTTTGAAAATTTGACTAGTTTCAATTGTATATCAAAATAGGCACCTGGGAACAGCTCTCCATGCAGGTCTGGTTAGGTCAATCTTCTCTACATTAAAAAGAGAGAGGCTGATGCATACACATCCCTTTTTCCTGTCTAGATTGTTTGCCATTGAAGATGGCTTTTGCTCTCACAGGTCCTTCATAGCTGCTGACATCTTCTCCAGGGATTATTTCTGCATCGAACTTTGAGGTTCTCAGCAGTTGGCAGATACCCTACATTCCTGTATTGTAAGGCGAACTCTGTCCCTGCTCTTTTGTAATTTTAGATTGAAGCAACAGTGTATGGTTAGGGTTAATAACAAGTTCGATTTGGGTAAGGAATCATTATGCGGGATGAATAATGGTATTGGGAACCTGCAATATTTATAGGAATATAGAGATAAAATATAAGTATGAAAACAGAAATCTAGGTAAGATTTGAAGCTCAGAAATGCATTGGGCAACTGATTGCGATACGTAGCTTTGAATTACGTTCTAGATACATGTTTCAGAAAAATCGATATACAATGGCATAGGATCTTGTACCTTGGATGATTGAATGTAGTAGAGAACATCTACTCAAAAAGGGATAGTCGATAGGATCAGAAAGATAGTCAGTATGTTTCGGAAGAAGAGCGAGTATAGGATTTGGACCAAAGATCTTTAGCAATAGTGTTTCCGTTACAGAGTGAATGTCAATGTCAGCACATGTGAAGTGTCAGTCACAATGTTGAACTGCAGAAAATATGTAGGAAAGTAGATATCAATAGAGACATTAGGAAATCAGGCAAAAGTATCAAGTGAGTGAAAAAATTAAACATTTTCAACAGTTTTGAGGTTGAATATATAATCTTAGGAAGAAACAAATATGTAGCCAGCAATAGTATTGACATTTGAGAGCATTAGGCAACCTGGTCAGGGATGTTTTTAGTAATCCATGTTCAGTTTACCTTTAGGCTTTGGTACAATCATACGTGTGGCTTTTGCATTTTGTGTCCAGAATATTACAGTGATAACATGCATATGTAGATCAGGTGACATGAGTATTTCCTCCACCATTTCTGGGAGCAATATTTCAAATATGTATAGATTAGTATTGGGGGTACAACCAGGTGTACCCTGTGTCTATGAATATAGAGATAATGCATGAATAGACCATACTGTGAATAAATAATATAACTTGTTACACTTTAAACAATGTATTGAATTGATATCAGAAAATATATAAAAAATCTTTTATTGATATATAATCATTCATTCCAACCAGTAATACATCTAATGGTGATATTACAGTGATGGTTTATCATGAAGTGTGTGTCCGTTTTGCTTCTAAAGTGATAAAGGAAATCGAAAATAATGTGTTTGGATAGAAGTCTCATGAACAGACCAGTCAAGAAACATGGAGGAATACATGTGTTCTGAAGCAGGAAGTGATTGAAAGTGAAACAAATGCCTATATATTTGCTAACCTGTGGAGGAAATATATATCCTACGATGTGCATAAAATGAAGAAATTTTAATGTCCCATTGTTGAATAAAAATGAACATCAATATACACATCATGTCCTATAGGAATCTACTTCTTTGATGATAAACTGTGTCAGTTACTGTAAAAATATTAGGGTTTGTAAGCACGATTCACTGAAGTTAGTTCTCAGGACGAGGAAACAAATATGTATTTCAGGTGGTTGAATGTTTCTGAGAATAATCTTATGAAAAGTTGATTTTATATCCACATACATGAATATGAATGAATTTAGATAGTGTTTAATAGACACATGTTTTTCATATTTTGAAAAAAAAAAAAATATATATATATATATATATATATATATATATATATATATATATATATATAAAACTCATGGAGAAATATTACAATGAAAATTTGACAAGACTTATAACACATACCCTTGATAAAGCAGAAGGAAATTCCAAGTATATACCATGCCTCCTATTAAAGGCCTGTATTTCTATTCTGTTAGTTTTCTTTTTATCCATCATATTAGCATTAGTAGTCAGAGTCTATTAGGGTATGTTTTAGTGTCGGGGATCAGTATTTCAAATGAAAATAGGAAAATAAATCTAATGTGTATGCAAATATGTGCTACACAAAAATCTTGCCACTCTCATCCAGAACAATTCTTTTACATTAACTTCACTCCAAGTAAGACACAATTAGTGGAGAGGAGTTCGAAAACCTGTGATTACATATGTGGAACTGAAAATGTTCAGGAGTTCACAACATTGGATGTGGTAGAGCAGTTTCCAAAAGTAAGGGAGAGGTTAAACACTCCACAAACTTGGAGCTCTGCTGGCCTTAAGACTTCTTGAGAAAATGCCTCTCAGGTTGGAAACATGAAATATATGAAGTTGTCAGGAGATTTAGCTTCCTCATTGTGACACCATCAAATGTGGGTCTGCATCTATGTGACCTGGAGGAAATGGTTCCTTATTTTCTAATGAACATGAGGCAGCAGTTCTGAATTCTTTCTTGGTAAACTGTGGCCACTGGGAGTTAAGTGTCTCCCCGTGTGGTCTGTGAAGCCATTTGGTCATCCTCCATTTTTGTGGTGTTTCTTACTGCTGCACTGGGAGTTTGGAATTGGCTTAATGAAATACAAAGAGTTCAACTGGGACACAATTCTGGAGGGAGCTCTGACACGTGCTTCAGGAGAATGTTCGAAACATGGGTCTATCCCACATAGCTTTCCCCTTGACTATAACAACCAGATTCTGAACATTGCCCTGAATCCTCTCAATAAAACAAGATGCCTTTACATATAAGGGTCTGCTGCCTGCACCATATTAGTCACAAGTATTTTGGAAGCCAAAGGGAGATCCACGTGGTCCCATCACAGATATTTATTCACAAATGTATAGTCCACTGCTCTAGCCCCAATACTCAGCAGGCTCCAACTTACTGACATCTCGGTTCTGTACCATTTTCATGACAACCAGTCAATCAAGGAACTGTCTGGTACACACATGATCAGCAACAGGACATCCAAAGTTTCTCCAGTGCCACCTGGTCATGGAAATTTCAAAAATTTCATGGTATTTGTATAGCCATTTTTCAAGGATGATGTTGGAGGCACTGTGGGTTTCAATTCATTCAGGAACCATTAAATGGTGAGTAAGCTCATTTCAATGAAAGCTCTGAAGAACTCTCACAGGCAAGGCTTCCCAATGAGTGCCCAAAAGTTCACATGAAGCCAGGCTCATTGAGGTCTACAATATGAGGTACATGTGTGTTTTGAGTCTCAACTATGACTTCCAAGTCTTTCAATAAAAAAATCATGTGTTACCCTGGCTGAGATTCCCAGTGCTCGGTGGAAAGCCACCCTGGGCCTAGATCTCAGTTTCCAAGGGCTAATCTCATGTGTGGCCTAATATAATCCCAAAACAATTCATGGCAATACTTCTCTCAAGTCAGTTCCAGAACTCAGTCTCTAAGAAGTATCAGAGCAGAGTTCAAGCCCTGGTGGACCAAGTCATCTCTTCCAACCGCCACACAAATGACCACAATTAAAACCAAAACACTCCTACATGACCCTCATATTCTTCCATAAAGACACTCATCATAACATATGGCTGGAGGTTTCCATGAGGGGCACAGCCCAAGACAGTGTCCAAAATAAGCTCCCTTGCCCCTCATTTGCCTAAAGTCAGGGTGGCTTGGACACCCATCTTGTGAACCAGGAGTGATCTTTAAGGGTAAAAGAAATTGAAATTAAAGTGTAAAAGTTAAAGTGTAAAAGACCGGGTTTGTAAAGTTTCTAAGATTCAAGGCCTGATTTAAAATGTAAAGGACCAGGTATTGTTAAGTTCCTATGCTACATGAAAAATCTGAAATTCCTGTTACTTGTAGGACAATTTCTGGACTGCCCAGTAAATATTCCCCCTGATCGCCTGGTTGTTTAATAACCTAGGACCCTGTGTGGCTTGGCACATATGCATCGCAGGGCCTAATCTAATCAATTTGAATCTGTACCCCGCTGTAGAACTGACCTATCCCTCCTGCCTGACATGTTCCCACCAATGAATGAACTAATCATGTTTAGGATTTGTTGTTTGATTTTCCCGCAGTGTATGATGATTTTTTAAAAGATACTGTGATATATGTAAAGTCTCGCCCTCCCCAAAAAGTGTACTTAAGCACTGCTCAACCTCAGCTCGGAGATCTGGGCTGCTCTCCCTTCTTGAGTGACCACGGAGCCCTAGCATACTGGATTGGATCCTCAATAAATGTCTTTTGCTGTTGCATGAGCCGTGGTCTCATACATGAACATGAATGAATTTAAGGAGTGTATAATAAGACACATATATTTCATATTTTGAATAATCTATAGAGTGCAGATTTTTCACAAAACACATACAGAGATATTAAAAAGTAGCAATATATATGCCAATCAAAATTCATCATGAAATACATATCATACACAGATCCAAAAATATTTATTTTACTTAACATGGATTTATGTGTAATGTTGTTCAACTAGGAAGCTCACGCATAGGTTGAATTTTCAGTTCCTACAGCGTTTAGGAGGAGTGATCTCTTCTCACAATTTGTATCTGCCAAGTAGGCCACCTCACAATAATGTACGTGTGGTACCAGTTAGGATTCTATTTGTGCATATAAAAATACATGTGCTGAATAGGCAACAGAGAAAGGGAGACAGGAATTCACATATTTGATACCTTTCAAAACACATGGAGAACTATATCAATTAAAAATTAACCAGATTTTTAACAACTACCCTTTATCATGCAAAAGGCAAGTCCAACTATACACCATGCCTCTTCTGAACTGCTTGTATTTCTATTCTGTTTGGGTTATTTTTCTCCATCATATTAGCATTAGTAGTCAGAGTCTAGTAGGGTATGCGTTAGTGTCATGGATTCAGTAATTCAAATGGAAATAAAGGAAAATGAATCCATTGTGTATGCAAATATGCGCTACAAAAAAACTTTCCACTCTCATTCAGAGCAATGCCTTGACATTACCTTCACCCAAGTAAGACACAATTAGAGGACAAGAGTTAGAAAATCTGTGAATACATATCTGGAACGGAAAATGCTCAGGAGTTCACAAGCTTGGGCATTTTAGAGGAGTTTTCAAACTTAAGGGACAGGATAAACAGTCCAAATTCATGGAACTCTGCTGGCCTAAAGACTTCTTGAGAAACTGCCTCTGAGGTTGGGCACTTGAAATATATGTTGTTGTCAGGAGCTTTAGCTTCCTTTGTAGTGATACCATCAAAGATGGGTCTTCATTTATCTGACCTGGAGGACATGGTTTCTTATTTTCCAAAAGAACATGAGGCAGCAGTGCTCAATTCTTCCTTTGAAGGTAAACTGTGGCCACGGAGGGGTAAGTGTCTCCCCGTCTTGACTGTGAAGCCAATTGGCCATCCTACAATTTTCGTGGTGTTTCTTGCTGCTGCACTGGGCTTTTGGTTTTTCCTTCATGAAATACAAGGAGTTCAACTGGGACACAGTGCTGGAGCGAGTTCTGTCACGTGTGGAGGGTCAGGGTCTACAGGAGAATTCACCAACCAGACTTCTATCCCACATAACTTGAAACATTATCCATAGCAAACTGATTCTGAACATTGTCCTGAAACCTTTACATATAACAAGATGCCTTTACAGATAAGGGTCGGCTAGCTGTACCATGTAAGCCACAAGCCATTTGGAAGTCAATGGCAGACCCAAATGGCCCCACCACAGATGTTTTATCATACACCTGCACACCACAGCCCTGGGCCCACTTCTCAGCACTCTCCAACTTACTGGCATCTCTGTTCTGCACAATTTTCATGAAATCGAGTCAGTCAAGGCACTGTCTGGTACACTCATGATCAGCAACAAGACATCCAAAGGTTCTCCAGTGCCACCTGGTCAGGGGAATTTTATGGTATTTATAGAGCCATTTTTCAAGGATGAAGTTGGAGGCACTGTGGGTTTCAATTCATTCAGGAACCATTAAATGTTGAGGAAAATCATTTCAATGAAAGCTCTCGAGAACTCTCACAGGTAAGGCTTCCCAAAGAGTGGCCAAAATACACATATATTTCATATTTTGAAAAATCTTGACAGTATATATATATATATATATATATATATATATATATATATATATATATATATATATATATACAAACACACACAGACATTAAAAACTAGCAATATATATGCCAATCGAAATTCATCATGAAATATATATCATCCACGTATCCAAAAATATTCATTTTACTGAACATGGATTTATGTATAATGTTGTTCAACTAGGAAGCTCACCCATAGGTTGAATTTTCAGTTCCAACAGCGTTTAGGAGGAGTGAACTTTTCTCACAATTTGTATCTGCCAAGTCAGCCACCTCACAAGAATATATGTGTGATACAAGGTACAATTCTATATGTGCATATAAAAATACATGTCCTGAATAGCATACAAAGAAATGGGGGAGACAGGAATTCACATATTTGATAAGTTTAAAAATACATGGACAACTCTTTCAACAAAAAATTGACTAGATTTAAAACTCCTTCCCTATATAATGGAAAAGTTAATTCAATGGTAAACCATGCCTCCTCTGATATGTTTGTATTTCTGTTCTATTTGGGTTATTTTTCTCCATTACGTTAGGATTAGTTGTCAGAGTCTTGTAGGGTATGGGTTAGTTTCAGGGATTCAGTATTTCGAAAGGAAAATTGGAAAATGAATCCAATGTGTATGCAAATATGTGCTACACAAAAATCTTCCGACTCTCATCCACAACAATGCCTTGACCTTAACTTCGTCCAAAGTAACACATGTAGAGGAGATGAGTAAGAAAATCTGTGAATACATATCTGGAATTTAATATGCTCAGGAGTTCACAAACTTGCAGGTAGAAGGCGAGATTCCAATAGTAAGGGACAATGTGAACACTCCAAAAACATGGAGCTCTGCTAGCCTAAAGGCTTCTTGAAAAACTGGCTCTGATGTTGGGCTCTTGAAATATATGTTGTTGTCAGGAGCTTTAGCTTTTTTTGTAGTGAGACCATAAAAGCTGGGTCTGCTTCTATGTGACCTGGAGGAGATGCTTTCTTATTTACCAATGATCATGAGGCAGCATTGCTGAATTCTCTCTTTCGGGGTCAACTGTGGCCACTTGGGGCTAAGTGTCTCCTCATGTGGACTGTGAAGCCATTTGATCATCCTCCAATTTTTGTGATATTTTTTGCTGCTACACTGGGAGTTCAGTATTTCCTTCATGAAATACAAGGAGTTCACCTGGGACACAGTGCTGGAGGGAGTTCTGTCACGTGTGGTGGGACAGGGTCTGCAGGAGAATGCACAAACCAGGCTTCTGTCCAACATAGCTTGACCCCTTGACCATAGGAACCTGATTCTGAACATTGCCCTGAAACTTACCCATATAACAAGAATCATTTACATATAAGGGTCTGCTGGCTGCACCATGTCAGTCACAAGCCATTTGGAAGCCATTGGGAAATCCACATGGAAGCACCACAGATGTTTTATCTCACACATGCCCACCTTTGCTCTAGGCCCACTATTCAGCAGGCTCCAACTTACTGGAATCTCTGTTCTACACCATTTTCGTGAAACCCAGCCAATCAAGGCACTGTCTGGTACACTCATGATCACCAACAGGATATCCAATGGTTCTCCAGTGCCTCCTGGATATGGGAATTTCAAAAATTTCATGGTATTTATCGAGCCCATCTTTCAAGGTTGAAGTTGGAGGCACTGAGTGTTTCATTTAATTCGGTAACCATTAAATGGTGAAGAAGCTCATTTCAAAGAAAGATCTGGAGAACTCTCACTGCCAAGATTTCCCAAAGAGTGGCAAAAAGGCCACATGAAGCCAGGCCCATTGAGGTCTACAATGTGAAGTGCATTTGTGTTTTGACTCTCAACTATTGCTGCCAAGTGTTTCAGAATAAAATTATGTGATACCTTGGCTGAGATTCCCAGTGCTCTGTGGAAAGCCACACTGGGAATAGATCTCAGTTTCCAATGGTGACTCTCATGTGTGGCCTCCTAATATCCCAACACAATTCATGGCAATACTTCTCTGAGGTCAGTTCCAGGACTCAGTCTCTATAGGGTATCACACCAGAGTTCAAGCCCAGGTGGACCCAGTCATCGCTTCCAACTTCCACACAAATAACCACAATTAAAACCAAAACACTCCCACATGGCCCTCATCTTCTTCCATATAGACACTCCTCATAACCTCTGGCTGGATGTTTCCATGAGGGGCGCAGCCCAACACAGAGTCCAAATAACCTCGCTTGCCCGTCATTTTCCTAAAGGCAGGGTGGCCTGTACACCCTTCCTGTGAACCACAAGGGATCAAAAATGCCTTCCTTTAATACTGCTCTGCTTCTCCAATTTGAGGCCTACTGACTGTCAGGTATAGATTCTTTATGTGATTTGGAGTCATGAGAAAACACAAGCATGTATGGGATAGCCTTTGCAGGGCTTAGAAGAACTCATTTGATTCAAAGGATCTCTATTCTCACTTGATGGTGGTCAGGAACCTAAGAGAGGAAGGCGAGAGACTTCATCAACAATTACTGATCTCTTTCCCATTTTGGTTTTGGATGCACACATGGGATCATTCTTTAGATGCATCAGGTGCTGAGAACCTAAGCCACAGCCTCACACAGGGCCAAGAGACTGATTCCGACACATCCATTTCCAAAGAAATTAACAAAGAGCCACAGGTGATGCCCATTTATTTCCATTTTAAAACTGCTTTCTTCAGGCTTCACAAAGCGGTGTCTTGAGGCCAAGACCTTCCTCACATTCAGGGGAAGAGAAGAATTGGTTAGCAAAAAACCCAAAGCAGAGTTTCTCCACTGAGGCTTTCCTGGTCACACTGATATCTGAGTTTTTTGAGATGCTAGCCATTCCCTTTAGCTATCCATTACATGGCCTTGTCACAGAGCTTGGAGGTGGTACATATCTTGGACACAAAACCATGAGCCTATTCTGGAGAGTGGCCAGAATCAGGAAGAAAACAGGAACTTAGGAAATTAGTAGGTGTTGCCCATCCATAAGGGAAGCCACAGTCCATTCATCAATTGGGCAGAATGAATGCTGGGTAGGTTTCTACTAAACAGGACACATCCATTGATGAATTCTCTTTTCAAATGTCTACAACCACAGACACAGTGTGATACACAGACATAGAAACACTCACTTTGTGAAACGACTTACTAGGAACAGTCCACTCCAAACCAAACAAACTGCCTTTTTTACCTATTCTCAGAAAATGAGACAAAACCTCAAACTCACACCCACACCCACAAAGGCACCTCCTTCCCCCAAAGAGGTCTGTGACTATCCGGAGTGTCCTCTGACTTGTGAGCCTTATTATGTTCCCTGAAATGTTCTGTCCTGTCTCAGATCTGGTCTTTTTGGCCAAATCTGTGAAGTGGTCAGGAGCCAGCTGTGAGCAACTTCCTGCTTTCTCAGGAAAGGCCCCTCTTCTGAGCTCTCCTGAAATTTGGCCATTCTCACATCAGTATGTACCAAGAAAGACTGACTCTGTTCTTGGTAAATCCAAATAAGTGAGCCCACTGAGAATGGTACTGGGACTGCCTCTGGTAGCCTGGCTTCCTGGATCCCAAGTTCAGAGAGTTCTATCACCAAAGAAGTGAGGAAGGTCACCTCCTTTGTGAACTGAATGAGGTCACTGCTTTGGAAACCACTTTGTCCTAAAATTTGCTTCCAAGGTTCCCATGAGATGGAGGCTGCCCCTATTTCCTGTGATACGTTCACAACTGAGGATTGTATATCAACAATAGGCAGCCAGGAACAGCTGTCTACACTGGATTGGTTTGGTCCATCTTCTCTACATTAAGAAGAGTGAGGCTAATTCTGACACATCCCTTCATCCTGACTGGGTTGTTTGCCATGGAAGATGACTTTTGCTCTCTCAGGTCCTTCATAGCTGCCTACATCTTCTCCAGGGATCATTTCTGCATGAAACTTTGAGGTTCTCAGCAGGTGGAAGATCCCCTACACTCCTGTATTGGAAGACTAATTCTGTCCCTCCTCTTCTGTAAAGTTAGATTGAGGAAACATTGTATGGTTAAGGTTAATAACAGCTTCCATTTGGGTTAGGAATCATTCTCTTGGATGAATAATGGTATTGGAATTTTGCTATATTTTCAAGAATATATAGGTGAAATATAAGTATGAAAAAAGAAATCTAGGTAATTTTTGAAGCACAGAAGGGAATTGGCCCCACTATTGGGATTCTTAGCTTTGAATTATGTTCTGCACAGGTGTCTCAGATTAATTGATATACAATGGCATAGGACCTTGTCTTTTGGATGATTGAATGTCGAAGAGAAAATCCAGTCCAAAAGGGATAGTTGGTGGATTAGGAAGATATTCGGTAGATTTAGAATGAAGAGTGTGTATAGCATTTGGACCAAAAGATCTTTAGCAATAGGGTTTTGGGTAGAGAGTGAAAGTAAATGTCAGCACATGTGAAGAGTCAGTCATAATGATGAAATGGGAAAAAAAAAATACAGGAAATCAGATTTCAATAGAGACATTAGGAAATCAGGCAAAGTATAAAGTGAGTGATAGGATTAGACATTTTTAACAGGGTTGAGGTTGAATATGTAATTTCAGGAAGAAACAAATATGTAGTCACCAATAGGATTCACTTTTGAGAGCATTAGGCAACCTGGACATGGATTTTTTTTTAATCCATGCTCACTTTCCATTTAGGATTTGGTACAATCATAAGTGTGACCTTGCTTTTTGTTTCCACAATATTACTGTGATTAATGTATATATAGATCAGGTGACATGAGTATTTCTTCCACCATTTCTGGGAGCAATATTTTGAAGACATATAATTTAGTATTGTGGGTACAAATAGGTATACTCTGTGTTATATGAATATAAAGATAATGCATGAATAGACCATACTGTGAATAAATAATATAACTGGTTCCAAATTTAAATAATGGATTGAATTGATATCTGAATATATATTGGAAATCATATATTGATATTCATACAATCATTCCAACCAGTTATACATCTAATGGTAATATCACTGTTATGGTTTATCATGAAGTGTGTGTGAGCTTTGCTTCTAAAATGATTATGGAAATTGAAAATAATTTGCTTGGAAAGAAGTCTCATTAAAAGAGCAGTCAAGAAACCTGGGGGAATACATATGTTCTGAAGCAGGAAGTAATTGAAAGTGAAAAAAATGCCTATAAATTTGTGAATTTGTGAATGAAATATGTATTCTATTATGTGCAAAAACTGAAGAAATATTAATGTACCAGTTTTGAATAAAAATGAACGTCAAAATACATATCATGTCCCATAGGAATCTACTTGCATTGACGTTAAACTGAGTCATTTACTATAGCAATATTAGGATTTGTATGCACCATTCACTGAAGTTAGTTTTCAGTATTAGGAAACAAATATGTATTTCAGGTGGATTAATATTTCTGAGAACATTCTTATGAAAAGTTGAATATAAATCCACATTCATGAACATCAATGAATTTAGGGAGTATATAATAAGACACATACATTTCATATTTTGAAAAATCTGGAGAGTTTATACATATATATATGCACACACACACAGACACACACACACACACACACACACACGTATACATTAAAAAGTAGCAATATATATGCCAATCGAAATACATCATGAATTATATATCATCCACAAATCCAAAAATCTTCATTTTTCTGAGCATCGATTTATGTATAATGTTGTTCAACTAGGGAGCTCACCCATAGTTTGAATTGTAAGTTCCAACAGCATTTAGGAGGAGTGATCCCTTCTCACAATTTGTATTTGCAAAGTCAGCAACCTCACAAGTATGTACATGTGATACCAGGTAGGATTCTATATGTGAATATAAAAATGCATGTGCTGAATAGGGTACAGAGAAATGGAGACAGGAATTCTCATATTTGTTAACTTTAGAAACACATGGAGAAGGGAGGGGCAGAGCCGCCAACCGCGCCTGTAAGGTAGGCGGACCTGCGAGCCACCCGTAGAACAGGCCTAGCGGCCCGCCATCGTGAAAGACACATCACCCTGGTTGGGGGTTGGGCAGAGCCACTGCACGCGTGCAAGGAACGCGGACATGCAACCCACAGGCAGAACAGGCCCAGACACCCGCGGAGGGGCAGAGACACCCCTTGTGACTTCAAGATAGGTGAACCTGCGACCCACCAGCTGAAGCGGCCCAGCTGCCTTCAGAGGGGCAGAGCCGGCCCCCGCGCCTGCGAAGTAGGTGGACCTGCGAACACCGACAGACCAGGTGCTAGGCCCCGCCAGGGTGCTAGACACATAACCAGGTTTGGGGAGGGGCCGAGCCGCTGCCCGTGCCTGCAAAGCAGGTAGACCTCTCACCCAGAGGCAGAACAGACCCAGCGACCTACCAGCGTGGTAGACACATCGCCCCGGTTTGGGGGGGGCCAGAGATGCCACTCACGCCTGCAATGTAGACAGCCCTGCAACCCACAGACAGAAGAGGCCCAGCGGAGCACGGAGGGGCAGAGCCGACGCCTGTGCCTGCAAGGTAGCTGGACCTGTTACCCACTGGCTGAACAGGACCAGCACCCGCAGAGGGGTAGATCAACTGCCCGCTCCTGCAAGGTAGGCGGACCAGCTACCAAGAGGCAGAACAGGCCCAGCGGCGTGCTGGTGTGGTAGGCACATTGCCCCAATTGGAGGAGGGGCAGAGCCGCTGCTTACGCCTGTGAGGGAGACTTTTCAAGAATACAATAGCAATATAAACATTTAGGGGTAAAATTCAATAACACAAAAGTTTCACCAAGCCGAAAAAAACGTGAACAGTAGGGAAAGACAAGGAAAGAAAGGACCACAAGCAACGCAGGTCAACTCAACATTAGAAGAGGTAATATCTGCAGCATATGGAATGTCAGATAAAGAATCAGGATATACTTGCTTCAGATGATCTGAAGTCTCCAGGGAGACATTAGACAGCAAAATCAGACAATGAAAGATCACTTTGACAATGAATTACAAAAACAAATCCAAGAAGCAAAAGATCAACTATACAGGGAGATAGAGGTTATAAAAAACACACAAACAGAAATCATAGAAATGCAGGAAGCAATAAACCAACTTAAAAACTCAATTGAGAATACTACCAGCAGAATAGATCACTTAGAACAATAAAGACAAAGTATTTCAACTTGAAAAGAACATAGAAAGCTCAGCAAGACTGTTAAGAAACCATGAGCAGAACATCCAAGAAATATGGGATAATATGAAGAGACCAAACTAAAGAGTAATTGGGATACAGGAAGGTATACAGGTCCAAACCACAGGATTGAGCAATCTATTCAATGAAATAATATGAGAAAACTTTCCAGACATGAAGAATGAGACAGAATCCCAAATCCTAGAAGCCTACAGGACGCCAAATGTGCAAAATCATAAGAGATAAACACCGAGACATATTATAATGAAGATGCCAAACATACAGAATAAAGAGAGAATTTTAAAAGCTACAAGAGAAAGGAAGCAGATTACATTTAGGGGTAAACCAATCAGGATAACAGCTGTTCTTTCAACACAGACTCTGAAAGCTAGAAGATCCTGGAATAACATTTTTCAATCACTGAAAGAAATTGGGTTCCAACCAAGAATTGTGTATCCAGCGATTTTAAGCTTCAGGATGGAAGATGAAATTAAAACCTTCCATGATAAACAAAAGTTAAAAGAATTTGCAGCTAGAAAACCATCTCCTCAAAAGATCCTTGGCAAAACATTATAGGAAGACGAAATGGAAAATAACAATAAAAACCAACAGTGGGAGGTAGTACAGTAAAGGGGCGAAAAATAATCAAAGAGAAAAACAAACCATGTTTAGTAGCATAAATAAACAAATATGGCTGGAAGAACAACCCATATTTCAAAAATAACCCTAAATGTTAATGCCTTAAACTCACCAATTAAGAGACACAGGCTAGTAGAATGGATCACGAAAGAAGACCCAAAAATTTTCTGCCTACAGGAGACACATTTGATAGGAAAAGACATATATAGACTAAAGGTGAAAGGTTGGGAGAAATCATATCACTCATATTGACTTCGGAAACAAGCAGAAGTGTCCATACTCATATCAAATAAAATAGATTTCAAGACAAAGTTAATCAAAAGGGATAAAGAGGGACACTACATATTGCTCAAGGGAACCATACACCAACAAGACATAACAATCATAAATATATGTGCCCCAAACAATGGTTCAGCTATGTTAATCAAACAAACTCTTCTCAAGTTCAAGAGTCTGGTAGACCACCATACAATAATCATGGGAGATTTCAACACACCTCTCTCACTACTGGACAGATATTCCAAACAAAAGTTGAATTAGGAAACTATAGAACTCAATAACACAAATAATAACCTAGACTTAATTAACATATATAGAATATACCACCCAACATCAAGCAGTTACACTGTTTTCTCAGCAGCACATGGATACCTCTCAAAAATAGATCATATATTATGTCACAGAACAACTCTTAGACAATATAAAGGAGTATAGATAATACCAGGCATCTTATCTGATCGTAATGGAATGAAACTGAAAATCAACAATAAAAGAAGGAAGGAAAATTCATGCATCACTTGGAGAATGAACAATACGTACTGAATGATCAATGGGTTATTGAAGACATCAAGGAGAAAAATAAAAAAAATTCTTAGACATAAATGAAAAAGACAGACAGAACATATCAGAATCTATGGGACACATTGAAAGCAGTTCTAAGTGGAAAATTCATTGCTTGGAGTTCTTTCCTTAAAAAAAGAAAAAAAAAACAACAACAAATAAATGATCTCATAGTTCATTTCAAAATCCTAGAAAAAGAAGAGCAAAACAACAGAAAAAGAAGTAGAAGGCAAGAAATAATTAAAATCAGAGCTGAAATTAATGAAATCGAAACAAAAGAAACAATTGAAAAAATTGAAAATGCTAAATGTTGAAAAATTAATAAAATCGACAGACTCTTAGCCATGTTAATGAAGAGAAGAAGAGAGGGAACTCAAATTACTATCATAAGGGATGAAAAAGGCAATATCACAACAGACACTTCTGAAATACAGAAGATAATCAGAAATTATATTAGAAGATAGTGAAGGCATCAATAAATTTCTTAAGTCATATGATCTGCCCAGATTGAGTCAGGAGGATATAGACAACCTAAGCAGACCAATATCAATTGAGAAAATAGAAGAAACCATCCAAAGACTACCAAATAAGAAAAGCCCAGGACCGAATGGGTATACAGCAGAGGAGGCCAATATCACCCTGATTCCTAAACCAGACAAAGACCCTTCAAAGAAACAAATATACAGACCAATCTCTCTAATGAACCTAGATGCAAAAATCCTCAATAAAATTCTGGCGAATCAGATACAAAAACATATTTAAAAAATTGTGCAACATGATCAAGTAGGATTCATTCCTGGGATACAAGGCTGGTTCAATATACGGAAATCAATAAATGTTATTCACCACATCAATAGACTTAAAAATAAGAACCATATGATCACCCCAATAGATGCAGAAAAAGCATTCAATAAAGTACAGCATCCCTTTATGTTTAAAACTCTAGAAAAACTGGGATAACAGGAACATACCTCAATATTGTAAAAGCAATCTATGCTAAGCCTCAGGCTAGTATCATTCTGAATTGAGAAAAAATTGAAGGCATTCCCTCTAAAATCTGGAACAAGACAGGGATGCCCTCTCTCACGATTTCTGTTCAACATAGTTCTCGAACACTGGCCAGAGCAATTAGACAAATGAAAGAAATTAAAGGCATAAAAATAGGAAAAGAAGAACTTAAATTATCACTATTTGCAGATGACATGATTCTATACCTAGTAGACCCAAAAGGGTCTACAAGAAACTATTAGAGATAATAAATGAATTCAGCAAAGTGGCATGATATAAAATCAACAATCATAAATCAAAAGCATTCCTGAATATCAGCAACAAATCCTCTGAAACGGAAATGAGGACAACCACTCCATTGAGAGTATCCTCAAAAAAAACAAAATAAAATATTTGGTTATCAACGTAACAAAAGATGTGAAAGACTTACACAATGAAAACTACAGAACCCTAAAGAGAGAAATAGAAGAAGATCTTACAAGATGGAAAAATATACCCTGTTCATGGATAGGCAGAATTAACATCATCAAAATGGCGATATTACCAAAAGTTCTCTATAGGTTTAATGCAATGCCAATCAAAATCCCAACGGCATTTCCTGTAGAAATAGATAAAACAATTATGAAATTCATATGGAATAATACAAGACCCAGTATAGCAAAGACAACTCTAAGCAGGAAGTGTGAATCAGGCGGTATAGCGATACATGTCCTCAAACTATACTACGGAGCAATAGTAACAAAAAGAGCATGGTACTGGTACCAAAACTGGCGGGTGGACCAATGGTACAGAATAGAGGACACAGAAATCAATCTACAAAATTACAGCAATCTTATATTTGATAAAGGAGCTAAAAGCATAAACTGAAGGAAGGATAGCATCTTCAACAAATGGTGCTGGAAAAACTGGAATTACATATGTAAGAAAATGAAACTGAATCCCTTTCTCTCGCCATGCACAAAAGTTAACTCAAAATGGATCAAGGAGCTTGATATCAAATCAGCGACACGGCATCTGATAGAAGAAAACTTTGGCTATGATCTACATACTGTGGGGTCGGGCTCCAAATTCCTCAATAGGACACCCATAGCATAAGAGTTAATAATTAGAATCTACAAACAGGACTTACTCAAACTAAATAGATTTTTCTCAGAAAAAGAAACAATAAGAGAGGTAAAAAAGGAGCCTACATCCTGGGAACAAATCTTTACTCCTCACACTTCAGATAGAGCCCTAATATCCAGAGTTATACAAAGAACTCAAAAAATTAAACAATAAGCAAATGAATTACCCAATCAACAAATGGGCCAAGGACCTGAACAGACACTTCTCAGAGGAGGACATACAATCAATCAATAAGTACATCAAAAAATTCTCACCATCTCGAGCATTCAGAGAAATGCAAACTAACCCACCCTAAGATACCATCTCACTGCAGTAAGCTTGGCAGCCATTATGAAGTCAAACGACAACAAGTGCTGGCGAGGATGTGGGAAAAAGGGTACACCTGTACATTGCTGGTGGGACTGCAAATTGGTGCAGCAAATTTGGAAAGCAGTATGGAGATTTCTTGGAAACTTGGGAATGGAACCGCCATTTGACCCAGCAATTCCCCTTCTCGGTCTAATCCCTATAGACCCAAAAAGTGCATGCTACAGGGACACTGATAAATCTATGTTCATAGCAGCACAATTCACAATAGGAAGACTGTGGAACCAACCTAGATGCCCTTCAATAGATGAATGGATTAAAAAAAATGTGGCATTTATACACAATGGAGTATTACTCTGCATTAAAAAATGACAAAATCATACAATTTGCAGAGAAATCGATGGCATTAGAACGTATTATGCTACGTGAAGATAGCCAATCACTAAAAAACAAATGCCAAATGTTTTCTTTGATATAAAGAGAGTAACTAAGAACAGAGTTGGGAGGAAGAGCATGAGAAGATGATTAATATTAAACAGGGGTGAGAGGTGGGAGGGAAAAGGAAAGAGAAGGAAAATTACATAGAAATGGAAGGAAACCCTCATGGTTATACAAAATTAAATACAAGATGAAGTGAGGTGAAAGGGGACAAAAACAAGTGGAAGAAATGAATTACAATACATGGGGTAGAGAGAGAGGATTGGAGGGGAGGGGATGGGAGATAGTAGAGGACAGGAAAGGCAGCAGAATACAACAGACACTAGTATAGCAATATGTAAAATAGTGGATGTGTAACTGATGAGATACTGCAATCTGTATACGAAGAAAAATGGAAGTTCATAACCTACTTGAATCAAAGTGTGAAATATGACATGTCAAGAACTATGTAATGTTTTGTAGAACCAACAATAAATATTAAAGGAAAAAAAACACATGGAGAACTATTTCAATGAAAAATTGACTAGGTTTATAACACCTACACTTTATCATGCAAAAGGCAAGTCCAACTATACACCATGCCTCTTCAGAAGTGCTTGTATTTCTATTCTGTTTGGGTTATTTTTCTTCATCATATTAGGATTAGTAGTCAGAGTTTGGTAGGGTATGCGTTAGTGTCAGGGATTCAGTCTTTGGAATGGAAAATTGGAAAATGAATCCAATGTGTATGCAAATATGTGCTACACAAAAATCTTCCCACTCTCATCCAGAACAATGCCTTGACGTTACCTTCACGCCAAATAAGAAACAATTAGAGGAGAAGAGTTAGAAAATCTGTAAATACATATCTGGAATGGAAAATATTCAGGAGTTCACAAACTTGGAGGTGGTAGAGGAGTATCCCAAAGTAAGGGACAGGGTAAACACTCCACAAACATGGAGGTCTGCTGGCCTAAAGACTTCTAGAGAAACTGCCTCTGAGGATGGGCACTTGAAATATATGTTGTCAGTAGCTTTAGCTTCCTTTGTAGTGAGATCATCAAAGCTGGGTCTGCATCTATGTGACCTGGAGGACATTCTTTCTTGCTTTCCAATACACATGAGGCAGCAGTGCTGAATTCTCTCTTCGTATGTAAACTGTGGCCACTGGGGTCTAAGTGTCTCCCTGTGTGGACTGTGAAGCCTTTTGTTCATCCTCCATTTTCGTAGAGTTTCCTGCTGCAGCACTGAGAGTTTGGTATTTGCCTCACAAAATACAAGGAGTTCAACTGGAACACAGTCCTGGAGGGAGTTCTGTCATTTGTGGTTTTTCAGGGTCTACAAGAGAATGCACCAACCAGGCTTCATTCCCACATAACTTGCCCCCTTCTCCATAGCAACCTGATTCTGCACATTGCCCTGAAAACTATCCATTTAACAAGACACCTTTACATATAAGTGTCTGGTCACTGCACCGTGTCAGTGACAAACCATTTGGAATTCAATGGCAAAACCACATGGCGCAACCACAGAAGATTTATCACACACCTGCACACCACAGCTCAGGGCTCACTACTCAGGAGGGTCCAACTTAATGGCATCTCTGTTCTACACCATTTTCATAAATCCCAGTCAATCAAGGCACTGTCTGGTACACTCATGATCAGCAAGAGGTGCTGACAATTTAAGCCACAGCCTCACACAGGGCCCAGAGTCTGATTCAGACATAACCATTTCCAAAACAATTCATCAAAGAGGCACAGGTGATGCCCATTCATTTCCATTTGAAAATTGTTTTCTTCTGGCTTTATAAAGGGGTGGCCTGAGGCAAAGAGGTTCCTGACATTCAGGGCAACAGAACAATAGTTAAGCAAAAGGCCCTAAGCCAGGTTTCACCATAGAGACTTTCCTGGTCACACCAATATCTGAGTTTTCTGGTGTGCTCGCCATTCCTTTCAGCTAACTAGTACATGGCCATGTCACAGAGATTGGAGGTGGTACATATCTTGGACAAAAAACCATGAGCCTTTCTGGAGAGTTGCCAGAATTCAGGAAGAATTCAAGAACTTAGGATGATACTAGGTGTTGCCCATGGATAAGTCAAGCCTCAGTCCATTCACTAATTGGGCAGGATGAATGCTGTGAAGCTTTCTACTAGACAGGACACACCCAGTGAGCCATTTTCTTTTCTAATATCTACAACTAAGGACACAGTGGGATACACAGACATAGAAACAGTCTCCTGGTCAGATGACTTACTAGAAACAGTCCACTCCAAACCAAACAAACCTCCTTTTTTACCTATTCTCAGAATATGAGACAAATCCACAAACTGACATCCACACACACAAAGTCACCTCCTTCCCCAAGTATGTCTGTGACTATCCGGAGTGTCCTCTGACTAGTAGGCCATAGAATGTTCCCCAGAAATGGCCGGTCCTGTCTCAGATCTGGTCTCCTTGGCCAATTCTGTGAAGTTTTCAGGAGGCAGTGGTGAGCCATTTCCTGCCCTCTCAGGAAAGGACCCTCTTCAAAGCTTTCTTGGCATTTGGCCACCCTCACATCAGTAGGTACCAAGAAAGACTGACTCTTTACTTGGTAAATCCAAACAAGTGAGCCCACTTGGACTGGGACTGGTACTGGCTCTTGGTGCCTGGCTTCCTGGATCACAAAATTCAGAGAGTTCCATCATGAAAAAAGTGAGGTGAGGTCACTTTCTTCAGAAAATGAATGAGGCCACTGTCTTGGCCACCACTTTGTCCTAACAGTTGCTTCCTAGTGTCTCAGGAAAAGGAGGCTTCCTCTATTTCCTGTGACACTTTCACAAGTTAGAATGGTATAGAAACATAGGCACCTGGGAACAGCTCTCCACACATGCCTGGTTTCATACATCTTCCCTACATTAAGAAGAGATAGGATGATTCAGACACATCCTTTCATCCTGATCGGGTTGTTTGCAAAGGAAGATGACTTTTGCTGTCTCAGGTCCTTCATAGCTGCCTACGTCTTCTCCAGGGATCATTTCTGCATGGATTTTGAGGTACTCAGCAGGTGGAAGATCTCCTAACTTCCTGTATTGTAATACTAACTTTGTCCCTGCTCTTCTGTAAAGTGAGATTGAGTGAACAATCTCAGTTTACAGAATGGTTAGGGTTAATAGCATGTTCGATTTGGGTTATGAATCATTTTGCTGGATGAATAATGATATTGGGAACCTGTGATATTTACAAGAACATGGAGGTGAAATATAAGTATGAAAACAGAAATCTAGGTAATATTTGAAGCCCAGAAGGACGTTGGGCCCTTGATTGGGATACTTAGCTTAAATTATGTTCTGTGTGACCTTTGCATTTTGTGTCCAGAATATTAGTGTGATAATATGTATATGTAGCTAAGGTGACATGAGTATTTCTTTCACCATTTCTGTGAGCAATATTTTGAAAACTTATAAATTAGTACTGGGGATACTATTAGGTTTACCCTGTTTTGATGAATATAGAGATGATGCATTAATAGACCATACTGTGAATAAATTATATAACTGGTTCCATATTTAAATAATGGATTGTATTGATATCTGAAAATATATAGAAAATCTTATATTGATATACATACATTCATTCCAACCAGTTATATATCTAATTGTAATGTTAGGGTTATCATTTATCATGAATAGTGTGTGAGTTTTGCCTCAAAAATGATTATGGAATCGAAAATAATATGTTTAGAAAGAAGTCTAGTAAAAAGACCAGTCAAGAAACATGGAGGAACATATGTCTTCCAAAGGAGGAAGTGATTGAAAGTGAACCAAATGTTTATAAATTTGTAAACTTGTGAATGAAAGGAAATATCTTATGATGTCCATGAACTGAAGAAATAATAAAGTACCAGGTTTGAATAAAAATGAACTTTAACAAACACAATAGAGACATTAGGAATTCTGGCAAAGTATAGTTCGCAGTGAAAGGTTAATAAAATAAGTACTTGTCACTTCCTGTTTTTCTGTATGCTTAACAAAACACTTTTGAAATATTGAGAACTGTTTGCTAATCTTATTCCCAGAATGTGCTGTCCCCAATTGCCAAACTGCAGAATGTACTCCCTCAACCGGTTGCACGCAAACCGCTCACTCGCCCGGACCCATCAATAAACTTACCCCCCTGCCCTGTCCAAGGGAAATATATAAGCTCTGCTTAAGCTGTTCTCTGGGCTCTCTGCTCTATTCAAGTGAGCTCTGAGCCCCAGCATGCTGGACCCCCAATAAACCCTTTGCTTTTGCATGAGACAGTCTCTTGGTGGTCTCTTCCCCCGATTGTCACCGGACCTTTACATATGGAGGTTCCACTGAGATCCGGCAGCGGTGGACAAGAGACCCCAACAAACTCCTCTCAGGGTAAGTAAGGTGCCTCTTTCTGGTCAGGTTTCAGGTCAGGGCTTGGCAAAATGGATGTCAATGAAGAGCGTGAGCTCTCTCCAACGATGGCTGACAGTCATGTCACAGAGCCACAGGCCAAGTCCCTGGGTGACGTCATAGAGGACTCAGAAAATTGAGGAACAATAGTCTCCATGACTCAGTGATATTTTGTTTCAGATTCGTTATTGCCAACCGATCGGGTTCTGCCAACTACTAAGTCCTGGTCTCAGTGTTGGACTTCCATATCCTGTCTTTATTGTCTTGTCTTGTCTTTATTGTCTTGTCTTGTCTTGTCGGCTGGCCGGTCCAATAATAATCCTCATATTATTGCTAACTATTAAACCCTGCTTGCTCAACCATGTAATTTATTTTCTCCAAGCTCAAATTGGACAAGTTAAACTAATGGTAATACCCCACTAGCAGACATAGAATGTGACACCCCCCAATGATCATTTTTATGATTAAAAGTAGCCAGAAAAAGAAGTGTCGAATGAAAGGTTAATAAAATATGTAGTTGTCACTTCCTGTTTTTCTGTACGCTTAACAAAACACTGTTGAAATCTTGAGAAATGTTTGCCAATCTTGTTCCCAGAATGTGCTGTCCCCAACTGTCAAACTGCAGAATGTACTCCTTCACCAGGTTGCATGCAAATTGACCACTCGCCCTGACACATCAATAAACTTTCCTCCCTGCACTCGCAAGGGAAAGTATTTAACCTCTGCTTAAGCTGTTCTCAGGGCTCTCTACTCTTTTCAAGTGAACTCTGAGCCCCAGCATGCTGGACCCCCAATAAACCCTTTGCTGTTACATGAGATAGATTCTTGGTGGTCTCCTCTTCCGACACTCGACCGACCTTTACTTGGATGATTGAATGTAGAAGAGAACATCCAGTCAAAAGGGATAGTCAGTAGGATTAGGAATATAGTCCGTAGGTTTAGGAAGAAGAGTGAGTATAGGATTTGGACCAAAAGTTCTTTAGTAATAGGGTTTCGGTTAGAGAATGAATGTAAATGTCAGCACATGTGAAGAATGAGTCACAATGATGAACTGGGGAAAATATGTAGGAAAGCAGATATCAATAGAGACATTAGGAAATCAGGCAAAGTATAAAGTGAGTGATAGGATTAGACATTATCAACAGCATTGAGTTTCAATATATAATCTTAGGAAGAAACAAATATGTAGTCACCAATAGGATTGACATTTGAGAGTATTAGGCAACCTGGACATGAATGTTTTTAATAATACAGGTTCACTTTCTATTTAGCCTTTGGTACAATCATAAGTGTGACTTTTGCATTTTGTGTTCCGAATATTACTGTGATAAAATGTATATGTAGATCAGGTGACATGAGTATTTCTTCCACAATTTCTGGGAGCAATATTTTGAAGACGTATAAATTGAGCACTCTAGGATATGCCAACAAACAATTCTTACACAAACTTTTACCAATGTGGTTCCAAAGGTAGAGGCGCATATGCAAGGAATGCAAAGTGAACTAATTCTAACCAAAAAAAAAAGAAAAAAAATTGATACTTTATCTTCCACTTCTTGTGCCACTCCTGTTTCAAATTACTTAGTCTTGACTGCATGTCTCCTGCAGAAATAATCAAAATCTCTGGAATACGTCTTTTGTTTGTTTTGCTTTTGCGGTGCTGCAGATAGAACCCAGGGCCTCCACATGCTTCGGAAAGCACTTGACTGCTAAACTACATCCATGCTCCCCACCCCCACTACTTTTTTGTTGTTTTGAGAAAGGGTCTTAGTAGCTGGGATTTCAGGCATGCACTATTGCACCAGACTCCTGAATATATCTTGCCACTACATTTAGATGCAGAATTGGCTCAACAATAAGAAATTAAGAGGGTGTGAATAAAATAGTAATAGTGAAGAACCACTAAGAATACAGAGAAAGCACACTAAACAATACCTTTTGTTCAAATGCAATCTCTTTTAAAAGATTTTTTAAATGGATGACAATAAACTTCTGAAAAACAGACACAAATATCTTTCCTATCCTTTGCCTGAATTTCAATACTTTAAATTTTATTTTAATTACAGCTTTACTGAGATACAAATTTATATACCATGCAATCTATTGTATCACATGTGTATCTATTTTATATCCAGTATGGTTATTTCAATAAAATGACACACTAACTTTTCTGAATGAGTAGAATTACTAGTTACTACTAGGGTTCAATTCCTAGCTTTGCAAAAGCAAACAAACAAACAAACAAAGTTGGCTAACGGATCATATATTCTAATATTCCTAGCATTTTTTCAGTACAAAAAACCCACATTATCCCACAAAGGGATATGAAATAGAATTATATTTTTTCATCTGGGTATGCTAAAGACAAGTCTATTTAGAAAATCCTGTTGTTTCAAATGTTGTTGAAAATAATATAAAAATACTTTAAGAAAGAATGCAAAATAAAAAAAAATAAATTAGTATTGGGGGTACAAAGAGGTGTACCCTGTGTCTATGAATATAGAAGTAATTCATGAATTGACAATACTGTGAATAAATAATATAACTGATTCCACTTCAAATAATGGATTGCTAGAATTGATATCTGAAAATATATAAGAAATCTTATATTGATATAGAATCATTCATTCCAATGAGTTATACATCTAATGGTAATATTAGGGTTATATTCTATCATGAAAGGTGTGCGAGATCTGCTTCAAAAGTGAGAATGGAAAAGGAAAATAATGTGTTTGGAAAGAAGTCTCATGAAAAGACCAGTCAAGAAACATAGAGGAATGCATGTGTTCTGAAGTAGAAAGTGATTGAAAGTGACACAAATGCAAATAATTTTGCTAACTTGTGGATGAAATACATATCCTATGATGTGAATAAACTGAAGAAATAGTAAAGTACCAGTGTTGAATAAAAATGAACGTCAAAATGTACATCATGTCCCATAGTAATCTACTTGGATTGATGTTAAACTGGGTCAGTTACTGTAGAAATATTAGGATTTGTATGCACCATTCACTGATGTTACTTGTCAGTACTAGAAAACAAATATGTATTTCAGGTGGATGAATAATTCTGAGAATAATCTTGTGAAAAGTTTATTATAAATCCACATACATGAATATGAATGAATTTAGGGTGTGTAAAAGAAGACAGAAGTATTTCATATTTTTAAAAATTTGGAGAGTATATATATATATATATATATATATATATATATATATATACACACACACACACACAAACAAACACATATACACACAGAGACATTGAAATGTAGCAATATATATGCCAATTGAAATTGATGTAGAAATACATATCGTCCAAAGATCCAAAAATATTTAATTTACTGAACATGGATTTGTGTATAATGTTGTTCAACTAGGAAGCTCCCCCTTAGGTTAAATTTTCAGTTCCAACAGCGTTTAGGAGGAGTGATCTCTTCTCATAATTTGTATCTGCCAAGTCAGCCACCTCACAAGAATGTACATTTGATACCAGGTAGGATTCTATATGTGCATATAAAAATGCATGTGCTGAATAGGCTACAGACAAACGGAGACAGGAATTCAAATACTTGTTAAATTTAAAAACACATGGACAACTATGTCAACAAAATATTGATTAGATTTATAACTCCTACACTATATAATGCAAAAGGCAAGTTCAACTATACACCATGCCTCCTCTGAACTTTTTGGATTTCTATTCTGTTTGGGTTATTGTTCTCCATCATATTAGGATTAGTAGTCAGATTCTAGTAGGTTATGGGTTAGTGTCAGGAATTCAGTATTTCGAATGGAAAATTGAAAAATGAATCCAATGTGTATGCAAATATGTGCTACAAAAAAATCTTCCAACTCTCATCCACAACAATGCCTTGAAATTACCTTCACCCCAAATAAGACACAATTAGAAGAGAAGAGGTAGAAAATCTGTGAATATATATCTGTAGTGGAATATGCTCAAAAGTTCACAATTTTGGAGGTTGTAGAGCAGTTTCCAAAAGTAAGGGACAGGGTAAACACTCCACAAACATGGAGCTCTGTTGGCCAAAAGATTTCTTGAGAAACTGCCTCTGAGGGTGGGCACTTGAAATATATGTGTTTGTCAGAAGCTTTAGCTTCCTTTCTAGTGAGACCATCAAAGCTGGGTCTGTATCTATGTGACAAGAAGATCTTGGTTTCTTATTTTCCAATGATCCTGAGGCAGCAGTGCTGATTTCTATCTTTGTATGTAAACTGTGGCCACTGGGGGCTAAGTGTCACCCCATGTGGACTCTGAAGCCATTTGTTCATCCTCCAACTTTTGTGGTGTTTCTTGCTGCTGAACTGGGACATTGGTATTTGCTTCACGAAATACAATGAGTTCAACTGGAACACAGTGCTGGAGGAAGTTCTGTCACGTGTTGTGGGTCACGTTCTGCAGGAGAATGTACCAACCAGGCTTCAATACCAGATAGCTTGTCCCCTTAACCTCAGCAACCTGATTCTTAACATTACCCTGAAACCTCTCCATATACAAGATGCCTTTACATAGAAGGGTCTGCTGGCTGCACCATGTCAGTCACAAGCCATTTGGAAGTCAATAGCAGATCCACATGGTCCCACCACAGATATTTTATCACACACTACTGCTCTAGGTCCACTACTCAGCAGGCTCCAACTTATTGGCATTGCTGTTCTAGATAATTTTTATGAAACTCAGTCAATAAAGGCCCTGGCTAGTATACTCATGATCAGCAACAGACCATTTAAGAGTTCTCCAGTGCCACCTGTTAATGGCCTCCACAGGGCTTTGAAGAACTCATTTGACCCAAAGAATGCCTAATCTCACTTGATGGAGGTCAGGAACCTTACAGAGGAAGGCAAGAGACTTCATCCACAATTACTGATCTTTTTGCCATTTTGGTTTTGAATGCACACATGGGATCTTTCTTTAGATCCATCAGGTGCTGAGAATCTAAGCTATAGCCTCACATAGGACCAAGAGGCTGATTCAGACGCATCCCTTTCCAAAGCAATTAAGCACAGAGCCACAGTTGATGTCCATTTATTTCCATTTGAAAGCTGTTTTCTTCAGGATTCACAAAGGGATGGCCTGAGGCAAAGACTTTCCTGACATTCAGGGCAACAGAACAATAGCAAAAGGCCCAAAGCAGGGTTTATCCACTGAGACTTTCCTGGACACACTGATATTAGAGTTTTCTGAGATGCTCGCCATTCCCTTCATCTATCTTGTACATGGCCATGTCACTCAGATTGGAGGTGGTACATATCATGGACACAAAACAATGAGCCTATTCTTGAGAGTGACCAGAATTGAGGAAGAAATCAGGAACTTAGGAAGATTGCAGGTGTTGCCCATCCATAAGGCAAGGGGCAGTCCACTCCTAAATTGGGCAGGATGAATGCTGGGAAGATTTCTACTAGACAGGACACATTGATGCATTCTTTTTTCTAAGGTCTACAACCACGAACACAGTGGGTTACAAAGACATGCAAAAAATCGCCTTGTCAAACGACTTACTAGAAGCAGTCCACTCCAAACCAAACAAACCGCCTTTCCTACCTATTCTCATAAGAAGAGACTAAACCACAAAATCACACACACACGCGCAAACGCACCTCCTTCATTCAAGTAGGTCTGTGACTATCTGGAGTGTCCTCTGACTGGTGGGCCATACTATGTTCCCCCAAAAGGCCTGTCCTGTCTCAGATCTGGTCGCGGTGAACCACTACCTGCTTTCTCAGGAAAGGCCCCTCTTCAGAGCTCTCCTGGCATTTGAAATCCTCATATCAGTAGGTACCAAGGAATACTTAGTCTATCCTTGGTTTTTCCAAACAATGGAGCCCACTGGCACTGGAACTGTGACAAGGTCTTGGTATTCTCTGTCTTCCTGGAGCCCAAGGTCAGGGAGTTTCTTCACCAAGGAAGTGAGGTAGGTCGCTTCATTCAGGAACTGAGTGACTTTACTGCCTTTGCAACCACTTTGTCCTAACAGGTGATTGCAAGGTTCCCATGAGGTGGAGGCTGCCCCTACTTCCCGAGACAGTTTCAACAGTTAGAATGGTATATCAACCATAGGAATCCGGGAACAGCTCTCCACACAGGCCTGGTTTGGTCCCTCTTCTCTACATTAAGAAAAGAGAGGCTGATTCAGACACAATGCTTCATCCTGAGTGCGTTGTTTGCCATGGAAGATGACTTTTGCTCTCTCAGGTCCTTCATAGCTGCCTATGTCTTCTCCAGGGATCGTTTCTGCTTAAAACTTTGAGGATCTCAGCATCTGGAAGATCCCCTACATTCCTGTATTGTAAGACCAACTCTGTCGCTGCTCTTCTGTAAAGTTAGATTGAGGGAACAGTGTTTGGTTAGGCTTAATAACAGGTTCGATTTGGATTAAGAATCATTCTGAGCGATGAATAATGGTATTGGGAATGTGCGATATTTACAAGAATATTTAGGTGAAATATAAGTATGAAAACAGAAATCTAGGTAAAATTTGAAGCCCAGAAGGGCATTGGGCCTTTAATTGGGATACTTAGCTTTGACTTACGTTCTGCACAGATGTCTTAAATAAATCCATACACAATGTCATAGGACCTTGTACCTTGGATGATTGAATGTCACGAGAATATCCAGTCGAAAAGCTATAGTCGGTAGGATTAGGAAAAGTGTCGGTAGGTTTAGAAAGAATAGTGATTATAGGTTTTGGAGGAAATGTTTTTAGCAATTGGGTTTCGGTTAGAAAGTGAATTTAAATGTCAGCACATGTGAAGAGTCAGTCAAAATGATAAACTGGGAAAATATTTAGGAAAGCAGAAATCAATAGAGACATTAGGATATCAGGCAAAGTATAAAGTGAGTGATAGGATTACACATTTTCAACAGGCTTGAGGTTGAATATATAATCTTAGGAGGAAACAAATATATAGTCACCAATAGGATTGACATTTGAGAGCGGTAGCAACCTGGACAGGAATATTTTTAGTAATCCATGCTCACTTTTCATTTAGGTTTTGGTACAATCATAACTGTGACCTTTGCATTTTGTTTCCAGAATATTACTGTGATAACATGTACATGTAGATCAGGTGACATGAGTATTTTTTCCACCATTTCTGGGAGCAATATTGTGAAGACGTATAAGTTAGTACTGGGGGTACAAATAGGTGTACCCTGTGTCTATGAATATAGAGATAATGCATGAATAGACCATACTGTGAATAAATAGTATTACTGGTTCCAACTTTGAATAATGGATTGAATTGATAAATGAAAACATAGAGGAAATCTTATATTGATATATATACATTCATTAAAACCAAATATACATCTAATGGTAATATTAGGGTTATGGTTCATCATGAAGAGTGTGTGAGTTTTGCTTCAAAAATGATTAAGGAAATCGAAAAAGAAACCTCATGAAAAGATCAGTCAAGAAACATGGAGTTATACATGTGTTCTGAAGCAGGAAGTGATTGAAAATGAAACAAATGCCTATTAATTTTCGAATTTCTAGATGAAATATATATTTTATGATGTGCATAAACGGAAGAAATTGCAATGTACCAGTGTTGAATAAAAATGAATTTCAAAATACACATCATGTCCCATAGAAATCTATTTGCATTGATGTTAAACTGGGTAAGTTACTGCAGAAATACAAGGATTTGTATGCACCATTCACTGAAGATAGTTCTCAGTATGAGGAAACAAATATGTTTTTCAGGTGTGTGAATATTCCTGGGAATAATCTAGTGAAAAGTTGATTAAAAATCCACATACATGAATATGAATTATTTTAGGGAGTGTATAATAAGACACATATTTCATATTTTGAAAAATCTGGAGAGTATGTATACACACACACACACAAACAGACTTTAAAAAGTAGGAATATATATGCCAATTGAAATTCACCATGAAATATATATCATCCACAGATCAGAAATATTTATTTTACTGAACATGGGTTTTTGTGTAAAGTTGTTCAACCAGGAAGCTCACCCATTGGTTGAATTTTCAGTTCCAGCATCATTTAGGAAGAGTGAACTATTCTAACAATTTGTATCTGCCAAGTGAGCCATCTCACAAGAATGTACGTGTGATTCCAGGTAGGATTCTATATGTGCATATAAAATTACATGTGCTGAATAGGCTGCAGAGAAAGGGAGTCAGGTATTCACATATTTGTTAACTTTAGAAATACATGGAGAAATATTTCAACAGAAAATTGACTAGATTTATAACTCCTACCCTATATAATGCAAAAGGCAAGTCCCACTATACAACATGCATCCTCTGAACTGCTTATATTTCTATTCTGTTTGGGTTTTTATTCTCCATCATATTAGAATTAGTAGTCAGAGTCTAGTAATGTAGTGGTTAGTGTCATGGATTCAGTATTTCTAATGGAAATTTGGAAAATGAAACCAATGTGTATGTAAATATATGCTACACAAAAATCTTCCCACTCTCATCCAGAAAAATGCCTTGACATTACCTTCGCACCAAGAAAGACACAATTAGAGGAGAAGAATTAGAAAATGTGTGAATACATATATTCAATGAAAAATCCTCAGAAATTCACAACCTTGGAGGTGGTAGAGGAGTTTCCAAAAGTAAGGGACAGGATAAACACTCCACAAACATGGAGCTCTACTGGCCTAAAGACTTCTTGAGAAATGCCTCTGAGTTTGGGCACTTGAAATATATGTTGTTTTCAGGAGCTTTAGCTTCTTTCTAGTGAGACCATCAAAGCTGGGTCTGCATCTATGTGACCTGGAGGACATGGCATCTTATTTTTCAATGAACATGAGGCAGCAGTGCTGGTTTCTCTCTTTGCAGGTAAACTGTGGCCACTGGGGGCTAAGTGTCTCCCCGTTTGGACTGTGAAGCAATTTGGTCATGATCCACTTTTCGTTGTGTTTCTTGCTGCTGCACTGGGAGTTTGGTGTTTGCTTCATGAAATACAACGAGTTTATCTGGGACACAGTGCTGGAGGGAGTTCTGTCACGTGTGGTGGGTCAGTGTCTGCAGGAGAATGCACCAACCAGGCTTCTATCCAGATAGCTTTCCCCCTTGACCAGAGCAACCTGATTCTGAACATTGCCCTGAAACCTCTGCATATAACAAGATGCCTTTACATAGAAGGGTCTGCTGCCTGCACCATGTCAGTCACAAGGCATTTGGAATCCAATGCTAGATCCTCATGGCCGTACCACTGATGTTTTATCACACACCTGCCCACCACTGCTCTAGGTCCACTTCTCAGCAGACTCCAACTTACTGGCATCTGTGTTCTACACCATGTTAAAGAAACCCAGTCAATCTAGGCACTCTCTGGTATACTCATGATCAGCAACAGGACATCCAAAGGTTCTCCAGTGCCACCTGGTCATGGTAATTTTAAAAATTTCATGATATTTATGTAACCATTTTCAAGGATGAAGTTGGAGGCATTGTGGGTTTCAATTATTCAGAAACCATTAAATGGTGAGGAATCTCATTTTAATGAAAGCTCTGGAGAACTCTCACAGGCAAGGCTTCCCAAATAGTGGCCAAAACGTCACTTGAAGCCAGGCCCATTGAGGTCTAAAATGTGAGGTCCATGTGTGTTTTGACTCTCAATTGTGGCTGCCATGTCTTTCAGAATAAAATTATGTGATTCTCTGGCTGAGAGTCCCAGTGAACTGTGGAAAGTCCCCCTGGGACTAGATCACAGCTTCCAATGGCGACTCTCATGCGTTGCCTCCGAAAATCTTAACACAATTCATGGCAATTCTTCTCTGAGGTCAGTTCAAGAACTGAGTCTCTAAGGGGAATCACACCAGAATTCAACCCAGGTTGAACCAGTAATCTCTCACAATTAAAACCTAAACACTCCCACATGACCCTCATCTTCTTCCATATAGACACTCATCATAACCTCTGGCTGGAGGTTTCCATGAGGGCACAGCCCAAGACAGTGTCCAAAATAAGCTTCCTTGTCCCTCATTTGCCTAAAGTCACGTTTGCCTGGACACCCTTCCTATGAACCAGGAGTGATCAAATAGGCCTGACATTTATACTGCTCCACTTCTCCAATTTGAGGCCTACTGACTGAGGGGTTTAAATTCTTTTTGGGAATTGGACGCATGAGAAACCACAAGAACTATGGGCAAGCCACTGCAGAGCTTTGAAGAACTCATTTGACACAAAGGATCCCTATTCTTCCTTGATGGAAGTAAGTGCCCTACCAGAGGAAGGCAAGAGACTTCATCCACAATGACTCTACTTTTAGCCATTTTGGTTTTGGATGCACATATGGAATCTTTCTTTAGATCCATAAGGTGCATAGAATCTAAGCCACAGCCTCACACAGGGCCAAGAGGCTGATTCAGACACATCCCTTTCCAAAGCAATTAAGCAAAGAGCCACAGGAGATGCACATTTATTTCCAATTGAAAAGTCTTTTGTTAAGGCTTCCAAAAGTTTTGGCCTGAGGAAAACACCTTCCTGACATTCAGGGCAACAGAAAAATATGTATGCATAAGGCCCAAAGCAGGGTTTCTCCACTGAGATATTCCTGGTCACACTGCTATCTGAGTTTTCTGAGATGCTCGGCCATTCCATTCAGCTATCCAGTACATGGCCATTTCACAGACCTTGGAGGTGGTACATATCTTGGACACACAACCATGAGTCTATTCTTGAGAGTGACCAGAATTGAGTAAGAAATCAGGAACTTAGGAAGATTGCAGGTGTTGCCCATCCATAAGGCAAGCCGCAGTCCATTCATAAATTGGGCAGGATGAATGCTGGGAAGCTTTCTACTAGACAGGACACATCCATTGATGCATTCTCTTTTCTAATGTCTACAACCACTAACACAGTGGGATACACAGACATAGAAAAACTCGCATTGTCAAAGGACTTAGAAGAATCAGATAATTCCAAACCAAACAAACCTCCTTTCCTACATATTCTGAGAACATGAGACAAAACCACAAACCCCACCCGAACTCACAAATTCAACTTCTTCCCCCAAGTAGGTCTGTGACTATCCGGAATGTCCTCTGACTTGTGGGCCATACTGTGTTCTCCCGAAATGGCCTGTCCTGCCTCAGATCTGGTCACCTTGGCCAACTCTGTGAAGTTGTCAGGAGCCAGTGTTGAGCCACTACCTGCTTTCTCAGGAAAGGCCCCTCTTCAGAGCACTCCTGGCATTTGGCCATCCTCACATCAGTAGGTACCAAGAATGACTGACGCTGTCCTTGGTAAATCCAACAAGTGAGCCCACTGGAACTGTGACTGGGACTGGCTCTGGGTGCCTGGCTACTTGGGTCACAAGTTCAGAGAGTTCCATCACCAAGGAAGTTAGGAAGGTCATTTCTTCGGGAACTGAATGAGGTCACTGCCGTGGCAACCACTTTGTCCTAACACTTGCTTCCAAGGGTCCCATGAGATGGAGGCTGCCCCTAATTCCTGAGACACTTTCAAAAGTTAGAATGGTATACCAACCATAGGTACCCAGGAACAGCTCTCCACACAGGCCCGGTTTGCTCCATCTCCTCTACGTTAAGGATAGAGAGTTGATTCAGCCTCAACCCTTCATCCTGACCAGGTTGTTTTCCATGGAAGATTACTTTTGCTCTCTCCGGTCCTTCATAGCTGCCTATATCTTCTCCAGGGATAATTTCTGCATTGACCTTTGAGGTTTTCAGCAGGTTGAAGATCCCCTACATTCCTGTATTGTAAGAACAAATCTGTCCCTGCTCTTCTGAATACTTAAATTGATGGAACAATGTATGGTTAGTGTTATTAACATGTTCAATTAAAACCAAAACACTACCACATGTCCCTTATATTCTTCCATATAGACACTCATCATTAAGTCTGGCTGGAGGTTTCCACAAGGGGCGAAGCCCAAGACAGTGTCCAAAATAAGTTCCCTTGCCCCTCATTTGCCTAAAGTCTGGGTTTCCTGGACACCCTTCCTGTGAACCAGGATTGATCAAATAGGCCTGCCATTAATAATGCTCTTTTTCTCCTTTTTGAGGCCTACTGAACGTGAGGTATAGATTCTTTATGTGATTTGGAGTCATGTGAAACCCAAGCACCTTTTCTCGTCTTTGAAGAACTCATTAGACCCAAAGGATCCCTATTCGTACTTGATGGAGGTGATGAGCCTAACAGAGGAAGCAAGAGACTTCATCCACAATGTCTGATCTTTTTGCCATTTTGGTTTTGGATGCACACATGGGATCTTTCTTTAGATCCATCAGGTGCTGAGATTGTAAGCCACAGCCTCACACAGAGCCGAGAGGATGATTTAGACACATCCTTTTCTAAAGCAATTAATCTAAGAGCCACGGGTGATGCTCATTCATTTCCATTTGAAAGCAGTTTCTTCAGGCTTCACAAACTGGTGGTCTGAGGCAAAGACCTACCTGACATTCAGGTCAACAGAACAGTAGGTAAGCAAAAGGCACAAAGCAGGGTTTCTCTACTGAGACTTTACTGGTCACACTGATATCTGAGTTTTCTGAGATCCTCCCCATTCATTTCAGGTATCCAGTAAATGGCCATGTCACAGAGCTCGGAGGTGGTACATATCTTGGACAAAAAAAATGAGCCTATTCTGGAGAATGGCCAGAATTCAGGAAGAAAACAGGAACTAAGGAAAATAGTAGGTGTTGCCCATCGATAAGGCAAGCAACAGTCCATTCATAAATTGGGCAGGATGTGTCCTGGAATGCTTTCTACTTGTCAGGACACATGCATTGATGCATTCACTTTTCTCATATCTTCAACCACCGACAAAGTGGGATACACAGACATAGAATCACTCACCATGTCAAATGACTTATTAAAAACAGTCCACTCCAAACCAAACAAACTGCCTTTCCTACCTATTCTCAGAACATGAGACAAAACCATAAACTCACATCTACACCCTCAAAGGCATATCGTTTACCCACATAGGTCTGTGAGTAACCAGAGTGTCTTCAGACTGATAGGCCATACTATGTTCCCCCGAAATGGCCTGTCCTGTCTCAGATCTGGTCTCCTTTACCAACTCTCTAAAGTTTTCAGGAGCCATCGGTGAGTCACTACCTGCTTTCTCAGGAAAGGCCCCTCTTCAGAGCTTTCCTGGCATTTAGTGATCCACAAGAAAGACTGACTCTGTCCTTGGTAAATCCAAACAAGTGAACCCACTGGGAAAGGGACTGGGACTGGCTCTTGGTGCCTGGCTTCCTGGATCCCAAGTTCAGAGGGTTCCATCACCAAGAAAGTGAGGTAGGTCACTTCCTTCAGGAACTGAATGAGGTCACTGCCTTGGCAACCACTTTGTTCTAACATTTGCTTCCAATGGCTCCATGACATGGAGGCTGCCCCTACTTCCTGTGTCACATTCACAAGTTAGAATGGTATACCAACCATAGGCACCCGGGAACAGTCAGAGTCTACTAGGGTATGGCTTACTGTCAGGAATTCAGTATTTCAAATAGAAAATAGGAAAATGAATCTAATGTGTATACAAATATATGCTAGACAAAAATCTTCCCACTGTCCTCCACAACAATGCCTTGATATTTCCTTCACCACAAGTAAGACACAATTAGTGGAGAATAGTTTGAAAATCTGTGAATATATATCTGGAAAAAAAATGAATGGAGTTCACAACCTTGGAGGTGGTAGAGGAATTTCCAAATGTAAAAGAAAGGATAAACACTCCACAAACATGGAGCTCTGGTGGCCTAATAAATTTTTGAGAAACTGCCTCTGAGTTTGGGCCCTTGAAATATTTGTTGTTGTCAGGAGCTTTAGCTTCCTTTGTAGTGAGACCATCAAATCTGGGTCAGCATCTATGTGACCTGGATGACATGGTTCCTTATTTTCTATTGAACATGAGGCAGCAGTTCTGAATTCTCTCTTTGTAGGTAAACTGAGGCCACTGGGGTCTAAGTGTCTAACCGTGTGGTCTGTGAAGCCATTTGGTCATACTCGAATTTTTGTGGTGTTATTTACTGCAGTACTCTGAGTTTGGTATTGGCTTCATGAAGTACAAGGAGATAAACTGGGACACAGTCCTAGAGGGAGTACTCTCATGTGTGGTGAGTGAGGGTCTGCAGGAGAATGCACCAACCAGGCTTCTATCCCAAAAAGCTTGCACCCATGTCCATAGCAACCTGATTCTGAACATTGCCATGAAACCTCTCCATATAACAAGATCCCTTTATTTGTAAGGGTCTGCTGGCTGCACCATGTCAGTCACAATCCATTTGGAAGCCAAGGGAAGATCCATGTGGCCCCACGACAGATGTTTTATCATACACCTGCCAACCACTGCTCTAGGCCCACTACTCAGCAGGTTCCAACTTTCTGGCATCTCTGTTCTACAACATTTTCATGAAACCCAGTCAATCAGGGCACTGTCTGGTATACTCGTGATCAGCAACAGACATCCAAAGATTTTCTAGTGCCACCTGTTCATAGGAATATCAAAAATTTTATGGTGTTTATCTAGCCAATTTTCAAGGATTAAGTTGGAGGCACTGTGGGTTTCAATTCATTCAGGAACCATGAAATAGTGAGGAAGCTCATTTCAATGAAAGCTCGGGACAACTCTCACAGGCAAGGCTTCCCAAGGAGTGGCCAAAAGGTCACATGAAGCCAGGCCCATTGAGGTTTACAATTGAGGTCCATGTGTGTTTTGACTCTCAACTATGACTGCTAAGTCTTTCTGAATAAAGTCATGTGATATCCTGGCTGAGAATCCCAGTGCTCTTTGGAAAGCCAACCTGGGCCTAGATCTCAGTCTCCAAGGGCAACTCTCATGTGTGGCCTCCTAAATTCCAAACACAATTCATGCCAATACATCGCTGAGATCTGTTCCAGAACTCAGTCTCTAAAGGGAATCACACAAGAGTTAAAGCCCAGGTTGACCCTGGAATCTTTTCCAACCGTAACACAAATGACCACAATTAAACCAAAACACTCCAACATGGCCCTCATCTTCTTCCATATAGACAGTCATAATAAACTCTGGTTGGAGGTTTCCATGAGGGGCGCAGCCCAAGACAGTGTTCAAAATAAGCTCACTTGCCACTCATTTGCCTAAAGTCAGGGTGACATGGAAACCCTTCCTGTGAACGAGGGGTGATCAAATAGGCCTGCCATTAATAGTGCTCTACTTCTCCAATTTGAGGCCTACTCTCTGTGGGGTATAGATTCTTTATGAGAATTGGGGTCATGAGAAAACCCAAGCACCTATGGGCTACCCTCTGAAGGGATTTGAAGAACCCATTTGAGTGAACCAAGGAGTTGGATCAAAAGACTTTAGATATAGGGTTTTGGTTAGAGAGTGAATGTAAATTTCAGCATATGTGAAGAGTCAGCCACAGTGATGAACTGGGGAAAATGTGTAGGAAAGCAGATATCAATAGAGATATTAGGAAATCAGGCAAAGTACAAAGAGAGTGATAGGATAAGACATTTTTAACAGGGTTGAGTTTGAATATACAATCTTAGGAAGAAACAAATATGTAGTCACCAATAGGAATGATATTCGAGATCATTAGTGAATCAGGACATGGATGTTGTTAGTAATACATGCTCACTTTCAATATAGGCTTTGGTACAATCATAAGTGTGACACTTGCATTTTTTGTCAGGAATATTACTGTGATGAAATGCATATGTATATCAGGTGACTAGAATATTTCTTCCACCATTTTTGAAAGCAATATTTTAAAGGCTTATAAATTAGTATTGGGGATACAAATAGGTATACCCTGGGTCTATGAATATAGAGATGATTCTTTAATAGACCATACTGTGAATAAATAATATAACTGGTTCAAAATTTAAATAATGGATTGAATTGATATCTGAAAATATACAAGAAATCTTACATTGATATACATACATTCATTCCGAACAGTTATACATCTAATGATAATATTAGTGTTACGGTTTATTATGAAGAGTGTGTGAGTTTTGTTTCAAAAGTGATTATGGAAATCGAAAATAATGTGTTTGGAAAGAATCTCATGAAAAGAACAGTCAAGAAACATGGAGGAATACATGTCTTCTCAAGTAGGAAGTGATTGAAATTGAACCAAATGCCTATAAATTTGTAAAATTGTGGATGAAATGATATATCCTATATTGCCCATAAACTGCAGAAATAGTAATGTACCAGTGTTGAATAAAAATGAACTTCAAAATACACATCATGTCCCATAGGTGTCTACTTGCATTGATGTTAAACTGGGTGAGTCACTGTAGAAATATTAGGATTTCTTAGCACCATTCCCTGAAGTTAGTTTTCAGTACTAGGAAACAAATATGTATTTCAGTGGATGTATATTTCTAAGAATAATCTTGTGAAAAATTGATTATATATCCCCATACAGGAACATGAATGAATTTAGGCAGTGTATAGTAAGACACTTATATTTCATATTTTGAAAATCTGGAGACTATATATATATATAGACACAAACACACACACATTATAATGTAGCAATATATATGCCAATTGAAATTCATCATGAAAAATAACTCATCTGCATATCAAAAAATATTCATTATACTGAACATGGATTATGTATAATGTTGTTCATCTAGGAAGGTCACCCATGGGTTGAATTTTTAGTTCCAACAGCCTTTAGGAGAAGTGATCTCTTCTCACAATTTGTATCTGCCAAGTCAGCCACCTCACAAGAATGTACGTGTGAAACCAGGTAGGATTCTATTTTTGCATATAAAAATACATGTGCTTAATAGGCTAAAGAGAAAGAGAGACAGAAATTCACATATTTCTTAACTTTAAAAACACATGGAGAATTATTTCAACAAATAATTGACTAGATTTATAACTCCTACCTTATATCATGCAAAAGGCAAGTACAACTACACACCATGCCTCTTCTGAACTGCTTGTATTTCTATTCTGTTTTGGTTATTTTTCTCATCATATTAGTATTAGTAGTCAGAGTCTATAAGGGTATGGGCTAGTGTCAAGGATTCAGTATTTCGAATGAAAAATTGAAAAATGAATCCAATGTGTATGCAAATATGTGCTACAAAAAAATCTTCCTTCTCTCATATAGAAGAATGACTTGACATTACCATTGCCCCAAGTAAGTCACAATTAGAGGAGAAGAGTTAGAAAATCTGTAAATATATATCTGCAACGAAAATGCTCAGGAGTGCACAACCTTGGAGGTGGTAGAGGAGTTTCCAAAAGTAAGTGACATGGGAAATACTCCACAGACATGAAGATCTGCTGGCCTAAACACTTCTTGAGAAACTGCCTTTGAGGTTGGGCACTTGAAATATATGTTGTTTTCAGGAGCTTTCGCTTCCTTTATAGTGAGACCATCTAAGCTGGGTCTGCATCTATGTGACCTGGAGGACATGGCATCTTATTTTCCAATGAACATGAGGCAGCAATGCTGAATTCTCTCGTTGTAGGTAAACTATTGCCACTGGGGGCTAAGTGTCTCCCCGTGTGGACTGTGAAACCATTTGGTCATCTTCCACTTTTCGTGGTGTTTCTTGCTGCTGCACTGGTAGTTTGGTATTGGCATCACGAAATACAAGGAGTTCAACTGGGACACAGTGCTGGAGGGAGTTCTGACACGTTTGGTACTTGTATCCTGGTCTACAGTAGAATGCACCAACCAGGCTTCTATCCCACATAGCTTGCCCCCTTGATCATAGCAACCTGATTCTAAACATTACTCTGAAACTTCTCCATATAACAAGATGCCTTTATATACAATGGTCTGATGGCTGCACCATGTCTGTCTCAAGACAATTGAAAGTCAATGGCAGATCCACATGGCCCCACCACAGATGTTTTATCATACACCTTCCCACCACTGCTCTAGGCCCACTACTCTGCAGTCTCCAACTTTCTGTCATCTCTGTTCTAAACATTTTCATGAAGCCCAGTCAATCAAGGCACTGTCTGGTATACTCATGATCAGCAAAAGTACATCAAAAGGTTCTCCAGTGCCATCTGGTCATGAAAATTTCTAAATATTCATGGTATTGATCTAGACAAATTTCAAGGATGAAGGTGGAGGCACTGTGGGTTTCAATTCATTCAGGGACCATTAAATGTTGAGGAAGCTCATTTCAATGAAAGATCTGGAGAACACTCACAGGCAAGGCTTCCCAAAGAGTGGCCAAAAGGTCACATGAAGCCAGGCCCATTGAGGTCTACAATGTGAGGTCCATGTGTGTTTTGACTCTCAACTATGGGTGCCAAGTCTTTCAGAATAAAATCATGTGATATCCTAGCTGAGATTCTCAGTACTCTTGGGAAAGCCACCCTGGGCCTAGATCTCAGTTTCAAAGGGCGACTCTCATGTGTGGCCTCCTGAAATCGCAACACAATTCATGGCAATACTTATCTGAGGTCAGTTCCAGAACTCATTCTCTAAGGGGAATCACACCAGTGTTCAAGCCCAGTTGGACCCAGTCATCTCTTCCATCTGCCACACAAATGACCACAATTAAAACCAAAACACTCCCACATTGTCCTCATCTTCTTCCACATAGACACTCCTCATAACCTCTGGCTGGAGTTTTTCATGAGGGGCACAGCCCAAGACAGTGGCCCAAATAAGCTTTCTTGCCCCTCATTTGCCTAAAGTCAGGGTGGCCTGGACACCCTTCCTGTGAACCAGGAGTGATTAAATAGGCCTGCCATTAATACTGCTCCACTTCTCCACTTTGAGGCCTTCTTACTGTGGGGTTTAGTTTCTTCTTTTTTTAAAAAAAATTGAAATTTAATTGGAAAGTTAAAAAAAATTGTATTGCAGAATATTAAATTTCTTATGCAAAAGCCTTTATCTTGTTTGTGAGGGAAACCTTGATGCCTTGCCAATCTGGTTATATGGAGACACTGAAAATTTTCTGTTACATACTACATGGATGAATGGCTACAGCACATCGTTTTTTCAAACTGAAAGGCAGATAACAGCAAGTAAGATAACAAATAAAAGCCAATTTTATTAAAAAATAAAGTTGTAAAATGTCTCAAATATTGGAAATTAAATTCCTTTTTTTTTCTTTCTTTTGGTTGTTCAAAAGCTCATGCTATATCATCTTTCATACATTTGACTCATTTGGGTTATGAACTCCCATTTTTACCCCAATACAAATCGTAGAATCACATCAGTTACACACTCACGTTTTTACATAATGGCATATTAGTGATTGTTGTATTCTTCTACCTTTCCTATTCCCTACTATCCCCCTCCCCTCCCCAACCATCTACCCTCTATACCTCATCTGCTATTGTTCAATTCTCTCCCTTGTTTCCCCCCCTTTCCCCTCACAACCTCTTATATGGAATTTTGTGTAACATTAAGTGTCTCCTACCATTTCCATATGCTTTCCATTCTCTCTCCCTTTCTCTCCCCCCACTCATCTCCATTTAGTGTTAATATTTTCCTCATGCTCTTCTTCCCTATTCTGTTCTTATTTGCTCTCTTTATATCAAAGAAAACATTTGGCATTTGTTTTTTAAGGATTGGCTAGCTTTGCTTAGCATTATATGTTCTAATGCCATCCATTTCCCTTCAAATTCAATGATTTTTGTCATTTTTTAATGCTGCATAATACTCCATTGTTTATAGATGCCCCTTTTTTATCCTTTCGCCTATGGAAGGTCATCTAGTTTGGTTCCACAGTTTAGCTATTATGAATTGTGCCGCTATGATCAGTGATGTGGCAGTATCCCTATAGTGCGCTCTTTTAAGATCCTCAGGGAATAGTCCGAGAAGTGAGATAGCTGGGTCAAATGGTGGATCCTTTCCCTGCTTTCCCAGGTATCTCCATACAGCTTTCCAAATTGGCCTCAACATTTTCCAGTCCCACCAGCAGTGTACAAGTGTACCCTTTTCCCCACATCCTTGCCAACACTTATTGTTGTTTGATTTCATAATGGCTGCCAATCTTACTGGAGTGAGATGGTATCTTAGGGTGGTTTTGACTTGAATTTCCCTAACTGCTAGAGATGGTGGGCATTTTTTCATGTTCTTGTTGATGGATTGTATGTCCTCCTCTGTGAAGTTTCTGTTCAGGTCCTTGGCCCATTTGTGGATTGGTTTATTTGTTATCTTATTGTTTAATTTTTGAGTTCTTTGTATATTCTAGATATTAGGGCTCTATCTGAAGTGTGAGGGGTAAAAATTTGTTCCCAAGATGTAGGCTGTCTATTTACCTCTCTTATTGTTTCTCTTGTTTCGAAAAAAACTTTTTAGTTTAAATAAGTCCCATTTGTTGATTCTTGTTATTAACTCTTGTGCTATGGCTGTCCTATTAAGGAATTTGGAGCCCAACCCCACAGTATGTACATCGTAGCCAAATTTTTCTTCTATTAGATGCAGTGTCTCTGATTTTATATCTTGCTCCTTGATCCATTTAGAGTTAACTTTTGTGCATGGCGAGAGAAAGGGATTCATTTTCATTTTGTTGCATATGGATTTCCAATTTTCCCTGGACCACTTGTTGAAGATGCTATCCTTCCTCCATTGCATGCTTTTAGGCCCTTTTTCAAATATAAGAAAGTTGTACTTTTGTGGATTGGTTTCTGTGTCCTCTATTCTGTACCATTGGTCCAGCTGACTTTTGTGATACCAGTACCACGCTGTTTTTGTTACTATTGCTTTGTAGTACAGTTTGAACTCTGTTATCGCTATACATCCTGATTCACACTTCCTGCTTAGAATTGCTATTGCTATTCTGTGTCTATTGTTTTTCCATATGAAATTCATGATTGCTTTATATATTTCTACAAGAAATGCCATTGGGATTTTGATTGGCATTGCATTAAACCTGTAGAGAACTTTGGGTAATATCGCAATTTTGATGATGTTAGTTCTGCCTATACATGAACAGGCTACATTTTTCCATCTTCTAACATCTTCTTCTATCTCTTTCTTTAGAGTTATGTAACTTTCATTGTATAAATCTTTCACCTCTTTTTTTAGGTTGATTCCCAAGTATCTTATTTTCTATGAGGATATTGTGAATGGAGTGGTTTTCCTCATTTCAATTTCAGAAGTTTTGTTGCTGATATACAGGAATGCCTTTGATTTTTTCTTGTTGATTTTATATACTGGCACTTTGCTGAATTCATTTATTAACTCTAGCAGTTTCTTTGCATACCCTTTAGGGTTTGTTAAATATATTATCATGTCATCCTCAAATAGCGAATATTTAAGTTCTTCTTTTTCTATTTTTATGCCTTTAATTTCTTTTGTCTGTCTAATTGCTCTGGCTAGTATTTCAAGAACTAAACTGAATAGAAGTGGTGATAGAGGGCATCTCTGTCTTGTTCCAGATTTTAGAGGGAATGCCTTCAGTTTTTCTCCATTTAGGATGATGCTAGCCTGAGGTTTAGCATATATAGCTTTTACCATGTTGAGGTAAGTTCTTGTTATCCCTAATTTTTATAGTGTTTTGAACATAAAGGAATGCTGTACTTTGTCAAACGCTTTATCTACATCTATCGAGATGATCATATGGTTTTTGTCTTTAAGTCTATTGATGTGGTGGATTACATTTATTGATTTCCATAAATTGATCCAGGCTTGCATCCCAGGGATGAATCCTACTTGATCATGAAGCACAATTATTTTGATATGCTTTTGTATTCAATTCACCATGATTTTATTGAGAATTTTTGCATCCAAGTTTATTAGAGGTATTGGTCTGTAGTTTTCTTTCTTTGAAGTGTCTTTGTCTGGTTTTGGAATCAGGGTGATGTTGGCCTCATAGAATGAATTTGGAGGAACTCCTTCTTTTTCTATTTTTTGAAATTGCTTGAAAAGTATTGGTATTAATTCTTCTTTGAGGGTTTTGTAGAACTCCACTGTATACCTATCCGGTCCAGGGCTCTTTTTGGTTAGTTGTCTTTTGATGGTTTCTTATTTTTCTTCCTTTGTTATTGGTCTATTTAAATTGTGGGTGTCTTCCTGACTCAATCTGGGCAGATCATATGACTTAAGAAATTTATCGATATCTTCTTTATCTTCTATTTTATTGGAATATAGGGTTTCAAAATACTTTCTAATTATCTTCTGTGTTTCTGTAGTGTGTGTTGTGATATTTCCATCTTTATTCCATATGTTAGTAATTTGAGTTCTCTCTCTTCTTCTCTTCGTTAGCATGGCTAAGGGCCTGTCGAACATATTTATTTTTTCAAAGAACCAACTCTTATTTATTTCAATTTTTACAATGTAGATTTTTTGTTTCAATTTCATTGATTTCTCCTCTAATTTCAATTATTTCTTGTCTTCTACTACATTTGATGTTCTTTTGCTCTTCCTTTTCTAGGTTTTTGAGGTGTAGTGTGAGTTCATTTATTTGTTGTTGTTTTTTTCTTTTTTTGAGGAAAGAATTACAAGAAATGAATTTCCCTCTTAAAACGGCTTTCATTGTGTCCCATACAAACCGGTATGTTTTGTCTCTATTGTCATTTGTCTCTAAGAATTTTGTTATCTCCTCCTTTATGTCTTCTGTAACCCACTGATCATTCAGTAACATATTGTGCATTTTCCATGTGATGTAGAATTTTTCCTTCCTTTTTTTTTTTATTGATTTAAAGTTTCAATCCATTATGATCAGATATGGTGCATGGTATTATCTCCATACCTTTATATTTACTAAGAGTTTCCCTATTGCATAATATATGGTCTATATTGGAGTAGGATCAATGTGCTGCTGAGAAGAACGTGTATCCACTTGATGATGGTTGATATATTTTATATATGTTGGTTACGTCTAGGTTATTGATTGTGCTATTGAGTTCTATAGTATCTTTATTCAGCTTTTGTCTGGAGGAAGGCAAGAGACTTCATCCACTATGACTGCCCTTTTTGCCATTTTAGTTTTGGATGCACACATGGGATCTTTCTTTAGATCCATCAGGTGCTCAGAATCTAAGCCACAGGCTCACACAGGGCCAAGATGCAGATTCAGAAACATCCCTTTCCAAAGCAATTAAGCAAAGAGCCACAGGTGATGCACATTTATTTCCATTTGAAAACTGTTTTCTTCAGTCTTCACAAAGGGGTTGCCGGAGGCAAAGACCTTCCTGACATTCAGGGCAACAGACAGGGAAGCAAAAGGCCCAAAGCAGGGTTTCTCCACTGAGACTTTTTTGGTCACACTGATATCTGAGTTTTCTGAGATACTCGCCATTCCCTTGAGCTATCCAGTACATTGCCATGTCACAGTGCTTGGGGTGGTACATATCTTGGACACAAAACCATGAGCGTATTCTAGAGAGTGGCCAGAATTCAGGAAGAAAACAGGAACTTAGGAAGATGGCGAGTGTTGCCCATTTATAAGGCAAGCTGCAGTTCATTCATAAATTGCACAGGATGAATGCTGGGAAGCTTTCTAGTAGACTGGACAAATCCCTTGATGCATTTTCTTTTCTAATGTCTACAACCACGGACACAATGGGATATATAGACACAGAAACACTCGCCTTGTCAAATGACTTACTAGAAACAGTCCACTCCAAAACTAACAAACCACCTTTCCTACCTTTTCTGAGAACAGGAGACAAAACAACAAACCCACAACCACACCCACAAAGACACCTCCTTCCCCCAGTAGGTCTCTGACTATCCAGAGTGTCCTCTGACTGGTGGGCCATGATATATTCTTCCATATTGGGGTGTCCTGTCTCTGATATGGTCTCCGTGGCCAACTCTGTGATGCTGTCAGAAGCCAGCGATGAGCCACTACCTGCTTTCTCAGGAAAGGCCCCTCTTCAGATCTTCCTGGCATTTGGCCAACCTCACATCAGTATGTACCAAGAAAGACTGACTCTGTCCTTGGTAAATCCAAACAAGTTTGACCACTGGGACTTGCACTGGGACTGGCTTTGGGTGCCTGGCTTCCTGGATCCCATGTTCAGAGAGTTTCATCACCAAGGAAGTAAGTTGAGTTCATTTCCTTCAGGAACTGAATGAGGTCACTACCCTGGCAACCACATTTTCCTAACAGTTCCTTCCGAGGGTCCCATCAGATGGAGGCTGCACCTACTTGCTCTGACATTTTCACAAGTTAGAATGGTATATCAACCGTAGGCACCCGGGATCAACTCTCCACACAGGCCTGGTTTGGTCCATCTTCACTACATTAAGAAAAGAGAGGCTGATTCAGACACATCCTTTCATCATGACCAGGATGTTTTCCATGTAAGATGACTTTTGCTCTCTCAGGTCCCTCATAGCTGCCTACATCTTCTCCAGGGATTATTTCTGCATGGACTTTTGATGTTGTCAGCTGGTGGAAGATCCCCTACCTTCCTGTATTGTAAGACCAACTCTGTTCCTGCTCTTCTGTAAATGTGATTGAGGGAACAGTGTATGGTTAGGGTTAATAGCATGTTCGATTTGGGTTAGGAATAATTATGCTGGATGAATAATGGTATTGGGAACCTGTGATATTTATAAGAATATAGACGTGAAATATATGTATGAGAACAGAGATCTAGGAAAGATTTGAAGCCCAGATAGGAATTGAAACCACGATTGGTATACTTAGCTTGAATTATGTTCTGCACCGAGGTCTCAGATAAATTGATATACAATGGCATAGGACCGTGTACCTCGGATGTTTGAATGTAGAAGAGAACATGCAGTCAAAAAGGGATAGTCTGTAGGATTAGGAAGATAGTCAGTAGGTTTAGGAAGAATAGTGAGTATAGGAGTTGGACCAAAAGTTCTTTAGCAATAGGGTTTCAGATAGAGAGTGAATGTAAATGTCAGCACATTTGAAGTTACAGTCACAATGATGAACTGGGGACAATATGTAGAAAAGCAGATATCAATAGGGACATTAAGAAATCAGGCATAGTATAAAGTGAGTGATAGGATTAGATATTTTCAAAAGGCTTGAGGTTGAATATATAATCTTAGGAAAAAAACAAATATGTAGTAACAAAGAGGATTGAAATTTGAGAGCATTACTCAACCTGGACAGATGTTTTTAATAATCCATGCTCACTTTCCATTTAGGCTTTGGTACAATCATAAGTGTGACCTTTGCATTTTGTGTCCAGAATACTACTGTGATAAATGTATATGTAGATCAGGTGACATGAGTCTTTCTGCCACCATTATGGGGAGCAATATCCTGAAAACTTATAAATTAGTACTGGGGATACGAAAAGGTGTACCCTATGTTGATGATTATTCAGATGATGCATGAATAGACCATATTGTGAATAAAGTATATAACTGGTTCCAACTTTAAATAATGGATTGAATTTGCATCTGAAAAAAATATATGAAATCTTATATTGATATACATGAATTCATTCCAACCTGTTATATATCTAATGGTAATATTAGGGTTACAGTTTATCATGAAGAGTGAGTTTTGCTTGAACAATGATAATGGAATCGAAAATAATGTGTTTAGAATGAAGTCAAGTGAAAAGAACAGTAGAGAAATATGGAGGAATACATGTGTTCTGAAATAGTAAGTAATTGAAAGTGAACCAAATGCCTATAAATTTGTGAAGTTGTGAATGAAAAAAATATATCCTATGTTGTACATAAACTGAAGAAATTTTAATGTACCAGTGTTTAATAAAAATGAACTTCAAAATACACATCATGTCCCATAGAAATCTATTTGCATTGATGTTAAACTGGGTCAGTTACAGTAGAAATATTAGGATTTGTAAGCACCATTCACTGAACTTAGTTTTCACTAGTAGGAAACCAATATGTATTTCAGGTGGTTGAGTATTTCTTAGAATAATCTTGTGTAAAGTTGATTATACACCCAAATACATGAATACGAATGAATTTAGGGAGTGTATAATAAGATACATATATTTCATATTTTGGAAATTCTGGAGAATATATATATATATATATATATATATATATATATATATATATATATATACACACACAAATACACACACAAACACACACACACAAATTAATATGTAGAAATATATATGCCAATTGAAATTCATCATAAAATATAATTCATTCACATATCCAAAAATATTCATTTTACTTAACATGGATTTATGTATAATGTTTTTTACTAGGAAGCTCACCCATAGGTTGAATTTTCAGTTCAATCAGTATTTAGGGGGAGTCATCTCTTTTCACAATTTTTATATTCCAATGTCAGTGAGCTCACAAGAATGTACGTGGGATACCAGGTATGATAGTATATGTGCATAAAAAATACATGTGCTGAATAGGATACAGAGAAAGGGAGACAGGAATTTACATATGTGATAACTTTAAAAACTCATGAAGAAATATTATAATAAAAAGTTGACTAGATTTAAAACACATACTCTTGATAAAGCAGAAGGCAAATACAAGTATACACCATGCTTCCTATGAAAGGACTGTATTTCTATTCAGTTAGGTTTCTTTTTCTCCATCATATTAGGATTAGTAGTCAGATTCTAGTAGGGTATGGGTTGGTGTCAGGGATTCAGTATTTCAAATGGAAAATAGAAAAATTAATCTAATGTGTATGTAAACATGTACTACAGGAACAATTTCCCACTCTCTTCCAGAACAATGGCTTGACATAACCATCACTCCAAGTAAGACACAATTAGAGGAGAGGAGTTAGAAAATTTGTGAATACATATGAGAAATGTAAAATGCTCAGAATTTCACAACACTGGAAGTAGAAGAACAGTTTCCAAAAGTAAGGGAGAGGGTAAACACTTCACAAACATGGAGCTCTGCTGGCCTAAAGACTTCTTGAGAAACTTCCTCTGTGGTTGGGCACATGAAATATTTGTAATTGTCAGGAAATTTAGTTTCGTTTGTAGTGACACCATGAAATCTGGGTCTGCATCTATGTGACCTGGAGGACATGGTTCCTTATTTTCTAATGAAAATGAGGCAGCAGTTCTGAATGCTCTCTTTGTAGGTAAACTGTGGCCACTGGGAGCTAAGTGTCTTCCCGTGTGGTCTGTGAAGCCATTTGGTCATGCTCCAATTTTCAGGGTGTTTCTTACTCCTGAACTGGGAGTTTCGTATTAGATTCATGAAATACAAGGAGTTCAACTGCGACACAATGATAGAGGGAGTTCTGTCACGTGTGGTTTGTCATGGTCGACAAGAGAATGTACGAACCAGGCTTTAATCCCACATAGCTTTCCCACTTGACTATAGCAACCTGATTCTGAACATTGCCCTGAAACCTCTCCATATAAAAAGATGCCTTTACATATAAGGGTCGGCTGCCTGCACCATGTCAGTTGCAAGTCTTTTGGAAGCCAATGGAAGATCCAGGTGATCCTACCAAAAATATTTATTTACACACCTACAGTCCACTGCTCTATGCCCACTACTCAGCAGGCTCCAACTTACTGGCATCTCTGTTCTACAACATTTTCACGAAACCCAGTCAATCAAGGCACAGTTTGGAACCATCATGATCAGCAACAGGACATTCAAAGTTTATCCAGTGCCACCTGGTCATGGAAATTTCAAAAATTTCATGGTATTTATCTAGCCATTTTTCAAGGATGAAGTTGGAGGCACTGTGGGTTTCAATTAATTCAGGAACCATTAAATGGTGAGGAAGCTCATTTCAATGAAAGCTCTGGAGATCACTCACGGGGAAGGCTTCCCAAAGAGTGGCCAAAAGGTCACATGAATCCAGGCCCATTGAGGTATACAAAGTGAGATCCATGTGTGTTTGTATTCTCAACTAAGGGTCCCAAGTCTTTAAGAATTAAATCATGTGATATCCTGGCTCAGAATCCCCGAGCACTGTGGAAAGCCATCCTGGGCCTAGATCTCAGATTACAAGGGTGATTCTCATGCGTGACCTCCTAAAATCCCAACACTATTTTTTGCAATACTTCTCTGAGGTCAGTTCCAGAACTCAGTCTCTAAGGGTAATCACACCAGAGTTCAAGCTCCGGTGGACACAGTCATCTCTTCCAACTACCACACAATTGACCACAATTTAAACCAAAACACTCCCATATGGACCTCATCTCCTTCCATATAGACACTCATCATAACCTCTGGCTGGAGGTTTCCATGAGGGGCGCAGACCAAGACAGTATCCACAATAATCTACCTTGCCCCTCATTTGCCTAAAGTCAGGGTGGCCTGGACACGCTTCCTGTTAACCAGGAGTGATCAAATAGGCCTGGTGTTAATACTGTTCTGCTTGTCCAATTTGAGGCCTACTGACTGTCAGATATTGATTCTTTATGTGAATTGGAGTCATGAGAAAACCCAAGCACCTATGGGCTAGCCTCTGCAGGTTTTGAAGAACTCGTTTGACCCAAAGGATTCCTATTCTCACTTGATGGAGGTCAGGAACCTTACAGAGGAAGGCGAGAGACTTCATGCCAATGACTGCTCTTTTGGCCATTTTGGTTTTGAATGCACGCATGGGAAATTTCTTTAGATCCCTCAGGTGCTGAGAATCTAAGCCACTGCCTCATACAGAGCCAAGGGGCTGATTCAGACACATCCCTTTTCAAAGCAGTTAAGGAAAGAGCCACATGTATGCCCAATAATTTCCATTTGAAAACTGTTTTCTTCAGGCTTCACAAAAGGGTGGCCTGAGTCAAAGACCTTCCTGAAATTCAGGAAAACAGAACAATAGGTAAGCAAATGGTCCAAAGCAGGGTTGCTCCACTGAGAATTTCCTGGTCACACTGATACTTGAGTTTTCTGAGATGCTTGCCATTTCTTTCAGCTATCCAGTACATGGCCAGTCACAGAGCTTGAAGGTGGTACATATCGTGAACAAAAAACCATGGTCCTATTCTGTAGAGTGGCCAGAATTCAGAAAGAAAACAGGAACTTAGGAATATAGCAGGTATTGCGCATCAATAGGGCAAGCTACAGTCCATTCATAAATGGGGCAATTTGAATGCTGAGAAGCTTTCTACTAGACAGGACACATCCATTGATGCATTCTCTTTTCTAATGCATACAACCACGGACACAGTGAAATACTGAGACATAGAAACACTCGCCATGTCAAAAGACTTACTAGAAACACTAAACTTCAATCCAAACAAACCGACTTTAATACCTATTCTAGGAAAATGAGACAAAACCACAAACCCACAACAACACCCACAAAGGCACCTCCTTCCCCCAAGTAGGTCTGTGACTATCCAGAGTGTCCTCTGACTTGTGGGCCAAAATATGTTCCCCCAAATTGGCCTGTCCTGTCTCAGATCTGGTCTCCTTGGCCAACTCTGTGAAGTTCTCAGTAGCCAGCGGTGAGCCACTACCTGCTTTCTCAGGAAAAGCCCCGCTTCAGAGATTTCCTCTCATTTGGCCTTCCTCACATCTGTAGGTACCAACAAAGACTGACTCTGTCCTTGCTGAATCCAAACAAGTGAGACCACTGGGACTGGAACAGGGACTGGCTCTGGGTGCCTGGCTTCCTGGATCCCAAATTCAGAGAGTTCCATCACCAAGGAAGTTAAGTGAGGTCCCTTCCTTCAGAAATTGAATGAGGTCACTGTCTTGGCAACCACTTTGTCCTAACTGTTGCTTTCAAGGGTCCCATGATACGGAGGCTGCCCCTACTTTCTGTGACACTTTCACAAGTTAGAATGGTATATCAACAATAGGCACCCAGGAATAGATCTCCACACAGGCCTAGTTTGTTCCAACTTCTCTACGTTAAGAAGAGAAGCTGATTCATACACAACCTTTTATCCTGACCAGGTTGTTTGCCATGGAAGATGACTTTTGGTCTCTCAGGTCCTTCATAGCTGCCTACCTCTTCTCCAGGGATCATTTCTGCATGTACCTTTGAGGTTCTCAGGAGGTGGAAGATTCCCTACATTTCAGTATTGTAAGATCAACTCTTTCCCTGCTCTTCTGTAAAGTTAGATTGAGGGAACAGTGTATGGTTATGGTTAATAACATGTTCGGTTTGGGTTAGAAATCATTCTGCTGGATGAATAATGGTATTGGGAACTTGCTATGTGTATAAGAATATATAGGTGAAATATATGTATGAAAACAGAAATCTAAGTATGATTTGAAGTCCAGAAGGGCATTGGGCTCTTGATTGGGATATGCAGCTTTGAATTACGTTCTGCAGAGGTGTCTCAATTAAATCGATATACAATGCCATAGGACCTTGTACCTTGGATGAATTAATGTAGAAGGAACATCTAGTCGAAAAGGGATAGTCCGAAGTGAAAGGTTAATAAAATAGGTACTTGTCACTTCCTGTTTTTCTGTATGCTTAACAAAACACTGTTGAAATCTTGAGAAATGTTTGCTAATCTTGTTTCCAGAATGTTCTGTTCCCAACTGCCAAACTGCAGAATGTACTCCCTCACTCAGTGTCATGCAAACCGCCCACATGCCCTCACCCATTAGTAAACTTCCCTCTCTTCCCTCTCCAAGGAAAGTATATAAGCTGTGCTTAAGGTGTTCTCAGGGCTCTCTGCTCTATTTAAGTGAGTTCTGAGCCACAGCATGCTGAACCCCAAATAAACCCATTGCTGTTGCATGAGACAGACTCTTGGTGGTCTCTTCCTTCGACACTCGCCCGACCTTTACATATTGAGGTTCCACAGAGTTCTGGCAGTGGCAGAGGAGAGACCCCAATGGGCTCCTCTCGGAGCAAGTAAGGCACCTCTTTCTGGTTTCAGGTTTCATGTTAGGGCTTGGCAAAATCTCTGGCGATGAAGAGCCTGAGCTCCCTCCGAAGGTGGCTGAGAGACGTGTCACGGAGACACAGGGCACCTCCCTGGGGGACGCCGCAGAAAACTCGGGAAATTAAGGAACAATAGTCTCCTCAACTCAGTGATATTTTGTTTCAGATTCGGTATTGTCATCCCATCGGGTTTTGCCGGCTACTCATTCCTGGTTTCAGTGTTTGACGTCCATTGCCTGTGTTTATGGTCTTGTCTTATCTGTGTCATGTGTCCTTGCTTTTGCTGTTTGTGTACCTTTCATTATGGGACAGAGCAGTTCAATGCCTCTGTCCCTGACCCTTGATCACTGGAACAAAGTCCGCTTAAGAGCTCAGAATCTTTCTTGTTTTAGTAAAATGCTGGACCTGGCAGAATCTCTGTGCCTCAGAATGGCCCACCTTTGAATTCGGATGGCCCCTAGAAGGATCTTTCTACTTCGCACTAATTTAAAAATTCAGAGATATTATCTCAGCCGGGGACACATAGCCATCTGGATCAACAGCCATATATCTTAACTTGGCAGAACATCTGCAAATCTCCTCCTCCATGGGTGAAGCCTTTCCTTGCCCCTGCCTCTGCTCCTACTCCTTCCCCCATGATCTCTCAAACCCTCTCAACCTCCTCCTCCTCCACCCCCTGTTCTCCCCGAGTCACAGATTTGACTCTACTGGACTCTTCTTCCCTTACTAATCCCCTGTCCTTGTCCCCTAACCCACAACACCCTCAAATGGATTTCCCTGCTGCTGACTCAGCCTCTTTACCATTGGAGGAAGCTAAGCCGGTAATAGGGTCTGATAATGGACCGGTGTTCATGGCCCAGGTAAGTCAGGGGTTAGCCAGGAACCAGGGAATTAATTGGAAGTTATATTGTGCTTATAGATACCCGAGTTCAGGACAGGCAGATAGAATAAATTGAACCATTAAAGAGACCTTAAGAAAATTAAACTTAGAGAACAGCATAAAAGATTGGACTATGCTCCTGCCTTATGCAATGTTTCATGCAAGAAATACTCCCTCTGTTTCTTTGAGTAACCTTAGCCCCTGTGAAATTCTCTATTGTTGCCCTCCTGCAGTAAGGGACCTAAGCCCGACTCAAAGACCTAACCATTCCATCCACACCCCCTTGCTTGACAGACTTAAAGCTCTAAAAAGAACTCAGTGATACCTGTGTAAACAGCTGGCCACTGCCTACCAAACTGGGGACAAAGGGACTCCACATCGATATCAAGTAAGAGACTTCATCTACGTAAGACGACATCAGGTATCATGCTTGAAACCCCGCTAGAAAGGACCATAGCCGGTGCTACTTATAACACCTCCAGTGGTAAAGGTAGATGGAATCAATTTCTGGATCCATGCCTCTCATCTCAAGCCTGCGCCCTGTCCAGACTCTGGCTGGAAACTGGAAAAGACTGGTAAAACCTTCAAATTGCGTATTCGCCATGTGGATAAGTCTGTGGACTCTCTCCTTGGCCACAAGTAGTCCTAAGCCACATCAGCCCACTCAGCAGTGATGGCTGATCACAAATCCTACTGGAAAAGAAGTATAATCTGTCTCGCATACAGCCCCCTGAGGGACCTGGTGGCCATCATTCCTCCCAGACATTTGTCAGCTGGCTATAGGTCTTACCTATTGGGATATCCCTGATGAAGAAGATACCACTAAAATTCCATTAAATTACTTCTGTAGCATAGATAATGGAAACAAACATTATGGATGAAGGGACATGCAAGCCAGATGCAGGTTGGCTAGCCTAGATTACTATGTTTGCCGGGCAGACTCTCAAAGCCACAGTCACGGCTGTGTGGGGGGAAAGCCGACTTCTTCTGTAAGTCATGGGGATTTGAGCAAACAGGGGCTGCCTGATGGAACCCAAACTCCTCATCAAATTCAGTACACATCATTGGCCATATTACCAATTAGATAAGAAGAACCGATGGCCCCCAGAGGGGTCTCTAGATCCTCAAATTCTGCGTGACCTTTTCCCTCCTTCACTCACATCCTGAACTATGCTTCTCCAATAGATCCTCACCCTCAGCCTTCTGCTCCAGACATTCTGCTGTCACTCCCACCTCAGCAACCTGATTTCTCCCCTCCAATTACTAGATCAAAAACCCAAACCTCTGCCGGTTCTCAGACCATTGCCTCCTTGCTGAGGCAGCAGTTACTGAAGTACCCCTCCACCCACTCACTCCTCTCTTGTCCTGTCAGTGCTCGCACCGGGTCCCGCCAGGTCTTCTTACCAGCTAAACCAAAGCTCAAACCAGCTGAGGAGAGCCCTCAGTCCCCTATCTAAGATGTAATAAAAATGGCCTTTAAAGTTGGTTTGTCATCACTGAAAACAGTTTACTAATAATTAAACGTCCCTCATATGCGTTTTGAGATACTCACTCCCATCTTCCTCTCTGCTCTACCTGTTCTACTGCTCAAGTTTTTGTTGCTAGGAAAATCTCAAACCCGTTTCCCATTATTCTTTTACATCTCTCCTTCCTCATTCTCAGATCCACGGAGCTGATCACAGCCCACCTTCCCCGTCTTCCCCCTCTGCACTAGGCCCACAGAAAAGTCTTAACTGACCTTCTCCAGAAGTCTTCACCATGGCTGACTTTAGGACTTTCAGCAAAAGAGTCCCTATAAAAGAGTTCAATGTAGATAAACTTCCTCTTTTCGTGTTGCCCTGTTCTACTTGGCCAGTGGCTAAAAAAATCAGCACTTCTCAGGTAGACACCCTTTTACTAGTTTTTCACAAAATATGTGAACAAGGCCTCTGTCCTTGAGCTGGGGATTCACAGAGATGGCTACATTTCTAAGATAAAGAAGTTACCAACTGGTCTCCATGGTAACAGCTGGCAGGGGTAAAATAAGAAAGGGAAGAAAAAGCTCTCCCCCTCCCAGGTGTCCTTTAAAAGTTAACTTGCCCAGAACAGGGGAAAAACAGGAACAAATACTGCGTTTTTGAACTTCTGCAGACTGTGAGCTTCTGAGCACCTTCCCTTACATGTTGGGTACAAAATTCTGAAACTACCTAAACTTGAGTTTCAGGGGATTAATTGATTACAACAGAAGCAATGCCCTCTGAATCCGGTTGCAACCAAATAGGACTGTTTCCCTGTCTTTAGTGCTATCTTAGGTGCCTTGCCTTGTCCGTCCTTACAACAGAATAATTCCATATACTTAAACCTTGTTTATGTTTTCATGAAATGGTCAACAGATGTGATTAATCGTGTAATGGTGCAGATGTTTCCCAGAGTGCTCTATTATGAAGCAGGATCATTTGAAGATCAAATAGGGGGACATACAACCAGGTTCCACTGGGAGCATATATCCCTCACTTTAGCCATCATATTAGGAATAGGATTTGCTGCACGGGTGGGCCCAGGAACCACTGCCCTTGTCCATGTGACACAATAAATTACCCAATTAGAAGCAGCAATAGACCAAAACTAAGATATTAGAAACCACCATCAGAGCTTTGCATGAAACTTTAACCTCTCTCTCTGAAGTTGTTTTACAGAACAGTTGAGGTTTGGACCTCCTCTTCATTAAAGAAGGGGGCCTTTGTGCTGCATTGAGGGAAGAATGTTGTTTTTATGCCGAACATACTGGAGTTGTAATAAAATCTATGAGTAAATTAAAAAGACACATTAAAGAGCATCAACAAGAGAGAGAGAGACCCAAAAAGGGTTGTTTGAGTCTTGGTTCACACAGTGCCCCTGGTTAACTACGTTTTTATCAACCCTGGCCGGTCCAATAATAATCCTCATATTATTGCTAACTATAAAACCCTGTTTTCTCAACCGTGTAATTTCTTTTCTCCAGGCTCAAATTGGACGAGTTAAACTTATGGTAATACCCCACTAGGAGACATAGAATGTGAAACCCCCCAATGATAATTTTTATGATTAAAAGTAGCCAGAAAAAGAAGTGAGGAATGAAAGGTTAATAAAATAAGTACTTGTCACTTCCTGTATTTCCCTATGCTTAACAAAAAACTGTTGAAATCTTGAGAAATGCTTGCAAAACTTGTTCCCAAAATGTGCTGTCCCCAACTGCCAAACTACAGAATGTACTCCCTCACCCAGTTGCATGCAAACTGCCCACTCGTCGTGACCCATCAATAAACTTCCCTCCCTGCCTTCTCCAGGGAAAGTATACAAACTCTACTTAAGCTATTCTCAGGGCTATCTGCTCTATTAAAGTGAGCTCTGAGCCCCAGCATGCTGGAAACCCAATAAACCTTTTGCTGTATCATGAGTACTCTGTTGGTCGTCTCCTTCTCCGAAGCTTCCCCGACATTTACTTGGATGATTGAATGTAGAAGAGAACATCCAGTGAAAAAGGTATAGTTGGTAGGATTAGGAAGATAGTCAGTAAGTTTAGGAAGAAGAGTGAGTGTAGAATTTAGAACAAAAGTTCTTTAGCAATACGGTTTCAGTTAGAGAGTGAATGTAAATGTGAGCACAGTTGAAGAGTCAGTCACAATGATGAACTGGGGAAAATATGTAGGAAAGCAGATATCAATAGAGACATTATGAAATCAGGGAAATTACAAAGTGAGTGACAGGACTAGATATTTTGAAAAGGATTGAGTTTGAATATATAATCTTAGGAAAAAACAAATATGTAGACACCAATAGGATTGATATTTGAGAGCATTAGGCAAATTTCAGGTGCATGAATATTTCTGAGAATAATCTTGTGAATAGTTGATTATAAATCCAGATACATGAACATGAATGAACTTAGGGAGTGTATATGAGACACATATATTTCATTTTTTGAAATATCTGGAGAGTGTGTATATATATATATATATATATATATATATATATATATATATATACACACAAACACAAAACACACACAGACAAAAAAGTAGCAATATATATGTCAATCAAAATTCATCATATAATATATATTATCCACAGATCTAAAAATATTCATTTTACTGAACATGGATTTATGTATAATGTTGTTCAACTAGAAAGCTCACCCATATGTTGAATATTCAGTTTCAATGGGGTTTAGTAGGAGTGATCTTTTCTCTCAATTTGTATCTGCCAAGTCAGCCACCTCACAAGAATGTACGTGTGGTACCAGGTAGCCAACCTGATTCTGAACATTGCCCATAAACCTATCCATATAACAAGATGCCTTTACATATAAGGGTCTGCTTGCTGTACCCTGTCAGTCACAAGGCATTTGGAAGCCAATGGCAGATAAACATGGCCCCACCACACATGTTTTATCACACACCTTCACACCACTGCTCTAGGCCCACTAATGAGCAGGCTCCAACTTACTGGCATCACTGTTCTACACAATTTTCATGAAACAAAGTCAGTCAAGGCACTGTCTGGTACACTGATGGTCAGCAACAGGATATCCAAAAGTTCTCCAGTGCCACCTGGTCATGGGAATTTCAAAAATATTATGGTATTTATCAAGCCATTTGTCGAGGATGAAGTTGGAGGCTCTTTGGGTTTCAATTTATTCAGGAACCATTAAATGTTGAGGAAGCTCATTTCAATGAAAGCTCTAGAGAACACTCACAGGCAAGACTTCCCAAAGTGTGGCCAAAAGGTCACATGAAGCCAGGCCCATTGAGGTCTACAATGTGAGGTCCATGTGTGTTTTGACTCTCAACTGTGGCTGCAAAGTCTTTCAGAATAAAATCATGTGATATCCTGGCTGAGATTCCCAGTGCTCTGGGGAAAGCCACCCTGCACCTAGATCTCAGGTTCCAAGGGCGACTCTCATGCATGGCCTAGTAAAAACCAAACACAATTCATGAAAATACTTCTCTGAGGTCAGTTCCAGAATTCATTCTCTAAGAGGAATCACAACAGAGTTCAAGCCCAGGTGGACCCAGTCTTTTCTTCTAAGTGCCACACAAATTACCACAATTCCAAACAAAACGCTCCCACATAACCCTTTTCTTCTTCCATATAGACACTCATCATAACCTCTGGATGGAGGTTTCCATGAGGGGCGCAGGACAGGACAGTGTCCAAAATAACCTCCCTTGCCCCTCATTTGCCTAAAGTCAGTGTGGCCTAGAAATCCTGACTGTGAAACAGGAGTGATCAAATCGGCCTGCCGTTAATACAGCTTGGCTTCTCCAATTTGAGGCCTACTGACTGTAGGGTTTAGATTCTTCATGTAAATTGGGGTCATGAGAAAACCCAAGCACCTATGGGATAGCCTCTGCAGGGCTTTGAAGAACTCTTTTGAAACAAAGGATCCCTATTCTCACTTGATGGATGTCAGGAACCTTAGAGAGGAAGGCGAGAGTCTTCATAAACAATGACTGCTCTTTTGGCCATTTTGGTTTTTAATGCACCCATGGGATCTTTCTTTAGATCCATCAGGTGCTGAGAATCTAAGCTACAGCCTAACACAGGGCCAAGAGGCTGATTCAGACACATCCCTTTCCAAAGCAATTAAGCAAAGAGCCACAGGTGTTGCCCATTCATTTCCATTTGAAAACTGTTTTCTTCAGGCTTCACAAAGGGGTGGCCTGAGGCAAAGAACTTCCTGACATTCAGGGCAACAGAACAATAGGTAAGCAAAAGGCCCAAAGCAGGGTTTCTCCACTGAGATTTAATGGTCACACTAATATCTGATTTTTCAGAGATGCTCGCCATTCCTTTGAGCTATCCAGTACATGGTCATGGCACACAGCTTGGAAGTGGTACATACCTTAGACATAAAACCATGAGCCTATTCTGGAGAGGGGCAGAAGTCCAGAAGAAAACTGAAACTTAGGAAGATTGCAGGTGTTACCCATCGAAAAGGCAATCTGAAATCCATTCATAAATTGGACAGGATGAATGCTGGGAAGCATTCTACTAGACAGGACACATCCATTGATGCATTTTCTTTTCTAATATCTGCAACCACGGACACAGTGTGATAGACAGACATAGAAACACTCGCCTTGTCAAATGACTTACTAGAAACAGTTCATTCCACACCAAAAAAAGCGCCTTGCCTACTTATTCTCTGAACATGAGACAAAACCAGAAACCCACCCCCACACCCACAAAGGCACCTCCTTCCCCCAAGAAGTTCTGTGACTATCCGGACTGTCCTCTGACTGGTGAGCCATACTATATTCCCACGGAATGGCCTGATCTGTCTCAGATCTGGTCTCCTTGGCCAACTCTGTGCAGGTGTCAGGACCCAGAGGTGAGAAACTACCTGCTTTCTCAGGAATGACCCCTCTTTAGAGCTTTCCTGGCATTTGGCCATCCTCACATTAGTAGGTACCAAGAAAGACTGACACTGTCCTTGGTAAATCCAAACAAGTGAGACCACTGGGACTGGGACTGGGACTGGCTCTGGGTGCCTGGCTTCATGAATCCCAAGTTCAGAGATTTCCATCACCAAGGAAGTGAGGTGAGGTCACTTCCTTTAGGAACTGAATGAGGTCACTGCCTTGGCAACCACTTTGTCCTACCAGTGGCTTCCAAGTGTCACATGAGAAGGAGGCTGCCCCTACTTCCTGTGACACTTTCACAATTTAGAATGGTATACAACCATAGGCACCCAGAAACAGCTACCCACATAGGCCTGGTTTGGTCCATCTTCTCTAAATTAAGATGTGAGAGGCTGATTCAGACAGAACCCTTCATCCTGAACAGGTTGTTTGCCATTGAACATGACTTTTGTTCTCTCAGGTTCTTCATAGCTGCCTACATCTTCTTCAGTCAACATTTCTGCATGGAACTTTGAGGTTCTCAGCAGGTGGAAGATCCCCTACTTTCCTGTATTGTAAGACCAACTCTGTCCCTCCTCTCTGTAAATTTAGAATGAGGGAACAGTGTATGGTTAGGGTCAATAACATATTTGACTTGTGTTAGGAATCATTCTGCTGGATTAATAATGGTATTGGGAACCTGCAAAATTTATAAGAATATATATTTGAAATATAAGTATGAAAACATAAATCTAGTTACGATTTGAAGCCAGAAAGGGCATTGGGCCCTTCTTTGGGATATTTAGCTTTGAATTACATTCTGCATTTTAGTCTCAGATAAATCTATACACAATGGAATAAAACCTTGCACCTCAGATGCCTGAATGTCGAAGAGAACATCCAGTCAAAAATGGATAGTCGGTAGGATTTGGAAGATAGTAGGTTTAGGAAGAAGAGTGAGTCTTCGAGTTGGACCAATAGTTTTTTAGCAATAGGGTTTCGTTTAGAGAGTGAATGTATATGTCAGCACATGTGAAGAGTCAGTCACAATGATGAACTGGGGAAAATATGTAGGAAAGCAGGTCTCAATAGAGACATTAGGAAATCAGACAAATTATAAAATGCGTGATAGGATTAGACATTTTCAACAGGGTTGAGGTTGAATATATAATCATAGGAAGAAACAAATATATAGTCCCCAACAATATTGACACTTGGGAGAATTAGGCATCCTGGACAAGGATGTTTTTAGTAATATATACTCACTTTCAATTTAGGGTTTGGTACAATCATAAGTGTGACCTTTGCATTTTTGTCCAGAATATTACTGTGATAAAATGTATATGTAGATCAGGTGACATGAGTATTTCTTCCACCATTATGGGAAGCAATATTTTTAAAACCCATAAATTAGTATTGGGTATACAAATAGGTGTACCCTGTGTCAATGAATATAGAGATGATGCATGAATAGATCGTACTGTGAATAAATAATATAACTGGATCCAACTTTAGAAATTGGAGTTAGAATAAATTGATATCTGAAAATATACAGGAAATCTTATATTGATATTGGTATACATACATTCATTACAACCAATTATAAGTCTAATGGTAATATTAGGGTTACGGTTTATCATGAAGAGGGTGTGTGAGTTTTCCTTCAAAAGTGATTATGGAAATCGAAAATAATGTGTTTGTTAAGAAGTCTCATGAAACGACCAGTCGAAAAACCTGGAGGACTACATGTGTTCGGAAGCAGGAAGTGATTGAAAGTGAAACAAATGTCTTTAATTTTGAAATTTTGGGTGAAAAATTTATCCATGGATGTGCATAAACTGAAGAAATAGTACTGTACCAGTTTTAAATAAAAATGAACGTCAAAATACACATCATGTCCCATAGGAATCTACTTGCATTGATGTTAAACTTGGTAAGTTACGGTAGAAATATTAGGATTTGTATGCACCTTTCACTGAAGTTTGTTTTCAGTACTAGGAAACAAATAAGTATTTCAGGTGGATGAATATTTCTGAGAATAATCTTGTGCAAAGTTGATTACAAATTCACATACATGAATATGAATGTACTTAGGGAGTGAATAATAAGACACATATTTCATATTGTGAAAAATCTGGAGAGTATATATATACAAAACACACACAGACATTATAAAGTGGCAATATATATGCCAATCGAAATTCATGGTGAAATATATATCATTCATAGATCCCGAAATATTAATTTTAATGAACATGGATTTATGAATAATGTTGTTCAACTAGGAAGGTCACCCATAGGTTGAATTTTAAGATCCAACAGCATTTAGCAGGAGTGATCTCTTCTCATAATTTGTATCTGCCAAGTCAGCCACCTCACAAGAATGTATATGTGATACCAGGTAGGATTCTATATGTGCATATAAAAATACATGTGCTGAATAGGCTACAGAGAAAGGGATACAGGAATTCACATATTCATTAACTTTAAAAACACATGGAGAACTATTTCAATTAAAAATTAACTAGATTTATAACACCTAACCTACATAATGCAAACGGCAAGTCCAACTATACACCATGCCTCTTCTGAACTGCTTGTATTTCTATTCTGTTTGAGTTATTTTTCTCCATCATATTAGGAATAGTAGTCAGAGTCTAGTAGGGTATAGTTTCGTGTCAGGGATTCAGTATTTTGAATGGAAAATTGGAAAATGAATCCAATGTGTATGCAAATATGTGCTACACAAAAATCTTCCCACTTTCATCCACAACAATGCCTTGACATTACCTTTGCCACAAGTAAGACACAATTAGAGGAGAAGAGTTAGAAAATACGTGAATACATATCTGGAATGGAATACGCTCAGGATTTCCCAACCTTGGAGGTGATAGAGCAGTTTCCATAAGTAAGGGACATGGTAAACACTCCACAAACATGGAGCTCTGCTGGCCTAAATACTTCTTGAGAAACTGCCTCTGAGGTTGGGCACTTGAAATATATGTTGTTGTCAGGAGCTTTAGCTTCCTTTATAGTGAGCCCATCAAAGCTGGGTCTGCATCTATGTGACCTGGAGGACATGGTTTCTTATTATCCAATGAACCTGAGGCAGCAGTGCTGAATTCTCTCTTTGTAGGTAAACTGTGGCCACTGGGGGCTAAGTGTCACCCCGTGTGGACTGTGAAGCCATTTGGTCCTCTTCCACTTTCTGTTGTGGTTCTTGCTGCTACACTTTGACTTTGGTATTTGCTTCACGAAATACAACAATTTCAACTGGGACACAGTGCTGGAGAGAGTTCTGTCACTGTGGTGGGTCACGGTCTGCAGGAGAATGCACCAACCAGGCTTCTTTCCCACATAGCTTGCACCATTGACCATGTCAACCTGATTCTGAAAATTGCCCTGAAACCTCTCCATATATCAAAATGCCTTTACAAATAAGGGTCTGCTGGCTGCACCATGTCCTTCACAAGGCATTTGGTAGCCAATGGCCAAACCACATGGACCTACCACAGATGTTTTATCACACACCTGCACACCTGCCCACCGCTGCTCTAGGCCCACTACTCAGTAGGCTCCAACTTACTGGCATCTTTTTTCTACATTATTTTTATGAAACCCAGTCAATCAAGGCACCCTCTAGTATACTCATGATCAGCAACAGGACACCCAAAGATTCTCCAGTTCCACCTGGTCATGGGATTTTCAAAAATTTCATGGTATTTATCTAGCCATTTTTCAAGGATGAAGTTGGAGGCACTGTGGGTTTCAAGAACCACTAAATGTTGAGGAAGCTCATTTCAATGAAACTCTGGAGAACTCTCATAGGCAAGGCTTCCCAAAGAGTGGCCAAAAGGTCAAATATAGCCAGGCCCATTGAGGTATACGTTGTGAGTTCCATGTGTGTTTTGACTCTCAACTATGGCTACCAAGTCTTTAAGAATAAAATCATGGGATATCTTGGCTGATATTCCCAGTGCTCTGTGGAAAGCCACCCTGGGCCTTGATCTCAGTTTATAAGAGCGACTCTCATGCGTGGCCTCCTAAAATTTCAACACAATTCATGCAATACTTCTCTGAGGTCAGTTCCAGAACTCAGTCTCTAAGGGGATTCACAACAGACTTCAAGCCCAGGTGGACCCTGTCATCTCTTCCAACCGTCACACAAATGACCACAATTAATACCAAAACAATCCCACATTGCCCTCCTCTTCTTCCATAAAGGCACTCATCATGACATCTGGCTGGAGGTTTCCATGAGGGGCACAGCCCAAGACAGTGTCCAAAATAAGCTCCCTTGGCCCTCATTTGCCTAAAGTCAGGGTGGCTTGGACACCCTTCTTGTGCACCAGGAGTGATCTGTAAGGGTAAAAGAAATTGAAATTAAAGTGTAAAAGTTAAAGTGTAAAAGACCGGGTGTTGTAAAGTTTTTAAGCAGCAAGGCTTGAGTTAAAATGTAAAGGACCAGGTATTGTTAAGTTCCTATGCTACACGCAAAACCTGAAATTCCTGTAGCTTGTAGGACAATTCCCGGACTACCCAGTAAATATTCCCCCTGACCGCCTGGTTTTTTAATAACCTAGGACCCTGTGAGGCCTGGCACATAGGCATTGCAGGGCCTAAACCAATCATTTTGAATGTGTACCCCGCTTTAGAACTGACCTATCACTCCCGCCTTACATGTTCCCACCAATAAATGAACTAATCATGTTTAGGAATTGTTGTTTGATTTTCCCGTGGTGTATGATGATTTCTTAAAGGAGACTGTAATATATGTAAAGTCCCGCCCTGCCCAAAAAGTGTACTTAAGCACTGCTCAACCCCTGCTCGGGGCTCTGGGATGCTCTCCCATCTTGAGTGAGCACGTAGCCCCAGCATGCTGGATTGGATCCTCAATAAACGGCTTTTACTGTTGCATGAGCCGCAGTTTCTTGATGGTCTCTTCCTTCAACATTCGCCGGAACCTTACATTTGGTGCATTGGCCGGGAATCACGCAGCGCAGGACAAGGAGACCTCAACGAAACTTTCTGGGGGTAAGTAAGGCGCCTCTTTCCTTCAAAAATGATTATGGAAATCGAAAATAATGTGTTTGGAAAGAATATCATGAAAAGAACAGTCAAGAAACATGGAGGAATACATATGTTCTGAAGCAAGAAGTAATAGAAAGTGAACCAAATGCCTGCAGATTTGTGAACTTGTGGATGAAAAGTTATATCCTATGATATCCATCAACTGAAGAAATAGTAATGTACCACTGTTGAATAAAAATGAACTTCAAAATACACATCATGTCCCATAGGATTATACTTGCATTAATGTTAAACTGGGTCAGTTACCATGCAAATATTAGGATTTGTAAGCACAATTCACCGAAGTTTGTTTTCAGTACTGGAAAATAAATATGTATTTTATGTGGATGAATTTTTCTGAGAATAATCTTGTGCAAATTTGATTACAAATCCACATACATGAATATGAATGTATTTAGGGAGTGAATAATAAGACACATATATTTAATATTGTGAAAAATCTGGAGAGTATATATATATATATATATATATATATATATATATATATATATATATATATATATATTTATAAAGATAAAAACACAGACATTAAAATGTAGCAATATATATGCCAATCAAAATTCATCATGAAATATATATCATCCTCATATCCAAAAATATTCTTTTTACTGAGCATGGATTTATGTATAATGTTGTTCATCTAGGAAATTCAACAATTTGTTGAATTTTCAGTTTCATCAGTATTTAGGGGGAGTGATCTCTTTTCACAATTTGTATCATCCAAAAACAGTGACCTCACAAGAATGTATGTGTGATACCAGGTAGGATTCTAAATATGCATAATAAAATACATGAGATGAATAGGCTACAGAGAAAAGGAGACAGAAATTTACATATGTGTTAACTTTAAAAACTCATGGAGAAGTACTACAATGAAAAGTTGACTAGATTTATAACACATACACTTGATAAAGCAGAAGGCAAGTCCTAGTATACACCATGCCACCTATGAATGGCCTGTATTTCTATTCTGTTAGGTTTCTTTTTCTCCATCATATTAGGATTAGTAGTCAGAGTCTAGTAGGGTATGGGTTAGTGTCAGGGATTCAGTATTTCAAATGGAAAATAGGGAAATGAATCTAATGTGTATGCGAATATTTGTTAGACAAAAATCTTCCTACTGTCATCCAAAAAAATGCCTTGATAGTTCCTTCACCACAAGTAATACACAATTAGTGGAGAAGAGTTTGAAAATCTGTGAATATATATCTGGAAAAGAAAATGCTCAGGAGTTCACAACCTTGGAGTTGGTAGAGGAATTTCCAAAAGTAAGGTAAAGGGTAAACACTTCACAAACATGGAGCTCTGGTGGCCTAATTAATTTCTGAGAAACTGCCTCTGAGTTTGGGCCCTTGAAATGTTTGTTGTTGTCAGGAGCTTTCGCTTCCTTTGTAGTGAGACCATCAAAGCTGCGTCAGCATCTATGTGACCTGGATGACATGGTTCCTTATTTGCAATAGAACATGAGGCAGCAGTTCTGAATTCTCTCTTTGTAGGTAAACTGAGGCCACTGGGGTCTAAGTGTCTAACCATGTGGTCTGTGAAGCCATTTGGTCATACTTCACTTTTCGTGGTGTTTCTTACTGCTGCACTGGGAGTTTGGTATTGGCTTCACAAAATACAAAAAGAAAAAACTGGGACACAGTGCTATAGAAAGTACTCTCACGTGTAGTGGGTGAGGGTCTGCAGGAGAATGCACCAACCAGGCTTCTATCCCCAAAAGCTTGCACCCATGTCCATATCAACGTGATTCTGAATATTGCCCTGAAACCTCTCCATATAATAAGGTCCGTTAACTTGTATGGTTCTGCTGGCTGCACCATGTCAGTCACAAGGCATTTGGAAGCCAATGGCAGATCCACATGGCCCCACGACAGATGTTTTATCATACACCTGCCCACCACTGCTCTAGGCCAACTAGTCAGCAGGCCTCAACATTCTGGCATCTCTGTTCTCACCGTTTTCATGAAACCCAGTCAATCAATGCAATGTCTGGTACACTCGTGATCAGCAATAGACATCCAAAGGTTCTCCAGTGCCACCTGTTCATAAGAATTTAAAAAATTTCATGGTATTTATCTAGCCAATTTTCAAAGATAAATTTGGAGGCACTGTGGCATTCAATTCATTCGGGAACCATGAAATAGTGAGGAAGCTCATTTCAATTAAAGCTCGGGAGAACTCTCAGAGGCAAGGCTTCCCAAAGAGTGGCCAAAAGGTCACATTAAGCCAGGCCCATTGAGGTCTACAATTGAGGGCCATGTTTTTTTTGACTCTCAACTATGGCTTCCAAGTCTTTCTGAATAAAGTCATGTGATATCCTGGCTGAGATTCCCAGTGCTCTTTGAAAGCTATCCTGGGCCTAGATCTCAGTCTCCAAGGGCAACTCTCATGCGTGGCCTCCTAAAATCCCAACACAATTCATGCCAATACTTCTCTGAGATCTGTTCCAGAACTCAGTCTCTAAGGGGAATCACTCCAGAGTTCAAGCACAGGTGGACCCAGTCATCTCTTCCAACCACCACACAAATGACCACAATTAAACCAAAACACTCCCACATGGCCCTCATCTTCTTCAATTTAGAGACTCATCATAACCTCTGGCTGGAGGTTTCCATGAAGGGCGCAGCTTAAGACAGTGTCCAATATAAGCTCACATGCCTCTCATTTGCCTAAAGTCAGGGTGGCATGGAAACTCTTCCTGTGAAGCAGGAGTGATCAAATAGGCCTGCCAATAATACTGCTCTACTTCTCCAATTTGAGGCCTATTCTCTGTGGGGTATAGATTCTTTATGTGAATTGGGGTCATGAGAAAACTCAAGCAACTATGGGCTACCCTCTGCAGGGCTTTGAAGAATCCATTTGAGTGAGTCGAGGAGTTGGACCAAATGTTCTTTAGATATAGAGTTTTGATTAGAGAGTGAGTGTAAATGTCAGCATATGTGAACAGTCAGTCACAGTGATAAACTGGGGAAAATGTGTACGAAAGCAGATATCAATAGAGACATTAGGAAATAAGGCAAAGTACAAAGTGGGTGATAGGATAAGACATTTTTAACAGGGTTCAGTTTCAATATATAATCTTAGGAAGAAACAAATATGTAGTCACCAATAGGAATGATATTTGAGATCATTAGTTAATCAGGGCATGGATGTTGTTAGTAATACATGCTCACTTTCAATATAGGCTTTGATACAATCATAAGTGTGACCCTTGCATTTTGTTTCAGGAATATTACTGTGATGAAATGTATATGTATATCAGGTGACTACAGTATTTCTTCCACCATTTCTGAAAGCAATATTTTAAAGACTTAAAAATTAGTATTGGGGATACAAACAGGTATACCATCGGTCTACGAATATAGAGATGATGCCTTAATAGACCATACTGTGAATAAATAATATAACTGGTTCAAACGTTAAATAATGGATTGAATTGATATCTGAAAATATATAGGAAATCTTATATTGATATACATACATTCATTCCAACCAGCTATACATCCAATGGTAATATTAGCGTTATGGTTTATCATGAAGAGTGTGTGAGTTTGGCTTCAAAAGTGATTATGGAAATCAATAATACTATGTTTGGAAAGAATCTCATGAAAAGAACAGTCAAGAAACATGGAGGAATACATGTGTTCTGAAGTAGGAAGTGATTGAAAGTGAACCAAATGCCTATAAATTTGTGAAATTGTGGATGAAAGGATATATCCTATAATGTCCATAAACTGCAGAAATAGTAATGTACCAGTGTCTGAATAAAAATGAACTTCAAAATACACATCATGGTCCCATAGGTGTCTACTTACATTGATGTGAAACTGGTTCAGTCACTGTAGAAATATTACGAATTGTATACACCATTCACTTAATTTACTTTTCAGTACTAGGAAAAAATATGTATTTAAGGTGGATGAATATTTCTAAGAATAATTTTGTGAAAAGTTGATTATAAATCTACATACACACACATTAGTTTACTTAGGGAGTGTATAATAAGACACATATATTTCATATTTTGAAAATCTTAAGAGTAGATATCTATATCTATATAGATAGATAGATAAATAGATAGATACACACATACACAGACATTAAAATGTAGCAATATATATGCCATTCGAAATTCATCATGAAATATATATCATCCACGTATCCAAAAATATTCATTTTACTGAACATTTATTTATACATAATATTGTTCATCTAGGAAATTCACCCATAGGTGGAAATTCCAGTTCCATCTGTATTTAGAGGGAGCGATCTCTTCTCACAATTTGTATCTTCCAAAATAAGCGATCTCACAAGAATGTACATGTGATACCAGGTAGAATTCTAAAAATGCATAAAAAAATACATTTGATGAATAGGCTACAGTGAAAGGGAGACAGAAATTTACATATGTGTTAACTTTAAAAACTCATGGAGAAGTATTACAATGAAAAGTTGACTAGATTTATAACACATACCATTGATAAAGCAGAAGGCAAGTCCAAGTATACACCATGCTCCTATGAAAGGCCTGTATTTCTATTCTGTTAGGTTTCTTTTTCTCTATCATATTAGGTTTAGTAGTCAGAGTCTAGTAGGGTATGGGTTAGTGTCAGGGATTCAGTATTTCAAATGGAAAATAGGAAAATGAATCTAATATGTATGCAAATATGTGCTACACAAAAATCTTCCCACTCTCAGCCAGAACAATGCTTTGACATTACCTTCGCCCCAAATAAGACACAATTAGTGGAGAAGAGTTAGAAAATCTGTGAATACATATGTGGAAAGGAAAATGCTCAGAACTTCACAAACTTGTAGGAGGTAGAACAGTTTACAAAAAGGGAGAGGGTAAACACTTCACAAACATGGAGCTCTGCTGGCCTAATGACTTTTTGAGAAACTGCCTCTGAGGTTGGGCAGTTGAAATATGTTTTTGTCAGGAGCTTTTGCTTCCTTTGTAGTGAGACCATCAATGCTGGGTCTCCATCTATGTGACCTGGATGACATGGTTCCTTATTTTCTAGTGGACATGAGGCAGCAGTGCTGAATTCTCTATTTGTAGGGAAACTTTGGCCACTGGGGTCTAAGTATCTAACCGTGTTGTCTGTAAAGCCATTTGTTCATGCTCCACTTTCGTGGTGTTTCTTACTGCTGCACTGTGAGTTTTGTATTGGCTTCACGAAATACAAGGAGCTCCACTGGGACACAGTGCTGGAGGATGTACTCTCATATGTGGTGGGTGAGGGTCTGCAGTAAAATGCACCAATGAGGCTTAAATCCCACATAGCTTTTCAACTCGACAATAGCCCCCTTATTCTGATCATTGGCAGGAATCCTCTCCATATAACAAGATGCCTTTACATAGAAGGGTCTGCTGGATGTACCATGTCAGTGACAAGTCATTTCTAAGCCAATGCCAGATCCACGTGGACCCACAACTGATGTTTTTTCACACACCTACACTCCACTGCTTTATGCCCACTAGTCTGCAGGCTCCAACTTACTGGCATCTATGTTCTACAGCATTTTCATGAAACACAGTCAATTAAGGCACTGTCTGGTACAATCATGATTAGCAACAGGACATCCAAATGTTCTCCAGTGCCATGGTATATATCTAGATATTTTTCAGTAATGAAGTTGGAGGCACTGTGGGATTCAATTTATACAGGAACCAATAAATGGTTAGGAATCTCATTTCAATGAAAGCTCTGGTGAACTCTCACAGGCAAGGCTTCCCAAAGAGTGGGCAAAAGGTCTCATGAAGCCAGGCCCATTGAGGTCTACAATGTGAGTTGCATGTGTGTTTTGACTCTCAACTATGGCTGGAATCTTTCAGAATAAAATCTTGTGATATCCTGGCTTAGATTCCCAGTGCTCTGTGTAAAGTCACCCTGGGCCAAGATCTCAGATTCCAATGGTGAATCTCATGTGTGGCCTCCTGAAATCCCAACACAATTCATGGCAATACTTCTCTGAGGTCAGTTACACAACTCAGTCTCTAAGGGGAATCACAACAGAGTTCAAGCCCAGGTGGACCCAGGCATCTCTTCCAATTGCTACACAAATGATGACAATTAAAACCAAAACACTCTCACACGGCCCTCATCATCTTTTATATAGACACTAATCATAACCTCTAGCTGGAGGTTTCCATGAGGGGCACAGCCCAAGACAGTGTCAAAAATAAACTCCCTTGCCCCTCATTTGCCTAAAGTCAGGGTGGCCTGGACAACGTTAGTGTGAAACAGAAGTGATCAAATAGGCCTGCCATTAATACTACTCCACTTCTCAAATTTGAGGCCTACTGACTGTGGGGTATAGATTTTTAGTGTGAATTGGAGTTATAAGAAAACCCAAGCACCTATTGTCTCCCCTCTGCAGCCCTTTGAAGAACTTATTTGACACAAATGATCCCTATTCTCACTTGATGGAGGTCAGGAATCTTACAGAGGAAGGCGAGAGGCATCATCCACAATCACTGATCTTTTTTCCATTTAGGTTTTGGATGCCCACATGGGATCTTTCTTTAGATTCATCAGGTGCTGAAAATCTAAACCACAGGCTCACACAGGGCCAAGAGGCTGATTCAGACACATCCATTTCCAAAGCTATGAAGCAAAGAGCCACAGGTGATGCCCATTCATTTCCATTTTAAAACTGTTTTCTTCAGGCTTCACAAAGGGGTGGCCTGAGGCAAAGACCTTTCTGACATTCAGAGCAACAGAACAATAGGTAATCAAAAGGCCCCAAGCAGGGTTTCTCCACGGAGACTTTCCTGGTTACTCTGATATATGAGTTTTCTGAGATGCTCGCCATTCCCTTCAGCTATCCAGTACATGGCCATGTCACAGAGCTTGGAGGTGGTACATATCTTGTACAAAAATACATGATACTAATCTTGAGAGTGGCCAGAATTCATGAAAAAATGGAAAATTAGGTAGATAGCCGGTGTTGCCCATGGATAAGGCAAGCCTCAGTCCATTCATTAATTGGAAAGGATGCATGCTGGGAAGCTTTCTACTAGACAGGACACAACCAATGAGCTATTTTTTTTCTAATATCTACAAAGAAAAATACAGTGGGATACACAGACATAGAAACAGTCTCCTTGTCAAATGACTTACTGGAAACAGTCCACTCCAAACCAAACAAACCTCCTTTTTTACCTATTCTCAGAACATGAGAAAAAAACCACAAACACAAACCAACACCCACAAATGCAACTTTTTCCCACAAGTAGGTCTGTCACTATCTGGAGTGTCCTCTGACTGGTAGGCCATATGATGTTCCCCAGAAATGGCCTTTCTGTCTCACATCTGGTCTCCTTGGTCAACTCTGTGAAGTTGTCAGGAGGCAGTGGTGAGCCAATTCCTGTCCTCTCAGGAAAGACCCCTCTTCAGAGCTTTCTTGGTATTTGGCAACCCTTACATCAGTAGGTACCAAGAAAGACTGACTCTGTCCTTAGTGAATCCAAACAAGTGAGCCCACTGCAACTGGGACTGGGACTGGCTCTGGGTGCCTGGCTTCCTGGATCACAAAATTCAGAGAGTTCCATCACCAAGGAAATGAGGTGAGGTCACTACCTTCAGGAAATAAATGAGGTCCCTGTCTTGGCCACCACTTTGTCCTAACAGTTGCGTCCTAGTGTCTCCTGACATGGAGGCTGCCCTACTTCCTGTGATACATTCACATGTTAGAATGGTATAGAAACCATAGTCACCTGGGAACAGCTCTCCACACAGGCCTGCTTTGGTCCATCTTCCCTGCATTAAAAATAGAGAGGATGACTCAGACACATCCTTTCATCCTGACCATGTTGTTTGCCATGGAATATGACTTTTGTTCTCTCAGGTCTTTCATAGCTGCCAACATCTTCTCCAGGGATTATTTCTGCATGGATTTTGAGGTACTCAGCAGGTGGAAGATCTCCTAACTTCCTGTATTGTAATATCAACTTTATCCCTCCTCTTCTGTAAAGTGAGATTGAGGGAACATTGTATGGTTAGGGTCAATAGCATGTTCCATTTGGCTTAGGAATCATTCTGCTGGATGAATAATGGTATTGGGAACCAGCGATATTTAAAAGAATATAGAGGTAAAATATAAGTATGAAAACAGAAATCTAGGTAATATTTTAAGCCCAGAAGGATTTGGGCCCTTGATTGGGATCCTTAGCTTGAGTAATGTTTTGCACCGAGGTCTCAGTTAAATCGATATACAATGGCATAAGACCCTGTACCTCAGATGATTGAATGTAGAAGAGAACATCCAGTGAAAAAGGGATAGTGTGTAGGATTAGAAAGATAGTCCGTAGGTTTAGAAGGAAGAGTGAGTCTAGGATTTGGACCAAAAGTTCTTTAGCAATAGGTTTCGGTTAGAGAGTGAATATTAATGGCACCATATGTGAAAAGTCGGGCACAATGATGAACTGGGAAAAAATATGTAGGAAAGCAGACATCAATAGAGACATTAGGAAATCAGGCAAAGTATAACGTGAGTGATAGGATTAGACATTTTCAACAGGGTTGAGGTTGAATACATAATCTTAAAAAGAAACAAAAATGTAGTCACCAATTGGATTGACATTTGAGAGCATTAGGCAAACTGGGCATGGATGTTTTTAGTAATCCATGTTCACATTCCATTGAGGCTTTATTGCAATCATAACGGTGACCTTTGCATTTTGTGTCCAGAATATTACTGTGATAATATGTATATGTAGATCAGGTGACATGAGTATTTCTTCCACCTTTTCTGGGAGCAATATTTTGAAAACATATGAATTAGTACTGGGGATACTTATAGGTTTACCCTGTGTTGATGAATATAGAGATGATGCATTAATAGACCATACTGTGAAAAAATTATATGACTGGTTCCAAATTTAAATAATGGATTGTTTTAATATCTGAAAATATAGAGGAAATCATATATTGATATACGTACATTAATTCCAACCAGTTATATATCTAATGGCATTATTAGGGTTACCGTTTATCATGAATAGTGTGTGAGTTTTGCTTCAAAAATGATTATTCAATCGAAAATAACGTGTTTAGAAAGAAGTCCAGTGAAAAGACCCGTCAAGAAACATGAAGGAATATATGTGTTCCGAAGGAGGAAGTGATTGAAAGTGAACCAAATATTTATAAATTTGTGAACTTGTGAATGAAAGGATATATTTTATGATGTCCATAAACTGAATAAATAATAACGTACCAAGTTTGAATAAAAATGAACTTTAACAAACACATCATATCAAATAGGAATGTATTTGCATTGATGTTAAACTTGGTCAGTTACTCTAGAAATATTAGGATTTGTAAGAACCCTTCCCTGAAGTTAGTTTTCAGTACTAGGAAACAAATATGTATGTCAGTGGATGTATATTTCTGAGAATAAACTTGTTAAAAGTTAATTATAAATCCACATATATGAATATGAATGAATTCAGGCGGTGTATAAGAAGACATATATTTCATATTTTGGAAAATCTGGAGACTATATATATATATATATATATATATATATATATATATATAGACACACAAACACACACACATTATAATGTCACAATATATATGTCAATCGAAATTCATCATGAAAAATAACTCATCCGCATATCCCAAAATATTCATTTTACTGAACATGGATGTATGTAGAATGTTGTTCATCTAGGAAGCTCACCCATGGGTTGAATTTTCTGTACCAACAGCATTTAGGAGGAGTGATCTCTTCTCACAAATAGTATCTGCCAAGTCAGCCACCTCACAAGAATGTACGTGTGAAACCAGGTAGGATTCTATTTGTGCATATAAAAATACATGTGCTTAATAGGCTACAGAGAAAGGGAGACAGGAATTCATATATTTCTTAACTTTAAAAACACATGGAATAGTGTGTAGTGTCCCTCTTTATCCCTTTTGATTAACTTTGGCTTAAAAAAAAGAAATTTATTGAGAATTTTTGTATATATGTTTGTCAGGAATATTGCTCTGAAGTTTTCTTTCCTTGATGTGTCTTTGTCTGATTTTGGTATGTGAGTGATACTATCCTCATGAAATGAGTTTGGAGGAGTTCCATGCTTTTCTATTTTATGGAATAATTTGAGGAGTATTGTGATGAATGCTTCTTTGAAGGTCTTGTAGAACTTGACTGAGAATCTGTCTGTTCCTGGGCGTTGCTTGATTGGTAGGCTGTTGACAGCAACTTCTATTTCATTGCTTGAAATTGATTTGTTTAAATTGTTCATGTCCTACTAATTCAGTTTGGGTATATCTCTAAAATTTTATTGATGTCATCATGGTATTTTAATTTATTAGACTATAAATTTTCAAATTAGTTTTTAATTATTCTCTGTATTTTAGTTGTGTACTCTGTAAAAGTTCTTTTACGATCCTTAATTTTAGTAATTTGAGGTTTTTTTTCTTCATTAGCTTGGTTAAGGATGTGTCAATTTTATTTAGTTTTCGAAGATTAAATTTTGTTTTGTGTCAAAAAAAAATAACATATGGAAAAGTATTTCAGCAAATTGAATAGATTTATAACTCCTACATTATATCATGCAAAAGGCAAGTCCAACTATACACCATGTCCCTTCTGAAATGCTTGTATTTCTATTCTGTTTGGGATATTTTTCTCCATTATATTAGTATTAGTAGTCAGAGTCTAGTAGGGTATATGAATGTTTCTGAGAATAATCTTGAGAAAAGATGATTATAAATACACATTCATGAATATGAAAAATTTAGGAAGTGCAAAATAAGACAAAAATATTCCATATTTTCAAAAATTTGGAGAGTATATCTATATCTATCTATATCTATATCTATATCTATAAACACACACACACACACACACACACAACACTCACAGACATTAAAAAGTACCAATATAAATGCCAATAGAAATTCATCAGTAAATATATATCATCCACAGATGCAAAAATATTTATTTTACTGAACATGAGTTTATGTATAATGTTGTTCTACTAGGACGCTCTCCTATAGGTTGTATTTTCATTTAAAACAGTTTTAGGAGGAGTGAACTCTTCTCACAATTTGTATCTGCCAAGACAGCCACCTCACAAAAATGTACGTGTGATACCTGGTAGGATTCTATATATGCATATAAATATACATGTGTGAATAGGCTACAGAAAAGGGAAACAAGAATTCACATATTTGTTAAATTTAAAAACACATGGAGAATATTTCCATTAAAATTTGAATAGATTTATAACACCTACCTTATATAATGCAAATGTCAAGTCCAACTATACAACATGTCTCCTCTGAAGTGCTTGTATTTCTATTGTGTTGGGTTAATTTTTCCCATTATAATAGGATGAATAGTCTGAGTCTACTAGGTATGGGTTAGTTTCAGGGATTCAGTATTTGAATGGAAAATTGGAAAATGAATCCAATGTGTATGTAAATATATGCTGCACAAATATCCTCCCGCTCTCATCCAGAACAATGCCTTGATATTACCTTCACCCCAAGTAAGACGCAATTAGAGGAGAAGAGTTACAAAATCAGTAAATACATATCTGGAATGGAAAATGCTCAGGAGTTCACAACCTTTGAGGTGGTAGAGGAGTTTCCAAAATTAAGGGACAGGGTAAACACTCCACAAACATGGAGCTCTGCTGGCCTAAAAACTTTTTGAGAAACTGCGTCTGAGCTTCCGCAATTGAAATATATGTTGTTTTCAGATGATTTGGCTTCCTTTGTAGTGAGACCATCAAAGCTGGGTCTGCATCTATGTGACCTGAAGGACATGGTTTCTTATTTTCCAATGAACAAGATGAAGCAGTGCTGAATCCTCTCTTTGTAGGTAATCTGAGGCCACTGGGGACTAAGTGTCTCCCCGTGTGGACTGTGAAGCCATTAGGTCCTCCACCACTTTTTGTGGTGTTTTTCCTGCTGCATTGTGAGTTTGGTATTTGTTTCACGAAATACTAGGAGCTAAACTGAGACACAGTGCTGGAGGGAGTTGTGTCACGAGTGGTGGGTCAGGGTCTGCAAGAGAATTCACAAACTAGGCTTCTATCTCTCACAGCTTGCCCCATTACCCCCTTGTCCATATCAACATGATTCTTCATTTTCCTCTGAAAACTCTCCATATAACAAGATGCCTTTACATATAAGGGTCTGCTGGCTGCACCATGTCAGTTACAAGCCATTTGGAATCCAATGGTAGATCCACATGGCCCTACCACGGATGTTGTATCAAACACCTCCCCACCACTGCTCTAGACCCACTACTCAACAGGCTCCAACTTACTGGCATCTCTGTTCTACATCATTTTCATGAAACTCAGAAAATCAAGGCACTGTCTGGTATACTCATGAACAGTAACAGGACATCCAATATTTCTCCAGTGCCACCTGGTCATAGGAATTTTAAAAATTTCATGGTATTTATCTATCCATTTCTCGAGCATGAAGTTGGAGGCACTGTGGATTTCAATTCATGCAGCAAACATTAAATGGTGAGGAAGCTCATTTCAATGAATTCTCTGGAGAACTCTCACAGGCAAGGCTTCCCAAAGAGTGGACAAAAGGTCACATTAGGCCAGGCCCATTGAGGTCTACAATGTGAGGTCCATGTGTGTTTTGACTCTCAACTATGGCTGCCATTTCTTTAACAATAAAATCATGTGATATCCTTGCTGAGATTCCCAGGCCTCTGTGGAAATCCACCCGGGGCCTAGGTCTCAGTTTCCAAGAGCGACTTTCATGCTTTTCCTATTAAAATCCCAACAAAATTCATAACAATGTTTCTCTGAATTCAGTTCCAAAACCCAGTCTCTAAGGGGTATCACACCAGAGTTCAAGCCTACGTGTACCCAGTCATTTTTTCCAATGCCACACAAATGACCAAAATTAAAACCAAAACACTCCCACATGGCCCTCATCTTATTCCATATAGGGAATCATCTTAACCTCTGGCTGGAGGTTTCCATGAGGGGCACAGCCCAAGACAGTGTCCAAAATCAGCTCGTTTGCCCCTCATTTGCCTAACGTCAGGGTAGCCTGGACACAGTTTCTGTGAACCAGGAGTGAACAAATAAGCCTGCCGTTAATACTTCTGTGTTCCTCCAATTTGACGCCTACTGATTTTAGATATCGATTCTTTAGGTGATTTAGAGTCATGCAAAAACACAAGCACCTCTGCAGGGCTTTGAAAAACTCATTTGACCCAAAGAATCCCTATTCTCATTTGATGGAGTGCAGGAACCTAACAGAGGAAGGCAAGAGACTTCATCCACAATGAATGATATTTTTTGCCATTTTGGTTTTGGAAGCTCACATGGGATCATTCTTAAGATCCATCAGGTGCTGAGAATCTAAGTCACAGCCACACACAGGTCCAAGAGGCTGATAAAGACACATCCTTTTCGAAAGCAATTAAGCAAGAGCCACAGGTGAGGCCCATTCATTTCCATTTGAAAACTGTTTTCTTCAGGCTTCACAAAGGGGTGGCCTGAGCAAAGACCTTCCTGACATTCAGTGCAACACAACAATAAGTAAGCAAAAGGCCCAAAGCAGGGTTTCTGCACTGAGACTATCCTGGTCACACTGATATCTGAGTTTTCTGAGATGCTCGCCATTCTCTTCAGCTATCCAGTACATGGTCATGTCACAGAGCTTGGAGGTGGTACATATTTAGGACACAAATCCATGAGCCTATTCTGGAGAGTGGCCAGAATTCAGGAAGAAAACAACAACTTAGAAAGATAGCAGGTGTTGCACATCGATAAGACAAGGTGCAGTCCATTCATATATTGGGCAGGATGAATTATGGGAAGATTTATACTAGACAGGACACATCCATTAATGCATTCTCTTTTCTAATGTGTACAACAACGGACACAGTGGGATACACAGAAACAGAAACACTCGCCGTGTCAAATGACTTACTAGAAACTGTCCAGTCCAATCCAAACAAACCGCCTTTCCTATCTATTCTCAGAACATGAGACAAAACAACAAACCCACACCCACTCCCACAAAGGCACCTCCTTCCCCCAAGTAGGTCTGTGACTATCCGGAGTGTCCTCTGACCAGTGGGTCATACAATGTTCCCCCGAAATGGCCTGTCTTCTCTCAGATTGTGTTTCCTTGACCAACTCTGTGAAGATGTCAGGAAAAAGTGGTTATCCACTACCTGTTTTCTCAGAAATGGTCCACCTTCAGAGCTCTCCTGACATTTGGCCTTTCTCACATCATTAGGTACCAAGAAAATTGACTCTGTCCTTGGGAAATCCAAACAAGTGAGCCCACTGGGACTGGGACTGGGACTGCATCTGGGTGCCTGGCTTCTTGGATACCAAGTTCAGAGAGTTCCATCACCAAGGAAATGAGGTATGTCACATTCTTTGGAACTGAATGAGGTCACTGCCTTGGCAACCACTTTGTCCTAACAGTTGCTTCCAAGGGTAACATAAGATGGAGGTTGCCCCTACTTCCTGTGACACTTTCATAAGGTAGAATGTATATCAACCATTGGCACCCGGGAACAACTCTCCACTAAGGCCTGGTTTGGTCCCTCTTCTCTACAATAAGAAGAGAGATGCAGATTCAGAAACATCCCTTCATTCTGACCAGGTTGTTTGCCATGGAAGATGACTTTTGCTCTCTCAGTTGCTTCATACCTGTGTACAACTTCTCCAGGTATCATTTTTGCATGGACATTTGAGGTTCTCATTAGGTGGAAGGTCCCCAACTTTCCTGTATTGTAAGAACCACTCCGTCCCTGCTCTTCTGTAAAATGATTGAGGGAACAGTGTATACTTGGGGTTAAAAACAGGTTTGATTTGGGTTACGAACGATTCTGTGCGATGAATAATGGTATTGGTAACCTGCAATATTTACAAGAATATAGAGGTGATATGTAAGTATGAAAAGAGAAATCTAGATATGATTTGAAGCCCAGAAGGGTTTTGCCCTTGATTGGGATACTTAGCTTTGAATTATGTTCTGCAAAGATGTCTCAGATAATTCGATATACAATGGCATAGGACTTTGTACATTGGATGATTTAATTTAGAAGAGAACATCCAGTCAAAAAGGGATATTCAGTATGATTAGGAAGATAGTCGGTAGGTTTAGGAAGAAGAGTGAGTATAGGATTTGGACCAAAAGTTCTTTAGCAATACACTTTTGGTTATAGAGTGAATGTAAATGTCAGCTCATATGAAGAGTCAGTCACTATGTTGAACTGGGGAAAATATGTAGAAAAGCAGATATCAATAGAAACATTACGAAATCAGGCAAATTATAAAGTGAGTGATAGAATTGGACATTTTCAACAGGGTTGGGTTTGAATATATAAATTAGGAAAAAACAAAAATGTAGTCACCAATAGGATTGACAATTGACAGCATTAGGCAACCTGGACACGGATGTTTTTAGAAATCCATGTTCACCTTCCATTTAGGATTTGGTACAATCATAAGTGTGACCTTTCCATTTTTGTCCAGAATATTACTGTGATAATGAGGTGACATGAGTATTTCTTTAACCATTTCTGGGAGCAATATATTGAAGATGTAAAATAAGAATCGGGGTACAAAGAGGTGTACCCTGTTTCTATGAACATAGAGAAAAAGCATGAATAGACCATACTGTGAATAAATAATATAACTTTTTTGAACTTGAAATAATGAATTGAACTGATATCTGAAAAATTAAAGGAAATCGTATATTGATATACAAACATTCATTCCAACCAGTGATATATCTAATGGAAATATTAGTGTTTTGGTTTATCATGAAGAGTGTGTGAGGTTTGCTTAAAAATGATTATGGAAATTCAAAATAATGTGTATGGAAAAAGTCTCATGAAAAGACCAGTAAAGAAACCCTGAGAATACATGTGTTCAGAAGCAAGAAGTGATTAAAGTTGAAACAAATGCCTATTAATTTGTGAACTTGTGGATGAAATGTATATCCTATGATGTGCAAAAACTGAAGAAACAATAATGTACCAGTGTCGAATACAAATGAATGACAAATTACATATCATGTCCCATAGGAGTCTACTTGCATTGATGTTAGACTGGGTCAGTTACTGTAGAATAATTAGGATTTGTATGCACCATTCACTGAAGTTAGTTTTCAGTACTAGGAAACAAATATGTATTTCAGGTGGATGAATATTTCTGATTATAATCTTGTGAAAAGTGGATTATAAATCCACATACATGAACATGAATGAATTTAGAGAGTGTATATTAGACATATATATTTCATATTTTGAAAAATTTGGAGAGTATATCTATACTATATCTACACACACACACACACACACACACACACAACACTCACAGACATTAAAAAATACCAATATAAATGCCAATCGAAATTGATCAGTAAATATATATGATCCACAGATGCAAAAATATTTATTTTGCTGAACATGAGTTTATGTATAAAGTTGTTTTACTAGGACGCTCTCCTATAGGTTGAATTTTCATTTCCAACAGCATTTAGGAGGAGTGAACTCTTCTCACAATTTGTATCTGCCAAGACAGCCACCTCACAAAAATGTACGTGTGATACCTGCTAGGATTCTATATATGCATATATATATACATGTGTGAATAGGCTAAAGAAAAGGGAAACAAGAATTCACATATTTGTTAAGTTTAAAAACACATGGAGAATATGTCCATTAAAATTTGAATTCATTTATAACTCCTACCTTATATAATGCAAATGTCAAGTCCAACTATAAAACATGTCTCCTCTGAAGTGCTTGTATTTCTATTGTGTTGGGTTAATTTTCCCCATTATATTAGGATGAATAGTCTGAGTCTACTAGGTATGGCTTAGTGTCAGGAATTCAGCATTTCGAATGGAAAATTGGAAAATGAATCCAATGTGTATGTAAATATATGCTGCACAAATATCCTCCCGCTCTCATCCAGAACAATGCCTTGACATTACCTTCACCCCAAGTAAGACACAATTAGAGGAGAAGAGTTACAAAATCAGTGAATACATATCTGGAATGGAAAATGATCAGGAATTCACAACCTTGGAGGTAGTAGAGGAGTTTGCAAAACTAAGGGACAGGGTAAACACTCCACAAACATGGAGCTCTGCTGGCCTAAAAACTTTTTGAGAAACTGCCTCTGAGCTTCTGTACTTGAAATATATGTTGTTTTCAGGAGATTTGTCTTCCTTTGTAGTGAGACCATCAAAGCTGGGTCTGTATCTATGTGACCTGGAGGACATGGTTTCTTATTTTCCAATGAACAAGATGAAGCAGTGCTGAATCCTCTCTTTGTAGGTAAACTGAGACCACTGGGTACTAAGTGTCTCCCCGTGTGCACACTGAAGCCATTTGGTCCTCCTCCACTTTTTGTGGTGTTTTTGCTGCTGCACTGTGAGTTTGGTATTTGTTTCCCGAAATACTAGGAACTAAACTGGGACACAGTGCTGGAGGGAGTTCTGTCACGTGTGGTGGGTCAGGGTCTGCAAGAGAATGCACCAACTAGGCTTCTACCTCTCACAGCTTGCCCAATTGACTGCATGTCCATATCAACCTGATTCTTAATTTTCCTCTGAAAACTCTCCATATAACAAAATGCCTTTACATATAAGGGTCTGCTGGCTGCACCATATCAGTTACAAGCCATTTGGAATCCAATGGTAGATCCACATGGCAGTACCATGGATGTTTTATCAAACACCTCTCCACCACTGCTCTAGACCCACTACTCAGCAGACTCCAACTTACTGGCATCTCTGTTCTACACCATTTTTATGAAACTCAGTAAATCAAGGCACTGTCTGGTATACTCATGATCGGCAACAGGACATCCAATGTTTCTCCAGTGCCACCTGGTCATTGGAATTTCAAAAATTTCATGGTATTTATTTAGCCATTTTTCAAGCATGAAGTTGGAGGCACTGTGGGTTTCAATTCATTCAGCAAACATTAAATGGTGAGGAAGCTCATTTCAATGAAATCTCTGGAGATCCCTCACAGGCAAGGCTTCCCAAAGAGTGAACAAAAGGTCACATTAGGCCAGGCCCATTGAGGTCTACAATGTGAGGTCCATGTGTGTTTTGACTCTAAACTATGGCTGCCATTTCTTTAAGAATAAAATCATGTGATATCCTTGCTGAGATTCCCAGGCCTCTGTGGAAATCCACCCGGGGCCTAGGTCTCAGTTTCCAAGAGCGACTTTCATGCGTGGCCTCTTAAAATCCCAACAAAATTCATGCCAATGCTTCTCTGAGTTCAGTTTCAAATCCCAGTCTCTAAGGGGAATCACACCAGAGTTCAAGCCTACCTGGACCCAGTCATTTTTTCCAATGCCACACAAATGATCAAAATTAAAATCAAAACACTCCCACATGGCCCTCATCTTTTTCCATATAGTCAATCATCTTAACCTCTGGGTGGAGGTTTCCATGAGGGGCGCAGCCAAAGACAGTGTCCAAAATCAGCTCGTTTACCCCTCATTTTCCTAAAGTCAGGGTAGCCTGGACACCGTTTCTGTGAACCAGGATTGAACAAATAAGCCTGCCGTTAATACTTCTGTGTTTCTCCAATTTGATGCCTACTGATTTTAGGTATCGATTCTTTAGGTGATTTCGAGTCATGCGAAAACACAAGCACCTCTGCAGGGCTTTGAAGAACTCATTTGACCCAAAGAATCCCTATTCTCATTTGATGGAGTGCAGGAACCTAACAGAGGAAGGAAAGAGACTTCATCCACAATGAATGATATTTTTGCCATTTTGGTTTTGGAAGCTCACATGGGATCATTCTTAAGATCCATCAGGTTCTGTGAATCTAAGTCACAGCCACACACAGGTCCAAGAGGCTGATAAAGACACATCCCTTTCCAAAGCAATTAAGCAAAGAGCCACAGGTGAAGCCCATTCATTTCCATTTGAAAACTGTTTTCTTCAGGCTTCACAAAGGAGTGGCCTGAGGCAAAGACCTTCCTGACATTGAGTGCAACACAACAATAAGTAAGCAAAAGGCCCAAAGCAGGGTTTCTGCACTGAGACTTTCCTGGTCACGCTGATATCTGAGTTGTCTGAGATTCTCGCCATTCTCTTCAGCTATCCAGTACATGGCCATGTCACAGAGCTTGGAGGTGGTACATATTTTGGACACAAATCCATGAGCCTATTCTGGAAAGTGTCCAGAATTCAGAAAGAAAACAACAACTTAGAAAGATAGCAGGTGTTGCACATCGATAAGACAAGCTGCAGTCCTTTCATATATTGGGCAGGATGAATTATGGGAAGATTTATACTAGACAGGACACACCCATTAATGCATTCTCTTTTCTAATGTCTACAACAACGAACACAGGGGGATACACAGAAACAGAAAAACTCGCCATGTCAAATGACTTACTAGAAACTGTCCATTCCAAACCAAACAAACCGCCTTTCCTATCTATTCTCAGAACATGAGACAAAACAACAAACCCACACCCACTCCCCCAAAGGCACCTCCTTCCCCCAAGTAGGTCTGTGACTATCCGGAGTGTCCTCTGACTGGTGGGCCATACTATGTTCCCCCAAAATGGACTGTCTTCTCTCAGATCTTGTTTCATTGACCAACTCTGTGAAGATGTCAGGAAAAAGTGGTTAGACACTACCTGTTTTCTCAGGAAAAATCCATCTTCAGAGCTCTCCTGGCATTTGGCCATCGTCACATCATTAGGTACCAAGAAAACTGACTGTCCTTGGTAAATCCAAACAAGTGAGCCCACTGGGACTGGGACTTGGACTGCCTCTGGGTGCCTGGCTTCTTGGATACCAAGTTCAGAGAGTTCCATCACCAAGGAAATGAGGTATGTCACATTCTTTGGAACTGAATGAGGTCCCTGCCTTGGCAACCACTTTGTCCTAACAGTTGCTTCCAAGGGTAACATAAGATGGAGGTTGCCCCTACTTCCTGTGACACTTTCATAAGGTAGAATGTATATCAACAATTGGCACCCGGGAACAGCTCTCCACTCATGCCTGGTTTGGTCCATCATCTCTAAAATAAGAAGAGAGAGGCAGATTCAGACACATCCCTTCATCCTGACCAGGTTCTTTTCCATGGAAGAGGACTTTTGCTCTCTCTGGTGCTTCATACCTGCCTACAACTTCTCCAGGTATCATTTGTGCATGGACATTTGAGGTTCTCATCAGGTGGAAGGCCCCCAACTTTCCTGTATTGTAAGAACCACTCTGTCCCTGCTCTTCTGTAAATTGATTGAGGGAACAGTGTATACTTGGGGTTAAAAACAGGTTTCATTTGGGTTAGGAATGATTCTGTGCGATGAATAATGGTATTGGAAACATGCAATATTTACAAGAATATAGAGTTGAAATATAAGTATGAAAACAGAAATCAAGGTATGATTTGAAGCCCAGAATAGTGTTGCCCTTGATTGGGATACTTAGCTTTGAATTATGTTCTGCAAAGTTGTCTCAGATAATTCGATACACAATGGCATAGGACCTTGTAAATTGGATGATTGAATTTAGAAGAGAACATCCAGTCAAAAAGGGATATTCAGTAGGATTAGGAAGATAGTCGGTAGGTTTAGGAAGAAGAGTGAGTATAGGATTTGGACCAAAAGTTCTTTAGCAATAGACTTTCGGTTATAGAGTGAATGTAAATGTCAACACATATGAAGAGTCAGTCAGTATGTTGAACTGGGGAAAATATGTAGAAAAGCCGATATCAATAGAAACATTACGAAATGAGGCAAAGTATAAAGTGAGTGATAGAATTAGACATTTTCAACAGGGTTGAGTTTGAATATATAAATTAGGAAAAAACAAATATGTAGTCACCAATAGAATTGACAATTGACAGCATTAGGCAACCTGGACATAGATGTTTTTAGAAATCCATGTTCACTTTCTATTTAGGCTTTGGTACAATCATAAGTGTGACCTTTCCATTTTTTGTCCAGAATATTACTGTGATAATGAGGTGACATGAGTATTTCTTTCACCATTTCTGGGAGCAACATATTGAAGATGTAAAATTAGAATTGGTTGTACAAAGAGGTGTACCCTGTTTGTATGAACATAGAGAAAAAGCATGAATTGACCATACTGTGAATAAATAATATAACTTTTTTGAACTTTAAATAATGCATTGAACTGATATCTGAAAAATTAAAGGAAATCGTATATTGATATACAATCATTAATTCCAACCAGTTATTTATCTAATGGAAATATTAGTGATTTCTTTTATCATGAAGAGTTTGTGAGTTTTGCTTCAAAATGATTATGGAAATTCAAAATAATGTGTTTGGTAAGAAGTCTCATGAAAAGACCAGTCAAGAAACCCTGACAATACATGTGTTCTGAAGCAAGAAGTGATTAAAGTTGAAACAAATGCCTATTAATTTGTGAACTTGTGGGTGAATTGTATATCCTATGATGTGCAAAAACTGAAGAAACAATAATGTACCAGTGTCGAATACAAATGAATGACAAATTACATATCATGTCCCATAGGAGTCTACTTGCATTGATGTTAGACTGGGTCAGTTACTGTAGAATAATTAGGATATGTATGCACCATTCACTGAAGTTAGTTTTCAGTACTAGGAAACAAATATGTATTTCAGGTGCATGAATATTACTGATTATAATCTTGTGAAAAGTTGATTATAAATCCACATACATGAACATGAATGAATTTAGAGAGTGTATATTAGACACATACATTTCATATTTTGAAAAATTTGGAGAGTATATCTATATCTATATCTATATCTACACACACACACACACACACACAGACACACACACACACACAACACTCACAGGCATTAAAAAGTACCAATATAAATGCCAATCGAAATTCATCAGTAAATATATGTCATCCAGAAATGCAAAAATATTTATTTTACTGAATATGACTTTATGTATAACGTTGTTCGACTAGGACGGTCTCCTATAGGTTGAATTTTTATTTCCAACAGCATTTAGGAGGAGTGAACTCTTCTCACAATTTGTATCTGCTAAGACAGCCACCTCACAAAATGTACGTGTGATACCTGCTAGGATTCTATGTATGCATATATATATACATGTGTGAATAGGCTAAAGAAAAGGGAAACAAGAATTCACATATTTGTTAAGTTTAAAAACACATGGAGAATATGTCCATTAAAATTTGAATACATTTATAACTCCTACCTTATATAATGCAAATGTCAAGTCCAACTATACAACATGTCTCCTCTGAAGTGCTTGTATTTCTATTGTGTTGGGTTAATTTTCCCCATTATATTAGGATGAATAGTCTGAGTCTACTAGGTATGGCTTAGTGTCAGGAATTCAGCATTTCGAATGGAAAATTGAAAAATGAATCCAATGTGTATGTAAATATATGCTGCACAAATATCCTCCCGCTCTCATCCAGAACAATGCCTTGACATTACCTTCACCCCAAGTAAGACACAATTAGAGGAAAAGAGTTACAAAATCAGTGAATACATATCTGGAATGTAAAATGCTCAGGAGTTCACAACCTTGGAGGTGGTAGAGGAGTTTGCAAAACTAAGGGACAGGGTAAACACTCCACAAATATGGAGCTCTGCTGGCCTAAAAACTTTTTGAGAAACTGCCTCTGAGCTTCTGTACTTGAAATATATGTTGTTTTCAGGAGATTTGTCTTCCTTTGTAGGGAGACCATCAAAGCTGGGTCTGCATCTATGTGACCTGGAGGACATGGTTTCTTATTTTCCAATGAACAAGATGAAGCAGTGCTGAATCCACTCTTTGTAGGTAAACTGAGGCCAGTGGGGACTAAGTTTCTCCCCATGTGGACTGTAAAGCCATTTGGTCCTCCTCCACTTTTTGTGGTTTTTTTGCTGCTGCACTGTGAGTTTGGTATTTGTTTCATGAAATACTAGGAGCTAATCTGGGACAGAGTGCTGGAGGGAGTTCTGTCACGTGTGGTGGGTCAGGGTCTGCTAGAGAATGCACCAAATAAGCTTCGATCTCTCACAGCTTGCCCCATTTCCCCCTTGTCCATATCAACCTGATTCGTAATTTTCCTCTGAAAACTCTGCATATAACAAGATGCTTTTACATATAAGGGTCTGCTGGCTGTACCACGTCAGTTACAAGCCATTTGGAATCCAATGGTAGATCCACATGGCCCTACCACGGATGTTTTATCAAACACCTCCCCACCACTGCTCTAGACCCACTACTCAGCAGGCTCCAACTTACTGCCATCCTATTCTACACCATTTTCATGAAACTCCGTAAATCAAGGCACTGTCTGGTATACTCATGATCAGCAACAGGACATCCAATGTTTCTCCAGTGCCACCTGGTCATAGAAATTTCAAAAATTTCATGGTATTTATCTAGCCATTTTTCAAGCATGAAGTTGGAGGCACTGTGGGTTTCAATTCATTCAGCAAACATTAAATGGTGAGGAAGCTCATTTCAATGAAATCTCTGGAGAACTCTCACAGGCAAGGCTTTCCAAAGAGTGGTCAAAAGGTCACATTAGGCCAGGCCCATTGAGGTCTACAATGTGAGGTCCATGTGTGTTTTGACTCTCAACTATGGCTGCCATGTCTTTAAGAATAAAATCATGTGATATCCTTGCTGAGATTCCCAGGCCTCTTTGGAAATCCACCCGGGGCCTAGGTCTCAATTTCCAAGAGCGACTTTCATGCGTGGCCTCTTGAAATTCTAACAAAATTCATGGCAATGCTTCTCTGAGTTCAGTTCTAAAACCCAGTCTCTAAGGGGAATCACATCAGAGTTCAAGCCCACGTGGACCCAGTCATTTTTTCCAATGCCACACAAATGACCAAAATTAAAACCGAAACACTCCCACATGGCCCTCATCTTATTCCATATAGTAACTCATCTTAACCTCTGGCTGGAGGTTTCCATGAGGGGCACAGCCATAGACAGTGTCCAAAATCAGCTCGTTTTCCCCTGATTTGCCTAAAGTCAGGGTGGCCTGGACACCGTTTCTGTGAACCAGCAATGATCAAATAAGCCTGCCGTTAATTCTTCTGTGTTTCTTCAATTTGAGGCCTACTGATTTCAGGAATAGATTCTTTATGTGATTTAAAGTTATTCGAAAACCCAAACACCTCTGCAGAGATTTGAAGAACTCATTTGACTCAAAGAATCCCTATTCTCACTAAATGGAGTTCAGGAACCTAACAGAGGAAAGCAAGAGACTTCATCCACAATGAATGATTTTTTGCCCTTATGGTTTTGGATGCACGCATGGGATCATTCTTTAGATTCATCGGGTGCTGAGAATCTAAGTCACAGCCAAACACATGGCCAAGAGGCTGATTCAGACACATCCATTCTCAAAGCAATGAAGCCAGAAGCCACAGGTGATGCCCATTCATTTGTATTTGAAAACTGTTTTCTTCAGGTTTCACAAAGGGGTGGCCTGAGGCAAAGACCTTCCTGACATTCAGTGCAACACAACAATTAGTAAGCAAATTGCCCAAAGCAGGGTTTCTGCACTGAGACTTTCCTGGTCACACTGATATCTGAGTTTTCTGAAATGCTCGCCATTCTCTTCAGCTATCCATTACATGGACATGTCACAGAGCTTGGAGGTGGTACATATTTTGGACACAAAACCATGAGCCTATTCTGGAGAGTGGCCAGAATTCAGGAAGAAAACAGCATCTTAGAAAGATAGTAGGTGTTGCACATCGATAAGACAAGCTGCAGTCCATTCATATATTGGGCAGGATGAATTATGGGAAGACTTATACTAGACAGGACACATCAATTAATGCATTCTCTTTTTAATGTCTACAACAACGGACACATTGGGATACACCGAAACAGAAACACTCGCCTTGTCAAACAACTTACTAGAAACTGTCCACTACAAACCAAACAAACCGCCTTTCCTACCTATTCTCAGAACATGAGACAAAACAACAAACCCACACCCACTCCCACAAAGGCACCTCCTTACCCCAAGTAGGTCTGTGACTATCCGGAGTTTCCTCTGACTGCGGGCCATACTATGTTCCCCCGAAATGTCCTGTCTTCTCTCAGATCTTGTTTCCTTCTTCAACTCTGTGTAGTTGTCAGGAAAAAGTGGTTAGCCACTACCTGCTTTCTCAGGAAAGGTCCCTCTTTAGAGTTCTCCTGGCATTAGGCCATCCTCACATCAGTAGGTACCAAGAAAACTGACTCTGTCCTTGGTAAATCCAAACAAGTGAGCCCACTGGGACTGGGACTGGGACTGCCTCTGGGTGCCTGGCTTCTTGGATACAAATTTCAGAGAGTTCCATCACCAAGGAAATGAGGTATGTCACATTCTTTGGAACTGAATGAGGTCACTGCCTTGGCAACCACTTTGTCCTAACTGTTGCTTCCAAGGGTCCCATGAGATGGAGGCTTCCCCTACTTCCTGTGACACTTTCACAAGGTAGAATGGTATATCAACCATAGGCACCCAGGAACAGCTCTCCACACAGGCCTGGTTTGGTCCATCTTCTCTACAATAAAAAGAGAGAGGCTGATTCAGACACATCCCTTCATCCTGACCAGGTTATTTGCCATGGAAGATGACATTTGCTCACTCAGGTCCTTCATACCTGCCTACAACTTCTCCAGGTATCATTTCTGCATGGACCTTTGAGGTTCTCAGCAGGTGGAAGATCCCATAATTTCCTGTATTGTAAGAACCACTCTGTCCCTGCTTTTCTGTAAAATGAGCGCTTAGGGTTAATAACAGGTTTGATTTGGGTTATGAATCATTCTGTGTGATGAATAATGGTATTGGGAACCTGTGATATTTACAAGAATATAGATGTGAAATAAAAGTATGAAAACAAAAATCTAGGTATGATTTGAAGCCCAGAAGGGTTTTCCCCTTGATTGGGATTCTTAGCTTTGAATTATGTTCTGCAAAAATGTCTCAGATAATTCGATATACAAGGGAGTAGGACCTTGTACCTATGATGATTGAATTTAGAAGAGAACATCCAGGCAAAAAGTGATAATCGTTAGGATTAGGAAGATAGTCAATAGCTTTAGGAAGAAGAGTGAGTATAGGATTTGGACCAAATGTTCTTTACCAGTAGGGTTTCGGTTATGGAGTGAATGTAGATGTCAGTACATAAGAAGAGTCAGTCACTATGGTGAACTGGGGAAAATATGTAGAAAAGCAGATATCAATAGAATCATTACAAAATCAGGCAAAGTATAAAGTGAGTGATAGAATTAGTCATTTTCAACAGGGTTGAGTTTGAATATATAAATTAGATGGAAACAAATATGTAGTCACCAACAGGATTGACAATTGATAGCATTAGGCAACCTGGACATGGATGTTTTTAGTAATCTATGTTCACTTTCCATTTAGGCTTTGGTACAATCATAAGAGTGACCTTTCCATTTTTTTGTCCAGAATATTACTGTGATAATGAGGTGACATGAGTATTTCTTTCACCATTTCTGGGAGCAATATATTGCATATTTAAAATTAGAATTGGGGGTACAAAGAGGTGTACCCTGTGTCTATGAACATAGAGATAAAGCATGAATAGAACATACTGTGACTAAATAATACAACTTTTTTGAACTTTAAATAATGAATTGAATTGATATCTGAAAAATTAAAGGAAATCATATATTGATACACAATCGTTCATTCCAACCAGTTATATATCTCATGGAAATATTAGTGTTTTGGTTTATCATGAAGAGTGTGTGAGTTTTGCTTCAAAAGTGATTATGGAAATCTAAAATAATGTGTTTGGAAAGAAGTCTCATGAAAAGACCTGTCAAGAAACCCTGACAATACTTGTGTTCTGAAGCAAGAAGTGATTAAAGTTGAAACAAATGCCTATAAATTTGTGAACTTGTGGATGAAGTGTATAACTTAAAATGTGCAAAAACTGAAGAAATAATAATTTACCATTGTTGAATACATATGAACGTCAAATTACATATCATGTCCCATAGGAGTCTACTTGCATTGATGTTAGACTGGGTCAGTTTCTGTAGAATAATGAGGATTTGTATGCCCCATTCACTGAAGTTAGTTTTCAGTACTAGGAAACAATTATGTATTTCAGGTGGATGAATATTTCTGATTATAATCTTGTGAAAAGTTGATTATAAATCCAGATACATGAACATGAATGAATTTAGAGGGTTTACATTAGACACATATATTTTATATTTTGAAACATCTGCAGAGTGTACAGATATATTATACACACACACAAAAAAAAAACACTCACATACATTTAATAGTAGCAATATATATGCGAATCGAAATTCATCAGTAAATATATATCATCCACAGATGCAAAAATATTTATTTTACTGAACATGAATTTATGCATAATGTTCTTCTACTAGGAAGGTCCCCTATAGGTTGAATTTTCACTTCCAACAGCGTTTAGGAGGAGTGAACTCTTCTCACAGTTTGTATATGCCAAGTCAGCCACCTCAAAAATGTACGTGTGATACCTGGTAGGATTCTATATGTGCATATAAATATACAAGTGTGAATAGGCTAAAGAGAAAGGGAAACAAGAATTCTCGTATTTTTTAAGTTTAAAAACTCAGGGAGAACTTCTTCGATTAAAAATTGACTAGATTTATAACTTTTACCTTATATAATGCAAAACGCAAGTCCAACTATACAACATGCCTCCAATGAACTGCTTGTATTTCTATAGGTTTGGCTTATTTTTCTCTATCATATTAGGATGAGTTGTCTGAGTCTAGTAGGTATGGGTTAGTGTCAGGGATTCAATATTTCAAAATGAAAATTGGAAAATGAATCCAATTTGTATGCATATATATGCTGCACAAATATCCTCCCACTCTCATCCAGAACAATGCCTTGACATTACCTTCACCCCAAGTAAGACAAAATTAGAGGAGAAGAGTTAGAAAATCAGTGAACACATATCTGGAATGGAAAATGCTCAGGAGTTCACAACCTTGGAGGTTGTAGAGGAGTTTCCAAAAGCAAGGGATAGGGTAAACACTCCACAAACATTGAGCTCTGCTGGCCTAAAAGCTTTTTGAGAAACTGCCTCTGAGATAGGGCACTTGAAATATATGTTGTTTTCAGGAGATTTGGCTTTCTTTGTAGTGAGACCATCAAAGCTGGGTCTGCATCTATGAGACCTGGAAGACATTGTTTCTGATATTTCAATGAACATGAGGCAGCAGTGCTGATATTTTTCTTTTTAAGTAAACTGTGGCCTCTGGGGTCTAAGTGTCTCCCCGTTGAACTGTGAAGCCATTTGGCCCTCCTACACTTTTTGTGGGGTTTTTGCTGCTGCACTGGTAGTTTGGTATTTGCTTCATAAAATAGAAGGAGTTCAACCGGGACACAGTGCAGGAGGGAGTTCTATCACGTGTGGTGGGTCAGGGACAGCATAAAAATGCACCAACCAATCTTCTATCCCTCAAAGCTTGCCCCATTGCATCCTTGTCCATAGCAACCTGATTCTGAACATTGCCCTGAATCCTCTCCATATAACAAGATGCCTTTACTTATAAGGGTCTGCTGGCTGCACCATGTAAGCCACAAGCCATTTGTAAGCCAATGGAAGATCCAAATTGCTCCAACACAGAAGTTTTATCACACTCCTGCCCACCACAACTCTAGGCCCACTTCTCAGGAGGCTGCAACTTACTGGGACCTCTGTTCTACACCATTTTCATAAAACCCAGTCAAGCAAGGCACTGTCAGGTACATCCATGATCAGCAGCAGGACATCCAAAGGTTCTCTAGTGCAACCTAGTCGTGGGAATTTCAAAAAATTCACGGTATTTATCTAGAAATTTTTCAAGGATGAAGTTGGAGGCACTGTGGGTTTCAATTTATTCAGGAACCATTAAATGGAGAGAAAGATTATTTCAATGAAAGCTCTGGAGAACCCTCACAGGCAAGGCTTCTCAAAGAGTGGACAAAAGGTCACATTTAGCCAGGCCCATTGAGGTCTACAATATGAGGTCCATGTGTGTTTTGACTCTCAAATATGGCTGCCAAGTCTTTCGAATGAAATCATGTGATACCTTGGCTGAGATTCCCAGTTCTCTGTGCAAAGCCACTCTGGCGCTAGTTCTCAGTTTCCAAGGGTGACTTTCATACATGGCCTCTTTAATCCCAACACAATACATGGCAATACTTTTCTGAGGTCAGATTCTGAACTCAGTCTCTAAGGGGAATCACACCAAAGTTCAAGCCCAGGTAGACCCAGTTATGTCTTCCAACTGCCACACAAATATCCACAATTAAATCCAAAACACTCCCACATGTCACTCATCTTTTCTAAATACACACTCATCATAACCTCTGGCTGGAGGTTTCCATGAGGGGTGCGGCCCAAGACAGTGTCCAAAATAACCACCCTTGCCCCTCATTTGCCTAAAATCAGGATGGCCTGGACATCCTCCCAGTGAACCAGGAGTGATCAAATTGGCCGGCCATTAAGATGGCACTGCTTCTCCAATTTGAAGCCTACTGACTGTGGGGCTTAGAGTCTTTATGTGATTTGGAGTCATGAGAAAAATCAAGCACTTATGGGCTATCCTCTGCAGGGTTTTGAGGAACACATTTGAACCAAATGATCACTATTCTCACTTGATGAAGGTCAGGAACCTTACAGAGGAATGTGAGAGACTTCATCCAAAATGAATGCTCTTTTGTCCATTTTGGTTTTGGATGCACACATGGGATCTTTCTTTAGATCCATCAGGTGCTAAAAATCTAAGCCGCAGCCTCACACAGGGCCAAAAAGCTGATTCAGACACATCCCTTTCCAAAGCAATTAAGCAAAGAGCCAGAGGTGATGCCCTTTCATTTCTGTTTGAAAACTATTTCTTTTGGCTCTACAAAGGTGTGGCCTGAGGCAAAGATGTTCCGGACATTCAGGGCAACAGAACAATTGGTAAGCAAAAGGCCCAAAGCAGGGTTTCTCCATTAGAATTTTCTGGTCACACTCATATCTGAGTTTTCTGAGATGCTCCCATTCCCTTCAGCTATCCAGTACATGGCCAAGTCTCAGAGCTTGGAGGTGGTACATATTTTGGACACAAAAAAATGAGCCTATTCTGGAAATTGGCCAGGATTCAGGAAGAAAACAGGAACTTAGCAAGATTGTAGGAGTTGCCCACGCATAAGTCAAGCCACAGTCCATTCATAAATTGGGCAAGATGAATCTTGGGAAGCTTTCTACTAGTCAGAACACATACAATGATTCATTCTCTTTTCTAATGTCTAAAACCCCGGACACAGTGGGATACACAGACATAGAGACACTGGCCTTGTCAAACGACTTACCAGAAACAGTTCACTCCAAAACAAATAAACTGCCTTTCCTACCTATTCTCAGAACATGAGACAAAACCTCAAACCTACACCCACACACACAAAGGCAGCTCCTTCCCCCAAGTAGGTCTGTGACTATCAGGAGTGTCCTCTGACTGGTGGGCCATACTATGTTCTGATGAAATCGCCTGTCCTGTGTCAGATATGGTCTCATTGGCCCAATCTGTGAAGTTGTCACTAGCCAGCTGTGAGCCACTACCTGCTTTCTCAGGAAAGGCCTCTCTTCAGAGCTTTCCTGACATTTGTCCATCCTCACATCAGTAGGTACTCAGAAAGACTGACTCTGTCCTTGTTAAATCCAAACAAGTGAGACCACTGGGACTGGGAATGGGACTGGCTCTGCGTGCCTGGCTTCCCGGATCCCAAGTTCAGAGAGTTTCATCACCAAGGAAGTGAGGTGAGATTAATCTCTTCAGGAATTTAATGAGGTCACTGCCTTGGCAACCACTTTGTCCTAACAGTTGCTTCCAATAGTACTATGAGATGGAGGCAGCCCTTACTTCCTGTGACACTTTCAAAAGTTAGAATGGTATATCAACCATAGGCACCCAGGAACAGCTCTCCACACATGCCTGGTATGGTCCATCTTCTCTACATTAAGAAGAGAGAGGCTTATTCAGACAAAACCCTTCATCTTGGAAAGGTTGTTTGAGATGGAAGATAACTTTTTCTCTCTCAGGTCCTTCATAGCTGCCTAATCTTCTCCAGGGATCAAACCTGCATGGACCTTTGAGGTTCTCAGCAGGAGGCAGATCCCCTACATTCCTGTATTGTAAGACGAACTCTGTCCCTGCTCTTCTGTAAAGTTAGGTTGAGGGAAGAGTGTATGGTTAGGGTTATTAACATGTTTGATTTGGATTACGAATCCTTCTGCAGGATGATTAATAGTATTGGGAACCTGTGATATTTATAAGATTATAGAGGTGAAATATAAGTATGAAAACAGAAATGTTGGTAAGATTTGAAGCCCAGAAGGGCATTAGGCCCTTGATTGGGATACTTAGATTTTAATTACGTTCTACACAGATGTCTCAGATAAATTGATAATCAATGGCATAGGACCTTATACCTTGGATGTTTGATTTTAGAAGAGAACATCCACTCAAATTGAGATAGTCGGTGGGATTAGGAAGATAGTCGGTAGGTTTATAAAAAAAGAGTGAGTATAAAAATTGGACAAAAAGTTCTGTAGCATTAGGGTTTCGGTTATAGAGTGAATATAAATGTCAGCACATGTGAAGAGTCAGTCACAATGATTAACTGGGGAAAATATGTAGGAAGGAAAATATCAATAGAGACATTACGAAATGAGGCAATTATATAGTGAGTGATAGGATTAGACATTTTCAACAGGGTTGAGATTGAATACATAATCTTAGGAAGAAACAAATATGTAGTCACCAATAGGAATGACATTTGAAAGCATTAGGCAACCTGGACATGGATGTTTTTAGTAAGCCATGTTCACTTTCAATTTAGGATTTGGTACAATCATAAGTGTGACCTTTGCATTTTGTGCCCAGAAAATTATTGTGATCAAATATATATGTAGATCATATGATGTGTGTATTTCTTCCACCATTTCTGGGAGCAATATTTGAGGACACATAAATTAGTATTGTGGGTACCAAGTGGTGTACCCTGTGTCAATGAATATAGAGATAATGCATGAATAGACCATAGTGTGAATAAATAATATAACTTTTTTCTCTTTAAATAATGGATTGAATTGATATCTTAAAATATATAGGAAATCATATATTGACATACAATCATTCACTCCAACCAGTTACATATATAATGGTAATCTTAGGGTTATTGTTTATCATGAAGTGTGTGTGAGTTTTGTTTCAAAAGTGTTTATGGAAATCGAAAATAATGTGTTTGGAAAGAAGTCTCATGAAAAGACCAGTCAAGAAATATGGAGGAATCCATGTGTTCTGAAGCTGGAATTGATTGAAAGTGAAACAAATGCCTATAACTTTCCTAAATTGTGGATGAAATATATATCCTGTGATGTGCATAAACTGATGAAATAGTAATGTACCAGTGTTGAATAAAAATGAAGGTCAAAGTACACATCATGTCCCATAGGAATCTACTTGCATTGATGTTAAACTGGGTCAGTTACTGTAGAAATATTAGGATTGCATACATTATTCACCATAGTTAGTTTTATTTCATTTTTATTTATGGTTGTTCAAAACATTACATAGTTGTTGTTATAACATATTTCACACTTTGATTCAAGTGCGTTATAAACTCCCATTTTTACCCCGTGTACAGATTACAGAATCACATCAGTTACACATCTATTGATTCACATATTGCCATACTAGTGTCTATTGAATTCTGCTGCCTTTCCTATCCTCTACTATCCCCCCTCCCCTCCCCGCCCCTCCCCTCTTCTCTCTCTACCCCCTCTACTGTAATAAATTTGTCCCCCTTGTATTATTTTTCTCTTTCCCCTCACTTTCTCTTGTATGTAATTTTGTATAACCCTGAGGGTCTCCTTCCAATTCCATGCAATTTTCCTTCTCTCTCCCTTTCCTTTCCACCTCTCATCCCGCTTTAATGTTAATCATCTTGTCATGCTCTTCGTCTCTCCTCTGTTCTTAGTTACTCTCCTTATATCAAAGATGACATTTGGCATTTGTTTTTTAAGGATTGGTTAGCTTCACTTAGCATAATCTGCTCTAATGCCATCCATTTCCCTCCAAATTCTATGATTTTTTTTTTATTTTTCAATGCAGAGTAATACTCCATTGTGTATATATGCCACAGTATTTTATCCATTCTTTCATTGAAGGTTATCTAAGTTGGTTTCACAGTCTTGCTGTTGTGAATTGTTCTGCTATGAACATCGATGTAGCAGTGTCCCTGTAGCATGCTGTTTTTAGGTCTTTAGTGAATAGACTGAGTAGGGGAATAGCTGGGTCAAATGGTGATTCCATTCCCAGCTTTCCAAGAAATTTTCATACTGCTTTCCAAATTGGCTGCACCAATTTGCAGTCCCACCAGCAATGTAGAAGTGTACCTGTTTCCCCACATCATTGCCAGAACTTGTTGTTTGACTTCATAATGGCTGCCAATCTTACTGGAGTGAGATGGTATCTTAGGGTGGTTTCGATTTGCATTTCTCTGACTGCTGGAGATGGTGAGCATTTTTTCATGTACTTGTTGATTGATTGTAAGTCCTCATCTGATAAGTGTCTGTTGAGGTCCTCAGCCCATTTGTTGATTGGGTTATTTGTTATCTTATTGTGTAATTTTTTGAGTTTTTTGTATACTCTGGATATTAGGGCTCTATCTGAAGTGTGAGGAGTAAAGATTTCTTCCCAGGATGTAGGCTCCCTATTTACCTCTCTTATTGTTTCTTTTGCTGAGAAAAAACTTTTTAGTTTGAGTAAGTCCCATTTGTTGATTCTAGTTATTAACTCTTGTGCTATGGGTGTCCTATTGTGGAATTTGGAGCCCGACCCCACAGTATGTACATCGTAAGCAAATTTTTCTTCTATCAGACACTGTGTCTCTGATTTGATATCAAGCTCCTTGATCCATTTTGAGTTAACTTTTGTGCATGGCAAGAGAAAGGGATTCAGTTTCAATTTGTTACATATGGATTTCCAGTTTTCCCAACACCATTTGTTGAAGATGCTATCCTTCCTCCATTGCATGCTTTTAGCCCCTTTATCAAATATAAGATAGTTGTAGTTTTGTGGATTGGTTTCTGTGTCCTCTATTCAGTACCATTGGTCCACAAGCCTGTTTTGGTACCAGTACCATGCTATTGTTGTTACTATTGCTCTGTAGTATAGTGTGAAGTCTGGTATCGCTCTACCGCCTGATTCACACTTCCTGCCTAGCATTGTTTTTGCTATTCTCGAACTTTTATTTTTCCATATGTATTTCATGATTGCTTTCTTTATTTCTACAAGAAATGCCTTTGGGATTTGATTGGCATTGCATTAAACCTATAGAGAAATTTTGGTAATATCACCATTTTGATGATGTTAGTTCTGCCTTTCCATGAACAGGGTATATTTTTACATCTTCTAAGATCTTCTTATATTTCTCTCTTTAGGGTTGTGTAGTTTTCATTGTATGAGACTTTCCCCTCTTTTGTTAGGTTGATTCCCATCTTTTTTTTTTTAGGATATTGTGAATGGAGTGGTTGTTCTCATTTCCATTTCAGAGGATTTGTCCCTGATATAGAGGAATGCCTTTGATTTATGCGTGTTGATTTTATATCCTGCCACTTTGCTGCATTCATTTATTAGCTCTATTAGTTTCTTTGTAGACCCTTTTGGGTCTGCTAGGTATAGAATCATGTCATCTGCAATAGTAATAATTTAAGTTGTTCTTTTCCTATTTTTATGCCTTTAATTTCTTCCGTCTGTCTAATTGCTCTGGCCAGTGTTTCGAGAACTGTATTGAACAGAAGTAGTGAGAGAGGGCATCCCATTCTTGTTCCAGATTTTAGAGGGAATGCCTTCAATTGTTCTAGATTCAGAATGATGCTAGCTTGAGGATTAGCATAGATTGCTTTTACAATATTGAGGTATGATCCTGTTATTCCTAGTTTTTCTAGAGTTTTGAAGATAAAGGGATGCTGTACTTTGTCGAATGCTTTTTGTGCATCTATCGAGATGATCATATGGTTCTTATTTTTAAGTCTATTGATGTGGTGAATAACATTTATTGATTTTCGTATATTGAACAAGCCTTGTATTCCATGGATGAATCCTACTTGATCATGGTGCACAATTTTTTTAATATGTTTTTGTATCTGATTCACCAGAATTTAATTAGGGATTATTGCATTTAGATTCCTTAGGGATATTGGTCTGTAGTTTTCTTTGTTTGAAGTGTTTATGTCTGGTGTAGAAATCAGGGTGATATTGGCCTGGTAGAATGAATTTGGAAGATCTCCCTCTTTTTCAATTTCCTGAAATAGCTTGAAAAGTATTTGTATTAGTTCATATTTAAAGGGTTTGTAAAACTCTGCTGTATACCCATACTGTCCTGGTCTTTTCTTAGTTGGTAATCTTTGGATGGTTTCTTCTATTTCCTCAATTGATACTGGTCTGTTTAGGTTGTCTATATCCTCCTGACTCAATCTGGACAGATCATATGACTTAAGAAATTTTTCGATGCTTTCACTATCTTCTATTATATTGGAGTATAACGAATCAAATTAATTTCTGATTATCTTCTGTATTTCAGAAATATCTGCTGTGATTGCCAGGGGGTGACAAATAACTTGTGTAGATTGATACAGCAGGAATGGAAGCCGTTTATTGTAGCATCTGAGCGATATTTATACATTTTATATAGCTTATCTAATTAGCATAAAATAGATCCAGCAGTGAACCAATAAGGAATCTCCACACTTAATGGCTTGCTTTTGTTACTTCACAAACCACTCTCTATGGCATTTTTCCAGGCGCCATCCAGACTTGTTTACAGACCCTAACATTTCTCTGGCAAAATACCAGGTGCCATCCTGACTTGTTTATATACCTTAACATGTGATGTTGCCCTTTTCATCCCGTATGCTAGTAATTTGAGTTTTCTCTCTTCTTCTCTTCATTAGCATGGCTAAGGGTCTGTCGATTTTATTTATTTTTTCAAAGAACCAACTTTTAGTTTTCTCAATTTTTTCAATTGTTTCTTTTGTTTCGATTTCATTAATTTCAGCTTTGATTTTAATTAAATCTTACCTTCTACTTATTTTGCTGTTGTTTTCCTCTTCTTTTTCTAGGATTCTGAGATGAAGTATGACATCATTTATTTGTTTTGTTTTTTTTTTCTTTTTTTAAGGAATGAAATCCAAGCAATGAATTTTCCTCTTAGAACGGATTTCAGTGTGTCCCATAGATTCTGATATGTTGTGCCTGTGTTTTCATTTATCTCTAAGAATTTTTTAATTTCCTCCTTGATGTCTTCTATAACCCATTGATCATTCAGTAACCTATTGTTCATTCTCCAAGTGATGCATGATTTTTCCTTCCTTCGTTTATCATTGATTTTTAGTTTATATTAGATTATGATCAGATAAGATGCATGGTATTATCTCTACTTCTTTATATTGTCTAAGAATTGCCCTGTGACATAATATATGATCTATTTTTGAGAAGGATCCATGTGCTGCTGAGGAAAAATGTAACTGCTTGATGTTGAGGAGTATATTCGATATATGTCAATTAAGTCTAGGTTATTAATTGTGTTATTGAGTTCTATAGTTTTCTATTTCAACTTTTGTTTGGAAGACCTGTCCAGTGGTGAGAGAGGTGTGTTGAAGTCTCCCATGATTATTGTATGGTGGTCTATTAGACTCTTGATCTTGAAAAAAGTTTGTTTGATGGACATAGCTGCACCATTGTTTGGGGCATATATATATTTATAATGGTTATGTCTTGTTGGTGTATGGTTCTCTTGAGCAGTATGTAGTGTCCCTCTTTATCCCTTTTGATTAACTTTGGCTTGAAATCTATTTTATTTGATATGAGTATGGACACTCCTGCTTGTTTCCGAAGTCCATATAAGTGATATGATTTTTCCCAACCTTTCACCTTCAGTCTATGTATGTCTTTTCCTATCAAATGCGTCTCCTGTAGGCAGCATATTATTGGGTCTTGTGTTGTGATCCATTCTACTAGCCTGTGTCTCTTAATTGGTGAGTTTAAGCCATTAACATTTACGGTTATTATTGAGATAATGGTTGTTCTTCCAGCCCTATTTGTTTATTTATGTTATTAAACATGGATTGTTTTCTACATTGATTATTTCCCCCTTTTACTGTACTACCTCCCACTGTTGGTTTTTATTGTTATTTTCCATTTCCTCTTCCTGTAATATTTTGCCGATGATGTTTTGAAGAGATGGTTTTCTAGCTACAATTTATTTTAACTTTTTTTTTAACATAGAAGGTTATGATTTTATCTTCCATCCTGATGCTTAATTTCACTGGATACACAATTCTTGGTTGGAATCCATTTTCTTTCAGTGTTTGAAAAATGTTAATCCAGGATCTTCTAGCTTTCAGAGTCTGTGTTGAAAGATCAGCTGTTATCCTGATTGGTTTACCCCTAAATGTAATCTGCTTTTTTTTTCTCTTATAGCATTTAAAATTCTCTCCTTATTGTGTACGTTGCGCATCTTCATTATAATGTGTCTAGGTGTGGATCTCTTATGATTTTGCACATTCGGCGTCCTGTAGGCTTCTAGGACTTGGGAGTCAGTCTGATTCTTCAAGTCTGGGAAGTTTTCTCGTATTATTTCATTGAATACATTGCTCATTGCTTTGGTTTGGACCTCTATACCTTCCTGTATTCCAATGACTCTTAAGTTTGGTCTCTTTATGTTATCCCGTATTTCTTGGATATTCTGTTGATGGTTTCTTAACAGTCTTGCTGAGCTGTCTATGTTCTTTTCAAGTTGGAATACTTTGTCTTCATTGTCTGATGTTCTATCTTCTAAGTGTTCTACTCTGCTGGTAGTATTCTCAATTGAGTTTTTAAGTTGGTTTATTGCTTTCTGCATTTCTAGGATTTCTGTTTGTTATTTTTTACAACCTCTATCTCCCTGTATAGCTGATCTTTTGCTTCTTGGATTTGTTTATGTAATTCATTGTCGAAGTGATTTTTCATTGTCTGATTTTGCTGTCTAATGTCTTCCTTGAGACTCCAGATCATCTGAAGCATGTATATCCTGAGTTCTTTATCTGACATTCCATTTACTGCAGCTATTACCTCTTCTAATGTTGTGCTGACCTGCATTGCTTGTGGTCCTTTTTTCCTTGTCTTATCATACTGCTCGCTTTTCTTTCTGCTTGGTGAAACTGTTGTGATTTTGAAATTTTCCTCCTATATATTTATATTGCTCTTGTATAGTTGCAAAGTCTCCCTTGCATGGGCGCAGGGGGGCTGTGCTGCTCCTCCAATTAGGGTGATCTAACTACCTTGCTGACGGGCCGCTGGGCTTGTTTTCCTGATCGGTTGCAGGTCTGCCTACCATGCAGGCGCGGGAGGCGGCTCTGCTCTGCCCCTCCTCCAATTGGTGTCACGTGTCTACCAGGCCCGTGGACCCCTGGGGTGTTCTGCCGATCAGTCGCAGGTCTGCCTACCTTGTAGGTGCTGGCGGCGGCTCTGCTCTGCCCCTACTCCAATTGGGGTGACGTGACTACCATGCAGGTGTGTTGCTGGGCCTGTTCCGCCAGTTTGTCGCAGGTCTGCCTACCTTGCGGGCACGGGCAACGGATCTGCTCTGCTCCTATTCCAAATGGGGTGAAGTGTCTGCCGCTCCGGCAGGGCGATGGGCCTCTTCTGCCAGTCAGGTGCAGGTGTGCCTACCTTGCGGGTGCGGGTGATGGCTCTGCTCTGCCACTACTCCATTTGGGGGGTCGTGACTACCATGCCGGCAGGTTGTTGGGCCTGTTCTGGGTGCGGGCGAAGGCTCTGCTCTGCCCCTACTAATATTGGGGTGACCTGACTACCATGCCGGTGGGCCACTGGGATTGTACTAGGTGAGGGAGAAGGCTCTGCTCTGCAACTATTCCAATTCGGGTGATTTGACTACCACGCCTGCGGGTCACTGGGCCTGTTCTGGGCAAGGGCGGCGGCTCTGCTCTGCCTCTATTCCAATTGGGGTGACGTGACTACCATGCAGGTGTGTCGCTGGGCCTGTTCCGGGCGTGGGCGGAGGCTCTGCTCTGCCCCTCTGGCTTGATGACAAAGTGAGAGAGACCCGGGTGTTTGTGACTCACTTTCTTTACCAGGAGACCAACTGTTTCTGTCACCGATGGTATCAATGAAGTTATCTCCTCTGCTGCTTTCTGATGACATCAGATCTCTGCCATGTTGGTATCCCATGCAAAAGGCAGCATTTTGTTCCCTTTGCTGGGTGACTAAAGCAATGGGTGAGTTCTGACCGGCACTCACAAGCCCCGTCTCAATCCTGTTGCACTCCCTATGAAGGCTCGGTTGATATTTACCTCCACAGTATTCAGCAAGACCCGGACCGAGAAGCAGTTTCCGTAGGTTCTTTAGCCCAGGGCCAGATCAGTTCCGGGAGGCAGAATTCGGCTGCTCTGGGCTCGGTGTATGTTCTAATAGAAGCAGGCTCCAAGACGCAGTTTCTGCGGGTTCTCTAGCACTGAGCCTGAGTAATTTGTCTGCAAGACAAAGGTGAATGGCATCCTGAAATTACCGGTTCTATAGCTGAATAAGCTGCGATCAGTCGAAAACAGGGATGGTGACGTCACCTCTCCAAGATGGTGGCCGCTGGGTTCCTCTGTGGTCTGACTGGTGCGGAGAAACGAGTTGGACTGCATGCTTCCCCGTCTCAAACCCAGAATTCAGCACTGAGCACAGTGATTGCATACCTGGCAGGAGCCCACAGTATCTGCACCACTGTATATTTGCGTTGCTATCTCGTCGTTTCCCAGCACGCACCACAGACTCTAGCCACGGAGCGATTTCCTGAATAAGCCACATGACCTTCTGTGAGGACAAATCACTCGCGTTTGAGTTCCCGTAGCTGATCCTCGTGAGATGGAAATTAGTACACTAGGTTTTGGAGAACCACAATTTTGCTGGAAATTTCTAACAAGATAGGTTTTAGCCATTCTAACTCGTCATTCTCCCGCACAGTGATGCGGTATATGGGGGTGATGCACTCCCTTCGCAGCCATCATATGATCCCCTGAAGTTAGTTTTCAGTACTAGGAAACAAATAAGTATTTCAGGTGGATGAATATTTCTGAGAAAAATCGTTTGAAAAGTTGATTATAAATCCACATACATGAATATGAATGAATTTAGGGAGTGTATAATAAGAAAAATATACTTCATATTTTGAAAAATCTGCAGAGTGAAAAAAAATATATATATATATGTATATATATACATACACACAGAGACATTAAAAAAGTAGCATTATGTATGCCAATCGAAATTCACCATGAAATATATATCATCCACAGATCCAAAAATATTCATTTTAATGAACATGGATTTATGTCGTTCAACTAAGAAGCTCACCCGTATCTTGAATTTTCGGTTCCAACAGCATTTAGTAGGAGTGATCTCTTCTCACAATTTGTATCTGCCAAGCCAGCCACCTCACAAAATGTACGAGTTATACCAGGTAGAATTCGATATGTGCATATAAAAATACATGTGATGAATAGGCTACAGAGAAAGGGAGACAGTTATTCACATATTTGTTAACTTTTAAAACACATGGAGGACTATTTCAATTAAAATTCGCTAGATTTATAACACCTACCATTTATCATACGAAAGGCAAGTCCAACTATACACCATGCCTCCTGTGAACCTCTTGTATTTCTATTCTGTTTGAGTTATTTTTCTCCATAATATTAGGATTAGAAGTCAAAGTCTATTAGGGTATGTGTTAGTGTCAGGGATTCAGTATTTCGATAGGAAAATTTGAAAATGTATCCAATGTATATGCAAATATGTGCTACACAAAAAACTTCCCACTCTCATTCATAACAATGCCTTGACATTACCTTCGCCCCACATAAGACACAATTAGAGGAGAGGAGTTAGAAAATCTGTGAATACATATGTGGAATGGAAAATGCTCAGGAGTTCACAAATTTGGAGGTGGTAGAGGAGTTTCCAAAAGTAAGGGACAGGGTAAACACTCCACAAACATGAAGTTCTGCCAGCCTGACATCTGGAGAAACTGCCTCTAAGGTTGGGCAATGAAATATATGCTGTTGTCAGGAGCATTAGCTTCATTTGGAGTGAGACCATCAAAGCTGGGTCTTCATCTATGTGACATGAATGACATTGTTTCTTATTTTCCAATGAACATGAGGCATCAGTGCTGAATTTTCTATTTGTATGTAACTTGTGGCCACTGGGGTCTAAGTGTCTCCCCGTGTGGACTGTAAATCCATTTGGTCATCCTCCACTATTCGTGGTGTTTCTTGCTGCTGCACTGGGAGTTTGGAATTTGCTTCATGAAATACAAGGAGTTCAACAGGGACACAGTGCTGAAGTGAGTTCTGTCAATTGTGGTGGGTCGGGTTCTGCAGGAGAATGCACCAACCAGGCTTCTATCCCACATTGCTTGCCCCATTGACCATAGCAACCTGATTCTGAACATTGCCCTGAAACCTCTCCATATAACAATATGCTTTTACATATAAGAGTCTACTGGCTTCAAAATGTCAGTCACAATCCATTTGCAAGACAATGGCAGATCCACATGGCCCAACACAGATGTTTTATCACACACCTGCCAACCACTGCTCTAGGACAACTACTCAACAGGATCCAACTTACTGGCATCTCTGTTCTACACCATTTTCATAAAACCAAGTCAATCAAGGCACTGTCTTACATACTCATGATCAGCAACAGGACATCCAAATGTTCTCCAGTGCCACCCAGTCATGGGAATTTCAAAAATTTTTATGGTATTTATCTAGCCAATTTTCAAGGAAGAAGTTGGAGGCACTGTGGGTTTCAATTTATTCAGGAACCATTAAATGGTGAGCAAGTTCATTTCAATGAAAACTCTGGAGAATTCTCACAGGCAAGGCTTCCCAAAGAGTGGCCAAAATGTCAGATTAAGCCAGGCCCATTGAGGTCTACAATGTGAGGTCCATGTGTGTTTTGACTCTCAAAAATGGCTGCCAAGTCTTTAAGAATGAAATCATGTGATATCATGGCTGAGATTCCCTGTGATCTGTGGAAAGTCAACTTGGGCCTAGATGTCTTTCCAAGGGCAACTCTCATGCATGGCCATCTAAAATCCCAACACAATTCATGGCAATACTTCTCTGAGATCAGTACCACAACTCAGTCTCTAAGGGGAATCACACCAGGGTGCAAGCCCACGTGGACCCAGTCATCTCTTCAAACCACCATTCAAATGTCCACAATTAAATCCCAAACACTCCCACATGGCCCAAATCTTCTTCCATATATACACTCATCATAACCTGTGGCTGGAGGTTTCCATGAGGGGAGCAGCCCACGTCAGTGTCCAAAATAAGCTTCCTGCACCTCATTTGCCTAAAGTCAGGGTGGCATGGACACCCTTCCTGTAAACCAGAAGTGATCAAATAGGCCTTCCTTTAATACTGCTTAGCTTCTCCAACTTGAGGCCTACTGACTTTGAGGTTTAGATTCTTTAAGTGAATTGGAGTCATGAGAAAAACAAGCACCTATGGGCTAGCCTCTGCTGGGTTTTGAAGAACTCATTTGACCCAAAGGATCCCTGTTCTCACTTGATGGATGTCAGGAACCTACCAGAGGAAGGCAAGAGAGTTAATCAACAATATCTGATCTTTTTGCCATTTTGGTTTTCGATGCATGCATGGGATGTATCTTTAGATCCATCAGGTGCTGAGAATCTAAGCCTCAGCCTCACACAGGGCCAAGAGACTGATTCAGACATATCCCTTTTCAAAGCAATTAAGCATGGATCCACACGTGATGCCCATTCATTTGCATTTGAAAACTGTTTTCTTCAGGCTTCACAAAGTGGTGGCTTGAGGCAAAGTTCTTCCTGACATTCAGGGCAACAGAACAATAGGTAAGCAAAAGGACCAAAGCAGGGTTTCTCCACTGAGACTTTCCTGGTCAACTGATATCTGAGATTTCTGAGATGCTAGCCATTCCCTTCAACTATCTAGTACATGGCCATGTCACAGATATTGGAGGTGGTACATATCTTGGACACAAAACCATGATACTATTCTGGAGTGTTGCCAGAATTGAAGGAGAAAACAGGAAATTATGAAGCTAGTAGGTGTTGCCCATCCATAAGGCAAGCCTGATTCCACTCATATATTGGGCACAATGAATGCTGGCAAGCTTTCTAGTAGACAGGAAACATCCATTGATGCCTTCTCTCTTCTAATGTCTACAATCATGAACACAGTGGGATACACAGACACTCGCCTTGTCAAAGGACTTACTAAAAGTAGTCCACTCCAAACCAAACAAACTGCCTTTCCCACCTATTCTGAGAACTTGAGACAAAACCACAAAATCACACCCACACCCACAAAGGCACCTCCTTCCCCAAAGTAGGTCTGTGACTCTCCGGAGTGTCCTCTGACTGGTGGGTCATACTATGTTTCCCCAAAATGACCTCTCCTGTCTCAGTTCTGGTCTGCTTGGCCAACTCTGTGAAGTTGTCAAGAGCCAGTGGTGAGACACTACCTGCTTTCTGAGGAAAAGCCCCTCTTCAAAGGTTTCCTGGCATTTGGCCATCCTCACATCTGTAGGTTCAAAGAAAGACTGACTCTGTCCTTGGTAAATCAAAACATATGAGACCACTGGGACTGGGACAGGGACTGTGTCTGGGTTCCTGGCTTCCTGGATCCCAAGTTCAGAGAGTTTCATCACCAAGGAAGTGAGGTGAGGTCACTTCCTTCAGGATCTGAATTACATCACTGCCTTGGCAACCACTTTGCCCTAACAGTTGCTTCCAAAAGTCCCTTTAGGTGGAGGCTGCCCCTGTTTTCCTGTAACACTTTCACAAGTTAGAATGTTATATCAATCATAAGCACCCCGGAACAGCTCTCCACACAGAACTGGTTTGGTCCATCTTGTATACATTAAGAAGAGAGAGTGATTCAGACACAACCCTTCAACCCGACCAGGATGACTGCCATGGAAGATGACTTTTGCTTTCTGAGGTATTTCATAGCTGCCTTCATCTTCACCAGGGATCATTTCTGCATGAACATTTGAGGTTCTCAGCAGGTGAAGATACCCTACATTCCTGTATTTTAAAACCAACTCTGTCCCTGCTCTTCGGTAAAGTTAGTGTATGGTTAGGGTTCATTATATGTTTGATTTGGGTTAGGAATCATTCTGCAGGATGAATAAAGGGATTGGGTACCTGCGATATTTATAAGAATATATAAGTGAAATATATGTATGAAAACGGAAATCTAAGAAAGATTTGAAGCCCAGAAGGGCATTGGGCCCTTGATTGGGATGCATAGTGTTGAATTACGTTCTGTACAATTGTCTCAGTTAAATCGATATACAATGGCATAGGACCTTGTACCTTGGATGATTGAATGTAGAAGAGAACATCCAGTTAAAAAGGGATAGTCGGTAGGATTAGAAAGATAGTCGGTAGTTTAGGAAGAAGAGTGAGAATATGATTTGGAATAAAAAGCTTCTTTAGCAATAGGGTTTCGTTTAGAGAGTGAATGTAAATGTCAGTACATGTGAAGAGTCTTTCACAATGATGAACTGGGGAAATTATGTAGAAAAGCAGGTATCAATAGAGACATAACGAAATCAGGCAAAGTATAAATGAGTGATAGGATTAGATATTTTCAACAGGGTTGAGTTTGAATATATAATCATAGGAAAAAACAAATATGTTGTCACCAATGGGATTGACATTTGAGAGCATTAGGCAACCTGGACACGGATGTTATTACTTATCCATGTTCACTTTCCTTTTAGGCTTTGGTACAATCATAAGTGTGACCTTTACATTTTTTTTTGTTCAGAATATTTCGGTGGTAAAATGTATATTTAGATCAGGTAACATGAGTATTTCTTTCACCATGTCTGGGAGCAATATTTTGAAGACATATACACTAGTATTAGGGGTACAAAGAGGTGTACCCTGTGTCTATGAATATAGAGATAATGCATGAATAGATGATAATATGAATAAATAATGTATCTGGTTCCACTTTAAATAATGGATTGAATTGAAATCTGAAAATATATAAGAAATCTTATATTGATATATAATCATTCATTTCAACCAGTTATATATCTAATGGTAATATTAGGATTATGGTTTATCATGAAGGGTGTTTGAGTTTTGCTTTATAAGTGATGATGTTAAACGAAAATAATGTGTTTGGAAAGAAGTCTCATGAAAAGACCAGTCAAGAAACATAGAAGAATCATGTGTTCTGAATCAGAAAGTGATTGATCGTGAAACAAATGCCTATAAATTTTCTAACTTTTGAATGAAATATATATCCTATGATGTGCATAAACTGAAGACATCGTAACGTATAAGTGTTGAATAAAAATGAAAATCAAAATACACATCATGTCCCCTAAGAATATACTTGCATTGATGTTAAACTAGCTCAGTAACTGTAGAAATATTAGGTTTTGTTTGCACCTTTCACTGAATTTAGTTTTCAGTACTAGAAAACAAATATGTATTTCAGGTGGATGATTATTTCTGAGAATAATCTTGTGGAAAGTTGATTATAAATACACATATATGAATATGAATGAATTTAGGGAGTGTATAATAAGACACATATATTTCATATTTTAAAAAATCTGGAGAGTGTATATATATATATATATATATATATACACTCTCATACATACACACTCACATGCACAGATATAAAAAAGTAGCAATACAGGAAATCCATCATGAAGGCAGGCATGGAAAAATCAAGTCTCTGACCTCTTCAGCTGCGCGGGCATCGGGAGTCGTAAACTGTCTAAATGCTGTTTGCTCAGAATCACTAGGCAATGTTGACCTAATGTGGATCTGGTGCGAACATTCTGGGCCCCTCAGAACACACACCGAGCCTGGATCGGCTGCATTCAACCTCCGGTTTGCCTGGTTCTCGTGACTCAGCACTAAGATCCCTCTGAAATAACTGTTCGGCCCTTCTGAACTTTCAGAGGTAAAAGCCAACCAAGCCTTCAAAGGCAGTGGCCACAGGATTGAAACGGCGCTTGGGAGAGACAGTCAGGACCCACCCGTTGCGTTAGTTACCTTGCAAAGGGAACAAACGGTCACCATTTGCATGGGATACCACCATAGCATAGAAATGATGTCACGGGCAGAGGAGATAACTTCATTGAAACCAGCGTGACAGGTGTGTAATCCCCTAGCCATCTCTCTCAACACAGCGGGGAAACCTTAAGGGCCCCTCCCAGCTCTGCCGTAAGGGCCTCTCCCAGCTCTCCCGTGAGCGCGATAGCCAGACCTAGGGAATCAGGATTGGCTCGGGACTAGCGGCGTGGAATTCTGGGCTCCTGATCCCACAAGTGCTGACAATTGAGGTCTCTTACACCACGTACCGGTGGCGTGGCTCCCAGAGGGCAAGAAAATTCGCTGGGGGTCCTCAGCCCCAAGCTCTACAAACTTAGGGTCTGAGGGAGGCAAACAGGGAGAGTGTGCACAGGCGTTCATGAAAACAGGGCTGCCAGGAGTAGAGTTCTGGCTTGTAACCACTATTGTGGTGAGCGTCACAGGTGATCAGGGCATGGCTTGAGGAAGCACAAGAGAAGGCCCTAGGCACTCAGGATTGGAGATCCGCCAAGTCTGGGAGGAAGAGCTGCTGCACAGTGATTGGTTCCCACTTATTCAGAGGAGGAGCTTGGCCCAGTGCACACAGCTCCACATACTGAAAGAGAAGTTAATTGAACTCTATGACTGCATGTATTATTATTATTTTTTTAATTTATATTTTTTATATTTCTTTCATTTTCATTTTTGTTGTTGTTGTTCTTTAACTTTTTTAATGTTTTTATTTTTTTATTTTTTATTTTATCATTATTATTATTAATATTATTTTAAATTTTAATTTTCATTTTTTAATTATAATTATTATTTAAATTTTTTTTCTTTCTTTATTTTCTATTTTTTTCTTTTGTCTTTTCATTTCTTTTCAATTTTCTTATTCTCCCTTCCTTGAATTCTACCTGTCTACTCTCATTCTCTTTAGTGACTTCTTCCCTTCCCTTCTAATATCTTTCCTCCCAAGCATCAAATAAATTTATAAGAGTAAGCAGTAACTCAGCAGTCAAACAAAACAAGAAGTAACATGAGCAGCATAAAAAAGCAAGGAAGAAAAGGAGTACAAACAATGATGGACAGCCTAAATATTCAGAAGGACCTAGAGTCATCAGAAAAATGGTCATATAAAGAACTCAAGAAATACCTTAGACAGATGGAATGGAACCTTAAAGAGGATACGAGACATCAAAACCAAACAGTGAAAGAACACATTGAAAATGAATTACATAAACAGATATAAAAAGAAATTAAGCATCTTAATTAGGAGATAGAGATTATAAAAAAAATCAAACAATAATTCTAGAAATGAAGGAAATGATAAAACAAATTAAAAACTCAATTGAGAGTATCACTAACAGAGTGGAGCAAGTAGAAGACAGAATGTCAGATAATGAAGACAAAATATATCATCTTGAAAAAAGTCTAGCCAACAAAGAAATGCTGGTAAAAAGTCATGAGAAAAACATCCAAGAGATATGGGATAACATAAGAAAAAAAAAAAAAAACTAATGAGTCATCTGGATAGAGGAAGGTACAGAGATTCAAACCAAGGGAATGAGTAACCTGCTGTATGAAATAATTACAGAAAACTTTCCAGAAATAAAAATGGAAAGGGATAAAAAAAATTGTAGATGCTTACAGGACACCGAGCACACAAAATCACAGTAGACCAATGCCAAGACACATTGTTATGAAGATATCCAATATACAGAACAAAGAGAAAATATTAAAAGCTACAAGAGAAAGGAGGCAGATTACAATCAGGGGTAAACCAAAAATGTTAACAACAGATTTTTCATCACAGACGCTGAAAGTGAGAAGATCCTGGAACAACGTATTTCAAACACTTAAAAACAATGGATGCCAACCAAGAAATCTGTATTCAGCAAAATTAAGCTTCAGGTAAGACAACGAAATAAAAACATTTCGTGATAAACAAAAGCTAAAAGAACTTGCAGCCAGAAAACCAGCATTGCAAAGCATCTTAAGGAAAACACTACACGAGGAAAAAATGAATATCAACAAAGAAAACCATCAGTGGGAAGTGCCTCATTAATGACAGAGGGCGGGGGAAAAGTTAATCATGGATAAACAAACTAAATTAAAAAAAAGATAAATAATCAAAGACGGGTGGCAATACAAACCATATATCAATACTAACTCTAAACTTTAATGGCTTAAACTCTCCAATAAAGTGACATAGACTTGTAACGTGGATTAAAAAAAACAAATCCAACAATATGTTGCTTCCAGGAGACACATCTGAATGGAAAAGACATACACAGGCTGAAGGTGAAAGGTTGGGAAAATTTATACCATGCACACGGTCCTTGTAAGCAAGCAGGGGTGGCCATCCTCATATGGAATAAAATCGACTTCAAGACTAATTTAATCAAAAGGGATAAGGAAGGACATTATATACTGTTGAAAGGAACCATTCACCAACAAGACATAACAATTATCAATATTTATGCAGCAAATAATGGTGCTGCAACATTTATAAAACAAATTCTCCTCAAGTTCAAGAATCAAATAGACCACAACACAATAATTATGGGAGACTTCAACTCACCTCTCTCACCATTGGACAGATCCTCCAAACAAAAGTTGAATAAAGAAAATATAGAATTCAATATCACAATCAATACCCTAGACTTAACTGACATATATAGAATATATCAACCATCATCAAGTGGATATACTTTTTTCTCACCAGCACATGGATCCTTCTCAAAAATAGACCATATATTATGCCATAGGGCAACACTCAGTAAATATAAAGGGGTGGAGATAATACCATGAATTTTTTTCTGATCACAATGGAATGAAACTGGAAACCAACGGTAAAAGAAGGAAGGAAAAATCCTACATCACATGGAAAATGAACAATATGTTACTGAATGATCAATGGGTTACAGAAGACATAAAGGAGGAAATCAAAAAATTCTTAGAGATAAATGAAAATACAGACACAACATATCAGATTCAATGGGACACAATGAAACAAGATTCAAGAGGCAAATTTATCGCCTGGAGGTCATTCCTCAAAAAAAGAAAAAAACAAAAACAACAAATAAATGAGCTCTCACTTAATCTCAAAGCCCTAGAAAAGGAAGAGCAAAACAACAGCAAATGTAGCAGAAGGCAAGAAATTATTAAAATCAGAGAGTAAATCACGAAATTGAAACAAAAGAAACTATTAAAAAATTACCAAAACTAATAGTTGGTTCTTCGAAAAAATAAATAAGATTGACAGACCCTTAGCCATGCTAACGAGGAGAAGAAGAGAGAGAACTCAAATTACTAACATACGGGATGAAAAAGGCAATATCACAACAGATGCTACATAAATACAGAAGACAATTAGAAATTATTTCGAAAACCTATATTCCAATAAAATAGAAAATAGTGAAGACATTGATACATTTGTTAAGTCATATGATTTGCCTAGACTGAGTCAGGAGGATACACACAATTTGAACAGACCAATATCAATCGATGAAATAGAAGAGGCAATCAAACTACTACCAACCAAGAAAAGCCCAGGATCGGATGGGTATACAGCGGAGTTTTACAAAACCTTTAAAGAAGAATTAATACCAATACTTTTCAAGTTATTCAGAAAATAGAAAAACAGGGAGCTCTGCCAAATTCATTCTATGAGGCCAACATCACCCTGCTTCTGAAACCAGACTAAGACACCTCAATGAAAAAAAACAACAGACCAATATCTCTGATGAACCTAGATGCAAAAATTTTCATTAAAATTCTGGTGATTTGGATACAAAGGCACATCAAAATATTGTGCACCATGATCAACTAGGATTCATCCCTGGGATGCAAGGAGGGTTCAATATATGGAAATCAATAAATGTTATTCACAACATCAATAGACTTAAAAATAAGAACCATAAGATGATCTTGATAGATGCAGAAAAACCATTAGAAAAAGTAGAGCATTCCTTTACGTTCAAAACATTAGAAAAACTAGGGATAAAAGGAACATACATCGACATTGTAAAAACTATCTATGTTAAGCCTCAGGCTATTATCATTCTGAATGGAGAAAAATTGAAGGCATTCTTTCTAAAATTTGGAACAAGACAGGGATGTCCTCTATCACCACTTCTATTCAATATAGTTCTCGAAAAACTGGCCAGAGCAATTAGAAAGTTGAAAGACATTAAAGACATAAAAATAGGAAAAAAAGAACTTAAATTATCACCAGGAGTGATCAAATTGGCCGGCCATTAAGATGGCACTGCTTCTCCAATTTGAAGCCTACTGACTGTGGGGCTTAGAGTCTTTATGTGATTTGGAGTCATGAGAAAAATCAAGCACTTATGGGCTATCCTCTGCAGGGTTTTGAGGAACACATTTGAACCAAATGATCACTATTCTCACTTGATGAAGGTCAGGAACCTTACAGAGGAATGTGAGAGACTTCATCCAAAATGAATGCTCTTTTGTCCATTTTGGTTTTGGATGCACACATGGGATCTTTCTTTAGATCCATCAGGTGCTAAAAATCTAAGCCGCAGCCTCACACAGGGCCAAAAAGCTGATTCAGACACATCCCTTTCCAAAGCAATTAAGCAAAGAGCCAGAGGTGATGCCCTTTCATTTCTGTTTGAAAACTATTTCTTTTGGCTCTACAAAGGTGTGGCCTGAGGCAAAGATGTTCCGGACATTCAGGGCAACAGAAGAATTGGTAAGCAAAAGGCCCAAAGCAGGGTTTCTCCATTAGAATTTTCTGGTCACACTCATATCTGAGTTTTCTGAGATGCTCCCATTCCCTTCAGCTATCCAGTACATGGCCAAGTCTCAGAGCTTGGAGGTGGTACATATTTTGGACACAAAAAATGAGCCTATTCTGGAAATTGGCCAGGATTCAGGAAGAAAACAGGAACTTAGCAAGATTGTAGGAGTTGCCCACGCATAAGTCAAGCCACAGTCCATTCATAAATTGGGCAAGATGAATCTTGGGAAGCTTTCTACTAGTCAGAACACATACAATGATTCATTCTCTTTTCTAATGTCTAAAACCCCGGACACAGTGGGATACACAGACATAGAGACACTGGCCTTGTCAAACGACTTACCAGAAACAGTTCACTCCAAAACAAATAAACTGCCTTTCCTACCTATTCTCAGAACATGAGACAAAACCTCAAACCTACACCCACACACACAAAGGCAGCTCCTTCCCCCAAGTAGGTCTGTGACTATCAGGAGTGTCCTCTGACTGGTGGGCCATACTATGTTCTGATGAAATCGCCTGTCCTGTGTCAGATATGGTCTCATTGGCCCAATCTGTGAAGTTGTCACTAGCCAGCTGTGAGCCACTACCTGCTTTCTCAGGAAAGGCCTCTCTTCAGAGCTTTCCTGACATTTGTCCATCCTCACATCAGTAGGTACTCAGAAAGACTGACTCTGTTCTTGTTAAATCCAAACAAGTGAGACCACTGGGACTGGGAATGGGACTGGCTCTGCGTGCCTGGCTTCCCGGATCCCAAGTTCAGAGAGTTTCATCACCAAGGAAGTGAGGTGAGATTAATCTCTTCAGGAATTTAATGAGGTCACTGCCTTGGCAACCACTTTGTCCTAACAGTTGCTTCCAATAGTACTATGAGATGGAGGCAGCCCTTACTTCCTGTGACACTTTCAAAAGTTAGAATGGTATATCAACCATAGGCACCCAGGAACAGCTCTCCACACATGCCTGGTATGGTCCATCTTCTCTACATTAAGAAGAGAGAGGCTTATTCAGACAAAACCCTTCATCTTGGAAAGGTTGTTTGAGATGGAAGATAACTTTTTCTCTCTCAGGTCCTTCATAGCTGCCTAATCTTCTCCAGGGATCAAACCTGCATGGACCTTTGAGGTTCTCAGCAGGAGGCAGATCCCCTACATTCCTGTATTGTAAGACGAACTCTGTCCCTGCTCTTCTGTAAAGTTAGGTTGAGGGAAGAGTGTATGGTTAGGGTTATTAACATGTTTGATTTGGATTACGAATCCTTCTGCAGGATGATTAATAGTATTGGGAACCTGTGATATTTATAAGATTATAGAGGTGAAATATAAGTATGAAAACAGAAATGTTGGTAAGATTTGAAGCCCAGAAGGGCATTAGGCCCTTGATTGGGATACTTAGATTTTAATTACGTTCTACACAGATGTCTCAGATAAATTGATAATCAATGGCATAGGACCTTATACCTTGGATGTTTGATTTTAGAAGAGAACATCCACTCAAATTGAGATAGTCGGTGGGATTAGGAAGATAGTCGGTAGGTTTATAAAAAAAGAGTGAGTATAAAAATTGGACAAAAAGTTCTGTAGCATTAGGGTTTCGGTTATAGAGTGAATATAAATGTCAGCACATGTGAAGAGTCAGTCACAATGATTAACTGGGGAAAATATGTAGGAAGGAAAATATCAATAGAGACATTACGAAATGAGGCAATTATATAGTGAGTGATAGGATTAGACATTTTCAACAGGGTTGAGATTGAATACATAATCTTAGGAAGAAACAAATATGTAGTCACCAATAGGAATGACATTTGAAAGCATTAGGCAACCTGGACATGGATGTTTTTAGTAAGCCATGTTCACTTTCAATTTAGGATTTGGTACAATCATAAGTGTGACCTTTGCATTTTGTGCCCAGAAAATTATTGTGATCAAATATATATGTAGATCATATGATGTGTGTATTTCTTCCACCATTTCTGGGAGCAATATTTGAGGACACATAAATTAGTATTGTGGGTACCAAGTGGTGTACCCTGTGTCAATGAATATAGAGATAATGCATGAATAGACCATAGTGTGAATAAATAATATAACTTTTTTCTCTTTAAATAATGGATTGAATTGATATCTTAAAATATATAGGAAATCATATATTGACATACAATCATTCACTCCAACCAGTTACATATATAATGGTAATCTTAGGGTTATTGTTTATCATGAAGTGTGTGTGAGTTTTGTTTCAAAAGTGTTTATGGAAATCGAAAATAATGTGTTTGGAAAGAAGTCTCATGAAAAGACCAGTCAAGAAATATGGAGGAATCCATGTGTTCTGAAGCTGGAATTGATTGAAAGTGAAACAAATGCCTATAACTTTCCTAAATTGTGGATGAAATATATATCCTGTGATGTGCATAAACTGATGAAATAGTAATGTACCAGTGTTGAATAAAAATGAAGGTCAAAGTACACATCATGTCCCATAGGAATCTACTTGCATTGATGTTAAACTGGGTCAGTTACTGTAGAAATATTAGGATTGCATACATTATTCACCATAGTTAGTTTTATTTCATTTTTATTTATGGTTGTTCAAAACATTACATAGTTGTTGTTATAACATATTTCACACTTTGATTCAAGTGCGTTATATACTCCCATTTTTACCCCGTGTACAGATTACAGAATCACATCAGTTACACATCTATTGATTCACATATTGCCATACTAGTGTCTATTGAATTCTGCTGCTTTTCCTATCCTCTACTATCCCCCCTCCCCTCCCCGCCCCTCCCCTCTTCTCTCTCTACCCCCTCTACTGTAATAAATTTGTCCCCCTTGTATTATTTTTCTCTTTCCCCTCACTTTCTCTTGTATGTAATTTTGTATAACCCTGAGGGTCTCCTTCCAATTCCATGCAATTTTCCTTCTCTCTCCCTTTCCTTTCCACCTCTCATCCTGCTTTAATGTTAATCATCTTGTCATGCTCTTCGTCTCTCCTCTGTTCTTAGTTACTCTCCTTATATCAAAGATGACATTTGGCATTTGTTTTTTAAGGATTGGTTAGCTTCACTTAGCATAATCTGCTCTAATGCCATCCATTTCCCTCCAAATTCTATGATTTTTTTTTATTTTTCAATGCAGAGTAATACTCCATTGTGTATATATGCCACAGTATTTTATCCATTCTTTCATTGAAGGTTATCTAAGTTGGTTTCACAGTCTTGCTGTTGTGAATTGTTCTGCTATGAACATCGATGTAGCAGTGTCCCTGTAGCATGCTGTTTTTAGGTCTTTAGTGAATAGACTGAGTAGGGGAATAGCTGGGTCAAATGGTGATTCCATTCCCAGCTTTCCAAGAAATTTTCATACTGCTTTCCAAATTGGCTGCACCAATTTGCAGTCCCACCAGCAATGTAGAAGTGTACCTGTTTCCCCACATCATTGCCAGAACTTGTTGTTTGACTTCATAATGGCTGCCAATCTTACTGGAGTGAGATGGTATCTTAGGGTGGTTTCGATTTGCATTTCTCTGACTGCTGGAGATGGTGAGCATTTTTTCATGTACTTGTTGATTGATTGTAAGTCCTCATCTGATAAGTGTCTGTTGAGGTCCTCAGCCCATTTGTTGATTGGGTTATTTGTTATCTTATTGTGTAATTTTTTGAGTTTTTTGTATACTCTGGATATTAGGGCTCTATCTGAAGTGTGAGGAGTAAAGATTTCTTCCCAGGATGTAGGCTCCCTATTTACCTCTCTTATTGTTTCTTTTGCTGAGAAAAAACTTTTTAGTTTGAGTAAGTCCCATTTGTTGATTCTAGTTATTAACTCTTGTGCTATGGGTGTCCTATTGTGGAATTTGGAGCCCGACCCCACAGTATGTACATCGTAAGCAAATTTTTCTTCTATCAGACACTGTGTCTCTGATTTGATATCAAGCTCCTTGATCCATTTTGAGTTAACTTTTGTGCATGGCAAGAGAAAGGGATTCAGTTTCAATTTGTTACATATGGATTTCCAGTTTTCCCAACACCATTTGTTGAAGATGCTATCCTTCCTCCATTGCATGCTTTTAGCCCCTTTATCAAATATAAGATAGTTGTAGTTTTGTGGATTGGTTTCTGTGTCCTCTATTCAGTACCATTGGTCCACAAGCCTGTTTTGGTACCAGTACCATGCTATTGTTGTTACTATTGCTCTGTAGTATAGTGTGAAGTCTGGTATCGCTCTACCGCCTGATTCACACTTCCTGCCTAGCATTGTTTTTGCTATTCTCGAACTTTTATTTTTCCATATGTATTTCATGATTGCTTTCTTTATTTCTACAAGAAATGCCTTTGGGATTTGATTGGCATTGCATTAAACCTATAGAGAAATTTTGGTAATATCACCATTTTGATGATGTTAGTTCTGCCTTTCCATGAACAGGGTATATTTTTACATCTTCTAAGATCTTCTTATATTTCTCTCTTTAGGGTTGTGTAGTTTTCATTGTATGAGACTTTCCCCTCTTTTGTTAGGTTGATTCCCATCTTTTTTTTTTTAGGATATTGTGAATGGAGTGGTTGTTCTCATTTCCATTTCAGAGGATTTGTCCCTGATATAGAGGAATGCCTTTGATTTATGCGTGTTGATTTTATATCCTGCCACTTTGCTGCATTCATTTATTAGCTCTATTAGTTTCTTTGTAGACCCTTTTGGGTCTGCTAGGTATAGAATCATGTCATCTGCAATAGTAATAATTTAAGTTGTTCTTTTCCTATTTTTATGCCTTTAATTTCTTCCGTCTGTCTAATTGCTCTGGCCAGTGTTTCGAGAACAGTATTGAACAGAAGTAGTGAGAGAGGGCATCCCATTCTTGTTCCAGATTTTAGAGGGAATGCCTTCAATTGTTCTAGATTCAGAATGATGCTAGCTTGAGGATTAGCATAGATTGCTTTTACAATATTGAGGTATGATCCTGTTATTCCTAGTTTTTCTAGAGTTTTGAAGATAAAGAGATGCTGTACTTTGTTGAATGCTTTTTGTGCATCTATCGAGATGATCATATGGTTCTTATTTTTAAGTCTATTGATGTGGTGAATAACATTTATTGATTTTCGTATATTGAACAAGCCTTGTATTCCATGGATGAATCCTACTTGATCATGGTGCACAATTTTTTTAATATGTTTTTGTATCTGATTCACCAGAATTTAATTAGGGATTATTGCATTTAGATTCCTTAGGGATATTGGTCTGTAGTTTTCTTTGTTTGAAGTGTTTATGTCTGGTGTAGAAATCAGGGTGATATTGGCCTGGTAGAATGAATTTGGAAGATCTCCCTCTTTTTCAATTTCCTGAAATAGCTTGAAAAGTATTTGTATTAGTTCATATTTAAAGGGTTTGTAAAACTCTGCTGTATACCCATACTGTCCTGGTCTTTTCTTAGTTGGTAATCTTTGGATGGTTTCTTCTATTTCCTCAATTGATACTGGTCTGTTTAGGTTGTCTATATCCTCCTGACTCAATCTGGACAGATCATATGACTTAAGAAATTTTTCGATGCTTTCACTATCTTCTATTATATTGGAGTATAACGAATCAAATTAATTTCTGATTATCTTCTGTATTTCAGAAATATCTGCTGTGATTGCCAGGGGGTGACAAATAACTTGTGTAGATTGATACAGCAGGAATGGAAGCCGTTTATTGTAGCATCTGAGCGATATTTATACATTTTATATAGCTTATCTAATTAGCATAAAATAGATCCAGCAGTGAACCAATAAGGAATCTCCACACTTAATGGCTTGCTTTTGTTACTTCACAAACCACTCTCTATGGCATTTTTCCAGGCGCCATCCAGACTTGTTTACAGACCCTAACATTTCTCTGGCAAAATACCAGGTGCCATCCTGACTTGTTTATATACCTTAACATGTGATGTTGCCCTTTTCATCCCGTATGCTAGTAATTTGAGTTTTCTCTCTTCTTCTCTTCATTAGCATGGCTAAGGGTCTGTCGATTTTATTTATTTTTTCAAAGAACCAACTTTTAGTTTTCTCAATTTTTTCAATTGTTTCTTTTGTTTCGATTTCATTAATTTCAGCTTTGATTTTAATTAAATCTTACCTTCTACTTATTTTGCTGTTGTTTTCCTCTTCTTTTTCTAGGATTCTGAGATGAAGTATGACATCATTTATTTGTTTTGTTTTTTTTTTTCTTTTTTTAAGGAATGAAATCCAAGCAATGAATTTTCCTCTTAGAACGGATTTCAGTGTGTCCCATAGATTCTGATATGTTGTGCCTGTGTTTTCATTTATCTCTAAGAATTTTTTAATTTCCTCCTTGATGTCTTCTATAACCCATTGATCATTCAGTAACCTATTGTTCATTCTCCAAGTGATGCATGATTTTTCCTTCCTTCGTTTATCATTGATTTTTAGTTTATATTAGATTATGATCAGATAAGATGCATGGTATTATCTCTACTTCTTTATATTGTCTAAGAATTGCCCTGTGACATAATATATGATCTATTTTTGAGAAGGATCCATGTGCTGCTGAGGAAAAATGTAACTGCTTGATGTTGAGGAGTATATTCGATATATGTCAATTAAGTCTAGGTTATTAATTGTGTTATTGAGTTCTATAGTTTTCTATTTCAACTTTTGTTTGGAAGACCTGTCCAGTGGTGAGAGAGGTGTGTTGAAGTCTCCCATGATTATTGTATGGTGGTCTATTAGACTCTTGATCTTGAAAAAAGTTTGTTTGATGGACATAGCTGCACCATTGTTTGGGGCATATATATATTTATAATGGTTATGTCTTGTTGGTGTATGGTTCTCTTGAGCAGTATGTAGTGTCCCTCTTTATCCCTTTTGATTAACTTTGGCTTGAAATCTATTTTATTTGATATGAGTATGGACACTCCTGCTTGTTTCCGAAGTCCATATAAGTGATATGATTTTTCCCAACCTTTCACCTTCAGTCTATGTATGTCTTTTCCTATCAAATGCGTCTCCTGTAGGCAGCATATTGTTGGGTCTTGTGTTGTGATCCATTCTACTAGCCTGTGTCTCTTAATTGGTGAGTTTAAGCCATTAACATTTACGGTTATTATTGAGATAATGGTTGTTCTTCCAGCCCTATTTGTTTATTTATGTTATTAAACATGGATTGTTTTCTACATTGATTATTTCCCCCTTTTACTGTACTACCTCCCACTGTTGGTTTTTATTGTTATTTTCCATTTCCTCTTCCTGTAATATTTTGCCGATGATGTTTTGAAGAGATGGTTTTCTAGCTACAATTTATTTTAACTTTTTTTTTTAACATAGAAGGTTATGATTTTATCTTCCATCCTGATGCTTAATTTCACTGGATACACAATTCTTGGTTGGAATCCATTTTCTTTCAGTGTTTGAAAAATGTTAATCCAGGATCTTCTAGCTTTCAGAGTCTGTGTTGAAAGATCAGCTGTTATCCTGATTGGTTTACCCCTAAATGTAATCTGCTTTTTTTTTCTCTTGTAGCATTTAAAATTCTCTCCTTATTGTGTACGTTGGGCATCTTCATTATAATGTGTCTAGGTGTGGATCTCTTATGATTTTGCACATTCGGCGTCCTGTAGGCTTCTAGGACTTGGGAGTCAGTCTGATTCTTCAAGTCTGGGAAGTTTTCTCGTATTATTTCATTGAATACATTGCTCATTGCTTTGGTTTGGACCTCTATACCTTCCTGTATTCCAATGACTCTTAAGTTTGGTCTCTTTATGTTATCCCGTATTTCTTGGATATTCTGTTGATGGTTTCTTAACAGTCTTGCTGAGCTGTCTATGTTCTTTTCAAGTTGGAATACTTTGTCTTCATTGTCTGATGTTCTATCTTCTAAGTGTTCTACTCTGCTGGTAGTATTCTCAATTGAGTTTTTAAGTTGGTTTATTGCTTTCTGCATTTCTAGGATTTCTGTTTGTTATTTTTTACAACCTCTATCTCCCTGTATAGCTGATCTTTTGCTTCTTTGATTTGTTTATGTAATTCATTGTCGAAGTGATTTTTCATTGTCTGATTTTGCTGTCTAATGTCTTCCTTGAGACTCCAGATCATCTGAAGCATGTATATCCTGAGTTCTTTATCTGACATTCCATTTACTGCAGCTATTACCTCTTCTAAAGTTGTGCTGACCTGCATTGCTTGTGGTCCTTTTTTCCTTGTCTTATCATACTGCTCGCTTTTCTTTCTGCTTGGTGAAACTGTTGTGATTTTGAAATTTTCCTCCTATATATTCATATTGCTCTTGTATAGTTGCAAAGTCTCCCTTGCATGGGCGCAGGGGGGCTGTGCTGCTCCTCCAATTAGGGTGATCTAACTACCTTGCTGACGGGCCGCTGGGCTTGTTTTCCTGATCGGTTGCAGGTCTGCCTACCATGCAGGCGCGGGAGGCGGCTCTGCTCTGCCCCTCCTCCAATTGGTGTCACGTGTCTACCAGGCCCGTGGACCCCTGGGGTGTTCTGCCGATCAGTCGCAGGTCTGCCTACCTTGTAGGTGCTGGCGGCGGCTCTGCTCTGCCCCTACTCCAATTGGGGTGACGTGACTACCATGCAGGTGTGTTGCTGGGCCTGTTCCGCCAGTTTGTCGCAGGTCTGCCTACCTTGCGGGCACGGGCAACGGATCTGCTCTGCTCCTATTCCAAATGGGGTGAAGTGTCTGCCGCTCCGGCAGGGCGATGGGCCTCTTCTGCCAGTCAGGTGCAGGTGTGCCTACCTTGCGGGTGCGGGTGATGGCTCTGCTCTGCCACTACTCCATTTGGGGGGTCGTGACTACCATGCCGGCAGGTTGTTGGGCCTGTTCTGGGTGCGGGCGAAGGCTCTGCTCTGCCCCTACTAATATTGGGGTGACCTGACTACCATGCCGGTGGGCCACTGGGATTGTACTAGGTGAGGGAGAAGGCTCTGCTCTGCAACTATTCCAATTCGGGTGATTTGACTACCACGCCTGCGGGTCACTGGGCCTGTTCTGGGCAAGGGCGGCGGCTCTGCTCTGCCTCTATTCCAATTGGGGTGACGTGACTACCATGCAGGTGTGTCGCTGGGCCTGTTCCGGGCGTGGGCGGAGGCTCTGCTCTGCCCCTCTGGCTTGATGACAAAGTGAGAGAGACCCGGGTGTTTGTGACTCACTTTCTTTACCAGGAGACCAACTGTTTCTGTCACCGATGGTATCAATGAAGTTATCTCCTCTGCTGCTTTCTGATGACATCAGATCTCTGCCATGTTGGTATCCCATGCAAAAGGCAGCATTTTGTTCCCTTTGCTGGGTGACTAAAGCAATGGGTGAGTTCTGACCGGCACTCACAAGCCCCGTCTCAATCCTGTTGCACTCCCTATGAAGGCTCGGTTGATATTTACCTCCACAGTATTCAGCAAGACCCGGACCGAGAAGCAGTTTCCGTAGGTTCTTTAGCCCAGGGCCAGATCAGTTCCGGGAGGCAGAATTCGGCTGCTCTGGGCTCGGTGTATGTTCTAATAGAAGCAGGCTCCAAGACGCAGTTTCTGCGGGTTCTCTAGCACTGAGCCTGAGTAATTTGTCTGCAAGACAAAGGTGAATGGCATCCTGAAATTACCGGTTCTATAGCTGAATAAGCTGCGATCAGTCGAAAACAGGGATGGTGACGTCACCTCTCCAAGATGGTGGCCGCTGGGTTCCTCTGTGGTCTGACTGGTGCGGAGAAACGAGTTGGACTGCATGCTTCCCCGTCTCAAACCCAGAATTCAGCACTGAGCACAGTGATTGCATACCTGGCAGGAGCCCACAGTATCTGCACCACTGTATATTTGCGTTGCTATCTCGTCGTTTCCCAGCACGCACCACAGACTCTAGCCACGGAGCGATTTCCTGAATAAGCCACATGACCTTCTGTGAGGACAAATCACTCGCGTTTGAGTTCCCGTAGCTGATCCTCGTGAGATGGAAATTAGTACACTAGGTTTTGGAGAACCACAATTTTGCTGGAAATTTCTAACAAGATAGGTTTTAGCCATTCTAACTCGTCATTCTCCCGCACAGTGATGCGGTATATGGGGGTGATGCACTCCCTTCGCAGCCATCATATGATCCCCTGAAGTTAGTTTTCAGTACTAGGAAACAAATAAGTATTTCAGGTGGATGAATATTTCTGAGAAAAATCGTTTGAAAAGTTGATTATAAATCCACATACATGAATATGAATGAATTTAGGGAGTGTATAATAAGAAAAATATACTTCATATTTTGAAAAATCTGCAGAGTGAAAAAAAAAATATATATATATGTATATATATACATACACACAGAGACATTAAAAAAGTAGCATTATGTATGCCAATCGAAATTCACCATGAAATATATATCATCCACAGATCCAAAAATATTCATTTTAATGAACATGGATTTATGTCGTTCAACTAAGAAGCTCACCCGTATCTTGAATTTTCGGTTCCAACAGCATTTAGTAGGAGTGATCTCTTCTCACAATTTGTATCTGCCAAGCCAGCCACCTCACAAAATGTACGAGTTATACCAGGTAGAATTCGATATGTGCATATAAAAATACATGTGATGAATAGGCTACAGAGAAAGGGAGACAGTTATTCACATATTTGTTAACTTTTAAAACACATGGAGGACTATTTCAATTAAAATTCGCTAGATTTATAACACCTACCATTTATCATACGAAAGGCAAGTCCAACTATACACCATGCCTCCTGTGAACCTCTTGTATTTCTATTCTGTTTGAGTTATTTTTCTCCATAATATTAGGATTAGAAGTCAAAGTCTATTAGGGTATGTGTTAGTGTCAGGGATTCAGTATTTCGATAGGAAAATTTGAAAATGTATCCAATGTATATGCAAATATGTGCTACACAAAAAACTTCCCACTCTCATTCATAACAATGCCTTGACATTACCTTCGCCCCACATAAGACACAATTAGAGGAGAGGAGTTAGAAAATCTGTGAATACATATGTGGAATGGAAAATGCTCAGGAGTTCACAAATTTGGAGGTGGTAGAGGAGTTTCCAAAAGTAAGGGACAGGGTAAACACTCCACAAACATGAAGTTCTGCCAGCCTGACATCTGGAGAAACTGCCTCTAAGGTTGGGCAATGAAATATATGCTGTTGTCAGGAGCATTAGCTTCATTTGGAGTGAGACCATCAAAGCTGGGTCTTCATCTATGTGACATGAATGACATTGTTTCTTATTTTCCAATGAACATGAGGCATCAGTGCTGAATTTTCTATTTGTATGTAACTTGTGGCCACTGGGGTCTAAGTGTCTCCCCGTGTGGACTGTAAATCCATTTGGTCATCCTCCACTATTCGTGGTGTTTCTTGCTGCTGCACTGGGAGTTTGGAATTTGCTTCATGAAATACAAGGAGTTCAACAGGGACACAGTGCTGAAGTGAGTTCTGTCAATTGTGGTGGGTCGGGTTCTGCAGGAGAATGCACCAACCAGGCTTCTATCCCACATTGCTTGCCCCATTGACCATAGCAACCTGATTCTGAACATTGCCCTGAAACCTCTCCATATAACAATATGCTTTTACATATAAGAGTCTACTGGCTTCAAAATGTCAGTCACAATCCATTTGCAAGACAATGGCAGATCCACATGGCCCAACACAGATGTTTTATCACACACCTGCCAACCACTGCTCTAGGACAACTACTCAACAGGATCCAACTTACTGGCATCTCTGTTCTACACCATTTTCATAAAACCAAGTCAATCAAGGCACTGTCTTACATACTCATGATCAGCAACAGGACATCCAAATGTTCTCCAGTGCCACCCAGTCATGGGAATTTCAAAAATTTTTATGGTATTTATCTAGCCAATTTTCAAGGAAGAAGTTGGAGGCACTGTGGGTTTCAATTTATTCAGGAACCATTAAATGGTGAGCAAGTTCATTTCAATGAAAACTCTGGAGAATTCTCACAGGCAAGGCTTCCCAAAGAGTGGCCAAAATGTCAGATTAAGCCAGGCCCATTGAGGTCTACAATGTGAGGTCCATGTGTGTTTTGACTCTCAAAAATGGCTGCCAAGTCTTTAAGAATGAAATCATGTGATATCATGGCTGAGATTCCCTGTGATCTGTGGAAAGTCAACTTGGGCCTAGATGTCTTTCCAAGGGCAACTCTCATGCATGGCCATCTAAAATCCCAACACAATTCATGGCAATACTTCTCTGAGATCAGTACCACAACTCAGTCTCTAAGGGGAATCACACCAGGGTGCAAGCCCACGTGGACCCAGTCATCTCTTCAAACCACCATTCAAATGTCCACAATTAAATCCCAAACACTCCCACATGGCCCAAATCTTCTTCCATATATACACTCATCATAACCTGTGGCTGGAGGTTTCCATGAGGGGAGCAGCCCACGTCAGTGTCCAAAATAAGCTTCCTGCACCTCATTTGCCTAAAGTCAGGGTGGCATGGACACCCTTCCTGTAAACCAGAAGTGATCAAATAGGCCTTCCTTTAATACTGCTTAGCTTCTCCAACTTGAGGCCTACTGACTTTGAGGTTTAGATTCTTTAAGTGAATTGGAGTCATGAGAAAAACAAGCACCTATGGGCTAGCCTCTGCTGGGTTTTGAAGAACTCATTTGACCCAAAGGATCCCTGTTCTCACTTGATGGATGTCAGGAACCTACCAGAGGAAGGCAAGAGAGTTAATCAACAATATCTGATCTTTTTGCCATTTTGGTTTTCGATGCATGCATGGGATGTATCTTTAGATCCATCAGGTGCTGAGAATCTAAGCCTCAGCCTCACACAGGGCCAAGAGACTGATTCAGACATATCCCTTTTCAAAGCAATTAAGCATGGATCCACACGTGATGCCCATTCATTTGCATTTGAAAACTGTTTTCTTCAGGCTTCACAAAGTGGTGGCTTGAGGCAAAGTTCTTCCTGACATTCAGGGCAACAGAACAATAGGTAAGCAAAAGGACCAAAGCAGGGTTTCTCCACTGAGACTTTCCTGGTCAACTGATATCTGAGATTTCTGAGATGCTAGCCATTCCCTTCAACTATCTAGTACATGGCCATGTCACAGATATTGGAGGTGGTACATATCTTGGACACAAAACCATGATACTATTCTGGAGTGTTGCCAGAATTGAAGGAGAAAACAGGAAATTATGAAGCTAGTAGGTGTTGCCCATCCATAAGGCAAGCCTGATTCCACTCATATATTGGGCACAATGAATGCTGGCAAGCTTTCTAGTAGACAGGAAACATCCATTGATGCCTTCTCTCTTCTAATGTCTACAATCATGAACACAGTGGGATACACAGACACTCGCCTTGTCAAAGGACTTACTAAAAGTAGTCCACTCCAAACCAAACAAACTGCCTTTCCCACCTATTCTGAGAACTTGAGACAAAACCACAAAATCACACCCACACCCACAAAGGCACCTCCTTCCCCAAAGTAGGTCTGTGACTCTCCGGAGTGTCCTCTGACTGGTGGGCCATACTATGTTTTTCCAAAATGACCTCTCCTGTCTCAGTTCTGGTCTGCTTGGCCAACTCTGTGAAGTTGTCAAGAGCCAGTGGTGAGACACTACCTGCTTTCTGAGGAAAAGCCCCTCTTCAAAGGTTTCCTGGCATTTGGCCATCCTCACATCTGTAGGTTCAAAGAAAGACTGACTCTGTCCTTGGTAAATCCAAACATATGAGACCACTGGGACTGGGACAGGGACTGTGTCTGGGTTCCTGGCTTCCTGGATCCCAAGTTCAGAGAGTTTCATCACCAAGGAAGTGAGGTGAGGTCACTTCCTTCAGGATCTGAATTACATCACTGCCTTGGCAACCACTTTGCCCTAACAGTTGCTTCCAAAAGTCCCTTTAGGTGGAGGCTGCCCCTGTTTTCCTGTAACACTTTCACAAGTTAGAATGTTATATCAATCATAAGCACCCCGGAACAGCTCTCCACACAGAACTGGTTTGGTCCATCTTGTATACATTAAGAAGAGAGAGTGATTCAGACACAACCCTTCAACCCGACCAGGATGACTGCCATGGAAGATGACTTTTGCTTTCTGAGGTATTTCATAGCTGCCTTCATCTTCACCAGGGATCATTTCTGCATGAACATTTGAGGTTCTCAGCAGGTGAAGATACCCTACATTCCTGTATTTTAAAACCAACTCTGTCCCTGCTCTTCGGTAAAGTTAGTGTATGGTTAGGGTTCATTATATGTTTGATTTGGGTTAGGAATCATTCTGCAGGATGAATAAAGGGATTGGGTACCTGCGATATTTATAAGAATATATAAGTGAAATATATGTATGAAAACGGAAATCTAAGAAAGATTTGAAGCCCAGAAGGGCATTGGGCCCTTGATTGGGATGCATAGTGTTGAATTACGTTCTGTACAATTGTCTCAGTTAAATCGATATACAATGGCATAGGACCTTGTACCTTGGATGATTGAATGTAGAAGAGAACATCCAGTTAAAAAGGGATAGTCGGTAGGATTAGAAAGATAGTCGGTAGGTTTAGGAAGAAGAGTGAGAATATGATTTGGAATAAAAAGCTTCTTTAGCAATAGGGTTTCGTTTAGAGAGTGAATGTAAATGTCAGTACATGTGAAGAGTCTTTCACAATGATGAACTGGGGAAATTATGTAGAAAAGCAGGTATCAATAGAGACATAACGAAATCAGGCAAAGTATAAATGAGTGATAGGATTAGACATTTTCAACAGGGTTGAGTTTGAATATATAATCATAGGAAAAAACAAATATGTTGTCACCAATGGGATTGACATTTGAGAGCATTAGGCAACCTGGACACGGATGTTATTACTTATCCATGTTCACTTTCCTTTTAGGCTTTGGTACAATCATAAGTGTGACCTTTACATTTTTTTTTGTTCAGAATATTTCGGTGGTAAAATGTATATGTAGATCAGGTAACATGAGTATTTCTTTCACCATGTCTGGGAGCAATATTTTGAAGACATATACATTAGTATTAGGGGTACAAAGAGGTGTACCCTGTGTCTATGAATATAGAGATAATGCATGAATAGACGATAATATGAATAAATAATGTATCTGGTTCCACTTTAAATAATGGATTGAATTGAAATCTGAAAATATATAAGAAATCTTATATTGATATGTAATCATTCATTTCAACCAGTTATATATCTAATGGTAATATTAGGATTATGGTTTATCATGAAGGGTGTTTGAGTTTTGCTTTATAAGTGATGATGTTAAACGAAAATAATGTGTTTGGAAAGAAGTCTCATGAAAAGACCAGTCAAGAAACATAGAAGAATCATGTGTTCTGAATCAGAAAGTGATTGATCGTGAAACAAATGCCTATAAATTTTCTAACTTTTGAATGAAATATATATCCTATGATGTGCATAAACTGAAGACATCGTAACGTATAAGTGTTGAATAAAAATGAAAATCAAAATACACATCATGTCCCCTAAGAATATACTTGCATTGATGTTAAACTAGCTCAGTAACTGTAGAAATATTAGGTTTTGTTTGCACCTTTCACTGAATTTAGTTTTCAGTACTAGAAAACAAATATGTATTTCAGGTGGATGATTATTTCTGAGAATAATCTTGTGGAAAGTTGATTATAAATACACATATATGAATATGAATGAATTTAGGGAGTGTATAATAAGACACATATATTTCATATTTTAAAAAATCTGGAGAGTGTATATATATATATATATATACACTCTCATACATACACACTCACATGCACAGATATAAAAAAGTAGCAATACAGGAAATCCATCATGAAGGCAGGCATGGAAAAATCAAGTCTCTGACCTCTTCAGCTGCGCGGGCATCGGGAGTCGTAAACTGTCTAAATGCTGTTTGCTCAGAATCACTAGGCAATGTTGACCTAATGTGGATCTGGTGCGAACATTCTGGGCCCCTCAGAACACACACCGAGCCTGGATCGGCTGCATTCAACCTCCGGTTTGCCTGGTTCTCGTGACTCAGCACTAAGATCCCTCTGAAATAACTGTTCGGCCCTTCTGAACTTTCAGAGGTAAAAGCCAACCAAGCCTTCAAAGGCAGTGGCCACAGGATTGAAACGGCGCTTGGGAGAGACAGTCAGGACCCACCCGTTGCGTTGGTTACCTTGCAAAGGGAACAAACGGTCACCATTTGCATGGGATACCACTATAGCATAGAAATGATGTCACGGGCAGAGGAGATAATTTCATTGAAACCAGCGTGACAGGTGTGTAATCCCCTAGCCATCTCTCTCAACACAGCGGGGAACCCTTAAGGGCCCCTCCCAGCTCTGCCGTAAGGGCCTCTCCCAGCTCTCCCGTGAGCGCGATAGCCAGACCTAGGGAATCAGGATTGGCTCGGGACTAGCGGCGTGGAATTCTGGGCTCCTGATCCCACAAGTGCTGACAATTGAGGTCTCTTACACCACATACCGGTGGCGTGGCTCCCAGAGGGCAAGAAAATTCGCTGGGGGTCCTCAGCCCCAAGCTCTACAAACTTAGGGTCTGAGGGAGGCAAACAGGGAGAGTGTGCACAGGCGTTCATGAAAACAGGGCTGCCAGGAGTAGAGTTCTGGCTTGTAACCACTATTGTGGTGAGCGTCACAGGTGATCAGGGCATGGCTTGAGGAAGCACAAGAGAAGGCCCTAGGCACTCAGGATTGGAGATCCGCCAAGTCTGGGAGGAAGAGCTGCTGCACAGTGATTGGTTCCCACTTATTCAGAGGAGGAGCTTGGCCCAGTGCACACAGCTCCACATACTGAAAGAGAAGTTAATTGAACTCTATGACTGCATGTATTATTATTATTTTTTTAATTTATATTTTTTATATTTCTTTCATTTTCATTTTTGTTGTTGTTGTTCTTTAACTTTTTTAATGTTTTTATTTTTTTATTTTTTATTTTATCATTATTATTATTAATATTATTTTAAATTTTAATTTTCATTTTTTAATTATAATTATTATTTAAATTTTTTTTCTTTCTTTATTTTCTATTTTTTTCTTTTGTCTTTTCATTTCTTTTCAATTTTCTTATTCTCCCTTCCTTGAATTCTACCTGTCTACTCTCATTCTCTTTAGTGACTTCTTCCCTTCCTTTCTAATATCTTTCCTCCCAAGCATCAAATAAATTTATAAGAGTAAGCAGTAACTCAGCAGTCAAACAAAACAAGAAGTAACATGAGCAGCATAAAAAAGCAAGGAAGAAAAGGAGTACAAACAATGATGGACAGCCTAAATATTCAGAAGGACCTAGAGTCATCAGAAAAATGGTCATATAAAGAACTCAAGAAATACCTTAGACAGATGGAATGGAACCTTAAAGAGGATACGAGATATCAAAACCAAACAGTGAAAGAACACATTGAAAATGAATTACATAAACAGATATAAAAAGAAATTAAGCATCTTAATTAGGAGATAGAGATTATAAAAAAAATCAAACAATAATTCTAGAAATGAAGGAAATGATAAAACAAATTAAAAACTCAATTGAGAGTATCACTAACAGAGTGGAGCAAGTAGAAGACAGAATGTCAGATAATGAAGACAAAATATATCATCTTGAAAAAGTCTAGCCAACAAAGAAATGCTGGTAAAAAGTCATGAGAAAAACATCAAAGAGATATGGGATAACATAAGAAAAAAAAAAAAAACTAATGAGTCATCTGGATAGAGGAAGGTACAGAGATTCAAACCAAGGGAATGAGTAACCTGCTGTATGAAATAATTACAGAAAACTTTCCAGAAATAAAAATGGAAACAGATAAACAAATTGTAGATGCTTACAGGACACTGAGCACACAAAATCACAGTAGACCAATGCCAAGACACATTGTTATGAAGATATCCAATATACAGAACAAAGAGAAAATATTAAAAGCTACAAGAGAAAGGAGGCAGATTACAATCAGGGGTAAACCAAAAATGTTAACAACAGATTTTTCATCACAGATGCTGAAAGTGAGAAGATCCTGGAACAACGTATTTCAAACACTTAAAAACAATGGATGCCAACCAAGAAATCTGTATTCAGCAAAATTAAGCTTCAGGTAAGACAACGAAATAAAAACATTTCGTGATAAACAAAAGCTAAAAGAACTTGCAGCCAGAAAACCAGCATTGCAAAGCATCTTAAGGAAAACACTACACGAGGAAAAAATGAATATCAACAAAGAAAACCATCAGTGGGAAGTGCCTCATTAATGACAGAGGGCGGGGGAAAAGTTAATCATGGATAAACAAACTAAATTAAAAAAAAGATAAATAATCAAAGACGGGTGGCAATACAAACCATATATCAATACTAACTCTAAACTTTAATGGCTTAAACTCTCCAATAAAGTGACATAGACTTGTAACGTGGATTAAAAAAAACAAATCCAACAATATGTTGCTTCCAGGAGACACATCTGAATGGAAAAGACATACACAGGCTGAAGGTGAAAGGTTGGGAAAATTTATACCATGCACACGGTCCTTGTAAGCAAGCAGGGGTGGCCATCCTCATATGGAATAAAATCGACTTCAAGACTAATTTAATCAAAAGGGATAAGGAAGGACATTATATACTGTTGAAAGGAACCATTCACCAACAAGACATAACAATTATCAATATTTATGCAGCAAATAATGGTGCTGCAACATTTATAAAACAAATTCTCCTCAAGTTCAAGAATCAAATAGACCACAACACAATAATTATGGGAGACTTCAACTCACCTCTCTCACCATTGGACAGATCCTCCAAACAAAAGTTGAATAAAGAAAATATAGAATTCAATATCACAATCAATACCCTAGACTTAACTGACATATATAGAATATATCAACCATCATCAAGTGGATATACTTTTTTCTCACCAGCACATGGATCCTTCTCAAAAATAGACCATATATTATGCCATAGGGCAACACTCAGTAAATATAAAGGGGTGGAGATAATACCATGAATTTTTTTCTGATCACAATGGAATGAAACTGGAAACCAACGGTAAAAGAAGGAAGGAAAAATCCTACATCACATGGAAAATGAACAATATGTTACTGAATGATCAATGGGTTACAGAAGACATAAAGGAGGAAATCAAAAAATTCTTAGAGATAAATGAAAATACAGACACAACATATCAGATTCAATGGGACACAATGAAACAAGATTCAAGAGGCAAATTCATCGCCTGGAGGTCATTCCTCAAAAAAAGAAAAAAACAAAAACGACAAATAAATGAGCTCTCACTTAATCTCAAAGCCCTAGAAAAGGAAGAGCAAAACAACAGCAAATGTAGCAGAAGGCAAGAAATTATTAAAATCAGAGAGTAAATCACGAAATTGAAACAAAAGAAACTATTAAAAAATTACCAAAACTAATAGTTGGTTCTTCGAAAAAATAAATAAGATTGACAGACCCTTAGCCATGCTAACGAGGAGAAGAAGAGAGAGAACTCAAATTACTAACATACGGGATGAAAAAGGCAATATCACAACAGATGCTACATAAATACAGAAGACAATTAGAAATTATTTCGAAAACCTATATTCCAATAAAATAGAAAATAGTGAAGACATTGATACATTTGTTAAGTCATATGATTTGCCTAGACTGAGTCAGGAGGATACACACAATTTGAACAGACCAATATCAATCGATGAAATAGAAGAGGCAATCAAACTACTACCAACCAAGAAAAGCCCAGGATCGGATGGGTATACAGCGGAGTTTTACAAAACCTTTAAAGAAGAATTAATACCAATACTTTTCAAGTTATTCAGAAAATAGAAAAACAGGGAGCTCTGCCAAATTCATTCTATGAGGCCAACATCACCCTGCTTCTGAAACCAGACTAAGACACCTCAATGAAAGAAAACAACAGACCAATATCTCTGATGAACCTAGATGCAAAAATTTTCATTAAAATTCTGGTGATTTGGATACAAAGGCACATCAAAAAAATTGTGCACCATGATCAACTAGGATTCATCCCTGGGATGCAAGGAGGGTTCAATATATGGAAATCAATAAATGTTATTCACAACATCAATAGACTTAAAAATAAGAACCATAAGATGATCTTGATAGATGCAGAAAAACCATTAGAAAAAGTAGAGCATTCCTTTACGTTCAAAACATTAGAAAAACTAGGGATAAAAGGAACATACCTCGACATTGTAAAAACTATCTATGTTAAGCCTCAAGCTATTATCATTCTGAATGGAGAAAAATTGAAGGCATTCTTTCTAAAATTTGGAACAAGACAGGGATGTCCTCTATCACCACTTCTATTCAATATAGTTCTCGAAAAACTGGCCAGAGCAATTAGAAAGTTGAAAGACATTAAAGACATAAAAATAGGAAAAAAAGAACTTAAATTATCACTATTTGAAGATGACATGATTCTATACATAGAAGACCCAAAAGGGTCTACAGAAAAAAACTACTAGAACTAATAAATGAATTCAGCAATGTGGCTGGAAATGAAATCAACATGCATAAATCAAAGGCGTTTCTGTATATCAGCGACAAAACTTCTGAAATGAAAATGAGGAAAAACACTGCATTCACAATATCCTCATAAAAAATTAAATACTTGGGAATCAACCTAACAAAAGAGGTGAAAGATTTATACAATGCAAACTACAGAACCCTAAAAAGAGAAGTAGAATAAGATCTTAGAAGATTGAAAAATATACCCTGTTCATGGATAGGCAGAACTAACATCATCAAAATGGCGATATTACTAAAAAGTTGTCTGTAGGTTTAATGAAATGCCAATCTAAATCCCAAATGAATTTTTTGTAGAAATAGATAAACCAATCATGAAATTCATATGGAAAAATAAACGACCCAGAATAGCAAAAGCAATTCTAAGCAGGAAGTGTGAATCAGGCGGTATAGCGATACCAGATTTCAAACTATATTACAGAGCAATAATAACAAAAACAGCATGGTACTGGTACCAAAACAGGCGGGTGGACCAATGGTACAGAATGGAGGACACAGAGACTAATCCAAAAAGCTACAACTATCTTATATTTGATAAAGGAGCTAAAAGCTTGCAATGGAGGAAGGATAGCATCTTCAACCAATCGTGCCGGGAAAACTGAAAATCCATATGCAACAAAATGAAACTGAATCCCTTTCTCTCGCCATGCACAAAAGTTAACTCAAAGTGGATCAAGGAGCTAGATTCAAATCAGAGACTCTGCATCTGATAGAAGAAAAAGTTGGTTCCGATCTACATATTGTATGGTCAGGCTCCAAATTCCTTAATAGGACACCCATAGCACAAGAGTTAATAACAAGAATCAACAAATGGGAGTTACTTAAACTGAAAATTTTTTTCTCAGAAAGAGAAACAATAAGAGAGGTAAATATGGAGCCTAGATCATGGGAACAAATTTTTACTCCTCACCCTTCAGATGGAGCCCTAATATCCAGAGTATACAAAGTATACAAAGAACTCAAATAATTAGACAATAAGATAACAAATAACCTAATGGGCCAAGGACCTGAACAGACACTTCTCAGAGGAGGACATAGAATCAATCAACAAGTACATAAAAAAATGCTCTCCATTTCTTGCAGTCAGAGAAATGCAAATCAAAACCACCCTAAAATACCATGTCAATCCAGTGAGATTGGCAGCCATTATGAAGTCAAACAACAACAAGTGCTGGCGACGATGTGGGGAAAAGGGTACTCTTGTACATTGCTGATGGGACTGAAACTGGTGCAGCCAATTTGGAAAGCAGTATGGAGATTCCTGGGAAGGCCGGGAATGGAAGCACCATTTGACCCAGCTATTGCCCTTCTCGCACTATTCCCTGAAGACCTTAAAAGAGCGTACTACAGGGATACTGCCAATCGATGTTCATAGCAGCACAATTCACAATTGCTACACTGTGGAACCAACCCAGATTACCTTCAATAGATGAATGGATAAAAAAAAAAGTTTTTTTTTATATACTATGGAGGATTACACAGCACTAAAAAATGACAAAATAATGGAATTTGCAGGGAAATGCATGGCACTAGAGCAGATTATGCTTAGTGAAGCTAGCCAATCCCAAAAAAACAAATACCAAATGACTTCTTTGATATAATGAGAGCAACTAAGAACAGAGTAGAGAGGAAGAGCATGAAGAAAAGATTAACATTAAGCAGAGACATGAGGTGGGACGGAAAGGTAGAGAAAAGAGAAATTGCATGGTAATGGAGGGAGACCCTTATTGTTACAAAAAAAATAGATATAAGAGGTTGTGAGTGTAATGGAAAAATAAACAATAAGTGAAATGAATTACAGTAGGTAGCGTAGAGAGAGAAGATGGGAAGAGAGCGGAGGGGGGATAGTAGGGCATAGTAAAGGTAGCAGAATACAACAGTAACTAATAAGACATTATGTAAAAATATGGATGTGTAACTGATGTGATTCTGCATTCTATATTTGGAGTAAAAATGGGAGTTCATAACCCACTTGAATCTAATGTATGAAATATGATATGTCAAGAGCTTTGTAATGTTTTGAGCAACCAATAAAAGAAAAAAAAGGTAGCAATATATATGCCAATCGAAAATCTTCATCAAATATATATAATCCAAAGATCGAAAAATATTCATTTTACTGAAATGGATTTATGTATAATGTTATTCAACTAGGAAGCTCACCCGTAGGTTGAATTTTCAGTTTCAACAGCATTTAGGAGGAGTGATCTCTTCTCACAATTTGCATCTGCCAATTCAGCCACCTCACATGTGTGTAAAAGTGATATCAGGTAGGATTCTATATGTGCATATAAAAATACATGTGCTGAATAGGCTACAGAGAAAGGGAGACAGGGATTCACATATTTGTTAATTTTAAAAACACATCTAGAACTATTTCAACAGAAAATTGACTAGATTTAAAACTCCTACATTATATAATGCAAAAAGCAATTCCAACTATACACCATGCCTCCTCTGAACTGCTTGTATTTCTATTCTTTTTGGGTTATTTTTCACCATCATTTTAGGATTATTAGTCAGAGACTAGTAGGGTACAGGTTAGTGTCAGGGATTAAGTATTTCAAATGGAAAATTGGAAAATGAATCCAATGTGTATGTAAATATGTGCTACACAAAAATCTTCCCACTCACATCCAGAACAATGCCTTGACATTACCTTCGCCCCAAGTAAGACACAATTAGAGTTGAAAAGTGTAAAAATCTAGGAATACATAGATGGAATGGAATATGCTCGGGAGTTCACAACTTTTGAGGTGGTAGAGGAGTTTCCAAAAGTAAAGGACAGGGTAAACACTCCACAAACAAGGAGCTCTGCTGGCCTAAGAATTCTTGGGAAATGGCCTCTGAGGTTGGGATCCTGAAATATATGTTGCTGTCATGAGCTTTAGCTTCCTTCGTAGTGAGACCATCAAAGCTGGGTCTGCATCTATGTGACCAGGAAGAGATGGTTTCTTATATTCCAATGAACATGAGGCAGCAGTGCTCAATTCTCTCTTTGTAGGTAAACTGTGGCCACTGGATTCTAAGTGTCTCCCAGTGGGGACTGTGAAGACATTTGGTCATCCTCCACTTTTCATGGTGTTTTTTGCTGCTGCACTGGGAATTTGGTATTTGCTTCACAAAATATAAGAAGTTCATTTGGGATACAGTGCTGGAGGGAGTTCTGTCACTTGTGGTGGGTCAGGGTCTGCAGGAGAATGCACCAACCAGGCTTCTATCCCACAGAGCTTGCCCCAGTAACCATAGTAAACTTATTCTGAACATTGCCCTTAAAACTCTCCATATAACAGGATGCCTTTACATATAAGGGTCTCATGTCTGCACTATATCAGTCACAAGCCATTTGGAAGCCAATGGCAGATCCACATAGCCCCTCCATGATGTTTTTTCACACACCTTCCCACCACTGCTCTAGGCCCACTACTCAGCAGGCTCCAAATTACTGGCATCTCGTGTTCTACATCATTTTCATGAAACCCAGTTAAACAAGGCACTGTCTGGTATACACATGATAAGCAACAGGACATCAAATTTTCTGCAGTTCCACCTGGTCATGGGAATTTAAAAAATTTCATGGTATTTATTTAGCAATTTTTCAAAAATGAAGTTAGAGGCACTGTGGGTCTCAATTCATTCAGGAACCATTAAGTGTGAGAAAGTTCATTTCAATGAAAGCTCTGGAGAACTCTCAAAGTCAAGGCTTCTCAAAGAGTTACCAAATGGTCACATAAAGCCAGGCCAATTCACGTCTACAATGTGAGGTCCATGTATGTTTTGACTCTCATCTATGGCTGCCAAGTCTTTCAGAATAAAATCATGTGATATCCTGGCTGAGATTCCCAGGCCTCTGTGGAAAGCCACCCTGGGCATTGATCTCAGTTTCCAAGAGTGAGTCTTATGTGTGTCCTCCTAAAATCCCAACACAATTCATGGCTATACTTCTCTGAGGTCAATTCCAGAATGCAGTCTCTAAGGGGAATCACACCAGAGTTCAAGCCCAGGTGGACCCAGTCATCCCTTCCAACCGCCACAAAAATTACCACAATTAAAATCAAAACACTCCCACAGGGCCATCATCTTCTTCCATGTAGACACTCATCATAACCTCTAGCTGGAGGTTTCTATGAGCCCAAGGTAGTGTCCAAAATAAGCTCACTTGCCCCTTATTTGCCTAAAATCATGGTGGCCTGGACACTCTTCCTGTGAACCAGGAGTGATCAAATATTCCTGCTGTTAAAGTGTTCCACTTCTCCAATTTCAGCCTACTGGCTGTAGGGTATAGATTCTTTATGTGATTTGGATTCATGAGAAAATCCAAGCACATATGGGCTAGCCTCTGCAGGGATTTCAAGAACTCATTTGACCCAAAGGATCCCTATTCTCACTTGATGGAGTTCAGGAACCTAAAACAAGAAGGCAAAAATATTCATCCACAATGACTGCTCTTTTGGACATTTTAGTTTTGGAAGAACATGGAATCTTTCTTTAGATCCATCAGGTGCTGAGAATCTAAGCCACAACCTCATACAAGGACAAGAGGCTGATTCAGACACATCCCATTCCAAAGAAATTAAGCAAAGAGCCACAGGTGGGGTCCATTCATTTCCATATGAAAACAGTGTTTTTCAGGCTACACAAAGGGGTGGCCTGAGGCAAAGACCTTTCTGACATTTAGGGTAATAGAAATAGAATTAAGCAAATGGCCCAAGAAGGGTTTCTCCACTGAGACTTTACTGCACACACTGATATCTGAGTTTTCTGAGATGATCTCATTCCCTTCAGCTATCCAGAACATGGCCATGTCACAGAGCCTTGTGGTGTTACATATCTGGGAAACAAAACCATGAGTCTATTCTGGAGAGTGGCCAGAATTCACGTAGAAAACAGGAACATTAGAAGATAGTAGATGTTGCCCATCCATAAGGCAAGCTGCAGTGCATTCATCAATTGCGCAGTATGAATTGCGGAAGCTTTCAACTAGAGACAACACATCCATTGGTGCATTCTCTTTTCTAATGTCTACAACCATGGATACAGTGGGATACTCAGACATAGAAACACTCACAATGTAAAACGACTTACTAGAAACAGTCCACTCCAAACCAAACAAACCACCTTTCCTACCTATTCTCAGAACATGAGAAAAAACCACAAACTCACACCTACAACGACAAAGGCACTTCCTTCCCCCAAATAGGTCTGTGACTATCCGGAGTGTCTTCTGACTGGTGGGCCATATTATGTTCCCCCAAAATGGCTTGTCCTGTTTCACATCTGGTCTCAATGTCCAACTCCGTGAAGTTGTAAGGAGCCAGCAGTGAGCCACTGCCTGCTTTCTCAGGAAAGGCCCCTCTTCAGAGCTCTGCTGGCATTTGGCCATCCTCACATCAGCAGGTACCAAGAAAGACTGACTATGTCTTTGGGAAAAGCAAACAAGTTAGCCCACTGGGTCTGGAGTGGGACTGGCTCTGGGTGCCTGGCTTCCTGGATCCCAAGTTCAGAGAATTCCATCACCAAGGAAGTGAAGTGAGGTCACTTCTTTCAGGAACTGAATATGGTCACTGCCTTGGTAACCACTTTGTCCTAACAGTTGCTTCCAAGGTTCCCATGAGATAGAGGCTGCCCCAACATCCTGTGACACATTCAGAAGTTATAATGGTATATCAACCATAGGCACCCTGGAACAGCTCTCCACAGAGGCCTGGTTTGGTCCATCTTCTCTACATTAAGAAGAGAGAGGCTGATTCAGACACATCAATTCATCCTGACCAGGTTGTTTGCATGGAAGATGACTATTGCCCTCTCAGGTCCTACATAGCTGCCTACATCTTCTCCAAGGATCATTTCTTCATGGATCTTTGAGGTTCTAAGCAGGTGGAAGATCTTCTACATTTCTATATTGTAAGACCCACTCTGTCGCTGCTCTTAAGTTAGTTATATTGAGGGAACAGTGTATGGTTAGGGTTAATAACAAGTTCGATTTGGGTTACGAATCATTCTGCGGGATGAATAATGGTATTGGCAACCTGCGATATTTACAAGAGTATACATGTGAAATATAAGTATGAAAGCAGAAATCTAGGTAAGATTTGAAGCCCAGAAGGGCATTGGGGACTTGAGTGGGATACTTAACTTCGAGTTATGTGCTGCACAGATGTCTCAGATAAATCAATATACACTGGCATCGGACCTTGTACCTTGGATGATTGAATGTTGAAGAGAGCATCCAGTCAAAAACCGATAGTCGGTAGGATTAGGAAGGTAGTTGGTAGATTTAGAAAGAAGAGTGAGCATAGGATTTGGACCAAAAGTTCTTCAGCAATAGGGTTTCGGGTAGAGAGTGTATGTAAATGTCAGCACATGTGAAGAGTCAGTCACAATGATGAACTGGGGAAAACATGTAGGAAAGCAGATATCAATAGAGACATTAGGAAATCAAGCAAAGTATAAAGTGTGTGATAGGGTTAGACATTTTCAACAGGTTTGAAGTTGAATATATAATCTTAGGAAGAAACAAATATGTAGTCACCAATAGGATTGATATTTGAGAGCATTAGGCAACCTGGACATGGATGATTTTAGTAATGGATGCTATCTTTTCATTTAGGCTTTGGTACAATTGTAAGTGTGACCTTTGCTTTTTGTGTCCGGAATATTTCTGTGATAAAATGTCTATGTAGATCAGGTGACATGAGTATTTCTTCCACCATTTCTGAGAGCAATATTTTGAAGATTTATAAATTCGTATGGGGGTACAAATAGGTGTACCCTGTTTCTATTAATATAGACATAATGCATGAATAGACAATACTGTGAATAAATAATATAACTAGATCCACTTTAAATAATGGATTGAATGGATATCTGAAAATATATAAGAAATGTTATATTGATATACAATCATTAATTCCAACCAGTTATATATCTAATGATTATCTTATGGTTATGGTTAATCATGAAGGGTGTGTGAGTTTTTCTTCAAAATTGATTATGGAAATCGAAAACAATATATTTGGAAAAAAAGTCTCATGAATAGACCAGTCAAGAAACATAGAGAAATACATGTGTTCTGGAGCAGGAAGTGACTGAAAGTGAAACAAATGCCTATAAATTTGCTAACTAGTGAATGAAATATATATGCTAAGATGTGCATAAACTGAAGAAATAGTAATGTACCAGTGTGGAATAAAAATTAACGTCAAAATACACATCGTGTCCCATAGGAACCAACATGCATTGATGTTCAACTGGGTCAGTTAATGTAGACATATTAGAATTTGTATGCACCTTTCACTGAAGTTAGTTCTCAGTACTAGGAAACAAATATGTATTTCAGGTGTTTGAGTATTTCTAAGAATAATCTTGTGAAAAGTTGATTATTAATCCACATACATGAACATGAATGAATTTAGGGAGTGTATATAAGACACATAATTTTCATATTTTTAAAAATCTGGAGAGTATATACACACACACACACACAAACACAGAAATTAAAAAATAGCAATATATATGCCAATCGAAATTCATCATGAAATATATATCATAAAGATGCAAAAACATTCATTTTACTGAACATGGGTTTATGTATAATGTTGTTCCACTGGGAAGCTCACCCATAGGTTGAATTTTCAGTTCTAACAGCGTTTAGGACGAGTGATCACTTCTCACAATTTGTATCTGCCAAGTCATGTAACTCAAAAGAATGTACGTGTGATACCGTGTAGGATTCTATTTGTGCATATAAAAATACATGTGCTGAATAGGCTCCAGAAAATGGGAGACAGTAATTCACATATTTGTTAACTTTCAAAACACATGGAGAACTATTTCAATTAAAAATTGACTAGATTCATAATACCTACCCTTTATCATGCAAAAGGCAAGTCCAACCCTGAACTGCATGTATTTATGTACTGTTTGGGTTATTTTTCTCCATCATATTAGAATTAGTAGTCAGAGTCTATTAGAATATGGGTTAGTGTCAGGGATTCAAAATTTTGAATGGAAAAATAGGAAAATTAATCCAATGTGTATGCAAATATGTGCTAAAACAAATCTTCTGACTCTCATCCAGAACAATGCCTTGAAATTTTCTTCGCCCCAAGTAAGACACAATTAGAGAAGAAAAGTTGCAAAATCTGTGATTACATTTCTGGAATGGAAAATGCTCAGGAGTGCACAAACTTGGAGGTGGTATAGGAGTTTCCAAAAGTAAGAACACGGTACACACTCCACAAACATGGAGCTCTGCATGCCTAAAACTTTTAGAGAAACTGCCACTGAGGTTGGGCAATGATATATAGGTTTTTGTCAGGAGTTAAGCTTCCTTTGTAGTGATACCCTCAAAGCTGGGTCTGCATCTATGTGACCTGGAGGACAAAGTTTCTTATTTTCCAATGAACACAAGGCAGCACTGCTGAATTCTCTCTTTGTAGATAAACTGTAGCCCCTGGGGGTTTATTTTCTCCCCGTGTGGACTGTGAAACAATTTGGTCATCCTCCACTTTTCGTGGTGTTTCTTGCTGCTGCACTTGGAGTTTGGTACATGCTTCACGAAATACAAGGAGTTCAACTGGGAACCAGTGCTGGAGAGAGTTCTGTCACGTGTGGTGGGTTATGGTCTGCAAGAAAATTCACAAACCAGGCTTCTATCTCTCAAAGATTGCTCCCTTGTCCATAGCAACCTGATTCTGAACATTGCCCTGAAACCTCGCCATAGAACAAGATGCCTTTACATATAAGGGTCTGAAGTCTGCACTATGTCAGTCACAAGCCATTTGGAAGCCAATGGCAGATCCACATGGACCCACCATGATATTTTATCACACACGTGCCCACCACTGCTCTACGCCCACTACTCAGCAGGCTACAAATTACTGGCATCTCTGTTCTAAACAATTTTCAGAAAACCCTGTCAATCAAGGAACTGTCTGGTACACTCATAATAAGCAATAGGACATCGAATGTTTCTGGAGTGCCACCTGGTCATGGGAATTTCAAAAATTTCATGGTATTTATCTAGCCATTTTTCAAGGATGACATTGGATGCACTGTGAATTTCAATTATTCAGGAACCATTAAATGTTGAGAAAGCTCAATTCAAAGAAAATTCTGGAGAACTCTCACAGGCAAGGCTTTCCAAAGAGTGGACAAAAGGTCACTTGAAGCCAGGACCATTGAGGTCTACAATGTGAGGTCCTATGTGTTTTGACTCTCAACTATGGCTGCCAAGTCTTTCAGAATAAAATCATGTGATATCCAGGCTGAGATTCCCAGTTCTTTGTGGAAAGCCACCCTGGTCCTAGATCTCAGGTTCCAAGGGCGACTCTCATGCGTGGCCTCCTAAAATCCCAACACAATTCATGGCAATACTTCTCTGAGGTCAGTTTCAGAACTCAGTCTCTAAGGGGAAACACACCAGGGTTCAATCCCTGGTGACCCAGTCATCTCTTCCAACCGCCACACAAATGACCAGAATTAAAACCAAAACACTCACACATGCCCCTCATCTTCTTCCATATAGACACTAATCATAACCTTGGCTGGAAGTTTCCATGAGGCACACAGCACAAGACAATGTCAAAATAAACTCCCTTGCCCTTCATTTGTCTAAAGTCAGTGTTTCTGGACACTGTTCCTGTGAACCAGGGCTGATCAAAGATGCCTGCCATTAATACTGTTCCACTTCTCCAATTTGAGGCATAGTGACTGTCAGGTATAGTTTCTTTATGTGATTTGGAGTCATGAGAAAACCCAAGCACCTATGGGCTAGCCTCTGCAGGGCTTGAAGGACTCAGTTGACCCAAAGGATCCCTCTTCTCACTTGATGGAGATCAGGAACCTTACAGAGGAAAGCAAGAGACTTCATCCACAATGATTGCTCTTTTGGCCATTTTGGAATTGGATGCACACATGGGATCTTTCTTTAGATCCATCAGGGCTGAGAATCTGAGCCATGGACTCACACTGCACTAAGAGGTGGATTCAGACATATCCCTTTGCAAAGCAATTAAGCAAAGATCCACAGGTGATGCCCATTTATTTCCATTTGAAAACTGATATTTTCAGGCTTTGGAAAGGTGTGGCCTTAGGCAAAGACCTTCCTTACATTCAGGGCAACAGAACAATAGAAAAGCAAATTCCCAAAGCAGAGTTTCTCCACTGAGACTTTCCTGGTCACACTGATATCTGAGTTTTCTGTGATACTCACCATTCCCTTCAGCTATCCAGTACATGGCCATGTCCCAGATTGTGGAGGAGATACATATCTTGAACACAAAACCATGAGCCTATGGGAGAGTGGCCAGAATTCAGGAAGAAATCAGGAATGTAGAAAGGTAGTAGGTGTTGCCCATCTATAAGGTAAGCTGCAGTCCATTCATAAATTGGACAAGATGAATGCTGTGAAGATTTCTACTAGACAGGACACATCCTTTGATGCATTCTCTTTTCTATTGTCTACAACCACGGACACAGTGGGATACACAGAATCACTCACCTTCTCAAAGCACTTACTAGAAACAGGCCACTCCAAATTAAACAAACCGACTTTCCTACATATTCTTAGAAGATGAGACAAAATCACTAACACACAAACACACGCAAAAAGGCACCTTCTTTCCCCAAGTAGGTCTGTGACTATCCGGAGCATCCTCTGACTGGTGGACCATACTATGTTCCCCTGAAATGGGCTGTCGTATGTCAGATCTGGTCTCCTTGGCCAAAACTGTGAAGTTGTCAGGAGCCAGCGGTGAGCCACTGCCTGCTTTATCAAAAAAAAAAGCCCCTCTTCAGAGCTTTCCTGGCATTTGTCCATCTTCAATTCAGTAGTTGCCAAGAAAGACTGACTCTGTCCTTGGTTAATCCAAACATGTGAGACCACTGCAACTGGGACTGGGCCTGCCTCAGAGTGCCTGGCTTCCTGGATCCAAAGTTCAGAGTGTTACATCAACAAGAAAGTGACGTAGGTCACTTCCTCTAGAACTGAATGAGGTCACTGCCTTGGCAACCACTTTGTCCTAACAGTTGCTTCGAAGGGTCCATGAGATGGAGGCTGCCCCTACTTCCTTTGACACTTTCACAAGTTAAAATGGAATATCAACCATAGGCACCCGGGAACAGCTCTCCACACAGGCCTGGTTTGGTCCATCTTCTCTACATTAAGAAGAGAGAGACTGCTTCAGACACATCCCTTCATCCTTACCTGGTTGTTTGTCATGGAAGATGACTTTTGCTCTCTCAGGTCCTTCATAGCTGCCTATATCTTCTCCAGGGATAATTTCTGCATGGACCTTTGAGGTTCTCTGCAGGTTGAAGATCTCCTACATTCCTGTATTGTAAGACCAACTCTGTCCCTGCTCTTCTATAAAGGTAGATTGAGGGAATCGTGTATGTTTAGGGTTAATAACATGTTTGATTTGGGTTAGGATCATTCTGCTGGATGAATAATGGTATTGGAAACCTGCGATATTTATAAGATTATAGAGGTGGAATATATGTATGAAAACAGAAATCTCAGTAAGATTTAAAGCCCAGAAAGTCATTGGGTCCTTGATTGGGATAGTTAGCTTTGAATTATGTTCTGTGCAGATGTCTAAGATAAATCTATACACAATGGCATAGGATCTTGTACCTTAGATGATTGAATGTTGAGGAGAACATTCATTCAAAAAGGGAGAGTTGGTAAGATTACGAAGAGAGTTGGTAAGATTAGAAAAAAGTGTGAGTATAGGATTTGGACAAAAAGTTCTTTAGCAATAGGGTTTTGGGTAGAGAGAAAATGTAAATGTCAGCACATGTGAAGAGTCAGTTACAATGATGAACTGGGGAAAATATGTAGGAAAGCAGATATCAATAGAGACATAAGGAAATCAGGCAAAGTATAAAATGAGTGATACCAATAGACATTTTCAACAGGCTTGAGATTGAATATATAATCTTAGGAAGAAACAAATATGTAGTCACCAATAGGATTGACATTTGAGAGCATTAGGCAACCTGGACATGGGTGATTTTCATAATCCATACTCACATTCCATTTAGGCTTTGGTACAATCGTAAGTGTGACTTTGCATTTTGTGGCCAGAATATTACTGTGATAAAATGTATATGTAGATCAGGTGACATGAGTATTTCTACCACCATTTCTTGGAGCAATATTTTGAAGAGGTGTAAATTAGTATTGGGGGTACATAGAGGTGTACCATGTGTGTATGAATATAGACATAATGCATGAATAGTCCATACTGCGAATAAATAATACAACTGGTTCAAACTTTAGAAATTGGAATAAATTGATATCTGAAAATACACAGGGAATCATATATTGATATACATACATTCATTCCAACCATTTATACATCCAATGGTAATATTACGGTTGTGGTTCATCATAAAGAGTGTGTGAATTTTGCTTCAAAATTGATAATGGAAATCGACAGTAATGTGTGTGGAAAGAAGTCTCATGAAATGACCAGTCAAAAACAAAGAGGAATACATATGTTCTGAAGGAGGAAGTGATAGAATGTGTTACAAATTTCTTTAAATTTATGAAGTTGTGGCTGAAATGTATATTCTATGATGTACAAAAACTGAAGAAATAGTAATGTACCAGTGTTGTATAAAAATGAACGCCAAAATACACATCATGTCCCATAGGAATCTACTTGCATTGATGTTAAAGTGGATCAGTTACTGTAAAAATATAAGGATTTGTTTGCACCATTTACTGAAGTGAGTTTTCAATACTATAAAACAAATATGTATTTCAGATGGATGAATATTTCTGAAAATAATCTTATGAAAAGTTGAATATAAAACCACATACATGAACATGAATGAATTTAGGGAGTGTATAATAAGATACATATATTTCATATTTTGACAAATCTAGAGTGTATATATATATATATATATATATATATATATATATATATATACAAAATACACACAGAGACATTAAAAAGTAGCAATATATATGCCAATTAAAATTCATCGTGAAATATATATCATCCACAGATCCAAAAATATTAATTTTACTGAACATGGATTTATGTATAATGTTTTTTAACTAAGAAGCTCACTCATAATTTGAATTATCAGTTCCAAAAGCGTTTAGGAGGAGTGATTTCTTCTCACACTTTGTATCTGCCAAGTTAGCCACCTCTCAAGAATACAGGTGTGATACCAGGTAGGATTCTATATGTTCATATAAAAATACATGTGCTGAATTGGCTACAGAAAAAGGGAGACAGGAATTCACATATGTGTTAACTTTAAAAACACATGCAGAACTCTTTCAACAAAAAATTGACAAGATTTACAACTCCAACCCTATATCATGCAAATAGGAAGACCAACTATACACCATGCCTCCTATGAAGTGCTAGTATTTCTATTCTGTTTGGGTTATTTTTCTCCATTATATTAGAATTAGTAGTCAGAATCTAGTAGGGTATGGGTTAGTGTCAAGGATTCAGTATTTCGAATGGAAAATTGAAAAATGAATCCAATGTGTATGTAAATATGTGCTACACAAAAATCTTCCCACTCTCATTCAGAACAATGCCTTGACAATACCTTCGCCCCAAGTAAGACACAATTAGAGGAGAAGATTTAGAAAACCTGTGAACAAATATCTGGAATGGAATATGCTCAGGAGCCCACAACCTTGGAAGTGGCAGAGGAGTTTCCAAAGGTAAGGGAAAGGGTAAACACTCCACAAACATGGAGGTCTGCTGGCATAGAGACTTCTTGAGAAACTTCCTGTGAGATTGGGCACTTGAAAAATATGTTGTTGTCAGGAGCTTTAGCTTCCTTTCTAGTGAGACCATAAAAGCTTGGTCTGCATCTATGAGACCTGGAGGACATGCTTTCTTATTTCCCAATGAACATGAGGCAGCAGTGCTAAATTCTCTTTTTAGGTAAACTGGGGCCACTGGGGGCTAAAGGTCTCCCCATGTGCACTGTGAAGCCATATGGTCATCCTCCATTTTCATGGTGTTTCTTCCTGCTGCACTGGGAGTTTGGTATTTGCTTCACGAAATAAAAGGAGTTCAATTGGGTGACAGTGCAAGAGGGAGTTCTGTCATGTGTGGTGGGTCAGGTTCTGCAGGAGGATACAAGAACCAGGATTCTATCCCACATAGCTTGCCCCCTTGACCATAGCAACCTGATTCTGAACAATGTCCTGAAAACTCTCCATATAACAAGTTGCCTTTACATGGAAGGTTCTGCTGGCTGCACCATGTCAGTCACAAGCCATTTGGATGCCAATGGAAGATCCACATGGCCCCACCACAGATGTTTTATCACATACCTGCCCACCACTGCTCTAGGCCAACTACTCAACAGAGTCCAACTTACTGGCATCTCTGTTCTACACCATTTACATGAAACCCAGTCAATCAAGGCACTGTCTGGTATATTCATGATCAGTAACAGGACATCCAAATGTTCTCCAGTGCCACCTGGTGATGGGAATTTCAAAAATTTTATGGTATTTTTCTAGCCATTTTTCAAGGATGAAGTTGGAGGCACTGTGAGTTTCAATTCTTTCAGGAACCATTAAATTTTTAGGAAGCTAATTTCAATGAAAGCTCTGGAGAACACTCACAGGTAAGGCTTCCCAAAGAGTGGCCAAAAGATCACATGATATTATTCCCATTGAGGTCTACAATGTGAGGTCCATATGAGTTTTGACTCTCAACTCTGGGTGCCAAATCTTTCAGAATAAAATCATGTGGTATCCTGGCTGAGAGGCCTAGTGCTCTGTGGAAAGCCATCCTGGGCCTAGAACTTAGTTTCCAAGGGCGACACTCATGCCTGGCTTCCTTAAATCTCAACGCTATTCATAGCAATACTTCTCTGAGGTCAGTTTGAGAACTCAGATTCTAAGGGAATCACACCAGAGTTCAAGAACATGTGGACCAAGTCATCTCTTCCAACCACCACCCAAATGACCACAATTTAAAACAAAACACTCCAACGTGGCGCTCATCTTTTTCCATACAGACACTCATAATGACCTCTGGCAAAAGTTTTCCATGAGGGGCACAGCCCAAGACCGTGTCCAAAATAAGCTCTCTTGCACCTAATTTGCCTAAAGTCAGGGTGGCCTGGACACCCTTCTTGTGAACCAGGAGAGATCAAATAGGCCTCCCATTAATACTGCTTCGCTTCTTCAATTTGAGGCCAACTGACTGTGGGGTTTGGATTCCTTATGTGAACTGGAGTCTTGAGAAAACCCAAGCAACTATGGGCTAGCCTCTGCAGGGCTTTGAAGAACTCATTTGAACCAAAGGATCCCTATTCTGACTTGATGGAGGTCAGGAAAGTTACAGAAGAGGCGAGAGACTTCATCCACAAGGACTGCTTTTTTGGCCATTTTGGTTTTGGATGTACACCTGGGATCTTTCTTTAGATCCATCAGGAGCTGAGAATCTAAGCCACACCCTCACACAAGGCAAATAGGCTGATTCAGACACATCCATTCCAAAGCAATTAAGCAAAGAGCCACAGGTAATGCCCATTCATTTCCATTTGGAAACTGTTTTCTTCAGGCTTCACAAAGTGGTGGACTGAGGAAAAGACCTTCCTGACATTCAGGGCAACAGAAGAATTGGTAAACAAAAGGCCCCAAGCAGGGTTTCTTCACTGAGACTTTCCTGGTCACACTGATATCTGAGTTTTCTTAGATGCTCCCCATTCCCTTCAGCTATTCAGTACATGGTCATGTCACAGAGCTTCAAGGTTGTACATATCTTAAACACAAAACCATGAGCCTATTCTGGAGAGTGGCGAGAATTCAGGAAGAAAACAGGACCTTAGGTAGATAGCAGGTGTTGCACATCAATAAGGCAAGCTGCAGTCCATTCATAAATAGGGCAGGATGAATGCTGGGAAGCTTTCTACTAGATAGGACATATTCATTGATGCATTCTCCTTTCTAATGTCTACAACCACGGACATAGTGGGATACACAGACATAGAAACACTCACCTTGTCAAACGACTTAGTAGAAACAGTTCACTCCAAACAAAACAAACCACCTTTCATACCTATTCTCAGAACATGAGACAAAACCACAAACCCACACCCACACCACAAAGGCACCTCCTTCCCCCATGTAGGTCTGTGACTATCCGGAGTGTCCTCTGACTGGTGGGCCATACTATGTTCTCTGGAAATGGCCTGTTCTGTCTCAAATCTGGTCTTTTGGCCAATTCTGTGAAGTTGTCAGGGGCCAGCGGTGAGCCACTGCCTGCTTTCTCAGGAAATGCCCCTATTCATAGCTTTCCTTGCATTTGGCCATCCTCACATCAGTAGGTTCCAAGAAAGACTGAGTCTGTCCTTGGTAAATCAAAATAAGTTTGACCACTGGGGCTTGGACTGGGACTGGCTCTTTGTGCCTGGCTTCCTGGATTCCAAGTTCAGAGAGTTCCATCACCAAGGAAGTTAGGTGAGGTCACTTCATTTAGGAACGGAATGAGGTCACTGCCTTGGCAACAACTTTGTCCTAACAGTTACTTCCAAGGTTCCCATGAGAAGGAGGCTGCCCCTACTTACTGTGACACTTTCACAAGTTACAGTGGTATGTCAACCATAGGCATGCAGGAGCAGCTCAACAAATGCCTGCTTTGGTCCATCTTCTATACATTAAGAAGAGAGTGCCTGATTCAGACACATCCCTTCATCCTGAGCAGGTTGTTTGCCATGGAAGACTTTTGCTGTCTCAGGTCCTTCATAGTTGCCTACATCTTCTCCAGGGATCATTTCTGCATGGACCTTTGAGTTTCTCAGCAGGTGGAAGATCCTCTATATTCCTGTATTTTAAGACCAACTCTGTCCCCACTTTTCTGTAAAATTAGATTGAGAGAACAGTGTATGGTTAGGTTTAATAACATGTTCAATTTGGTTTAGAAAGGAAACTACACGGTTGAGCAAACAGGGTCCTACCGTTAGCAATAATATGAGGATTATAAATGGACCGGCCATGGCAGATAAAAGCATAGTTAACCAGGTTGACTATGTGAACAAAGAATCAAACCTCCCTTCTGGGGCCTCTGTCTCTCTTTGACGCTCTTCAAGTCGTTTTCTTAATTTACTCATAGATTCTTTTACAACTCCAGTATTGTCGGCATAAAAACAACATTCTTCCCTCAATGCAAGCAAAAAGGCAACTTTCTCTCATGAAGAGGAGGTCCAACACTCGCCTGCTCTGTAAAACAACTTCAGAGAGAGAGAGGTTAAAATTCCTGTAAAGCTGTGATGTCGGTTTTTAATGTCTTTAAGCTTTGGTCTATTTCTGCTTCTAATTGTGTCTTTGTTGTGTCTCATGGACTAGGGCAGTTGTTCCTATGCCCACCCCTTCAGCAATTATTATTCCTCATAGGATGGCCAAAGTGAGGGATACAGGTTCCCGCTGGAACCGGGTTATATGCCCCCCTATTTGAACTTTAAATGAACCTACGTCATGATAGAGCACTCTGAAAAACATCTGCATGATTACATAATTAATCACATCTATTGACCATTTTATGTAAACATAAATAATGTTAAAGTGTATAGAATTATACTGTTTTAGGAATGGACAAGAAAATGCACCTAAGATAGCACCAAAGTGAGGAAAACATTCTTATTTGGTTGCATCCGGATTTAGAGGGCATTGCTTCTGTTGTAATCAATTAATCCCCTGAACCCCAAGTTTTGGTAGTTTTAGAATTTGTACCCAACATGTAAGGGAAGGGGCTCAGAAGTTCACAGTCTGCAGAAATTCACAAAAATTAGTTTTTGTTTCTGTTTTTTTTTTTTTCCTCTGTTCTGGGCAAGTTAACTTTTCAAGGACACCTTGGAAGGGGAGAGCTTTTTTGTCTCTTTTTTTCTCCCTGCCAGCTGTCACCATGGAGACCAGTTGCTAACTTTTTTATCTTAGAAATGTAGGCATCTAGGTGAAGCCCCAGCTCAAGGCCAGAGGCCTTGTTCACATATTTTGTGAAAAACTGGAAAGGCAGTGTCTAGCTTAGGGGTGGTGATTTTTCCAGCCAGTGGCCAAGTAGAACAGGGCAACACGAAAAGTGGAAGTTTATGTACATTGAACTCTTTCAGAGGGACTCTTTTGCTGAAAGACCTAAAGTAAGCCTTGGTGAAGACTTCTGGAGAAGGTCATTTAAGACATTTCTGTGGACCTGGTACAGAGGGGGAAGACGGGGTAGTCGAGGCTGAGAGCAGCTCCGTGGATCTAAGAATGAGAAAAGAGAGATGTAAAAGAAAAATGGTAAAGGGGTTTGGGATTTTCCTAGAACAAAACTTGAGCATTAGAACAGGTATAGCAGAGGGGAAGATGGGAGTAAATATTCCAAAAAGCCTTTGAGGGACTTTAAATTCTTAGAAACCTCTTTTCAGTGATGACAAAGCAACTTTAAATGCCATTTTCATTACATCGTGGATAGGGGTCTGAGGGCTCTTCTCAGCTGGTTTGAGCTTTGGGTTAGCTTGCTAGAGGACTTGGTGGGACCTAGTGCAGGCCCTGACAGGAAAAGAGAGGAGTGAGTGGGTGAAGGGGTACCTCGGTACCTGCTACCTCAGCAACGGGGCAATGTTCTGAGAACCAGCGGAGGTTTGGGTTTTTGATTTAGTAATTGGAGAGGAGAAATCAGGTTGCTAAGATGGGAGTGATAGCAGAGAGTCTAGAGCAGAAGGCTGAGGGTGAGAAACTATTGGAGAAGCATAGTACAGGATGTGAGAAAAAGAGGAAAAATGATTCCACATAGGGAAATTTCCCCCTTTTGAGAACTTGCCGAAGTTAAAAATGTCACTCAGAATTTGAGGATCTAGAGAACCCTCTGGGGGCCATAGTATTTGGTTGTCTAATTGGTAATATGGCCAATGCTGTGTACTGAATTTGATGAGGAGTTTGGGTTCCACCAGGCAGCCCCTGTATGCTCACATTCCCTTGACTTACACAAGAAGTCGGCTTCTCCCCCACACAGCCGTGGCTGTTTGTGGCTTTGATAGTCCGCCAGGCAAACATAGTAATCTAGGCTAGTAAAACCTGAATCTGTCTCGCGTGTCCCTGCATCCATAATATTTGTTTCCATTATCTATGGTACAGAAGAGATTTAATGGGATTTTAGTGGGATCCTCTTCATCAGGGATATCTCAATAGGAAAGACCTATACCGACCTGACAAATGTCTGGGTGGAGAGATGGCCACCAGGTCTCTATGGGGCCTGTATGCGAGATAGACTATACTTCTTGTCTAGTAGGATTTGTGATCAGCCATTGCTGCTGAACGGGGTGATGAGGGTTAGAACTACTGGTGGCCAAGGGGAGAGTCTATAGTCTTATCCACATAGCGAATACGCAATTTGAAATGGTTACCACGCTTTTCCAGTTTCCAACAAGAGTCTGGACACAGCGAAGGCTTGAGATGAGAGGCATGGATCCAAAAAGTGATTCCGTCTACTTTAACGCTTTAGGTTTTATAAGTAGCACCTGGTATGTTTCTTTCCAGTGGGGTTCCAGGGATGACACCTGATGTTGTCTTATGTAGACGAAGTCTCTTACATGATATTGATTTAGAGTCCCCTCCTCCCCTGGTTGGTAGGCAGTGGCCAGCTGTTTCCACAGTTATCGCTGAGTTCTTTCAATGACTTTAAGTCTGTCAAGCAAGGGGGTGTGGAAGTGATCGTTAAGCCTTAGAGTTGGGGTTAGGTCCCTTATTGGATGATGGGAATCATAGAGAATTTCATAGGGGGTGAGGTTACACAAAGAAAGAGAGGGAATATTTCTCGCATGAAACAGTGCATAAGGCAGGAGCATAATCCAATCTTTTATTCCGGGCTCTAAGCTTAATTTTGTGAAGGTCTCTTTAATGGTTCTATTTATTTTTTCTACCTGTCCTGAGCTCTGGTGTATATAAGCATAATGTAACTTAAAATTAATCCACAGGGTCCCAGTTAACACCTGACTTACCTGGGCCATGAACACCAGTCCATTATCAGACCCTATTACCTTAGGCAGACCGTATCTTGGAAAAATATCTTTCAGAATCTTCTTGAAAATCATTTGTGCAGTTTTTTTTTTTTTGTGTGTGTGTGTGTATGTGTGGAAGGCTTCAGTCCATCCTGAAAATGTATCTACAAAGACTAGGAGGTATTTAAGTCCATACCTTGCTGGCTTAATTTCACTATTGTCCACTTCCCAAAATTGTCATTTTCTGGTTCCTCATAGGTGCTTTCCTCTAGGAAACTGGAAGGGTAAGCATTAACCAATTGACGGACTCGACAGGCTTTTGTTACCCGTTCAGTTATTTTCTTTCGCTGTGAGTCGGTTAGTGGAAAACTCTGTTCTTAATCCTACAGGAATGCCTGCAGTTTCATTGAACCAAGGTGAGTGAGTTGGTGTACATTTTTAACGTAGTGTAGGGCTTTCTGTAATTGCAGCCTGAGCTCAGTGAAGTTGAGGTGTTCAGTGTCAGTGTCCATAGATATTATAAAAAACTTCCTGGTGATCAGGGGTCCATTGGAATTGGGCATCTCCCTCTAACACCGGGTATAAAGGAGCAGCTAAAAACGCAAACCCAGGTATCCATAACCTGCAAAAGCCAGCAGTACCAAGAAACTCTCTGAGTTGTCTCCTGTTAGATGGGGGTGGTATCTAGGCAATGGTTTGTTTTCTGGGCTCAGTGAGCCATCGTTTACTGCCCCTAAGGAAACAGCCCAGTAAGATTACTTCATGCCAGCAAATTTGGGCCTTTTTGGCCGAAACTCTATACCCGAGTTGAGCAAGCTCATATAAGAGTGCTTGGGTCCCAGACTCACAGTTTTCCTTGGTGTTGGCTGCCAGTAGCAGGTCATTCACGTATTGAAGCTGGGTGACTTTGGGGTGCGTACTTCTGAAATTGCTGAGATGTCTGTGGAGGGCTTCATCAAAGAGAGTGGGGGAGTTTTTGAACCCCAGTGGGAGTCTAGTCCAAGTTAGTTGACCAGACGTTCAGGTTTCTGGGTCTACCCACCCGAAAGCAAACAGCAACTGACTATCTTTATGCAGAGGCAAGCAAAAGAAAGCATCTTTTAAGTCCAGAACAGTATACCATTTCCGCTCAGGGTTCAGAGTGCTAAGCAGATTGTACGGATTAGGTACCGTGGGGTGAATGTCCTGCACTCTGTTGTTGATCTCTCTTAGGTATTTAACAGGGCGATTGTCCCGGTTCCTGGCTTTTTTTTTCTAGTAGCAGGGGAGTGTTCATGGCCAATTGACAGGGCCTTAGGACGCCTAAGGTCAGATATTTCTGAATATGGGGCCTTATCTCATCTTTAGCTTTTTTTGCTTAGAGGATATTATTTGACATTAATTGGGGAGGCTGAGGTTTTTAACTCCACTGTTATTGGAGGTTGTTTCACGGCCAGGCCTAACCCAGCAGTTTTTGCCCAGGCATCTGCGTAATCTGTTATCCATTTCTGGCGTAGCTTGCCTGTTTGATCAGTCTTGGGGGGTGTGAAGAGTGGATGTTCATCTTCTACTAATTTAGTTAAAGCCGTGACTATAGGAGTTTATACTAAAGGATTTAGAAATTTCATTTGGTAGCCTTCAGGGTTAAAAGTTATTAAGGCCAAGAGCTTGGTGAGCAGATCTCTGCCCATCAATGGGTCCAGGCATTCCTGGATTACTAGGAAGGAGTGATGGATTTTTCCTTTACCTAGGTCCATGGTCCTCTTAGTAGTCTAAGCCCGATATTTACTGCCATTAGCCCTTTGAACTACAGACCTTTTATTTGATAGAGGGCCCAATGGGGCCTTAAGGGCTTCGTATACTGCTCCTGTATTCATTTCAAAGTTTACTGGGGTCGGCTACACTTCAAAAGTTACCCTGAGCTAGGGGAAGTGATCTGAGCCCCAACTTTCTTAGTCATGCACCAGAGTCACAATGGCTGGCTGGCGTGGCTGTCTCTTTATAGGGCACTTTTTGGCCCAGTGTCCTTTTTTTTTTACAGTAGGCACATTGATCTGAGGCCAGGGGTGGCCTCTTGCATGGCCCCAGGTAACCCTTACTGTCACCTTACGTCTTAATTTCTGGCCTCTTTCTTGTTGTGACAAGGATCTTGGTCAATCCCTTAGTCTGTCTTTTGCTTCTCTCATTCTTCCTTTGCTCCCTTTCTTTCTCCCTGTTTCTCTCTTATAGTATACTTTCTCAGCTTCTCTGACTAAATCTCTCTTTTAAATTTTTTTAATATCCATGGCAGCTTGCCCAATTAAGGCCATTGTTACAGATGAATTTTGATCCGCTGCCTGAGGATCGTAAGGAGTATATCTTTTATATGCCTCCATAATTCTTTCTAGAAACAAAGAGGGAGATTCATCAGGCCTTTGAATAATTTCTCTTACCATGGCCAAATTAGTTGGTCACCTAGCAGCCCCTTGGAGACCTGCTATTAGAGCCAGGCAATAATTGGACAGATGCTCTTTATCTTCAAAGGTGTTGGGGTTCCAGTTGGGTTGGTTTAAGGGTAAGCTCGCTTTGATTATGTTGGGAAGTTGTGTTGGTCGCCAATCAGGTCCGAGGATATTTTTTTTTTTTTTAGCTTCTTGGAGGTTTTTCTCTTATTCCTCTGTCATAAAGAAAGTCCCTAGGAGTTGTTGGCAGTTATCCCAAGTAGGCAGGTGTAAAAACGTTGGCGAGTTCTCTGAGTTCTTTTAGCCGGGCCAGCTTCCTCCAGGGAAGGAGGGGCTCTGTGTGCCACGGGACTGTCATCTGGATGGCGCTGGGCCATCCTATCTTCTTTGAATGGTGGAGAGGCTGAGTCAGCAGCAGGGGAATCACTTAGAGGGTGTTGGCAGTTGGGGGATGAAGGCAGAGGATAAGGAGGGGGAGGAGAGTCCAGTAGAGTCTTGAGACTCAGGGAGAACAGAGGGTGCAGGAGGAGGAGCAGAGAGTTAAAGAGATAGAATCATGGGGGAAGGAGTAGGAGTCCGTGCAGGGACAAGGAAAGGCTTCACCCTTGGAGGAGGAGATTTGCAGAGGTCCTGACAAGTTAAGATATATGGCTGTTGATCTGGACGTCTACGTGGCCCCGGCTAAAAGACAATATCTCGAACTTTTCAAATTAGTGCGAAGTAGAAAGATCCTTCTAGGGGACATCTGACTACAAAGTTGGGTCATTCTGAGACACAGAATCTGCAAGATCCGGCGTTTTACTGAAAAAGAAAGATTCTGAACCCTTAAGCAGACTTTGGTCTAGTGATCAAGGGTCATGAACAGAGGCATTGAAGTGCTCTGTCCCATAATGAAATATACACAGACAATAAAAGCAATGACACAAGACACAGACAAGACAAGACAATAAAGACAGGCAATGGACGTCCAATACTGAGACCATGACTGAGTAGCTGGCAAAACATGATGGGCTGGCAATACCGAATCCGAAACAAAATATCACTGAATAAAGGAGACTATTGTTCCTCGATTTCATGAGTTCATCCCCCAGGGACATGGCCTGTGGCTCTGTTACATGTGTGTCAGCCACCATGGGAGAGAGCTCACGCTCTTTACCAATAGCCATTTTGTGAAACCCTAACCTGAATCTTGAAACCACAAAGAGGGGCCTTATTTATCCCCAGAGGAGCCCGTTGGGGGGTCTTTCATCTGCGGCTGCCGGATCTCACTGGGGCCACCGGATGTAAAGATCGGGCGAGGGTGGGTGGAAGAGACCACCAAGAGACTGTCTCATGCAACAGCAAAGGCTTTATTGGGAGTCCGGCATGCAAGGGCTCAGAGCTCACTTGAATAGAGCAGAGAGCCCTGAGAACAGCTTAAGAAGTGCTTATATATTTTCCTTGGAGAGGGCAGGAAGGAAAGTTTATTGATGGGTAAGTGCGAGTGGGCGGTTTGCGTGCAACTGGTTGACCGAGTACATTCTGCAGTTTGGCAGTTGGGGACAGCACATTCTGGGAACAAGAATAGCAAACAGTTCTCAAGATTTCAACAGTGTTTTGTTAAGCATACAGAAAATCAAGAAGTGACAAGTACCTATTTTATTAACCTTTCAATATAAGTATGAAAACAGAAATCTAGGTAAGATTTGAAGCCCAGAAGTTCATTGGGCCCTTGATTGGTATACTTAGCGTTGAATTACATTCTGTAGTGATGTCCCAGAAATATGGATATACAATGGCATAGGACCTTATACCTTCTCGGAGGTCAATTCCAAAACACAGACTCTAAGGGGAATCACACCGAAGTTCAAGCCAAGGTGGACCCAATTATCTCTTCCAACCGCCACACAAATGACCACAATTAAAACCAAAACACTCCCACATGGCACTCATCTTCTTCCATATAGACACTCACCATAACTTCTGGCAAGAGGATTCCATGAGAGGTGCAGCACAAGACAGTGTCCCAAATAAGCTCCCTTTCCCCTCATTTGCCAATAGTCAGGGTGGCCTGGACACCCTCCCTGTGAACCAGGAGTTATCAAATATGTCTGCCATTAATACAGCTCTGTTCTCCAATTTGAGGCCTACTGACTGTGGGGTTTAGATTCTTTATTTGAATTGGATTCATAAGAAAACCCAAGAACCTATGGGCTAGCATCTGCAGGGCTTTGAAGAACTCATTTGACTCAAAGGATCCCTATTCTCACTTGATGTAGGTAAGGAACCTTACAGAAGAATGTGAGGCACTTCATCCACAGTAACTGATTTTTGGCCATTTTGATTTTGAATTCACACATGGGATCGTTCTTTAGATCCATCAGGTGCTGAGAATCTAAGCCACAGGCTCACACAGGACCAAGAGGCTGATTCAGACACATCCCTTTACAAAGCAATTAAGCAAAGAGCCACAGGTGGTGCCCATTCATTTCCGTTTGAAAACTGTTTTCTTCAGGATTCACAAAGGCGTGGCCTCAGGCAAAGAACTTACTGACATTCAGGGCAACAGAAAAATAGGCAATCAAAAGGCCCATTGCAGGGGTTCTCCACTGAGACTTTCCTGGTCACATCGATATCTGAGTTTTCTGAGATGCTTGCCAATCCCTTCAGCTATCCAGTACATGTCCATGTCACAGTGCTTGGAGGTGGTACATATTGTGGACTCAAAAGCATGAGCCTATTTTGGAGAGTGGCTAGATTTCAGGAAGAAAACAGGAACTTAGGAAGATAGCAGGTGTTGCCCATCGATATGGCAAGCCCTAGTGCATTCATAAATTGGGCAGGATGAATGCTGGGAAACTTTCTACTAGACAGGAAACATCCATTGATGCATTCTCTTTTTCTAATGTCTACAACCACGGACACAGTGGGATACACAGACATAGAAACACTCGCCTTGTCAAACAACTTACTAGAAACAGTTCACTCCAAACCAAACAAACCGACTTTCCTACCTCTTCTCAGAACATGGGGCAAAACCACAAACTCACATCCACACCCAAAAAGGCACCTCCTTCCCCCAAATAGGTCTCTCACTATCCGGAGTGTCCTCTGACTGCTCGGCCATACTATGTTCCCCAGATATGGCCTATCCTGTCTCAGATCTGGTCTCCATATCCAACTCTGTGAAGTGGTCAGGAGCCAGCTGTGAGCCACTACCTGCTTTTTTAGGAAAGGCCCCTCATCAGAGTACTCCTGGCATTTGGCCATCCTCACATCAGTAGGTACCAAGAAAGACTGACTCTGTCCTTGTTAAATTGAAGCAAGTGAGACCACTAGGACTGGGACTGGGACTGACTCTGTGTGCCTGGCTTCCTGCATCCCAAGTTCAGAGAGTTCCATTACCAAGGAAGTGAGGTGAGGTTGCATCCTTCAGGAACTGAATGAGGTCACTGCCTTGGCAACCACTTTTTCCAAACAGTTGCTTTCAAGCGTACCATGAGAAGGAGGCTTACCCTACTTTCTGTGGCACTTTCACAAATTAGAATGGTATATCAACCATAGGCACCAAGAAACAGCTCTCCACACAGGCCTGATTTGGTCCATCTTCTCTATATTAGGAAAAGAGCCTTTAGTCCGGGGAGCACTGCAGTGAACCTCTGCACTAAAACTATTAGCAAGCACCTGGTGGAGGAGTCCTCCATAGGTAAGTGGGGCTTTTATAACATCTGATATCCGGTTAAGGGAGATCTCTTCTGATGACAGAGATGTGGCCTGGGGAGGCTCACATATACTCCTTTCCAGGAGAGTAACCAGAATCGTTCTGTCCTCTGTTCTGTTCTGTAGGGAATTCCTCTGGAACTGTAGAGAGGGGCCGACGGGCACGCATGCACTCCTACCCTGGAGCTATAGCAAGATGTTGCACTGTTCCACTGTTTTTCTGTTTAGGCGCATGGTTTCTGTTTTTTGTGTTTTGTTTTGTGTTCTATTTTTTTGATTGTTTGTTTGTTTTTGTTCATTTTGTTGTGTGATTTCAGTGGTAAAAACTTAAGGATTTTGGACGTAAAAATAGGTAATAAAAAGAGTAAGCCTGACACCCCTTTGGACTGTGTTTTAGGGAACTGCGATGAACTTTACTCGCCTTTGTTAAGCAGGATGATAGAAGCTCCTTGCTGGCTGCCTGGAGCACACCCATTGCAGAGGGCATTGCTTGGTGGGGACCTAAGAACTGAGCATCTCCGAGGTTAACAAGTGAAACTCCTTTAAAACCCCTTGTCACTCCAGATCAAGAGAGTCACAACCTTTGGCAGAGTCCCCTGTGTTTCTCCTTTGTTCGCAAAGCAATAAACCTCCCTTTTTCTTTTTCTCAAAACTCAGTCCTCATTATTAAATTGGTATTAATTGGCGTCAAGTTGAGGAATCGAACTTTAATTTACAAATTTGGTACCCGCCCTCCACCCCGGAACTTTGTGAGAGCTGTCTACTGAAATATTAGGAGATGAAGCATGCTTGGTGTGGAACTGAACAAGAGGAGCTAATCCAGTAAGTAAAAGGAGGGACTGAGGGACTCCCAGCAGCTGCCAAAGCCCTGTTGATTCAGGGAATTACCTCCTTCCTCCCCGCACTGTAAGAATTATGCCACCTCTGTCTTGTTAAAAAAGAGAAAAAGAAAAAGGGGACACTAAATGCAGTGAAGTCACCATGGAGACACTTTATTTTACATTTCAGGTTTCCCCTCTGTTAAAACATGTGGTCCCCCCCCTGTGGATATCTATGGTGCACACTGGTGTAGGAGATTTTTCTCTTATCTGCTCTGGTTTAAATGGTTCTCTCTGACAGCCATAGTCTGAACCTCCTTTCTGTCTGTCTTGTGTCTTTGTATCTGGCCCTTTAAGACATGTGCAATAATGTGTTGATATTATAAATTGTTTCTTGGGAATGATCTTAGCTGAATGTGTGTCTAAATGATGATGTTTTATTTTAACAATCTGGTATCTGAATGGGTTTTTGAAGCATTGCAGAATCTTGCAGTTAAAAGTCGGGTTTAGGTAATTGTTTAGTTTATGATTTCAGATAATTCATGCCAGAGAACTTAAATACTTAGTATGGAAAACTGAAGAACTCTACTCCCAAGTTGGCAAGTAAATTCCCAATCATACAGTCTTTTTTTCACCAATTTTGAATTGGATAGCCTCGGAAAATGTCACTGTGTGTACCACTGCATTAATTTGGACAAGGATAGTAAATCATAGAATGGTATCTGTTGACAAAACAAGATGTAAAGATATAAAATTTTGTGAATTGTATCTTAAATTTGTATCATAATTTTCAACATCCGAACCTCAAAATTATGGTTAAAATGCCTTAGGCCTGAGGTGTCTGCTCAGAATAGCAGTTTTTCCTGCTCCTTCCAGACCTCAGCCATGATTTATATTGAAATGTAAATGAAAGAAGCCTGAAAGCTTAGTAGGAGACTGATTTGAGGCCTAAGGGAAAAAAAAGGTAAATTGTATGGTATTTACTAATTACTAGCCAGTCACTTTTTCTAGGACTCTTTTTTTTTCCTTAGATACTTTTTTTTTGAGCTCATGATTTTGAGCATACAGACCTAGGTTCATGTTTTTCAGATCAGTTCTATCTTTGACCAACTGTAGACTTTTTGAAACATTGCAATGGAGATTTCACCTGAGAAAAGCTACAAGGCCTTTACTATTATTATGTGTGCACACTTTTGTTATGTGTTGTATGTCCACATATACATATGTCCGTATATCATATATATGATACACAAATTAACATATACAAGGAGCGCTCATAAAAAAGCGCTCATTAAAACAAATTTAAATAGGAGATCCAAAGATCTTTAATTCACGTGATTTAAATATTTCAATTTAAATTGGATAAACAGATAAAAATCAATGTCTTTAAATTTAAGCTTACAATTTTTTTAGGTGTTCAAAAATCTAATAAAATATTAATATCTACAAAATGTCTAATATGCCTTGGTTCTAGGACCTTTCCTTCAACATAAAAATGGTTTACACTGTCAACACATTTCTCTAATATTTTGATAAATAAGTAAAGTAAATTTGATATGGGATTGCTCATTCATGAGTACTTTTCTTAGATATCTGATTGATTTACTAAGGTCTGAATAAGTTCTTATTAAAGTCTGTATAAGAATATAAAAATAAGTCATGTGTTAATGAGACAAAAATTTCTTAAAACATAAGTTTACCCATAACGTTGTGTTTATTAAGTTTTATTTTCTCCAGAGCAAGCAACCATAAAAATTAAACAACTGATTAAATAAGAACTGTTATTTTAGAGCACTGTACTGCCATTGCTTTAAAAGCTAAACTTGGTTAATGTAGAAACATCAATGTAATTGTGATGCTATCAATGTTTTCATATCTTATAGGTATGCAAGTCTGTAAGGTAGAAACTTTAAAAGAGCATTATATCAAGCTGGTGCTCTGAAGTTGTATGGTAAAAAATATATTGGGGATTTATTTACCTGTTATCAATAAGATATGTAAACTTTTATGTTACTTTTTACATTGGGGAACAATTTAAATGTATTTTTTAGTTAATGAGAGCCTAATCGATGTAAAGGTTAAAAACTTTCAGCCTTTCTTTAATTCATGTTTTAAATGTGATATCATAGGTGTTAGCTAATGTTCATGTGACCTCAAACAATTTATGTAAACTTTGTCAAATGATATTTAAAAATAAGAATTAGCTTTAGAACTAAAATACTTAAGATTTATAAAGAGCCCTGCCTTAGCTGAGATAAGGTTCTGTGTCCCATCTTACTACATGTGAGAATGACTACGAAACCAGTAGGTTAGATAATATTTCTTTAAAGTTATGTTAAAAAGTTGGTTTTTTTTAAGGTCAATATTCCTAGGATCTCAAACAGGGGATATAATGTATAACTCAGCCAAAAAATTCAGGGTAGCTGTTACACAAGCTAAGTATTTTTACTTTTGTTAATTTTATTTTGAAATTTTCTTATAAGTGATCTAAAGATTCTCTGTTACTGTTTTACAAACGTGTTGCTTTAAGAACACAACATGGGTTTATTCAATATAATAAGTCATTACTTACAATACAGACAGAATAATACAGATCCCAATTAATAAAAAGATAATTATATAGTTATAGACATTAAAGCCCAGTACTCTTAATATAAGGCTGTTAAAATTTATTTGCTGGATGTTTAAGATTAGGATTTAAAATTAAAGTTAAATGAAAAGAGCCAAGAAAACCAATATTTGGCTTTTGCCCTATGAGTCAGTCTGAATCCAGGGAACAGGGGACTTCTCTAAAGAGCTTTGAAACTCTGAGCCACATAACCTCCTCCTGATCAGGGAGATTAATGAGACCACTGGAGAACAGAAAGCCAATCAGTGTATTTGTAACGAAGAGGAGAGTCATGAAAGAAAGGAGACATCCCTGATGCTTCCGAGGGAAGCCAAATGGTCACCTAGCGCAAATGGCACTAGCAGAACTGAGAATCTGCTCTCAAGTTTCCCCAGAATTGACTCCCATAAAAGGTCAGCTGACTGTTAACAATAGATGGAAACAAAAGTCAGTTTGACTGCTTCATCTTAAACACTTAGCAAAGACAGTTAAGAACAAAATACATCCATTCCTGGGCATTTTAAATAATAATAATAATAATAATAATAATAATAATAATAATAATAATAATATAATGTTAAGGTATGCACTTTATGTTTGCCTCCCAAAATAAGTAAGACTGGTGGCTACAAAGAAGAATTCTCAGACAGGAATGCCTGATACTTATAAAAAGAGACTATCAAGAAGACCTGCCACAGGGAGAAGTTTTCAGTTTAAGGCCTACAGATATTCCTAACCTACACAGGTTGGCTTGGTGTTTGCTAGTACAATTATCCAGCCCTGAGTAATAGAATTAAAGGTTTCTCAAAGAGACACAGAGGTCATAATAGTAAAAGGATTTTACAAGATCAGATGACATTAAATAATTAAACTGTATCTTATGGGGAGGGACAAGTGTAACAGTAAAAGTTAAATATTAAATTGACAGTCCTGATAACTGGGGATATTAAAGACTGGTGAGGGAACTTCTATACAGTGACATGTTCCAGGTGCTGCAACATTTATTCAGTGCTCATGGTTTTTGTTTCTCTCATAGAAGAACCCATCCCCAGATGACTTTACAACCTGTTCTTCCCCAATCAGACTTCAAACCGAACTGACTTCTAAAAGGCAACTCATGTCCCTCAACTGACTTCTAAAAGGCAACTCATGTCCCTCATCCCATGCCCACTCACGTCACCCTGTCTCAGGTCAGAAGAAGAAAAAATGAGTGACACCACTCTTCTTATAACAATGGAGAGAAAGATAAATAGACTATCAATATAAGTAATTAATTAAGTCAGGTAAAATCAGGGAGATCGGTTTTGGGTGAGTTCTAAAAATTTGGAGACTCTTACCTGAGGGATTAAAATTTCCTCAGTGCTCTTCCCGTAATCTATCAAAGATTTGAAGGGGACACAAAGAAAAGGCGGGAATGATAGACCCAACCTGATCTTTAATTTAAATTGGGAGCCATCTTGCCAAAAAGCCATGAAAAGATAATTTTGGCTTTACCATAAATTACTTCAAATTCTAAACCTGCTTGGAATGCCTGCCCATGCCTTGAACTCACCCATGCCCGGCTCTCTGACCAGATAGCAGCCCTCTCTGAAACTTTAGTGACACATCATAAATATTTGCCTTCTCTGGCCAGACAACAACCCTCTCTGAGGCTCTAATGGTCTTCATGAACTCTGATGTAGGGACAGCAAAAAAAATGTAGACTGCCATTGGTGTGATGTTTGTCAGAGTTCTGTTATCTGTAAACCCCCTTTTGTGTAATTTTCTGGGCTATTAAGCTGCCTGTAGGAAAGCTGGGGTTGCTGTCTTTTTCCCGCCGTTTTGTGAGGGAGAGGTAGCACAGCCAGTGGAAATAATAAGCTTAATTTAATTTGATTTTAATTAGAGTCAGTGGTCTTTTCTTGTGTCCTGGTCTAACAGGTAAACACTCCAAAAACATGGAGCTCTGCCAGCCTAAACACTTCTTGAGAAACTTCCTCTGAGTTTGGGCACTTGAAATATATGTTGTTGTAAGGAGCTTTAGCTTCCTTTCTAGTGATACCATCAAAGCTGAGTCTGCATCTATGTGACCTGGAGGACATGGTTTCTTGTATTCTAATGAACATGAGGCAGCAGTGCTGAATTTTCTCTTTGTAGGTAAACTGTGGCCACTGGATACTAAGTGTCTCCCCGTTTGGACTTTGAAGCCATTTGGTCATCCTCCACTTTGTGGTGTTTCTTGCTGCTGTACTGGGAGTTTGGTATATGCTTTATGAAATACAACGAGTTCAACTGAAACCCAGTGTTGAAGAAAGTTCTGTCACTTGTGGTGGGTCAGGGTCTGAAGGAGAATGCACCAACCAGGCTTTTATCTCACAGAGCTTGCCCCCTTGTCCATAGAAATCTGACTCTGAACTTAGCCCAGAAACCTCTCCATATAAAATGATGCCTTTACATAGAAGGGTCTGCTGGCTGCACCATGTCAGTCACAAACCATTTGGAAGGCAATGGCAAATCCTCATTGCCACACCACAGATGTATTATCACACACCCACCCACCACTGCAATAGGCCCACTTCTCAGCAGGCTCCAACTTACTGGCATCTTTGTTCTACACCATTTTCATGAAACCCGGTCAATCATGGCATTCTCTGGTACACTCAAGATCAGCAACAAGACATCTAAAGGTTCTCCAGTGCCACCTGGTTAAGGGAATTTCAAAGATTTCATTGTATTTATCTAGCCATTTTTCATGGATGAAGTTGGAGGCACTGTGGGTTTCAGTTCATTCAGGAAATATTAAATGGTGAGGAAGCTGTTTTCAATGAATTCTCTGGAGAAATCTCACAGGCAAGTCTTCCCATAGAGTGGTCAAAAGGTCACATGAAGCCAGGCCCATTGAGGTCTTTAATGTGACGTCCATGGGTGTTCTGACTGTCAACTATGGCTGCCAAATCTTTCAGAATAAAATCATGTGATATCCTAGCTGAGATTCCAAGGCTCTGTGGAAAGCCACCCTTGTATTTGATCTCAGTTTCCAAGGGAGAATCCCATGCGTGGCCTCCTAAAATCTGAACACAGTTTATGGCAATATTTCTCTGAGATCAGTTCGAGAACTCAGACTATAAGTGGAATCACACCAGAGTTCAAGCCCAGATAGACCCAGTCATCACTTCCAACCACCAAACAAATGACCACAATTAAAACCAAAGCACTCCCACAAGGCCCTCATCTTCTTCCATATAGACACTCATCATAACCTGTGGTTCGAGGTTTCCATGAGGGGCTCAGCCCAATACAGTGTACAAAATAACCTCCCTTGCCCGTCATTTGCCTAAAGTCAGGGTTGCCTGGACACCCTTTCTGAGAACCAGGAGTTATCAAATGAGCCTGCCGTAAATACTGCTCTGATTCTCCAATTTGAGGCCTACTGACTCTCGGGTATAGATTCTTTATGTGAATTGGAATCATGAGAAAACCCAAGCACCTATGGGCTATCCTCTGCAGGGTTTGAAGAACTCATTTGACAAAAAGGATCCCTATTTTCACTTGATGGAGATCAGTAATCTTACAGAGGAAGGCGAGAGACTTCGTCCACAATGACTGCTTTTTTGGCCATTTTGGTTTTGGAAGCACACATGTAATTGTTCGTTAGATCCATCAGGTGCTGAAAATCTATTCAACAACCTCAAACATGGCCAAGAGTCTGATGCAGACACATCCCTTTCCAAAGCAATTAAGCAAAGATCTACAGGTGATGCCCATTAATTTCCATTGAAAACCGTTTTCTTCAGGCTTCAAAAAGGGGTGGCCTGAGGCAAAGACCTTTCTGACATTCAGGGCAACAGAACAATAGGTAAGCAAATGGCCCAAGGCAGGGTTTCTAAAATGATATCTGAGTTTTCTGAGATGATCCCATTCCCTTCAGCTATCCAGTACATAGCCATGTCACAGAGCTTGGAGGTGGTTCATGTCTTGGAAACAAAACCATGAGCCTATTCTGGAGAGTGGCCAGAATTCAAGAAGAAAACAGGAATTTAGGAAGACAGTGGTTGTTGCCCATCCATTAGGCAAGACAAAATCCATTCATAAATTGGGCAGGATGAATGTTGTGAAGCTTTCTTCTATTCAGGACACATCCATTGATGCATTCTCTTTTCTAATGTCTACAACCACGGACACAGTGGGATAAACAGACATAAAAACACTCGCATTGTCAAAAGACTTACGAGAAACAGTCCACTCCAATCCTAACAAACCGACTTTCCTACCTATTCTCAGATCATGAGACAAAACCACAAACTCACACCCACACCCAAAAAGTCACCTCCTTCCCCCAAGTAGGTCTATGACTATCCGGAGTGTCCTCTGACTGATGGGCCATAGTATGTTACTCCAAAATGGACTGTCCTATGTCAGATGTGGACTCCTTGGCCAACACTGTGAAGTTGTAAGGTGCCAGTGGTGAGACACTACCTGCTTACTCAGGAAAGTCCCCTCTTCAGACCTTCCTGGCATTTGGCCATCCTCACATCAGTAGTTACCAAGAAAGACTGATTCTGTCCTTGGTAAATCCAAATATGTGAGGCCACTGGGACTGGGACTGGGACTGCCTCTGGGTGCCTGTCTTCCTGGATCCCTAGTTCAGAGAGTTCCATCACCAAGAAAGTGATGTAGGTCACTTCCTTCAGGAACTGAATGAGGTCACTGCCTTGGCAACCACTTTGTCCTAATAGTTGCTTCCAAGTGTCCCAATTGATGGAGGCTGCCCCTACTTCCTGTGACACTTTCACAAGTTTGAATGGTATATCAAACATAGGCACCCGGGAACAGCTCTCCACACAGGCCTGGTATTGTCCATCTTCTCTACATTAAGAAAAGAGAGACTGCTTCAGACACACCCCTTCATCCTGACCAGGTTGTTTGTCGTGGAAGATGACTTTTGCTCTCTCAGGTCCTTCATAGCTTCCTATAGCTTCCCCAGGGTTCATTTCTGCATGGACCTTTTCATTTCTCAGCAGGTGGAAGATTTCTTACATTCCTGTATTGTAAGACCAACTCTGTCCCTGCTTTTCTGTAAAGTTAGATTGAGGGAACAGAGTATAGTTAGGGTTAATAACATGTTTGATTTGGCTTAGGAATCATTCTGCTAGATGAATAATGTTATTGGGAACCTGCAATATTTATTAGAATATATAGAGGGGAAATATATTTATGAAAACCGAAATCTAGGTAAGATTTGAAGCCCAGAAGGGCTTTGGATCCTTGATTGGGATACTTAGGTTTGAATTATGTTCTGCACATGTGTCTCAGATAAATCTATACACAATGGCATAGGACCTTGTACCTTGGATGATTGAATGTCAAAGAGAACATCCAGTCAAAAAAGGATAGTTCGTAGGATTAGGAAGATAGTTGGTAGGATTAGGAAAAAGAGTGAGTATATGATTTGGACAAAAAGTTCTTTAGCAATAGGGTTTTGGGTAGAGAGAAAATGTAAATGTCAGCACATGTGAAGAGTCAGTCACAATGATGAACTGGGGAAAATATGTAGGAAAGCAGATATCAATAGAGACATTAGAAAATCAGCAAATGATAAAGTGATTGATAGGATTAGACATTTTCGACAGGCTTGAGTTTGAATAAATAATCTTAGGAAGAAACAAATATGTAGTCACCAATAGGATTGACATTTGAGAGCATTAGGCAACCTGGACATGGGTGATTTTCATAATCCATACTCATATTCCATTTAGGCTTTGGTACAGTCGTAAGGGTGACTTTGCATTTTGTGGCCAGAATATTACTGTGATAAAATGTATATGTAGATCAGGTGACATGAGTATTTGTTGCACCATTTCTGAGAGCAATATTTTGAAGAGATATAAATTAGTATTGGGGGCACAAATAGGTGTACCATGTGTGTATGAATATAGAGAGAATGCATGAATAGACCATACTGTGAATAAATAATATAACTGTTTCCAAATTTAGAAATTGGAATAAATTGATATCCCAAAATACACAGGAAATCTTATATTGATATACATACATTCATTCCAACCAGTTATATATCTAATGGTAATATTAGGGTTGTAGTTTATCATAAAATGTGTGTGAGTTTTGCTTCAAAATTGATTATGGAAATCGAAAATAATGTGTTTGGAAAGAAGTCTCATGAAATAACCAGTCAAAAATAAGGAGGAATACATGTGTTCTGAAGCAGGAAGTGATTGAATGTGTTACAAATGTCTTTCAATTTGTGAACTTGTGGATGAAATGTATATTCTACGATGTATAAAAACTGAAGAAATAGTAATGTACCAGTGTTGAATTAAAATGAACATCAAAATACACATCATGTCCCATAGAAATCTACTTTCATTGATGTTAAATTGGGTCAGTTACTGTAGAAATATAAGGCTTTGTTTGCACCATTCACTGAAGTGAGTTTTCAGTACTAGGAAATCAAAATGTATTTCAGGTGGATGAATATTTCTAAAAACAATCTTATGAAAAGTTGATTATAAAAGCACATACATGAACATGAGTGAATTATTTAGGGAGTGTATAATAAGACACATATATTTCATATTTTGAAAATATATATATCACACAGATACATTAGAAAGTAGCAATATATATGCCAATCAAAATTCATCATGAAATATATATCATTCACAGGTCCAAAAATATTAATTTTACTGAACATGGATTTATGTATAATGTTTTTCAACTAAGAAGCTCACTCATAGTTTGAATTTTCAGTTCCAAAAACATTTAGGAGGAGTCATCTCTTCTCATACTTTGTATCTCCCAAGTTAGCCACCTCACAAAAATGTACATGTGATACCAGGTAGGATTTTATATGTGCATATAAAAATACATGTGCTGAATTGGCTACAGAAAAAGGGAGACAGAAATTCACATATGTGTTAACTTTAAAAACACATGGAGAACCATTTCAACAAAAAATTAACAAGATTTATAACTCTTACCCTATATCATGCAAAAGGCAAGACCAACTATACGCCATGCCTCCTCTCAACCGCTTGTATTTCTATTCTGTTTGGGTTATTTTTCTCCATCATATTAGGATTAGTAGTCAGAGTCTAGTAGGGTATGTGTTAGTGTCAGGGATTCGGTATTTTGAATGGAAAATTGAAAAATGAATCCAATGTGTATGTAAATATGTGCTACACCAAAATCTTCCCACTCTCATCCAGAACAATGCCTTGACAACACCTACGGCCCAAGTATGACACAATCAGAGGAGAAAAGTTAGAAAATCCGTGAATACATATCTAGAATGGAATATGATCAGAAGTTCACAACCTTGGAAGTGGTAGAGGAGTTTCCAAAAGTAAGGGACAGGGTAAACCCTCCAAAAACTTGAAGGTCTGCTGGCCTAGAGACTTCTTGAGAAACTGCCTGTGAGGTTGGGCACTTCAAATATATGTTGTTGTCAGGAGCTTTAGCTTCCTTTCTAGTGAGACCATAAAAGCTGGGTCTGCATCAATGTGACCTGGAGGACATGGTTTCTTATTTTCCAATGAACATGAGATAGCAGTGCTGAATTTTCCATTGTAGGTAAACTGTGGCCCCTGGGGGCTGAATGTCTCCCTGTGTGGACGTTGAATCCATATAGTCATCCTCTATTTTCATGGTGTTTCTTGCTGCTGCACTGGGAGTTTGGTATTTCCTTCATGAAATACAAGGAGTTCAACGGGGACACAGTGCAGGAGGGATTTCTGTCACGTGTGGTGGGTCAGGGTCTGCAGGAGAATACAAGAACCAGGCCTCTATCCCACATAGCTTGCCCCCTTGACCATAGCAACCTGATTCTGAACAATGTCCTGAAACCTCTCTATGTAACAAGGTGCCTTTACATATAAGGGTCTGCTGGCTTCACCATGTCAGTCACAAGCCATTTGGAATCCAATGAAAGATCTACATGGCCCCACCACAGATGTTTTATCACACACCTGCCCACCATTGCTCTAGGCCCACTACTCAGCAGGATCCAACTTTCTGGCATCTCTGTTAAACACCATTTTCATGAAAACCAGTCAATCAAGGCACTGTCTGGTATACTCATTGTTGGGAAAAGTATAAACGGCAGCCATACCCCAGAGAAAAACCCCAACATGGTGCCTAAGGACTTCTTCTTCCTACCTTCTTTTTTCTACAGTGGTGCCAAATGTTCCCACCCGTGTGAACTCTCCCGCTGGCGCCAATTTGAAATCTCGCTGGTGGGGAACCTTAGCCCCAATAAGAACTAATTCCTGGGCTCCAGAGCTGATATCTGAAAGAACTAACCAATAAACGGTTTGCCTGCCATTTATCTAAGCCCTTCCATCTTCCCCTTAGTTCTATATAAGCACACAGCTTTTTGCAATAAAATTGGAATTCTCCCAGCGAAGTGCCTTTGCGTGGGAAGTTCTTTCATTCTGGTGCCCCATGTGAGGATATGGGTGAGCTCTTTCTAACAAGAGCCCCGTCCCCTGCTCCCCCGGAGACAGCCAGCTTCCTGCACCCACCACAGATCTGATATATGTAAGCCTCCCCTGACCCTGGCTCTGCAACTCCCTTCGGGCTACCACTGGTTTTGTGACCTTGATCTTCCGGCCCACTCTCGACGCCCTGTAGGGGGCAGGAAATTCCTGCCACTAAGACCTTTACTGGTCGCAGTGGACCCTCTGGTGATCCGTTTTCCTTTGGGGCGTGAGGCTTCTGAGTTTACACAAGAGGCTCTGTGGTTTTTTCTCCTCTGCTGCCGCTGCCGCTGCTGGCTAGAGTTGCTGTTTGCTGTGGGGCTGCTGTGTCTGGCTGAAGCTGCCTCTCTGCTCGGGGAAAACTGAACTCCCGTCCTGGAACTACATTCTGCCGGAACCGGAGTTCTGTTTTCATTACTGACTTTTTCCACTGCGTTCAAAAACTTTCCTGACGTCAGGTTGCCCGTGGCTCCGCACCCATTGGGTCTCACAGATCGCACTTCACTGGTGACGCCCAGGTAGTGCCCTCTGTATTTCCTCAAGACGGCTGGTCATTTTGGGGACGCCCACCTGACCCCCGTTCGCCCTGAGCTTCCTGAAAGCCGTTCCAGCCCGGGTTTTCTCTTTGTCTCTCTCCCTTACTCTTATTCTCTCTCTCTCTCTCTCTCTCTCTCTCTCTCTCTCTGTCTGTCTGTCTTCCTTCTCTCCCTGTGACTATGGGCACCTCTTCATCTGTACCTGAAGCCTCACCTCTCAAATGTCTACTAAAAAATCTGGCCACACTCTCCCTCACACCAGACATCAAGCCCAAACTTCTAATCAAATTCTGTACCCAAGATTGGCCTACATATCCACTGGATAATGGCAATCATTGGCCTCCAGAAGGCTCCTTACATCCAAACTTCATCTGCGACCTTTTTAACTACTGCCAGCATCTGAAAAAGTGGAGTGAGATTCCCTGCATTTAAGGTTTTAGCCTTCTCACACAGCACCCTGTCGCTGCTCCTCCTGCCCTCCCTCTCAGGTCCTCCTTGTTTGCAAACCCTTCTCTTCCCCTACGTCTACTCCTGACTTCACAGATTCTTCCTCATTCAACCCAGCAGATGAACCCCCACCTTATCCCCCAGTCCTATCTGCCCCTTCTCTCCCACTATACCCTCCTCTTCCTCTGCCTGATTCCAGGGATCCTCAGCCTTCCATTTCATCCTCCTCCCCTCCGCCCTCTTCTGCCTGCTCCACCTCCTCCTCTTCCAAAGAGACACTCCCTGCCCCTCCCTCTCCTTCCTGTCCGCCTCCTGCCTCTTTCAGTCCTCCTGTTACCAGGTCTAAGGGACTCCTTCCCACCCCCAAGACAATCGCACCCCTTTGTGAGGTAGCTGGTCCCGAGGGTGTCATCAGAGTCCAAGTGCCCTTCTCCATGTCGGACATTACTCAGCTAGAGAGGAAGTTAGGCTCATTCACCACTGACCCCACCACTTACATTCGGGTGTTTCAATGGGTCCTGCAAGCATATAGTCTCACTCATCATGACATCTACATGCTCTTGGCCAATACACTTCTCTCTGAGGAAAGTCAATGGGTCTGGGAGCTAGCCCAAGCCCATGCTGATGAAAATCATAGGACCAATCCTAACCACCCCACAGGCCCTCATGCTGTCCCAGAGCAGGATCCCCTATGGGATTACAACACCCCTGAAGGCTTACAGTCTAGTGACCTTTTTACATCCTGCCTCTTGGCGGGCCTGAAAAAGGCCATCCGCAAGGCTGTTAACTTTAAAAAGGTGCAGGAGGTCATTCAAAGGAAGGAGGAAACACCTTCAGAATTCCTGGATAGACTAACCAAGGGCCTTTAACAGTACACAAACCTCAACCCAGAAACCCCTGATGGCCGTCATGTCTTAATGAAATATGTTCTGGCCCAAAGCTACCCTGACATTAAAGCCAAGCTTAAAAAGCTTGAACAGGGCCCTGCTACTCCTTAGACTAAAATCCTCGCTGTCGCTTTCAAGGTTTTTTATGATAGAGAGGATGAAAGTGAATGCCGTAGGCAGAGGGCTGAAAATGCCAAGTTCCAAATGTTGGCCCAGGTCATTCAGAGAATGCCATCACCACGCCATCCCAATATGACACCCCCGGGAGCTTGCTTCAAATGTGGTAAGGAGGGACATTGGGCCAGGGATTGTCCTTCACTGAGGACACCCTACAACCCCTGCCCAAAATGCCATCAAAGGGGACACTGGGGGGCAGACTGCCCAACAACCCGAAAGGGAGGTTGGTCAGCCGCCAGGCAACCACAGCCTTTCTTGGGCTTAGCAGCGGAGGATTGACGGATCCCTGGGCTTTCCCTCCAGACTATTACCATCAAGAATCAAGAGCCTAGGTTTACCTTCCTGGTGGATGGATGCTTCATTACCTTCCTCTTGGATACTGGTGCCACTTTTTCGGTCTTAAGGGAGTATGGGGTTCTACCACACCCTCAAAAACTCCTATTGTCAGCGTAGGAGGTAAACAGATTTTCCCTCAAACCCCCCCATCATGTTATATGCAGGGATCCCTTTTGTCCTTCACTCACTTCTTTCTCGTTATGAGCCATTGCCCCATTCCCCTTCTGGGAAGGGACATACTCTCACTATTAAAAGTCAGCATTCGCATATCACCCCACACCTCTCCTACCTCTCATTTCCTCATGATGTTCCTAGGGGCAGATACACCTCCTTAATGCACTCTCCCATGACTCTCTAAACCAGTTAAGCCTGAGGTTTGGGACACAACTACACCCCTTATGGCTAAATGCAGTCCTATTCATATTGTCTTACGGGACCCTTCAAGATATATTAGTCAATCACAATATCCACTCACAACCACAGCCCTCCTCGAATTAGAACCCATCATCCAGGATTTATTATGAAAGGGGTATCTTAGGCCTACACACTCTCCTTTCAACCCCCCCATTCTGGCACTTAAGAAACCTAAAGTGTCCTACAGGCTGGTTCAAGACCTTCTCCTTGTCAACTCCTCTGTGGTCCCCATCCACCCACTAGTTCCCAACCCTTACACCCTCCTCTCTCAGATCCCTGCCACTACTACCCACTTCTCGGTCCTAGGTTTAAAAGATGCATTCTTTTCTATTCCCTTGTTCTCAGAATCTCAGAATATCTTTGCTTTTACATGGACTGACTCTCACATCCACCATTCTCATCAGCTTTCCTGGACTGTCCTCCCACAGGGATTCAGGGATAGCCCCCATCTCTTTGGCCAAGTTCTTGCCCAGGACCTCACATCCTTTCACCCGACCTGTCCTGACACTATTCTCCTTCCATATGTCAATGACCTTCTTCTATGTAGTCCCTCTGGGAACACTCTCAATCCCACACCGCTCAGCTTCTTAATTTCCTAGCAGACAAGGGATATAGGGAGTCTCCCCACAAGGCCCAGGTTTCCCATTCTTCTGTCACCTCTCTTGGTTTTTGCCTTAGACCCGGGAAAAAGGAAATAACACTGGATAGGAGGCAACTCCTCTCTGATCTTCCAGTGCCCCATATGAAAGCCAAAATACTATCATTCCTAGGATTAGCAGGTTATTTTAGGGCCTGGATCCCAAATTATTCTCTTCTATCCAAACCCCTGTATGACCAAGCAAATGGACCCCCTAGTGAATCTCTTGTCTCCTCCCCCATCTACCACTTCCGCAGGTTTCAGCAACTCCTCTTAAAGGCACCTGCCCTTCACCTTCCTGATCTTTCAAGACCATTTCATCTATATGTCCATGAAAAAGGGGGGCAAGCACTTAGGGTCTTAGGTCGAAACTATGGGCCTACATTTGCACCTGTGGCATATTTTCCAAGAAACTAGACTCTACCATCCGTGGGTGAGCCCCTTGCTTAAGAGCTCTGGTTGCTGGACAAATTTTACACAAAGAAGCCTCTAAGCTGAGTTTTGGGGCACCTTGAACTATCCACTCCCCACATCACTTGAAAGATCTTTCAGCTTATAAGGGCCTTCAAACCCTTCCTCCATCCAGGGTTCTGTCGCTCCTCACTTCCTTTCTGGAAAACCCTAATATTACTTTCCTCCCCTGCTCTGCACTGATCCTTCCCTCACTGCTCCCAATGACTCCCACGTCTAACACACCAACTCATAATTGCTTGGAAACCTTAGAAGATTTCCTCCCCTGTCATTCTTCCATTTCTGAGGAACCACTCACCAAGCCTGACCTTATCTGGTTTACTGACAGCAGTTCCTTTAGGCAGAACGGCACTCATTACTCTGGATATGCTGTAGTTTCAGCCACTGAGATTATAGACGCCAAAGCTTTGCCTTCAGGAACTACCAACCAGCAGATTGAACTTATAGCAGCCACTCGTGCCTGCCTTCTAGCACAAGGCAAATCCCTCACCCTCTATACTGATTCAAAATATGTCTTCCAGATCTTATTATCCCATGCTTCAATATGAAGGGAGCGACGCCTACTTACCACCAAAGGTAATGCGATCACTAATTCGGCTCTTATAACCAATCTGATGGAGGCCTCCCACTTACCCACCCAGTTGGGAGTTGTCCATTGTAGGTCCCATCAGAAGGATGGCTCTCTTATCACTGAGGGCAATGCCAAAGCTGACCAGGCGCCACGAATGCGTGCTACCACTTCCAATTATGGCCCCTATGGGGTACATATTATGGCCACTTTAGACAGCTCATCTGAAGCCCCTACTTCTTCCAGTAAGAACAAGGATCTTTTCAAGTTCCTTCATACTCTACACCATTCCAATTCTCAGTCTTTGACCCTTTTTTTACAGAGCTTCTTCTCCCTCAACCCTTCTGACATAGCCATGATAGAGAATATAGCCTCTAATTGTCAGATCTGTCAGCGGACCAAACCTCATATTCCTTTAAGGCCCAAACCTTTCCCTTTCCACCAAGCCCAGGGACACATTCCCATTGCTGACTGGCAAGTAGACTTCACCAACATGCCCACAGTATGGCACACTAAATACCTCCTTGTCTTTGTGGACACTTTCTCTGTTTGGGTTGAGGCATTTCCCACTTCCAATAAAAAGGCTTCCACTGTAGCTTCAATCTAACTGACAGACATCATCCCTAGGTTTTGTATGCCCACTTCCCTACAATATGACAATGGCCCTGAGATTATTTCTAGGATCACACAAAAGGTCTCTCAAGCCCTCTCCTTCAAGTTGCATTTCCACTGTCCATATTACCCCCAGGCTTCAGGGAAAGTGGAAAGGGTAAATCATACTCTGAAGGAAGTCCTTACCAAATTGACAATGGAATTAAACTTAGACTGGGTCAAAATCCTTCCCTTTGCTTTGCTTCGAATCAGAGCTCTCCCTAAGAAACCATCTTTACTGTCTCCCTTTGAGATAATGTATGGAAGACCTCTTATACCCTCTGGGTTGGTCACTTCACAAGGACCTCTCACCCGAGATTTGTCTTTGCCTCTCTTGTTTCATCTCCGCTCTGAACACTGGAAATGTCAGAACTGGCTTCTTCCGGACCCAGTCTCCACTCCAAACACTCCTCCCTTAACACCTGGGAGTCTAGTCTATTATAATACCCCAGAGGAGAAAGGGACTCTTGCACCAAAATGGGAAAGCCCCTATCCTTTCATTCTCTGTACCCCCACCGCCGCCAAACTCTCCTTACCAGACAACTGTCTCACTCCCTGGATTCCCATTTCTAGGTTGAAACCATATCACCAGGAGGCCCCACCTGCTGACGACAGGACCATGCCAGAGGAACTCCAAGAATCACCTCCTGAAGCTCCCCTTTAATCCTGCTTTCCACACCCATCTCATCCATTTAAGTTGCGGCTCACATGGTGTTCCCTGCAGCCCAATTCCTCTTAAAGAAGGCACAATGAGCTCTCCCAACACCCTAGTCTTCTCTAACTGCTTGTTTTTTGTGCTCTGCTTTTTTTCTGTGCTCTGTTGGGACTTGTCTTTACCCTCCTAACCTACCATGTATTTATTCACTCTTCGGGAACGATACTCAGAACATGGCATGCAGAAGGTCCGCGCAGTGGATGCAACTACTTGCTTCATCCACAACTGCACCTCTATTTCCCTAAAATTGTCACCTTCAAGGACCTTCGTCCCTGGTAGCTGGAACTGGCCTTTCATTTGCTTCCTTTTTAATCAAACCAAAGACTATTGTCATTGGTGGCCTGAGATATATAATGGGTGTCCCTATTGGTCATGCAGGTTCCATGATGAACGTGGTAGCTGTTCTTACCACTCACTTGGCTACTCTGAAGGGTTGACTTCTAGTTACCTAAAGTGGCATAAAGGCTCTTCATCCGATAACAATGGATCGTATACTTCAGATATACCTGACCCCAAGGCCAAACGTTGGGGCTATGTTGAGTTTGCTCTCTATGCTCGGACAACCTCAGCAAGACCCACAGGGTGGATGACTGTTGGCCGCACCCTGATTACGCCACCTAAGGCAACCAATCATGTAGTCGAACACATTAAGGAGTCAGAATCAAAACTGGATAAAGGCCATTGCAACACATGTTTTTTCGTCCTCTGCCTGAGGATCAAAAGAAGTATATTTCCTATATGCTTCCATAATTCTCTCCAGAATCATAGAGGGAGACTCATTAGGACCTTGGATTATCTCTCTTACCATGGCCAAATTAGTCGGCCCTCTGGCGGCCACTCGGAGCCCCGCCATTAGAGCCCTGTGATAAGTGGAAAGATGCTACCAACCTTCAAAGGTGTTGGGATCCCAGTTTGGTCGGTTCATGGGCCCATAAGGATGAAGAGGGAGCATCACAGTGGCTTCTGAGTTTTCTATTTTCCGTAGCTGGCGGGTTTCTTTAGGTGGCCCAGCTTCCACCAGAAAAGGAGGGGCTGCTGCTGCTGCGGAGAAGTCCCTTGGAGGGCTTGGGTCTGGCCCAATTGCCTCTAGTGGCGGAGAGGCTGAGTCAGTGGCGGGAGAATCATCTGGAATGTGTTGGGGGTTGGGGAGCGAGGGCAGAGGATAAGGAGGGGGAGGATTGTCCAGTCTTGTGACTCAGGAAGAATGGGGGGAAGATGGGGAGGGAACGGAAGGTTTGAATGATAGGATCCTGGGGAAGGGGTATATGGCTGTTGATCTGGGTGGCCACGTGGTCCCGGCTGAAAGACAATATCTCTGACTTTTTGGATTAGATTGAAGTAGAAGGATCCTTCTGGGGGCCACCCGACTTTGAGGATGGGCAATTCTGAAGCACAGAGAGTCTGCCAGGTCTGACATTTAACTGAAAAATAATGATTCTTGGCCCTTGAGCGGACATCAGTCCAATGATCAAGGGTCAGGGACAGAAGCGTGAAAGTGCTTTGTCCCATAATGGGAGTTACTCAAAAAGAGACAGTGAAGACACAAACGCAACACAAACAAAGACAAACAGTAAACGTTTAACATGGGTCCAAGACAAATATTAGAACTCAGTAACTGGCAAAACCTGATGGGTTAGACAATAAAGACAGACAGTAAACTCAACATGAGTTCGGGACAATGAACAAAACTGTGTAGCCAGCAAAACCTGATGGGCTGGCAAACCGAATCCTGAAGCAAAATATAACCGAGTTGAGGAAACTAATATTCCTTGATTTCCCTCGTCCTCTGGAGTGTCCCCCAGGGACGTGGCCAGTAGCTCTGTGACACGTCTGCCACCCACTGTCAGAGAGAGCTAATGCTCTTCACCGACAGCCACTTTGCCAAGCCCTAACCTGAAACCCGAAACCAGAAAGAGGCGCCTTTCTTACCCCGAGAGGAGTCCCTTGGGGTCTTTCATCCGCTGCTCCGGATATCTCACCTGGGACCTCCAGATGAAAAGGTGGGGCGAACATCGGAGGAAAAGACCACCAACAGGCTTTCTCATGCAACACCAAAGGGTTTATTGGGGGTATAGCATGCTGGAGCTCAGGGCTCACTTCAGAGGAACAAAGAACAAAGAGCCCCGAGAACCACTTGAGTGGAGTTTATATACATTCTTTAGAGAGGGCAGGGACTTTACATACATCATAGCCTCTTTAGCAAATCATCATATACCGCGGGAAAATCAAATAACAACTCTAAAACATGATTAGCACATTCATTGGCGGGAACAGGTTGGGCAGGGGGTGATTGGTCAGCCGTAAGAAGGGGTATACATTTAAATTGATTGGTGGATGCACTGTGATGTATACGTGGTGAGCTGCATGGTTTCTGGGAAGGGGCTGTTAAGTAACTAGGTCCTCAGGGAAGATTTCAACACACATCTAATGTGCAAATCCGGGAATTGTCTTAACTGCCACAGAAATTTCAGGTGCTGAGTGCAGCTTGGAAACTTTACAAAACCTGGTTCTTTACATTTCAATTTCAATTTCTTTTATTCTTTCAGAACCTTACAGAGGAAGGCGAGAGAGTTCATAGACAATTACTGCTCTTTTGGCCATTTTGGTTTTGGATGCACACAAGGGATCTTTCTTTAGATCCATCTGGTGCTGATAATCTAAGCCACAGCCTCAAACAGGGCCAAGAGGCTGATTAAAACATATCCATTTCCAAAGCAATTACTACTCTGAAGTCGGTTACAGAACTCAGTCTTCTAGGAGAATCACGCCAGTGTTAAAGCCCAGGTGAACACAGTCATCTCTTCCAAAAGCCACACAAGTTACCACAATTAAAATCAAAAAAATCCCACATGGCCCTCATCTACTTCCATATAGTCACTCATCATAATCTCTGGCTGGAGGTTTCCTTAAATGGCACAGCCCAATAGAGTGTCCATAATAAGCTCCCTTCTCCTCATTTACCTAAATTCAGGGTGGCCTGGACACCCTTCCTGTGAACCAGGATTGATCACATAGTTCTGCCATTAATACTGCTCTACTTCTCCAATTTGAGGCCTACTGACTATCAGGTATAGTATGTGATTTGGAGTCATTATTAAACCCAAGCACCTTTGCAGGGATTGGAAGAACTCATTTGACACAAAAAATCCCAATACTCCCTTGATGGAGGTCAAGAACCAAACACAGGAAGGCAAGAGACTTCACCCACAATGACTGATTTTTTGCCATTTTGGTTTTGGATGCACACATTGGTTCTTTCTTTAGACCCATCCGATGCTGATAATCTAAGCCACAGCCTCACACAGGGCCAAGAGGCTGATTCAGACACATCCCTTTCCAAAGTAATTAAGCAAAGAGCCACTGGTGATGCCCATTCCTTTCCATTTTAAAACTGTTTTCTTCAGGCTTCACAAAGGGTGGCCTGAGGCAAAGACCTTCCTGACATTCAGGGCAACAGAACAATAGGTAAGCAAAAGGCCCAAAGCAGGGTTTCTCTACTGAGACTTTCCTGGTCACACTGATATCTGAGTTTTCTGAGATGCTTGCCATTCCCTTCAGCTATGGATTACATGGCCACGTCACAGAGTTTGGAGGTGGTACATATTTTGGACACAAAACCATGAGCCTATTGTGGAGAGTGGCCAGAATTCAGGAAGAAAACAGGAACTTAGGAAGACAGTACATGTTGTCCATCGATAAGGCAACCTGCAGTCCATTCCTAAAATGGGTAGGATGAATGCTGGGAAGCTTTCTACTAGACAGGACACATCCATTGATGCATTCTCTTTTCTAATGTCTACAACCACGGACACAGTGGGATACACAGACATAGAAACACTCGCCTTGTCAAAAGACTTTCTAGAAACATTCCACTCCAAACCAAGCAAGCCGCCTTTCCTACCTATTCTCAGAACATAAGACAAAACCACAAACTCACACCCACACTGAAAAAGGCACCTCCTTCCCCAAAGTAAGTCTGTGACTATCCAGAGTGTCCTCTGACTGGTGGGCCATACTATGTTCCCCAGAAATGGCCTGTCCTGTCTCAGATCTGGTCTCCATGGCCAACTCTGTGAAATATCAGGGGCCCGCGGTGAGCCACTTCTTGCTTTCTCTGGAAAGGCCAGTCTTCAAAATTTCCTGGCACTTGGCCATCCTCATATCAGTAGGTACCAAAAAAGACTTACTCTGTCCTTGGTAAATCCAAACAAGTGATCCCACTGTACTGGGACTGGGACTGGTTCTGGATGCCTGGCTTCCTGGATCCCAAGTTCAGAGAGTTCCATCACCAAGGAAGTGAGGTGAGGTCACTTCCTTCAGAAACTGAATGACGTCACTGCCTTAGCAACCACTTTTTCCGAACAGTTTCTTCCATACTTCCTCTGACACTTTCACAAGTTAGATTGGTATCTCAACCATAGGGACCCGGGAACAGCTCTCCACAAAGGCCTTTGTTGGTCCATCTTTTCTACATTAAGGAGAGAGGGTGAATGAGACACAACCCTTCATCCTTACCAGGTTGTTTTCCATGGAAGATGACTATTGCTCTCTCACGTTCTTCATAGTTGCCTACATGTTCTCCAGGGATCATTTCTGCATGGACCTTTGAGGTTTTCAGCAGGTGGAAGATCCACTACATTCCTGTATTGTAAGACCAACTCTGTCCCTGCTGTTCTGTAATGTTAGATTGAGGGAACAGTGTATGGTTAGGGTTAATAACATGTGTGATTTGGGTTAGGAATAATTCTGCTGGATGAATAATGGTATTGGGAACCTGCGATATGTATGAGAATATATAGGTGAAATATATGTATGAAAACAGAAGTCTAGGTAAGATTTGAAGCCCAAAAGAGCATTTTGCCCTTGATTGGAATACTTAGATTTGAATTAGGTTCTGCACAGATTTGTCAGATTAATCAATATACAATGGCATAGGACCTTGTACCTTGGATGATTGAATGTCGAAGAGAACATCCAGTCAAAAAGGGATAGTCGGAAGTGAAAGGTTAATAAAATAGGTATTTGTCACTTCCTGGGAAGAATGTTGTGTTTATTCCGAGCATAATGGAGTTGTAAAAAAAAATATGATTAAATTAAAAAGACACCATGAAGAGTGTCAATGAGAGAGTGAGAGGACCAAAAAAAGTGGTTTGAGTCTTGGTTCACATAGTCCCCCTGTTTGACTACTTTTTTATCAACCCTGGCCTGTCCGATAATAATCTCCATATTATTGCTAACTATAAAACCCTGTTTGCTCAACCGTGTAATTTCTTTTCTCTAAGCTCAAATTGGACAAGTTAAACTCATGGTAATACCCCACTAGCAGACATAGAATGTGACACCCCACAATGATCACTTTTATGATTAAAAGTAGCTAGAAGAAGAAGTGGGGAATGAAAGATTAATAAAATAGGTACTTGTCACTTTTTTTTCTGTATGCTTAACAAAACACTGTTGAAATCTTGAGAACTGTTTGCTAATCTTGTTCCCAGAATGTCCTGTCCCCAAATGCCAAACTGCAGAATGTACTCCCTCACCCGGTTGAATGCAAACCGCCCACTCTCCCTCACCCATCAATAAACTTCACTCCCTGCCCTCCCCAAAGAAAGTATATAAGCTCTGCTTAAGCTCTTCTCAGGGCTCTCTGCTCTATTCAAGTGAGCTCCGATCCCCTGCATGCTGACCCCCTATAAACCCTTTGCTGTTGCATGAGATAGTCTTTTGGTGGTCTCTTCCTCCGAAGCTCGCCCAGTGTTTACTTTGATGATTGGGTGTAGAAAAGAACATTCAGTCAAAAAGGGATAGTCGGTAGGATTAGGAAGATAGTTGTTAGGTTTAGGAAGAAGAATGAGTATAGGTTTTGGAAAAAAAATATTCTTTATCAATAGGATTTTGTTTAGAGTGTGAATGTAAATGTTAGCCCACGTGAAGAGTCAGTCACAATAGTGAACCGGAGAAAATATGTAGGAAAACAGATATCAATAGAGATATTATGAAATAAGGCAAAATATAAAGTGGGTGATAGGATTAGACATTTTCAACAGGGTTGAATTTGAATATATGATCTTAGGAAGAAACCAATATGTAGTCACTAATTGGATTGATATTTGAGAGCATTAGGCAACCTGGACATTGCTGTGTTTAGTAATCCATCTTCATTTTCAATTTAGGCTTTGGTACAATAATAAGTGTGAACCTTGCATTTTGTCTGCAGAATATTACTGTGATAAAATGTATATGTAGATCAGGTGACATGAGTAATTTTTCCATCATTTCTGGGAGCAATATTTTGAAGATTAATAAGTTAGTATTGGGGGTACAAAGAGGTGTACCTTGTGTCTATGAATATAGAGCTAATGCATGAATAGACCATACTGTTAATAAATAATATAACTGGTCCACTTTAAATAATGCATTGGATTCATATCTTAAAATATATAAGAAATCTTATATTGATATACATACATTCATTCCAACTAGTTATACATCTAATAGTAAAATTAAGGTTATGGTTTATCATGAAAGGTGTGTGAGTTTTTCTTCAAAAGTGATTATGGAAATCAAAAATAATGTGTTTCGAAAGAAGTCTCATGAAAAGACCAGTCAAGAACCATGAAAAAATACATGTGTTCTGAACCAGGAAGTGATTGAAAGTGAAACAAATGCCTCTAAATTAGCGAACTTGTGGATGAAATATATATCCTATTATGTGCATAAACTGAAGAAATAGTAATGTACCAGTTTTGAATAAAAATGAACGTCAAAATACACATCATGTCCCATAGGAATCAATTTGCATTGATGTTAACCTGGGTCAGTTACTGTATTAATTTTAGGATTTGTAGGCACCATTCACTGAAGATAGTTTTCAGTACTAGGAAACAAATACATATTTCAGGTGGATGAATATTTCTGACGATAATCTTGTGAAAAGTTGATTATAAATTCACATATATGAATATGAATGAATTTAGATGAATTTAGGAAATGTATAAAAAGACACATGTATTTCATATTTTGAAAAATCTGGAAAGTTTGTATATATATATATATATATATATATATATATATATATATATATATACACACACACACACACATACACACACACATGCACACAGACATTAAAAATTAGCAATATATATGCCAATTGAAATTCACCATGAAATATATATCATCCACAGATTCAAAAATATTCATTTTACTGAACATGGATTTATGTATAATGTTGTTAAACTAGGAAGCTCACACAGAGTTCGAATTTTAACTTCCAACAGCATTTAGGAGAAGTGATCTCTTTTCACAATGTGTATCTGCCAAGTCAACCACCTCACAAGAATGTACGTGTTGTACCTTGTAGGATTCTATATGTGCATATAAAAATACATGTGCAAATAGGCTACAGAGAAAGGGATACAGGAATTCACATATTTGTTAACTTTAAAAACACATGGAGAACAATTTCTACAAAAGTTGACTAGATTTATAACTCCTACACTACATAATGCAAAAGGCAAATTCAACTATACACCATGCCTCCTCTGAACTGCTTGTATTTCTATTCTGTTTGGATTATTATTCTCCATCATATTAGGATAAGTAGTCAGAGTCTAGTAGGCTAAGGGTTAGTGTCAGGGATTCAGTATTTCCAATGGAAAATTGGAAAAGGTATCCAATGTGTATGTAATTATGTGCTTTGAAAAATCTTCCCACTCTTATCCAGAACAATGCCTTGACATTACCTTTGCCCCAAGTAAGACACAATTACAAGAGAAGAGTTCGAAAATCTGTGCATATATATATGGAATGCAATATGCTCAGTTGTTCACAAACTTGGAGGTGGTAGAGGAGTTTACAAAAGTAATGGACAGGGTAAACCCTCCACAAAAATGGAGCTTTGCTGGCCTAAAGACTTCTTGAGAAACTGCCTCTGAGGTTGGGCACTTGAAATATATGTTGTTGTCAGGAGCTTAATCTTCATTTGTGGTGAGACAATTAAAGCTGGATCTGCATCTATGTGACGTGAAGGATCTTGTTTCTTATTTTCCAATGAACATGAGACAGCAGTGCTGAATTCTCTCTTTGTAGGTAAACTGTGGCCACTGGGGGCTATGTGTCTCCCTGTGAGGACTGTGAAACGATTTGATCATCCTCCAATTTTCGTGGTGTTTCTTGCTGCTGTACTGGGAGTTTGGTATTTGCTTCGTGAAATACAAAGATTTCAACTGGGACAAAGTGCTAGAGGGAGTTCTGTCACGTGTGGTGTGTCAGGGTCTGCAAGAGAATGCACCAACCAGGCCTTTATCCCACATAGCTTGGCCCCTTGACCATAGCAACCTGATTCTGAACATTGCCCTGAAAACTCTCCATATAACAGGATGCATTTACATATAAGGGTCTGCTGGCTACACTATGTCAGTCACAAGCTATTTGGAACCCAATGGAAGGTCCACATGACTCCACCACAGATGTTTTATCACACACCTGCACACCACTACTCTAGGCCCACTACTCAGGAGGCTCCAACATACTGGCATCACTGTTCTTCAACATTTTCATGAAACCCAGTCAATCAAGGCACTGTATTGTATACTCATGATCAGCAACAGGACATCCAAAGTTTCTCCAGTGCCACCTGGTCATGGGAATTTCAAAAATTTGATGGTATTCATCTAGCCATTTTTCAAGGATGAAGTTGGAGGCACTGTGGGTTTCAATTCATTCAGGAACCACTAAATGGTGAGGAAGTTCATTTCAATGAAATCTCTGGACAACACTCACAGGAAAGGCTTCCCAAAGAGTGGCCAAAAGGTCACATGAAGCCAGGCCCATTGAACTGTACAATGTGAGGTCCATGTGTGTTTTGACTCTCAAATATGGCTTCCATGTTTTTCATAATAAAATCATGTGATATCCTGGCTGAGATTCACAGTGCTCTGTGGAAAACCAACCTGGGACTAGATTTCAGATTCCAAGGGTGAATCTCATGCGTGGCCTCCTAAAATCCCAACTCAATTCATGGCAATACTACTCTGAGGTCAGTTCCAGAACTCAGTCTATAAGGGGAATCACCCAAGAGTGAAGCCCTGGTGGACCCAGTCATCTCTTCCAACTGCCACAAAAATGACCACAATTATAACCAAAACACTCCCACATGGCCCTCATTTTCTTCCATATAGATATTCATCATAACTTCTGGCTAGAGGTTTCCATAAGTGGCGCAGCTCAAGACAGTGTCCAATATAAGCTTCTTTGCCCCTCATTTGCCTAAAGTAAGTGTGGCCTGCACACTCTTCCTGTCAACCAGGAGTGATCAAATAGGCCTGCCATTAATACTGCTCTGCTTCTACTATTTGAGGCCTACTGACTGTCAGGTATAGATTCTTATGTGGTTTGTAGTCATGAGACAACACTAGCACATCTGCAGGGCTTTGAAAAACTCATTTTACTCAAGGGTCAATAATCACACTTGATGGAGGTCAGGAACCTAACAGAGGAAGGTGAGAGACTTCATCCACAATGACTGATCTTTTTGAATTTTGTTTATGGATGCACACATGGGATATTTCTTTAGATCCATCAGGAGCTGACAATCTAAGCCCCAGCTTCACCGAGCGCCAAGAGGCTGATTCAACACATCCATTTCCAAAGCAATTAAGCGAAGAGCCACAGGTGATTCCCACTCATTTCCATTTGAATACTGTTTTCTTCAGGCTTCACAAAGGGGTGGCCTGAGCCAAAGACTTTCCTTACATTCAGGGCAACAGAAAAATAGGTAAGCAAATGGCCCAAAGCAGGGTTTCTCCACTGAGACTTTCCTGGTATCTGAGTTTCCTGATATCTGAGTTTTCTGACATGCTCCACTTTCCTTCAGCTATCCAGTACATGGCCATGTGACAGAGCGTGGAGGTGCTACATAGCTTGGACACAAAACTTTGAGCCTATTCTGGAGAGTGTCCGGAATTCAGGAAGAAAACAGGAACTTAGAAAGATAGTAGGTTTTGCCCATTGATAAGGCTAGTCGCAGTCCATTCATAAATTGGCAGTATGAATGCTGGGAAGCTTTCTACTAGACAGAACACATCCATGATGCATTCTTTTTCTAATACTAAGACCACGGAGAGAGTGGGATACACAGTAATAGAAACACTCACCTTGTCAGAGGACATACTAGATACAGTCCTCTCCAAACCAAACAAATCGCCTTTCCTACATATTCTCAGAACATGAGACAAAACCACAAACTCACACCCACACTCAAAAAGACATCACCTTTCCCAAAGTAGGTCTGTGACTATCCGGAGTGTCCTATGATGGGTGGGACATACTATATTTCCACGAAATGCACTGTGCTCTCTCAGTTCTGGTCTCCTTGGCCAACTCTGTGAAGTTGTCAAAAGTCACTGGTGAGCCACTACCTTCTTTCTCAGGAAAGGCCCCTCTTCTTAGCTTTCCTAGCATTTGGCCATCCTCACATAACTAGGTACCAAGAAAGACTGACTCTGTCCTTGGTTTACCCAAACAAGTGAGACCACTGGAACTGGGACTGGAACTGGCTGTGGTTGCCTGGCTTCCTGAATCCCAAGTTTAGAGAGTTCCATCACCAAGGAAGTTATGTGAGGTAACTTTCTTCAGGAAGTGAATGAAGTCACTGCCTTGGCAACCACTTTGTCCTAACAGTTGCTTCCAAGGGTCCCATGAGATGGAGGGTGCACCTACTTGCTGTGACATTTTCACAAGTTAGAATGGTATATCAACCATAGGCACCTGGGCACAGCTCTCCACACAGGCTTGGTTTGGTCCATCTTCTCTACATTAAGATGAAAGAGGCTGATTCAGACACATCCCTTCACCCTGACCAGGTTGTTTGCGATGGAAGTTGACTTTTCCTCCCTCAGGTCCTTCATTGCTGCCTACATCTTCTCCATGGATCATTTCTGTATTGACCTTTGAGGTTCTCAGCAGGTGGAAGATCCCCTACACTCCTGATTGTAAGACCAACTCTGTCCCTGCTTTTCTGTAAAGTTAGATTGAGGGAACAGTGTATGGTTAGGGTAATAACAGGTTCGATTTGGGTTAGGAATCATTCTGCATGATGAATAATGGCATTGGGAACCTGTGATATTTACAAGAATATACAGGTGAAATATAAGTATGAATACAGAAGTCTAGGTAAGATTTGAAGCCCAGAAGAGCATTGGGTCCTTGATTGGGATACTTAGCTTTGAAATACCTTCTGCACAGATGTCTCAGAAAAATCGATAAACAATGGCATAGGACCTTGTAAATTGGATGATTGAATGTAGAAGAAAACATCCACTTAAAAAGGGTAGTCGGTGGGATTGGAAAGATAGTCAGTAGGTTTAGGAAGAAGAGTGAGTATAGGATTTGGTCCAAAAGTTCTTTAGCAATAGGGTTTCTCGTAGAGAATGAATGTAAATGTCAGAACATGTGATGAGTCAGTCACAATGATTAACTAGGGAAAATATATAGGGAAGCAGATATCAATAGAGACATGAAGAAATCAGGCAAAGTATAAATTGATTGATAGGATTAGACATTTTCAGCATGGTAGATGTTGAATATACAATCTTAGAAAAAAACAAATATTTAGCACCAATAGGATTAACATTTGAGAGCATTAGGCAATCTGGACTTGGATGTTTTTAGTAATCCATGCTCACTTTCCATTTAGGTTTTGGTACAATCATAAGTGTGAACTTTGCATTTTGTGTCCATAATATTACTGTGATAAAGTGTATATGTAGATCAGGTGACATGAGTATTTCTTCCACCAATTCTGTGGTCAATATTTTGAAGATGTATAAATTAGTATTGGGTGTACAAATAGGTCTACCCTGTGTCTACAAATATAGATAAAATGAATGAATTGACCATACTGTGAATAAATAATATAACTGGTTCCAACTTTAAATTATGGATTGAATTGATATCTGAAAATATACAGGAAATCTTATATTGATATACATACATTCATTACAACCATTTATAGATCTAATGGTAATATTAAGGTTATGGTTTGTCATGAAGAGTGTGTGAGGTTTGCTTCAAAAGCGATTATTGAAATTTAAAATGAAAAGTAGTCTCATGAAAAGACCAGACAAAAAACATGGAGGAATACATGTGTACTGAAGCAGGAAGTGATAGAAAGTGAAACAAATGCCTATAAATTTGAAAACTTGTGAATGAAATATATATCCTATGATGTGCATGAACTGAAGAAATAGTCATGTAACATTGTTGAATAAAAATGAATGTCATAATACACATCATGTACCATAGTAATCTACTTGCATTGATGTTAAAGTGGGTCAGATACTGTAGAAAAATTAGGACTTCTATGCACCATTCACTGAATTTAGATTTCAGTACTAGGAAACAATATGTATTTGAGGTGGATGAATATTTCTGAGAATAATTTTGTGAACATTTGATTATAAATCCACATACATGAATATGAATGCATTTAGGGATTGTATAATAAGACACATATATTTTATATTCTGAAAAATCTGGAGAGTGTGTGTATATATATATATACACACACACACACACACACACACACACACACACACACAGACATTAAAAGGTAGCGATATATATGCCAATCGAAATTTATTATGAAATATATATCTTTCACAGATCCAAAAATATTCATTTTACTGAACATGGATTTATGTATTATCTTGTTCAACTAGGAAGCTCACCCGTAGTTTTAATTTTCAGTTCCAACAACGTTCAGGAGGAGTGATCTCTTTTGACAATTTGTATCTGCCAAGTCAGCCACCTCACAAAAGTGTACATGTGATACCAGGTAGGATTCTATATGTGCATACAAAAATACATGTGCTGAATAGGATACAGATAAAGGGCGACAGGAATTCACGGATTTGTTATCTTTAAAACACATGGAGAACTACTTCAATTTAATATTGACTTGATTTATAACACCTACCCTTTATCATACAAAAGGTAAGTCCAGCTATACACCATGCCTCCTCTGAACTGCTTGTATTTCTATTCTGTTTTGGTTATTTTGCTCCATCAATTTAGGATTGACACAGTCTGGCTGGGCACAATTCAGGAGCCACTTGTCAAAAGCTAACTTTATTTTTAGAACCACACACGCCAAAAAATAGCTCCTCGGGAAAAACACTCAGAGCACAACTGCCACCACCGGCTTCCCACAAGCTCTCAACCTCCCCTCTCCTCCTGCTCTTGAGGTTGATTGGCTGGGTTGTTTGAGCAGAGCCAAAAAAGTCCCCCAAAAAGCAGCTCCATAATTTGAAAGGGTGGGGAAACAGCCCAATGGGCATCACCGCAGAGGAGCCAATCAGCTAGATGTTGCTGGGGCCGCTGTGAGCCAAGCATCAGCTGGCAGTCTGAAAGTTTGCTTTGGCCCCTTGGGCTGTGGCTCTCAACATCTAACCCTCTCTGTTTAAACAACAAGCATGTGGCTTAGGGACCATGCCTGCCTTAGGTTGTCCAATAGTACATATGATTCTTACCCATTATCGAATGAGCTGACCTCAAGGTGTCAGCCTCCTGTCTTAGATTGGTACCATTGTAATTGGATCTTACCTGTCACTGACTACAGGTCCAGTATACATCCACACCTGTGGAGAGGTCTTTGTACCAGCGGGCGGGTGAGGCTCTTTGCCTCATCTCTGTTGGCCCCCTAATTTTAGCTGAACAACCATGACAAGCAGAAGGGAGGAAGATACACCAAGGCAATTGATGGCTCTTTTTGAAAAAATTGTACCACCGATGACATCATCAGAGAAATACCCCAACACTACCACACGTCACTGCACCAACAGATAGTTCACAATGCAGGCAGGTGAGTTCACAATGCATACAAGTGATACATAGTCCAGGCAAGTTCTGCAAGCAGTTCAGTGATGGCTATTGCAGAAGCTGTAGATTGGTTTTATCTTTGACTTCACATGCACTGGGATGAAGATAGAAATTCTGGCAACAATGCCTAAAGAAAGAATTATGTAACATTCCAAAAGGCACTAAAAGAAAACAATTTTCTTAACAATTTACATTGTCTAGAAGAGAATTATTAAATATAATGAAAAGAAAAGGTGGATCCAACATGGCGGCAGGCAGAGAGGCTGCGCTTTTAATGCACTCCCAGTGATGGGGTCATAAAGTCGCAAGGATAACTCTTTGATTCTACCAACGGAGATTCTCCTAGCAAAATTCCACTGAAGGGAGACTGCCCGGGAGCTACAAGAATTTTTTTGAAGCGTCTGTGTGACCCGGACGAGTGGGACCCTGCCACTAGACGCGGAGTTCGAGATTCACCAGCCACAGTCTGCGCACCGCGGGCACAGCTGCAGATCCGTCCACCAGCCCGCAGCCAAAGTGACTGGGTCCTGCTAGACGCCGAGACACAGCTTGGCAGGAAGAAGTCTTTAGCCAAGCCTCCACGCGCCAGGAGCTGAGGTGAACTGGGCCGGACCAGTCCCACCCCTCCCCTCGGTCAATCCGGCAAGAAGCCTGGGGCCCACCATAGCAGAGAGGTGACATCATCGGAGTTCGGCCGGCGGAATTCCTTCCCAGCAAATTCCACTTTAGCAGGTGTGTGACTCCCCATACTGATACAAGCAGCCAGGAAACTTCATTGACTTCTAAGGGGTCGTGTCTGTAGGGAAGCAGAGGGGAGCCCAGAACCCAAGGCCCCCATATCACCAGTGGTGACCCCTAAGGTCTTATCCGCCAGTTTACCACAGCACTGAGGATTAAAAGGGGCACTCGGTGGGGCTGCAAGTGTAACTAGATCTCTGGAGAATCACTTCTGGGGAACAGGACCTGGCTGGCAGGCTGACAGGAGGAAGGGGGTTAAGAGCTGGAGAAGTGAAATGGCTCTGGACTGACAAGTCTGAGAGACCCCCAGAAGACGCCCTACAGGGATAGCTCTCGGCAGGTAGAGAGCAGACACTCCGCTTGGAAGGCACAGCTCCACCTACTGGAAGAGAAGAAGGTGGATCTCTAAGACTTTAATTTTTTTGTTGTTGTTGTTGCTGTTGTTGATATTTTTTTCTCTCCTACTTCTCTCCCTGTTCCTTTCCCCCCTTTTCCTTCTCTCTTTCTATCCCATTTCAAGTTTTATTGTTCTTTTTTCATTCCCCTCTAATCTATCTCTCCCTCTATCCTTTTTTTCTTTTTAAGAGCACCTTCATTCTCCTACCCCCCAACTCTCATTCCAAGCATTACATCTTTCATTGTGTGTAATTGTCTAAATGCAAATAGGTGAATGTCTCGAGTCTGTCTATAAGACTCCTAAATACCTAGCTACTACCAACACCCTGATCCAATTGCCTGGTAGTATCCACCTTCAGTGGAGCAATCTTCTAAAGTAGCCGAGACATACTAACCATTGTACCACCAGAGCACCCAACCTAAACATATAGTCCTAAGAACAAACAGCAAATCATTATATGCATACAGAACCTAGAAGCTTTATATGAATTAAATGAATCAGCTTTAAAGTACAACAAAGCCCAAAATTTTTAGGCATAATCTTCCACCACAAAAGAGAGACAACAGAGATATACAAAGCCAAAACAAATGTATAGGAGAAAGCAGTTACAAAGCAGTCAAACAGAGCTGGAAAGCAACGTGAACAATATGAAAAAACAAGGGAAAAAGGGGTTACAAACAATGCAGGACAATCTAAATATACAGGAGGACCTAGAAGAATCAGAAATATGGACAGGGAAAGAAATCAAGGCATTCCTAATTCAGATGGAACGGAATATTAGAGAAGACATGAGACAGCAAATCCAAGCATTGAAAGTATATTTTGAAGAGGAACTAACCACACAAATTAAATCCGCAAAGAATGAGCTTTATCAGGAGATAGAGGTGTTAAAAAATAATCAAGTTGTAATCATAGAAATGCAAGAAACCGTAAATCAGATTAAAAGCGCTAATGAGAATATTACAAACAGACTAGATCAAGTAGAAGTCAGAACATCAGATAATGAAGACAAAGTATATCAACTTGAAAAGAATATAGTCAACACAGAAAGATGTGAAATCAAACATATAACACAAAACACAAGTGCACACATAATATAATACATACAACACATGACATAATATTAAAGGCCTTATGACTTTTTACAGGTGAAATCTCCATTGCAATGTCTAAAAACTCTATTGTCCAAAAATAGAACTGATCAGCAAAACATTAACCTAGTTCTGTATGAGCTAAAAAAAACAAAATAAAACTTCATGATATGAGAAAGGGGAATAATAAAATAGATTTGAAAAAAACATTCTGGTTCTGTCACAGATGTAAGAACAGCCAAACTGGAGTTCTGCATATCAGCTCTTATTGATTTGAGCCAAATCATCTTATTTTTGGTCTGTAGAAATCTCTTTAGTTAATCTCTCTGGAATCCAAATTGGCTACTGTTCTCCCTGTGGAAACACAAAAACAGACGCCGGACTCCAGACAATTACTTGGTCAGGACCTTTCCATTGTCCTGTTAGAATATCCTTCCAAAGTACCTTGGGCTTATGTACATTTTTTGGACATATATGCCTTTCTGCAGCACTAAGCCCTGATGAACCCAAATTTAAAAAGTTTAGAGTAAAAGGGTTATTTTAAGTTTACCTTTGGGGAATATATACCCCTTCCCAATTTGTTCTTTTTGCTTTAATATGTATGTTTTAATAGTTTCATGTGCTCTTTCAACTATGCCTTCTCCCTGTGGATTGTATGGGATTCCTGTTATATGAGTAATGCCAAATGATGAGCAAAATTGTTTAAAAGAAGTAGAAGTATAAGCAGGGGCATTATCTGTTTTTAACTCTTTTGGAACGCCCACAGTGGCAAAATTTTGTAAGCAATGAGCTATAACATCTTTAGTTTTTTTCTCCAGCAAGAATGGAGCCCATCAAAAATCCAGAAGAAGTATCAACTGTAACATGCAAATATTTTAATTTTCCAAATTCTGGCAAGTTTCTGACGTTCATCTGCCAAATATGGTTAGGTATCAATCCTCTAGGATTGACTCCAAGATTAACTTGTGGTAAAAAGGTCACACAATTTTGACATTGTTTTATTATTTGTCTAGCTTGTTCCTTAGTTACTTTGAAACGCTTTTGTAAAGTATTAGCATTGACATGAAACTTTTTATGAAAATTTGTAGCTTCTTCTAGTGTATAGAAAATATGTATGAATGTCATGTGTTGTTTTATCTGCTAAATAATTGCCCACACTAAGGGCTCCAGGCAATCCTGTATGTGTCCTGAAATATCCTATAAAAAACGGATCTTTCCTGTCCCAGATTAGACTTTGTATAGTCGAAAGCAAAGAGAAAATAGTAGAGGAAGGGGAAATCCTTCTACCATCTTCAAGTGATACTATAGCACTAACTATATACTGATTATCGGAAAATAAATTAATTACAGATGCTTTAAGCATCACAAAAGCTTGTAATACTGCATTAAGCTCTACATTTTGAGCTAATTGTTTGGGTACTAAAAATGTAAAAGTTTGATCAGGTGTAAATATTACTGCTGTACCATTATTTGACCCATCAGTGAATATATTTGTAGCATTTATAATAGGTGTTTTTCTTGTCATTTTTGGAAAAATTACATGATGTGATGACCAAAAAGACAATAAAGGATTAGATGGTAAGTGGTTATCAAATGAAACATTAGATTTGCACATGATTATTGCCCAAGAATTTAACTAATTATCTAAATCATCAATTTGATTCATAGTATATGGAGTAATAATTTTATCTTCTTGGGTTGTATTATAGTTATAGTAGAAATATTCAAGTAAAAGAGAAGGTCTCTCGAGCTAGTCAGACAGAGATAAAAATTCAATTAAAAGAGAAGGTCTCTCTAGCTAGTTAGACAGAGGAAAAAATCAAGTGATTGATCCTGATAATGTGTCTGAATCAGCCTCTTGGACCTGTGTGAGGTTGGCTTAGATTCTCATCACCTGATGGATCATTCCGTGTGTGAATCCATACCCAAAATGGCCAAAAGAGCAGTCCCTGTGGATGAAGTCTCTTGCCTTCCTTTGTAAGTCTACTGAACTCCATCAAGTGAGAATACGCATCCTTTGTGTCAAATGAGTTCTTCAAAGCCCTGGAGAGTCTAGCACATAGGTTCTTGGGTTTTCTCATGACTCCAATTCACATAAAAATATCTATACCTGACAGTCAGTAGGCCTCAAATTGGAGAAGCAGAGGTGTATTAAGGGCAGGCCTATTTGATCACACCTGGTTCACAGGAAGGGTGTCCAGGCCACCATGACTTTAGGCAATGAAGGGCAAGAAAGCTTATTTTGGACACTGTCTTGGACTTCGCCACTCATGGAAACCTCCAGACAGAGCGTAGTATGAGAGTGTATATATGGAAGAAAATGAGGACCATGTGGGAGTGTTTTGGTTTTAATTGTGGTCATTTGTGTGGTAGTTGGAAGATATGACTGGGTATACCTGGGCTGAACTCTGGTGTGATTCCCCTTAGAGACTGAGTTCTAGAGCTGACTTAGAGAAGTGTTATCATGAAATATGTTGGGATTTTAGTTGGTCACGCATGAGAGTCGCCCTTGGAAACCGAGATCTAGGCCCAGGTTTGCTTTCCACAGAGCACTGGGAATCTAATCCAGGATATCCCATGGTTATATTCTGAAAGACATGGCAGCCATAGTTGAGAGTCAAAACACACATGTACCTCACATTGTAGACAGCAATAGGTCTGGCTTCCTGTGAAATTTTGGCCACTCTTTGGAAGCCTTGTCTGTGAGATTGCTCCAGAGCTTTCATTGAAATGAGCTTCCTCACCATTTAATTGTTCCTGAATGAAGTTAAACACACAGTGCCTCCAACATCATTCTTGTAAAATGGCTAGATAAATACCATGAAATTTTTGAAATTCCCATGACCATGAAAATGGTGTAGAACAGAGATGCCAGTAAGTTGGAGCCTGATGTGAAATGGGCCTAGAAAAGTCGTGTGCAGTTGTGTGATAAAATATCTGTGGTGGGGCAATGTGGATCTGCCATTGGCTTCCAAATGGCTTGTGACTGACATGGTGCACCCAGCAGACCCTTCTATGTAAAGGCATCTTGTTATGTGGAGAGTTTTCAGGGCAATGTTCAGAATCAGATTGCTATGGTTAAGGATGCAAGCTATGTGGGATTGAAGCCTGGTTGGTTCATTATCATGCAGAACCTGACACACCACACGTGACAGAACTCCCTTTAGCACTGTGTCCCAGTTTAACTCCTTGTATTTTGTGAAGCAAATACCAAACTCACATTGCAGCAGCAAGAAACACATCGACAAGTGGAGGATGGCCAGATGGCTTTACAGTCCACACGGAAAGAGTTTGCCCGCAGTGGCCACAGTTTACCTACAAAGAGAGAATTCAGCACTGCTGCCTCATGTTCATTAGAAAATAAGAAACCATGTCCTCCAGGTCACTTAGATACATACCTAGCTTTGATGGTCTCTCTACAAAAAAAGCTAAAACTCCTGACAACAACAAATATTTCAAGTGCCCAAACTCAGAGGCAGTTTCACCAGAAGTCTTTAGTCCAGAAGAGCTCCATTTTTGTGGAGTATTTACCTGTCCCTTACTTTTGGAAACTCCTCTACCACCTTCAAGGTTGTGAACTCTTGAGCATATTACATTCCAGATATATATTCACAGATTTTCTAACTCGTCCACTCTAATTGTATTTTACTTGGAGTGAAGGTAAAGTCAAGGCATTGTTCTGGATTAGAGTGGGAAGATTTTTGTGAAGCACATATTTACATACACATTGGATTCATTTTCCTATTTTCAATTCAAAATGCTGAATGCCTGACACTAACGCATACCCTACTAGACTCTGACTACTAATTCTAATATGATGGAGAAAAATAACCCAAACCGAATAGAAATACAAGCAGTTTAGACGAGACATAGTGTATTGCTGGACTTGCCTTTTGCATTATACAGGGTAGGACTTATAAATCTAGTCAATATTTTGTTGAAATAGTTCTCCATGTGTTTTTAAAGTTAACAAATAGATGAATTCCTCTCTGCCTTTCTCTGTAGCCAATTCAGCACATGTTATTTCATATGCACATATTGAATCATACCTGTTATCACATGTACATTCTTGTGAGGTGGCTGACTTTGCAGATACAAATTGGGAGAAGAGATCACTCCACCTAAACACAGTTGGAACTGAAAATTCAACCTATGGGTGAGCTTCGTAGATGAACAACATGATAAATAAAATCATGTTCAGTATAATGAATATTTTTGGATCAGTGGATGATATACATTTCATGATGAATTTCGATTTCCATATATATTGCTACTTTTTAATGTCTGTGTGTGTGTGTGTGTGTGTGTGTGTGTGTGTACACTCTCCAAGTTTTTCATAATATGAAATATATGGGTCTCAATGTACACTCCCTAAATTTATTCATATTCATGTATGTGGATTTATAATCAAATATTCAAAAGATTATTCTCAGAAATATTCATCCACCTGAAATACATATTTGTTTCCAAGAAATAAAAACTAACTTCTGTGAATGGTGCATACGAATCCTAATATTTCTACAGTAACTGACCCAGTTTAACACCAATGCAAGTAGATAATTATGGAACGTGATGTGTATTTTGATGTTCATTTTTAGTCAACACTTGTACATTACTATTTCTTCAGTTTATGCACATCATAAGATATATATTTCATACACAAGTTAGCAAATTTATTGGCATTTGTTTCACTTTCAATAACTTCATTCTTCAGAACACATGTATTCCTCCATGTTTTTTAACAAGACTTCTTTCTAAACACATTATTTTCGATTTCCATAATCACTTTTGAAGCATAACTCACACACTCTTCATGATGAAATATCACCTTAATATTACCATTAGAAGTATAACTGGTTGGAATGAATGATTTTATATCAACATTAGATTTTCTGTATATTTTCAGATATCAACTCAATCCATTATTTAAAGCGGACCAATTATATTATTTATTCACAGTATGGTCTATTCTTGCATTATCTCTATATTCTTAGACAGATACTACACCACTTTCTACCCCCAATACTCATTTATACGTCTTCAAAATATTGTTCCCAGAAATGGTGGAAGAAATACTCATGTCACCTGATCTACATATACATTTTATCACAGTAATATTCTGGAAAATAAAGCAAAGGTCACACTTATGATTGTACCAAAGCCTAAATTTAAAGTGAGCATGGATTTCTAAAAACATCCATGTCCAGGTTGCCTAATTCTCTCAAATGTCAATCCAATTGTTGACTATATATTTGTTTCTTTCTAAGATTATATATTCAAACTCAACCCTGTTGAAAATGTCTAATCCTATCACTCACTTTACTTTGCCTGATATCCTAATGTCTCTATTGATATCGGCTTTCCTTCATAAATTCCCAGTTCATCATTTTGACTGTTCATTTGTGCTGACATTTACATTCACTCTCTACCTGAAACCCAATTGCTAAATAACTTTTGGTCCAAATCCTATACTCACTCTTCTTTCTGAATCTACCAACTATCTCCCAAATCCTACTGACTATCCTTTTTTGAATGGATGTTCTCTTCGACATTCAATCATTCAAGGTACAAGGTCCGATGCCATTGTGTATTGATTTATCTGAGACATCTGTGCAGGACATAATTCAAAGCTAAGTCTCACAATCAAGGGCCCAATCCGTTTCTGGGCTTCAAATATTACTTAGATTTCTGTTTTCATACATATATTTCACCTCTATATTTTTATAAATATCACAGATTTCCAATACCATTATTCATCCAGCAAAATGATTCCTAACCCAAATCGAACATGTAATTAACCCAAACCATATACTATTCCCTCATTCTAACTTTATAAAAGAGCAGAGAAAGTGTTGGTCTTACAATATAGGAATGTAGGGGATATACCACCTGCTGAAAACCTCAAAGGTCCATGCAGAAATAATCCCTGGAGAAGATGTAGGCAGCTATTAAGGACCTGAGAGAGCAAAAGTCATCTTCCATGGAAAACAACCCTGTCTGGAGAGGGGTTGTGTCTGACTGAGTGTCTCTGTTCCTAATGTACAGAAGATGGACCAATCCAGGCCTGTGTGCAGAGCTGTTCACGGGTGCCTATGGGTGATATAGTATTCTAACTGGTGAGAGGGTCACGGGAAATAGGGGCAGCATCTATCTCATGGGACCCTTGGAAGCAACTGTTAGGAAAAAGTGGTTGCAAAGGCAGTGACCTCATTCAGTTCCTGAAGGAAGTGACCTCATCTCTATTCCTTGGTGATGGAACTCTCTGAACTTGTGATCCAGGATTCCAGGCACCCAGAGCCAGTCCTAGTCCCAGTCCCAGTGGGCTCATTTGTTTGGATTTTGTAAGGACAGAGTCAGTCTTTCTTGGTATCTATTGATGTGAAGATGGCCAAATGCCAGGAAAGCTTTGAAGACTGGCCTTTCCAGAGAAAGCAAGTAGTGGCTCACCACGGGCTCCTGACAATTTCACAGAGTTGGCCAAAGAGACCAGATCTGAGACAGGACAGGCCATTTTGGAGGTACATAGTAAGGCTCACCAGTGAGAGTACACTCCGAATAGTCACAGACCTACTTGGAGGAAGGCGTTGCCTTTGAGGTTTTTGTTGTGTGATTGTGGTTTTATCTCATGTTCTGAGAAAAGGTAAGAAAGGCGGTTTGTTTGGTTTGGAGTGAACTGTTTCTAGTAAGTCGTTTGACAAGGCAAGTGTTTCTATGTCTGTGTATCCCAATGTGTCTGTTTTTGTAGACATTAGAAAAGAGAATGCATCAATGGATGTGTCCTGTCTAGTAGAAAGCTTCCCAGCATCAATCCTGCCCAATTTATGAATGGATTGTGGCTTGCATTATCGAAGGGCAACACCTACAAACTTCCTAAGTTCCCATTTTCTTCCTGAATTCTGGCTACACTCAAGAATAGGCTCATGGTTTTGTGTCCAAGATATTTACCACCTCCAAGCTCTGTGATATGGCCATGTACTGGATAGCTGAAGGGAATGGCAAGCATCTCAGAAAACTCAGATATCAGTGTGACCAGTAAAGTCTCAGTGGAGGAACCCCGCTATGGGCCTTTTGCTTACCTATTCTTCTTTTGCCCTGAATGTCAGGAAGGGCTTTGCCTCACGCCACCCCTTTCTGAAGCCTGAAGAAACCAGTTTTCAAATGGAAATGAGTGGGCATCACCTGTGGCTCTTTGCTTAACTGCTTTGGAAAGGGATGTGTCTGAATCAGTCTCTTGGCCCTGTGTGAGGCTGTGGCTTAGATTACCAACACCTGATGGATGTAAAGAAAGATCCCATGTGTGCATACAAAATCAAAATGGCAAAAATTCGCAGTCATTGTAGATGAAGTCTCTCGCCTTTCTCTGTAAAGTTCCTGACCTCCATCAAGGGGAATAGGGATCCTTTGGGTCAAATGAATTCTTCAAAACCATGCAGAGGCAAATCCATAAGTGCTTCGGTTTTTTCTTGACTCCATTTCACATAAAGAATCTAAACGCCAAAGTCAGAAGGCCTCAAATTGGAGAAGTGGAAAAGTATTAATGGCAGACTTATTTGATCACTCCTGGTTCACAAGAAGGGTGTCCAGGCCACCGTGACTTTAGTCACACACACACACACACACACACACACACACATATATATATATATATATATATATATATATATATATATATATATATACACTCTCCAGATTTTTCAAAATATGAAATATGTGTCTTATTTTACACTCACGAAATTCATTCATATTCATATACGTAAATTTATAATCAACTTTCCAAAGATTATTCTTAGAAATATTCATTAACCATAAAAACATATTTCTTTCCTATACTGAAAAGTAACTTGAGTGAATGGTGCACACAAATCCTAATATTTCTACAGTACCTGACCCAGTTTAACATCAATGCAAGTAGATTCCAATCGGACATAATGTGTATTTTGACGTTCATTTTTATTCAACACTGGTAGATTACTATTTCTTCAATTTATGCACATCATAGGATATATATTTCATCCACAAGTTAGAAAATTAATAGGCATTTTTTTCACTATCAATCATTTTCTGCTTCAGAGCACATGCATTCCTCCATGTTTCTCGACTGGTCTTTTCATGAGAAAAGGGATGGACAAGGCAAGGTAAGGCAACTAAGATAGCACCGAAGACACGGAAACAGTCCTATTTGGTTGCAACCGGATTTAGAGGGCATTGCTTCTGTTGTAATCATTTAATCCCCTGCACCCCAAGTTTAAATTGTTTCAGAATTTTGTACCCAACATGGATGGGAGGGGCTCAGAAGTTCACAATCTGCAGAAGTTTATAAAAAGCAGTTTTTGTTTCTGTTTTTTTTTTTTTCTCTGTTCTGGGCAAGTTAACATTTTAAGGATACCGGGAATGGGGCAGAGCTATTTTCTTCTCTTTTTTTTTTCTCTCAGCCAGATGTTACCATGGAGCCCAGTTGGTAACTTCTTTATCTTAGAAATGTAGCCATCTCTGTGAAGCCCCAGCTCAAGGCCAGAGGCCTTGTTTACATATTGCCAGCATTATGACTGACTCTTTCCAAACACATTATTTTCGATTTCCATAATCACTTTTGTAGCAAAACTAACATATCTTCATGATAAACCGTAACCCTAATATTAATATTAGATGTATCATTGGTTGGAATGAATGATTGTATATCAATATAAGATTTCTTATATATTTTCAGATATCTATTCAATCCGTTATTTAATGTGGAACCAGTTATATTATTTATTCACTTATGGTCTATTCATGCATTATCTGTATATTCAATGACACAGTGTACACCTCTTTGTACCCCCAATACCCATTTATATGTCTTCAAAATATTGCTCCCAGAAATGGTGGAAGAAACACTCATGTCACCACATCTACATATACATTTTATCACAGTAGTATTCTGGAGACAAATGTAAAGGTCACACTTTTGATTGTACCAAAGCCTAAATGGAAAGTGAGCATAGATTACAAAAAACATCCATGTCAAAGTTGCCTAATGCTCTCAAATGACAATCCTATTGGTGACTACATATTTGTTTCTTCTTAAGATTATATATTCTAACTCAATTCTGTTGAAAATGTCTAATCGTATCACGCACTTTATACTTTGCCTGATTTCGTAATGTCTTTATTGATATCTGCTTTCCTACATATTTTTCCCACTTCATTATTGTGACTGTTCACATGTGCTGACATTTACATTCACTCTCTAACCGAACCCCTATTGCTAAAGATATTGTTTTCCAAATCCTATACTCACTCTTCTTCCTAAACCTACCGACTATCTTCTTAATCTTACCGACTATCCGTTTATGACTGTATTTTCTCTTCTACATTCAAACATCCAAGTAATGTTCCTGCAAGCGTCGGTGGAAGAGATCACCAAGATAGTGTCTCATGCAACAGCAAGGGGTTAATTGGGGGTCCAGCAAGCTGGGGCTCAGAGCTCACATGAATAGAGCAGAGAGCCCTGAGAACAGCTTAAGCAGAGCTTATATACTTTCCTTGGAGAGGGCAGGGATGGAAATTTATTGATGGGTCAGAGCGAGTGGGTGGTTAGTGTGAAACTGGGTGAGGGAATACATTCTGCAATTTGGCAGTTGGGGACAGCACAATCTGGGAACAAGATTACAAACAGTTCTCAATATTTCAACAGTGTTTTGTTAAGCATACAGAAAAACAGGAAGTTACAAGTACCTTTTTTATTAACCTTTCATTCCCCACTTCTTCTTCTTGCTACTTTTAATCATAAAAGTGATTATTGGGACGTGTCACATTCTATGTCTGCTAGTGGGGTATTACCATAAGTTTAACTTATCCAATTTGAGCTTGGAGAAAAGAAATTACATGGTTGAGCAAACAGGGTTTTATAGTTAGCAATAATATGAGGATTATTATTGGACAGGCCAGGGTTGATAAAAGCGTAGATAAGCAGGGGGACTGTGTGAACCAAGACTCAAACCACCCTTTTTGGGCCTCTCTCTCTCGTTGACGCTTTTCAAGGCATCCTTTTATTTTACTCAAAGGTTTTTTTTACAACCTCAGTATGGTCGGCATCAAAACAACATTCTTACATCAATGCAGCACAAAGGCCCCCTTCTCTCATGAAGAGGAGGTCCAACTCTCAACTGGAGTGTAAAACAACTTCAGAGAGACATGTAAAAGATTCCTGCAAAGCTGTGATGGAGGTTTCTATTATCTTTAAGTTTTGGTCTCTTGCTGCTTCTATTTGGGTCATTTGTTGTGTACCATGGAGCAGGGCAGTGGTTCCTGTGACTACCACTGCCGCAACTCCAATTCCTAATATGATGGCTAAAGTGAGGGATATATGTTCCCAGTGGAACCGGGTTGTATGCCCCCGTGTTTGAACTTCAAATGAACCTGGGTCATTATAGAGCAATCTGGGAGACATCTTCACCATTACACAATTAATCACATCTGTTGACCATTTCATGAAAACATGAACAATGTTTAAGTATATAGAATTATACTGTTGTAGGGACGGACAAGGCACGGCACTTAAGATAGCACCAAAGACAGGGAAACAGTCCTATTTGGTTGCAACCGGATTCAGAGGGCATTGCTTCTGTTGTAATCAATTAACATCCTGAACCCCAAGTTTAGGTAGTTTCAGAATTTTGTACCCAACATGAAAGAGAAGGGACTCAGAAGTTCACAGTCTGCAGAAATTCACAAAAAGAAGCTTTTTTTCTGTTTTTTCCTTTATTGTGGGCAAGTTAACTTTTCAAGGACACCTGGGAGGCAGAGAGCTTTTTTTTTCCTTTTCTTTTATCCCCCTGCCAACTGTTACCATGGAGCCCAGTTTGGAAATTTTTATCTTAGAAATGTAGCCATCTCTGTGAAGCCCCAGCTCAAGGCCAGAGGCCTTGTTAACATATTCTGTGAAAAACTATTAAGGGGGTGTCTAGCTTAGGAGTGCTGATTTTTCCAGCCAGTAGCCAAGTAGAAAAGGGCAACAGAAAAAGAGGAAGTTAATCTACACTGAACTCATTTATAGAGACTCTTTTGCTGAAAGTCCTAAAGTCAGCCATGGTGAAGACTTCTGGAGAAGTTCAGTGAAGATTTTTCTGTGGGCCTGGTACAGAGGGGGAAGACGGGGAAGGCGGGGGGTGAGAGCAGCTCCGTGGATCTGAGAATAAGGAAGGAGAGATGTAAAGGAATAATGGGAAAGGGGTTTGGGATTTTCCTAGCAACATAAATTGAGCAGTAGAATCGGTAGAGCAGAAAGGAAGACGGGAGTGAGTATCCCAAAAAGCCTGTGAGGGACTTTAAATTCTTAGTAACCTGTTTTCAGTGATGACAAAGCAACTTTAAAGGCCATTTTCATTACATCTTCGATAGGTGTCTGAGGGCTCTCCTAAGCTGGTTTGAGCTTTGGGTTAAGTGGTAAGAGGACCTGGTTGGACCCGGTGTGGGCACTGACAAGAAAAGAGAGAAGTGAGTGGATGGATGGGTACCTCAGTACCTGCTACCTCAGCAAGAGGGCAATGCTCTGAGAACCGGCGGAGGTTTCGGTTTTTGATCTAGTAATTGGAGAAGAGAAATCAGGTTTGCTGAGGTGGGACTGACAGCAGAGAGTCTGGAGCAGAAGGCTGAGTTTGAGGAACTATTGGAGAAGCATAGTTCAGGATGTGAGCGAAAGAGGAAAAAGGCCTTCACATAGGGGAATTTCCTTTCACCCTTTTGAGCACTTGCAGAAGTTAAAAAGGTCACACAGAATTTGAGGATCTAGAGACTCCTCTGTTGGCCATCAGTTTGGGTTTTCTAAGTGGTAATATGGCCAATGCTGTGTACTGAATTTGATGAGGATTTTGGGTTCCACCAGGCAGCCCCTGTATGCTCAAATCCCCATGACTTACAGAAGAAGTCGGCTTTTCCCCCACACAGCCGTGGCGGTTTGTGGCTTTGATAGTCTGCCGGGCAAACATACTAATATAGGCTAGCCAACCTGCATCTGGCTTGCCTGTCCCTACAACCATAATGTTTGTTTCCATTATCTATGGTACGGAAAGGATTTAATGGAATTTTAGTGAGATCCTCTTCATCAGGGATATCCTAATAGGAAAGACCTATAGCCAGCTGACAAATGTCTGGGTGGAGAGATGGCCACCAGGTCCCTAAGGGGGCTGTATGCAAGATAGACCATACTTCTTGTCTAGTAGTATTTGTGATCAGCCATCGCTGCTGAAGCGACTGATGAGCGTTAGGACTACGGGTGGCCAAGGAGAGAGTCTATAGCCTTACCCACGTGGCGAATATGCAATTTGAAAGGGTTAACAGTCTTTTCCAGTTTTCAGCCAGAGTCTGGACATGGCACAGGCTTGAGATGAGAGGCATGGATCCAGGAAGTGATTCCCTCTACTTTTACTGCTGTAGGTGTTATAAGTAGCACCTGGAATGGTCCTTTCCAGCGGGGTTCCAGGGATGACACCTGATGTCATCTTATGTAGAGGAAGTCTCTTTCTTGATATCAATGTGGATTCCCCTCGTCCCCAGGTTGGAAGGCAGTGGCCAGCTGTTTCCACAGGTATAGCTGAGTTCTTACAAGAGATTTAAGTATGTCAAGCAAGGGTGTGTGGAAGGGATCCTTAGGTCTTAGAGTCGAGGTTGGGTCTCTTAGTGTAGGAAGGGCCCCATAGAGAATTTCATAGGGGGTGAGGTTACACAAAGAAAGAAAGGGAGTATTTCTTGCATGAAACAGTGCATAAGGCAGAATCATAGTCTAATCTTTTATGCCGGTCTCTAAGCTTAATTTTGTTAAGGTCTCTTTAATGGTTCTATTTATTTTTTTAAGTGTCCTGAGCTCTGGGGTCTATAAGCACAATGTAACTTCCAATTAATCCCCAGGGTCCTGGCTAACCCCTGATTTACCTGGCCCATGAAGGCTGTTCAATTATCAGACCATATTAAATTAGGCAGGACGTGTCTTTGATAAATATCTTTCAGGATCTTCTTGACCACAATTTGTGCCGGTTTTCTTTTCTTTTTCTTTTTTTTTTGGTGGGAAAGGCTTCAATCCATCCTGAAAATGTATCTACAAATACTAGGAGATATTTAAGTCCATACCTTGCTGGCTTAATTTCAGTAACGTCCACTTCCCAGAATTGTCCTGGTCTGGTTCCTCATAGGTGCTTTCCTGCAGGAAGCTTGGAAGGGTAAGCATTAACCAATTGACAGAACTGACAGGCTTTTGTTACCCATTCAATTATTTCCTTTCACTGTGAGTGAATTAGTCTAAAACTCTGTTCTTGATCCTACAGTAATGCCGGCAGTTTTTTTGAACCAAGTTGATTGAGTTGATGTACATTTTTAATGTAGTGTAGGGCTTTCTGAAATTGCAGGCTGGGCTCAGTGAAGTTGAGGAGTTCAGTGTCAGTGTTCTTAGATGTTATCAAAAGCTTGCTGGTGCTCAAGGGTCCATTGGAATTGGGCATTCTCATTTAACAGCGGGTATAAAGGAGCAGCTAAGAACACAAACCCAGGTCCATAACCTGCTAAAGCCAGCAGTCCCAAGAAACTCTCTATGTTGTCTCCTGTTAAATGGGGGTGGTATCTGCACAACGGTTTGTTTTCTGGGCTCAGTGAGCCATCATTTACCGCGCCTAAGGAAATACCCCAGGAAGATTACTTCTTGCTTGCAAATTTGGGCCTTTTTGTCCAAAGCTCTCTACCCAAGTTGAGCAAGCTCAGATAATAGTGCTTGGGTCTCAGACTCACAGTTTTCTTTGGTGTTGGCTGCCAGTAGCTGGACATCCACATATTGAAGCAGAATGACTTCGGGGTGCGTAGTTCTGAAGTTGTAGAGATGTCTGTGAAGGGCTTCATCAAAGAGAGTGGGGGAGTTTTTGAACCCCTGTGGAAGTCGAGTCCAAGTTAGTTGACAAGACGTTCCGGTTTCTGGGTCTACCTACTCGAAAGCAAACAGCAACTGACTATCTTTATGCAGAGGCAAGCAAAAGAAAGCATCTTTTAAGTACAGAACAGTATAGCATTTTCACTCGGCCACAGCAAAGAGGTTATTGGGGGTCCAGCATGCTGGGGCTCAGAGCTCACTTGAATAGAGCAGAGAGCCCTGAGAACAGCTTTAACAGAGCTTATATACTTTTCTTGGAGAGGGCAGAATGGGAAATTTATTGATGGGTCAGGGCGAGTGTGCGGTTTGCATGCACCCGGGTGAAGGAGTATATTCTGCAGTTTGGCAGTTGGGGACAGCACATCCTGGGAACAAAATTAGCAAACAGTTCTCAAGATTTCAACAGTGGTTTTTTAAGCATACAGAAAAACAGGAAGTGACAAGTGCCTATTAACCTTTCACCAAAGCAAAATGGAAAGTGAGCATTGATTACTAAAAGCAACCATGTCCAGGTTGCCTAATGCTCTCAAATGTCAATCCTATTGGAGGCAACATATTTCTTTCTTCCTAAGATTATATATTCAACCTCAACCATGTTGAAAATGTCTAACAATATTACATTATACTTTGCCTGATTTCCGAATGTCTCTATTGATATCTGCTTTCCTACATATTTTCCCCAGTTCATCATTGTGACTGACTCTTCATATGTGCTCATATTTATGTTCACTCTCTACCCAAAACCCTATTGCTAATGAAACTTTCGTTCAAATCCTATATTCACTCTTTTTTCTAAACCTACTGACAACCTTCCTAATCCTGCCGACTATTCCTTTTTGACTGGATGTTCTCTAGGACATTTAATCATCCAAGGTACAAGGTCCTTTGCCATTGCACATCGATTTATCTGAGATATCTGTTCAGAACATAATTCAAAGCAAAGTATCTCACTAAAGGGCCCATTGCCCTTCAGGGCTTCAAATCGTACCTAGATTTCAGGTTTCATACTTATATTTCACCTATATATTCTTGTGAATATCGCAGGTTCCCAATACCATTATTCATCCCGCAGAATGTTTCCTAACCCAAATAGAATATGTTATTAACCCTAACCATACACTGTTCCCTCAATCTAACTTCACAAAAGAGCAGGGACAGAGTTGGTCTTACAATACAGGAATGTAGGGGATCTTTCACCTGCTGAGAACCTCAAAGTTTGATGAGAAATGATCCCTAGAGAAGATGTAGCAGCTATGAAGGACCTGAGAGAGCAAAAGTCACCTTCCATGCCAAACCACCTGTTCAGGATGAAGTGATGTGTCTGAATCAGCCTCTCTCCTACTGATATAAAGAAGATGGACCAAACCAACCCTGTGTGGAGAGCTTCTCCTTGGTGTCTACGGTTGATATACCCTTCTAACTTCTGAAAGTGTCACAGGAAGTAGGGGCAGCCTCCATCTCAAGGGACCCTTGGAAACAAGTGTTAGGACAAAGTGGTTGCCAAGGCAGTGACCTCATTCCCTTCCTGTTGGAATTGACCTACCTCACTTCTTTGGTGATGTAACTCTCTGAACTTGGGATCCAGGAAGCCAGGCACACAGAGCCAGTCCCAGTCCCATTCCCAGTGGACTTACTTGTTTGGATTTACCAAGGAGAGAGTCTGTCTCTCTTGGTACCTAATGGATTGAGGATGACAAAATGCAAGTAGAGCTCTGAAGATGGGCCTTTAATGAGAAAGCAGGTAGTGGTCAGCACAGGCTCCATACAACTTCACAGAGATGGACAAGAAGACCAGACCTGAGACAGGACAGGCCATTTTGGGGGAACATAGTATGGACCACCAGTCAGAGGACACTCTGGATAGTCACAGACTTACATGGGGGAAGGAGGTGACTTTTTGATTGTGGGTGTGAGTTTGGGGTTTTGTCTCATGTTCTGAGAATAGGTAGGAAAGGTGGTTTGTTTGGTTTAGAGTGGACTGTTTCTAGAAAGTCCTTTGACAAGGCGACTGTGTCTGTGTCTGTGTATCCCACTGTGTCCTTGGTTGTACATATTAGAAAGCAGAATAGATCAATAGATGTATCCTGTCTAGTAGAAAGCTTCCCAGAATTCATCCTGCCCATTTTAGGAAAGGACTGATGGTTGCTTTTCGATGGGCAACACCTACTATCTTCCTAAGTTCCTGTTTTCTTCCTGAATTCTGGCCACTCTCCAGAATAGGCTCATGTTTTTTTGTCCAAGATATGTACCACATCCAAGCTCTGTGACATGGCCATGTACTGGATAGCTGAAGGGAATTGCAAGCATCTCACAAAACTCAGAAATCATTGTGACTAGTAAAGTCTCAGTGGAGAAACCCTGCATTGGGATTTGCTGACTTATTGTTCTGTTACCCTGAAGTCAGGAAGGTCTTTGCCTCAGGCCACCCCTTTGTGAATTTTGAAGAAAAATGTTTTCAAATGGAAGTGAATGGGCATCACCTGTGGCTCTTTGCTTAACTGCTTTGGAAAAGTATGTGTCTGAATCAGCCTTGTGGCTCTGTGTGAGGCTGTGGCTTAGATTATCAGCTCCTGATGGATCTAAAGAAAGATGCAATGTGTGCATCCAAAACCAAAATGGCAAAAAGATCAGTCATTGTGGATGAAGTCTCTCGCCTTCCTCTGTAAGTTTCCTGACTTCCACCAAGTGAGAATAGGGATCATTTGGGTCAAATAAGTTCTTTCAAGCGCTGCAAAGTTGCTTTGGTTTCCTAATTACTCCAAATCACATAAGGAATCTAAACCTGACAGTCAGTAGGCCTCAAATTGGAGAAGCAGAGCAGTATTAAAGGAAGAACTATGTGATCAATCCTAGTTCACAGGAAGGGTGTTCAGGCCACCCTGAGGTTAGGCAAATGAGGGGCAAGGGAGCTTATTTTGGACACTCTCTTGGGCTGCGCCATTCATGAAAACCTCTAGCCAAAGGGTATAATGAGTGTATATATGTAAGAAGTTGAGTGCCATGTGAGAGTGATTTGGTTTTAATTGTGGTCATTTGTGTGGCAGTTGGAAGAGATGACTGGGTCCACCTGGTTTTGAACACTGGTGTGATTCTCCTCAGAGACTGAGTTCTGAAACTGACCTCAGAGAAGTAATTGCTTTGGAAAGAGATGTGTCTTAATCAGGCTCTTGGCCCTGTGTGAGGCTGTGGCTTAGATTATCAGCAACAGACGGATCAAAAAAATGATCCCATGTGTGCATCCAAAACCAATATAGCCAAAAGAGCAGTCATTGTGAATGAAGTCTCTCACATTCCACTGTAAGGTTCTGAAAGAATAAAAGAAATTGAAATCGAAATGTAATGAACCAGGTTTTGTAAAGTTTCCAAGTTGCACTCAGAACCTGAAATTCCTGTGGCAGTTAAGACAATTCCTGGAACTGCCCATTAGATGTGTGTTGAAATCTTCCCTGACCACCTAGTTACTTAACAACCCCTTCCCAGAAGCCGTGCATCTCACCACGTATACATCTCAGGGCTTCAACCAATCAGTTTAAATGTATACCCCTTCTGAGAGCTGACCAATCACCCCCTGCCCCAACTTTTCCCGCCAATGAATGTGCTAATCATGTTTTAGAGTTGTTATTTCATTTTCCCGTGGTACATGATGATTTCCTAAAGGAGGCTATGATGTATGTAAAGTCCCTGAGCTCTCTAAAGAATGTATATAAACTCTGCTCAAGTTGTTCTCGGGGCTCTTTGTTCTTTGCTCCTCTGAAGGGAGCTCTGAGGCCTAGCATTCTGGACCCCCAATAAACCCTTTGCTGATGCATGAGAAATCCTCTTTGTTGTCTTTTCCTTTGATGTTTGCAGCACCTTTTCATCTGGAGGCCCCAGGTGAGATATCCGGGAGCAGTGAATGGAAGACCTCAAGGGAGTCCTCTCGGGGTAAGTAAGGTGCCTCTTTCTGGTTTCGGGTTTCAGGCTAGGGCGTGGCAAAGTGGCTGTTGGTGAAGAGTTTAGCTCTCTCCTATGGTGTGACAGACGTGTCACAGAGCCAAGATCACGTCCCTGAGGGACACTCCAGAGGACTAGGGAATTCAAGGAATAGTAGTTTCCTCAACTCGGTTATGTTTTGCTTCAGGATTTGATTTGCCAGCCCATCAGGTTTTGCCGGTAACTCAGTTTTGGTCATTGTTCTGAACTCATGTTGAGTTTACTGTCTGTTTTTATTGTCTAACCCATCAATATTTTCCAGTTACTCAGTTCAAATCTTTGTCTTGGACTCATGTTAAACGTTTACTGTTTGTCTTTGTGTTGTGTTTGTGTCTTCAATGTCCCTGTTTGAGTAACTCCCATTATGGGACAAAGCACTTCCTCTTCTCTGTCCCTGACCCTTGATCATTGGACTGATGTCCGCTCAAGGGCCCAGAATCTTTCTTTTTCAGTAAAACACCGTACCTGGCAGACTCTCTGTGCTTCAGAATGGCCCATCCTCGAATTCAGATGGCCCCAGAAGAATCCTTCCACTTTCCTCTAATCCGAAAATTCAGAGATATTGTCATTCAGCCGGGGCCACGTGGCCACCCAGATCAACAGCCATATACTCCTTCCCCCACATTCCTATCATTCAAACTTTCCGCTCCTCTCCCTCTTCCTTCCATTCTCCCTGAGTCACAAGACTGGACACTCCACCCCCTCCTTATTGTCTACTCTCCCTCCCCAACCCCCAACACAGTTCCTGATGATCCTCCCACCGCTGACTCAGCCTCTCCACTGCTAGAGGCAATTGGGCCAGACCCAAGCCCTCCAGGGGACTTCCCCACAGCAGCAGCAACCCCTCCTCCCCTGGAGGAAGATGGGCAACCTAAAAGAACCCACCGGCGATGGATAATAGAAAACTCAGAAGCCCCTGTGATGCTCTCTCTCCATCCCTATGGGCCCATGAACCGACCCAACTGGGACCCCAACACCTTTGAAGGTAGGAAGCATCTGTCCACTTATCGCCGGGCTCTAATAGCGGGTCTCAGAGTGGCCGCCAGAGAGCCGACCAATTTAGCAAAGGTAAGAGAGATTATCCAAGGGCCTAATGAGTCTCCCTCTATGTTTCTGGAGAGAATTATGGAAGCATATAGAAAATATACTCCTTTTGATCCTCAGGCAGATGACCAAAAGGCATTTGTTACAATGGCCTTTATTGAGCAGGCTGCCCAAGATATTAAGAGAAAGTTACAATGTCTAAATGGGTTACAAAATACGACCTTAAGAGATTTAGACAGAGAAGCTGAGAAAGTATATTATAAGATATATATTATAAGTATATATTATAAGTATATAAGTATATTATAAGAGAGAAACTGAGGAGGACACGGAACAGAGGAGAGAGAAGGAAAGGGAAGAAAAAAAGGATGAAAGGAGCAAAAGGCAGACAAAAGCATTGGCTAAGATTTTCTTCACAGCAGCAAATACGCCAGAAATTAAAAAGCAGGGAGTCAGAAAGGGATACTTGGGCCCACGCCAAAGGCTTTCCCTGGCCTCAGATCAATGTGCCTACTGTAGAGAAAAAGGACACTGAGTCAAAGAGTGCCCCAAAAAGAAGAAGCCACGGCAGCCCGCCATGCTGACTCTAGAAGAGGACTAGGAATGTCAGGACTCGGATCCCCTCCCCGAGCTCAGGGTAACATTTGAAGTGGAGGGGCCTCCAGTGAACTTTGAAGTGGATACAGGAGCAGTATACTCAGCCTTTAAGGCTTCACTGGGCCCCATATCAAATAAATGGTCCCTAGTTCAAGGGGCTAATGGCACTACTTATCGGGCTTGGACAACTAAGAGGATTATGGAAGTAGGAAAATGTAAAGTCCACCACTCTTTCCTAGTAATCCAAGAATGCCCAGCCCCATTGATGCACAGGGATCTGTTTACCAAACTCGGGGCTAGAGTAACCTTTAACCCTGATGGTCCCCAAGTGGATGTTCTAAAACCTTCAGTAAAAACTCCCATAGTCACAGAATTGACTATGTCCATAGAAGATGAACATCAACACTTCGTGCCCCCTAGGACTGATCAAAGAGGCAAACTACAACAGAAATGGATAAAAGATTATCCTAATGCCTGGGCAGAAACTGCTGGGTTAGGTCTAGCCATAAAACAACCTCCAATAGTAGTAGAATTAAAAGCCTCTGCCTCTGCAATCAGTGTTAAACAATATCCTCTAAGCAAAGAAGCTAAGGATGGGATAAGTCACCATATTCAGAAATAATTGGCCCTTGGGGTCCTAAGGCCCTGTCAATCAGCCTGGAATACCCCCCTGCTACCAGTAAGAAAGCCAGTAACTAGGGACTACAGTCCTGTTCAAGACCTAAGAGAGATCAACAACAGAGTGCAGGACATTCAACCCACAGTACCCAATCCATATAATTTGCTTAGCACTCTGAATCTGGACCGGGAATGCTACACTGTGCTGGACTTAAAAGATGCTTACTTCTGCTTGCCCCTACATAAGGACAGTCAGTTGCTGTTTGCTTTCGAGTGGATAGACCCAGAAACTGGAACATCTGGCCAAGTAACCTGGACTAGACTCCCACAGGGGTTCAAACCCCCCCCCCCACTCTCTTTGATGAAGCCCTCCACAGGGACATAAACGACTTCAGAACTGCACACCCCGAAGTCACACTACTCCAATATGTGGATGATCTGCTACTGGCAGCGGACACCAAGGAAAACTATGAGTCTGGGACCCAAGCACTATTATCCGAGCTTGCTCGGCTTGGATATAGGGCTTCTGCCAAAAGGCCCAAATTTGTCAGCAAGAAGTAATCTTCCTGGGTTATTCTCTTAGGGGTGGCAAATGATGGCTAACTGAGAACAGAAAACAAACCATTGTGCAGATACCACCCCCATCTAATAAGAGACAACTCAGAGAGTTTCTTGGGACTGCTGGATTTTGCAGGTGATGGATTCCTGGGTTCGCCTCTCTGGCTGCCCCTTTATACCCGCTGATAAAGTGGAATGCCCAATTCCAATGGACCCCTGAGCACCAACAAGCTTTTGATAATGTCAAAAAAAGGTGCTGCTATCTGCTCCGGCCTTAGCACTCCCAGATATAGATAAACCCTTCACTCTCTACATCGAGAAAAAGAAAGGAATAGCATGGGGAGTGTTCACTTAGACTTTGGGACTTTGGAAAAGGCCGGTAGCATTCTTATCAAAAAAACTGGACCCAGTGGCTACTGGGTGGCCCCGTTGCTTAAGAGCTATAGCAGCGGCAGCGCTTCTAATAAAAGATGCTCATTAATGAACGTTGGGACAGAAGCTATCCATTATAGCCCCCCATGCCCTGGAGAGCATCATCTGTCAACCTCCAGATAGGTGGCTATCAAACTCCAGAATAAACTACTACCAGAGCCTCTGGATTAGCAAAGACAGAATAACTCTTAGACCTTCTGCTCCACTCAACCTGGCTGCCAGAAGAATCATCAGGACCTGTCACTCATGAGTGTCAACACATACTGGCAGAGGAAACCAGTATAGGACGAGACTTGAAGGATCCAGCCACTGCCTCACCCTGAAGTCGTATGGTTTACGAAAGAGAGCAGCTTCCTCCAAGATGGTATGTGGTGGGCTGGAGCAGCAGTAGTTAGCAAAACTAATGTCATCTGATCCTCTGGTCTCCCAGAAGAGACATCAGTCCAAATGGCAGAACTGATTGCCCTTACGAAAGCATTGGAACTAGCAACAGGCAAAAGGGCCACCATATACACTGATAGCCACTATGCATTTGGCAATGCTAATGTGCACAGGGCTATTTACCAGCAAAGGGGGCTATTAACCTCCACTGGGAAAAAAATAAAGAACAAAGTTGAGATTCTCCACCTTCTCTCAGCAGTGAAGGGCACTAAGGAACTAGCTATAGTGCACTGTCCAGGGCACCAGAAGGGAAACGACCTCGTTGCAGTTAAAAACAGAAGGGCAGATGAGGAAGCTTAATTGGCAGCCCTAAACGGAGTGACTCTGTTAACTTTTTCCACACCAGGGGGATCAACATTCAGGAGACTTGGCCACACTGGAACATTCAGGCAACTTATCATCTGAGGAGACAGATGCAGAACTCTGGGACCCTACAGAGCCAAGTTTACAATTTCAAAAAGCCCACCTTTATGTCAAAGACGTACACTAGCTCACCCACTTAAGCTCAAAGAAGTTATAGGCACACTTAAAGGACCGAAGAAAGGATTTTTTATTGACTGACTTACAGAGGAAAGAAATAGCTTAGAAGGTGACTAGAGCTTGTCAAGTCTGCCAATTAGTTAATGCTTACCCATCCAAGCTTCCTGCAGGGAAGCGCTTACGAGGAACCAGACCAGGACAATTTTGGGAAGTGGACTTTTCCTGAAATTAAGCCAGGAAGGTATGGACTTAAATATCCCCTAGTCTTTGTAGATACTCTTTCAGGATTGGTTGAAGACTTCCCCATGAAGAAAGAAACGGCTCAGACGGTGCTCAAAAAGATTCTAGAAGACATTTTTCCAAGGTTTGGCCTGCCTAAGGTAATAGGGTCCAATAATGGACCGGCATTTGTTGCCCAGGTAAGTCAGGGATTCACCAGGACCCTGAAGATTAATTGGAAGTTACATTGTGCTTATAGATGCCAGAGCTCAGGACAGGTAGAAAAAATGATTAGAACCATCAAAGAGAATTTAAAGAAATTAAGCTTGGAGACCTGCATAAAAAAATTGGACTATGCTCCTACCTTAAGCACTGTTTCGTGCAAAAAGTACACCCTCTGCCTCTTTGTGTAAACTCACCACTTATGAAATTCTCTATGGTGCCCCTCCTTTAGTAAGGGACCTAACCCCAACTCTGAGACTTAATGATTCCTTTCACACCCCCTTGCTTGACAGACTTAAAGCCCTTGAACAAACACAGCACCCAGCGATACCTGTGGAAACAGTTGGCCAGTGCTTATCAGCCTGGAGACGAGGGAACCCCACATCGATATCAAGTGGGAGTCTTCGTCTACGTGAGACGGCATCAGGTATCATCCCTGGAACGCCGCTGGAAAGGACAATACCAGGTGCTGCTTATAACACTTACAGTGGTGAAAGTGGATGGAATCACTTCCTGGATCCATGCCACCCATCTCAAGCCTGCGCCCTGTCCAGCCTCCGGCTGGAAACTGGAACAGACTGGTAACCCTCTCAAGTTGCGTGTCCGTCGTGTGGGTAAGGCTATGGATTCTTCCCCTGACCACCAGCAGTCCTAATCACCATCAGCCTGTTCAGCAACAATGGCAGCTATAAATCCTACTGGGCAAGTAGTGTGGTCTATTTCACATACAGCCCTCTTATGGACTTGGTGGCCATCTCTCTACCTGGACATTTGTCAGCTTGACATAGGCCTCTCTGACTGGGATCTCCCTGACATAGAGGACTTCACACAGATCCCACTCAAACCCAAACCAGGGCAACATAGACCACCTTACCCCATGAATTATGGATATCATCTTCCCCAGCTCAGGTGTAAACTAGCCAGTCTTGATTTTTATGTGTGCCCAGCTGATTTCTTAAGTCGCAAACAGGCCCAAACCTGTGGAGGACCCAGTGACTTTTATTTAAGATCTTGGGGTTGTGAACAAACGGGAGCTACATGGTTGAACCCAAACTCCGCAGACAGTATCATTCAGGTAGGAAAAAATGACACCTGGATTGATCCCAAGAAATGTGCCACTAGCCAAGTTGTGTCAAAAACTCGCTGAGGAAAGAATAGTCTATGTTACCCCCTCAATATAACTTTCACTTCCAAAAAAAGGGGCTACCTCAGAACAACATGGTCTATGGGAAATACATGGGAAATGCGATTCTATATTTATGGCCCTCGTTATGACTTTGGTCACTGGTTCACCATCCTGCTTAAAAAGGAAGAAAATCCCACAGCAATAGGGCCCAATCCCCTCAAGCCAGGAATTAAGCCTCCAAAACCTCCCATGCCTAGATCTACCAGAACCCCTCAACCATCTCATACTTCCCAGTTTCCATCTTTGCCTACTTCCCCAGTCCAGAGTACAGCTGACTCCTGCCCCTGGGAACTAATTAAAGGAACCTTAATTGTACTGAACTCCACACAGTCAGAACTCCTTGCATTTCAACCCATGTATTTGACAGCTTTGTAAATTATTGTTTAATGGTGCAGATACTTCCCAGGGTGGTTTATTATGATGCAGAATCATTTTAAGGTCTACTAGGGGGACAAACAACCTGATTTTGCTGGCATCCAGTGTCCCTTACTATAGCCATCCTATTGAGGATAGGAGCTGCTGCAGGAGTGGGTACAGGAATAGCTGCTATGATCCATGGGTCACAACAAATGGCCTGATTAGAAACAGCAATAGATCAAGACTGGAAGACATTAGAGACCTCCATCACAGTGCTGTAGGAATCCTTAAACTCTCTCTCTGAAGTTGTTTTACAGGACAGGCGAGGATTAGACCTCCTCTTCATGAGGGAGTGGGGCCTCTGTGCTACACTGAGAGAAGAATGTTGTTTTTATGCTGACCATACTGGAGTTGTAAAAGAATCCATGAGTAAATTGAGAAAATGCCTTGAAGAGCGCCAGAGAGAAAGGGAGATTCAACAAGGGTGGTTTGAGTGATGGTTTACCCAGTCCCCCTGGTTAACTACACTCCTATCAGGCTTAGCTTGACCCCTGATCATCCTTATGGTGTTGCTAACTTTGGGACCTTGTTTGCTTAACCGCATAGTTTCATTTCTCCAGGCTCAAATTGGGCAGGAAAAACTCATGGTAATCAGACAGAAATACGCTCCACTGGCAGAAATAGAGTGTGAGACCCCGCAATAATTATGATTCATTACTTTTAAGATTAAATGTAGTAAGAAAAAGGAGTGGGAAATGAAAGAATAAAAGAAATTAAAATTGAAACATAAAGAACCAGGTTTTGTAAAGTTTCCAAGCTGCACTCAGAACCTGAAATTCCTGTGACAGTTAAGACAATTCCCGGAACTGCCAATTAGATGTGTGTTGAAATCTTCCCTGACCACCTAGTTGCTAAACAACCCCTTCCCAGAAACCGTGCAGCTCATCACGTATACATCTCAGGGCTTCAACCAATCAGTTTAAACGTATACCCCTTCTCAGGGCTAACCAATCACCCCCTGTCCGACCTCTTCCTGCCAATGAATGTGCTAATCATGTTTTTGGGTTGTTATTTGATTTTCCCGTGGTATGTTGATTTGCTAAAGGAGGCTATGATGTATGCAAAGTCCCTGCCCTCTCTAAAGAATGTAAATAAACTCTGCTCAAGTTGTTTTTGGGGCTCTTTGTTCTTTGCTCCTCTGAAGTTAGCTCTGAGCCGCAGCATGCTGGACGCCCAATAAACCTTTTGCTGTGTCATGAGACAGTCTCTTGGTGGTCTTTTCCTCCGACTTTTGACCGACCTTTTTACCTATGAAGGACCTGAGAGAGCAAAAGTCAAATCCATGTCAACTTCCATGTCAAACATCCTGGTCAGAATGAAGGAATGTGTCTGAATCAGCCTCTCTCTTCTTAATGTAGATTAAATGGACCAAACCAGGCCTGTGTACAGAGCTGTTCCCAGATGCCTATGGTTGATATACCATTCTAACTTGTGAAAGTGTCACAGGAAGTAGGGGCAGCCTCCATCTCATGGGACCTTTGGAAGCAACTGTTAGAACAAAGTGGTTTTCCATCACAGTGACCTCATTGAGTTCCTGAAGGAAGTGACCTACCACACTTCCTTGGTGATGGAACTTTCTGAACTTGGGATCCAGGAAGCCATGCACCCAGAGCAAGTCTTAGTTTCAGTCCCAGTGGTCTCAATTGTTTGAATTTACCAAAGACAGAGTCAGTGTTTCTTGGTACCTACTTATGTGATGATGGCCAAATTTCAGGAGAGCTCTGAAGAGTGGCTTTTTCTGAGAAAGCAGGTAGTGGCTCAACCATGGCTCCTGACAACTTCTAAAAGTTTGAAAAGAAGACCAGATCTGAGATTGGACAGGCCATTTCGTGGGAACATATTATGGCTCACCAGTCAGAGGACACTCAGGATAGTCACAGCCATACTTGGGGGAAGGAGGTGCCGTTGTGGGTGTCGGTGTGAGTTTGTGGTTTTGTCTCATGTTCTGAGAATAGGTAGGAATGGCGGTTTGTAGGTTTGGACTGGAAAGTTTCTAGAAAGTCGTTTGACAACACGAGTGTTTCTATGTCTGTGTATCCCACTGTATCCGTGGTTGTAGACATTTTAAATGCGAATGCATCAATGGTTGTGTCCTGTCTAGTATAAAGCTTCCCAGCATTCTTCCAACCCAATTTAAAAATGGAGTGTGGCTTGCCTAATGGATGGTGAACAGCTACTATCTTCCTAAGTTCCTCTTTTCTTCCTGAATACTGGCCACTCTCCAGAGTATCCTCATGGTTTTATTTCCAAGATATGTACCACGTCCAAGCTCTGTTACATGACCATGTACTGGATAGCTGAAGGGAATGCGAGCATCTCAGAAAACTCAGATATCAGTGTGACCAGTAATGTCTCAGTGGAGAAACCCTGCTTTGGGCCATTTTCTTACTTATGATTCTATTACCCTTAATGTCAGGAAGGTCTTTGCCTCAGGCCACCCTTTTGTGAAGCCTGAAGAAAACAGTTTTCAAATGGAAATGAATGGGCATCACCTGTGGCTCTTTGCTTAATTGCTTTCGAAAAGGATGTGTCTGAAACAGCCACTTGGCCCGGTGGGGTGGCAGTGGCTTAGATTCTCAGCACCTGATGGATCTAAAAAAAGTTTCCAAGTGTGCATCCAAAACCAAAATGGCCAAAAGAGCAGTCATTGTGGATGAAGTCTCTCACTTTCCTCTGTAAGCTTCCTGAGCTAAATCAAGTGAGAATAGGGATCATTTGGGTCAAATCATTTCTTCAAATCCCTGCAGAGCCTAGCCGATAGGGGCTTGGGTTTTCTATGATACCAATTCACATAAAGAATCTATACCAGACAGTCATTAGGCCTCAAATTGGAGAAGCAGATCAGATATAGGGCAGGCCTATTTGATCACTCTTGGTTCACAGCAAGGGTGTCCAGGCCACCCTGACTTTAGGCAAATGAGGGGCAAGGGTGCTTATTTTGAACAGTGTATTGGGCTGTGCCCTTCATGGAAACCTCCAGCCAGAGTTTATGATGAGTGTCTATGTGGAAGAAGATGAGGAGCATGTGGGAGTGTTTTAGTTTTAATTGTGGTCATTTGTGTGGTGGTTGTAAGAGATGCCTGGGTCCACCTGGGCTTGAACTCTGGTGTGATTCCTCTTAGAGAATGCGTTATGGAACTGACTTCAGAGAAGTATCGCCATGAATTGTGTTGGGATTTTAGGAGGCCACACATGAGAGTCGCCCTTGGACACCGAGATCTAAGCCCAGAGTGGCTTTCCACAGAGCACTGGGAATCTCAGCCAGGATATCACATGATTTTTTTTTCTGAAAGACTTGGAAGCCATAGTTGAGAGTCAAAACACACATGGACCTTACATTGTAGACCTCAATGGGGCTGGCTTCATGTGACCTTTTGGCCAGTCTTTGGGAACCCTTGCCTGTGAGAGTTCTCTAGATTATTCATTGAAATGTGCTTCCTCTAAATTTAATGGTTCCTTAATGAATTGAAACCCACAGTTTCTCCAACTTCGTCTTTGAAAATGGCTAGATAAATACCATGAAATTTTTGAACTTCCCATGGCCATCTGCCACTGGAGAACCTTTGGATGTACAGTTGCTGATCCTGAGTGTACCAGACAGTGCCTTGATTGACTGGGTTTTATGAAAATGGTGTAGAACAGAGATGCCAGTATGTTGGGGCCTGCTGAGTAGTGGGCCAAAAGCTGTTGTGTGCAGCTGTGTGATAAAACATCTGTGGTCGGGACATGTGATTCTGCCATTGACTTCCAAATGACTTGTGGCTGACATGTTACAGACAGGAATCACTTATATGTCTGAAACCTCTCCATAAAAGGCATTTTGTTATATGGAGACGTTTCAGGGCAATGTTCAGAATCAGGTTGCTATGGTCAAAGGGTCAAGCTATGTGGGATAGAAGCCTGGTTGGTGCATTCTCCTGCAGACCCTGACCCACCACACGTGACAGGACTCCCTACATCACTGTGTACCAGTTGAAGTCATTGTATTTCATGAGGCAAATACCAAACTCCCAGTGCAGTAGAAAGAAACACCATGAAAAGTGGAGGATGACCAAGTGGCTTCACAGTCCACATGCGGAGACACTTAGCTTTCAGTGGCCACAGTTTACCTACAGAGAGAAGTCAGCACTGCTTCCTCATGTTCTTTGGAAAAATTGAAACAATATCCTCCAGGTCTCATAGATGTAGACCCAGCTTTGATGGTCTCATTTGAATGGAAGCTAAAGCTTCTGACAACAACATATATGTCGAGTGCCCATCGTCAAAGGCAGTTTCTCAAGAAGTCTTTAGTCCGGCAGAGCTCCAGGTTTGTGTAGTGTTTACCTTTTAGACCAGGTTGCAAGAAAAGACCACTGTCTCCAATTAAAATCAGATTAAAGCAAGCTTATTATTTCCACCACCCTGGCTGCCTCTCCCTCCCAAAACGTTGGGAACAGGAGAGCAGCCCAGCTTTATAGCCCAGAAAGTTACACAAAAGTGGGGTTAAAAATAACAGAATTCTGACAAGCATCACACTAATGGTATTTTACATTTTTGTTTGCTGGCCCCAACATCAGAATTTATGAGGACCATTAGAGCCTCAGAGAGTGTCGTTTGGCCAAGGAAGGCCAATATTTATGAGGTGTCAACAAAGTTTCAGAGAGGGCTGTTATCTGGTCAGAGAGCCAGGCATGGGTGAGTTCAAGGCACGGGCAGGCTTTCCAAGCAGGTTCAGATCTTGCTGCAATTTATAGTTAAGCCAAAATTATCTTTTCACGGCTTTGTGGCAAGATGGCTGCCAATTTTAATAAAAGATCAGGTTGGGTCAATCATTCCCCCCTTTTCTAATGTGTTTTTTTCATATATTTGATTGGGTAGGAAGAGCACTGTGGGAATTTTAATCCCTCAGGTAATAGTCTCCCGATTTTTTGAACTCACCCAAAAACAGGTCTCCCTGATTTTACCTGACTTAATTAATTACTTATATTGATATTCTATTTATTTTTGTCTCCATTGTTGTAAGAAGAGAGGCGTCACTCATTTAGACTTCTTCTGAGCTGAGAGAGGGTGACGTGAGGGGGCACCGCCTGAGGGACATTAGTCGCCTTTTAGAAGTCAGTTAGGTTTGAAGTCTGGATGGGGAAGAACAGGTAGTAAAGTCATCTGGGAATGGGTTCTTCTATGAGAGAAACAAAAAAACATGAGTACTTAATAAATGTTGCAGCAGCTGGAACATGTCACTGTATAGAAGTTCCCTCACCAGTCTTTAATATCCCCAGTTATCAGGACTGTCAACTTAATATTTAACTTTTAGTGTTACATTTGTCCCTCCCCATAAGATTCAGTTTAATAATTTAATGTCATCTGATCTTGCAAAATATTTTCACTAGTATGACCTCTGTGTCTAATAGAGAAACCTTTAATTCTCTTACTCATTGCTGGATAATCATACTAACAAATACCAAGCCTATGTGTTTAGGTTAAGAATATCTGTAGGCCTTCAACTAAAAACTTCTGCCACTGGCAGATAATCTTGATAGCCTCTTTTTATAGTTATCAGGCATTCCTGTCTGAGAATCCTTCTTTGTAGCTTCCAGTCTTACTTATTTTGGGAGGCTAACATAAAGTGTATACCTTAAAATATTATTATTACTATTATTATATAAAATGCCCAGAAATGGCTGTAATTTGTTTTTAACTGTCTTTTCTAAGTGTTTAAGATGAAGCAGTCAAACTGACTTTTGTTTCTATCTATTCTGAACAGTCAGCTGAGATTTTATGGGAGTCATTCCTGGGGAAACTTGAGAGCAGCTTCTCAGTTCTGCTAGTGCCATTTGCGCTAGGTGGGTCCAGGTCTTGCTTGACCATGTGGCTTCCCTCGGAAGCATCAGGGATGTTTCCCTTCTCTGATGACTCTCCTCTTCTTAGCAAATGCACTGATTGGCTTTTTGTTCTCCAGTGGTCTCATTAATCTCCCTGATCAGGAGGTTATGCGGTTCAGAGTTGCAAAGCTCTTTAGAGAAGTCCGCTGTTCCCTGGATACAGACTGACTCAGAGGGCAAGAGCCAAATATTGGTTTTCTTGTCCCTTTTCATATAACTTTAATTTTAAATCCTAATCTTAAACATCCATCAAATAAATTTTAACAGACTTATATAAAGAATACTGGGCTTTAATGTCTATAATTTAAAATTATTTATCTTTTTATTATTTGGGATCTGTATTATTCTGTCTGTCTTGTAGGTGATGGCTAATTATCTTAAATTAACCAATGTTGTGTTCTTAAAGCAACACTGCTGTAAAACACTAACAGGGAATCTTTATATCACCCATAAGAAAATTACAAAATAAAATTAACAACAGTAAACAAACTTAGTTCGTGTAATAGCTACCCTAAAATTTTTGGCTGAGTTATACATTATATCCTCTGTTTGAGATGCTAGTAATGTTGACAGGAAAAAAAAAACTTTTGAAAATAACTTTAAATGAAATAACATCTGACCTACTGCTTTCGCAGTCATTCTCACATAATAAGATGGGACACAGAGCCTTATCTCAGGTAAGGCAGGGCTCTTTATTAATCTTAAGTGTTTTAATTCTAAAGCTAATCTTTGTTTTTTAAATATCATTTTACAAAGTTTACATAAATTATTTGAGGTCACATGAACATTAGCTAACACCGTATGATATAGCTTTTAAAACATGAATTAAAAAAAGGCTGAAAGTTTTTAACCTTTACATAGATTAGGCTCTCATTAACTTAAAATACATTTAAATTGTTCCCCAATATAAAAAGTAACATAAAAGTTTACATATCTTATTGACAACAGGTAAATAAATCCTATATATATATGTATATATATATATATATATATATATATATATATATATATATATATATATATATATATTTTACCATACAACTTCAGAACACCACCTTGATATAATGCTCTTTTAAAGTTTCTACCTTACAGACTTGTATACCTGGAAGATATGAGCACATTAATAGCATCACAATTGCATTGATGTTTCTACATTAACCAAGTTTAGCTTTTAAAGAAATGGCAGTACAGTGCTCTAAAATAACAGTTCTTATTTAATCAGTTGTTTAATTTTTATGGTTGCTTGCTCTAGAAAAATAAAACTTAATAACCACAATGTTATGGGTAAAATTATGTTTTGAGAAATTTTTGTCTCTTTAACACATGACTGATTTTTACAATCTTATACAGACTTTAGGACAAACTTATACAGACCTTAGTAAATCAATCAGATATCTAACAAAAGTACTCATGAATGAGTAATCCCATATCAAATTTACTTTACTTATTTATCAAAATATTAAACAAATGTATTGAACAGTGTACCACTTTTTGTTGAAGAAAAAGTTCTAGAACCAAGGCATATTAGGCCTTTTGTCGGCATTAATATTTTATTAGATTTTTGAACACCTAGAAAAACTTGTAAGGTTAAATTTAAAGACATTTATTTTTATCTGTTTATCCAATTTAAATTGCACCAATTAAATCATGAGAATTTAAGATCTTTGGATCCACGTTTCAAAATTTGTTTATATGAGTGCTTTTTTTATGAGTGCTCCTTATATGTGTTAATTTGTATAACATATATATGATATAGGGATATATGTATATATAGACATACAACACTAACAAAAGTGTGCACACATAATAATAGTAAAGGCCTTGTAGCTTTTTGCAGTTGAAATCTCCATTGCAATGTTTCAAAAACTCCACTGTTGGTCAAAGATAGAGCTGATCAGAAAAACATTAACCTAGGTCTGCAGGATCAAAATCATGAGCTCAAAAAAAGAATACAGAATCTAAGGAAAAAAATAAGAGTCCTAGAAAAAATGACTGGCCAGTAATTAGTAAATACCATACAATTTACCTTTTTTCCTGCCTTAGGCCTCAGATCAGTCTCCTACTGAGCTTGCAGGCTTCTTTCATTTGCATTTCAACAAAAGTCCTTGCTGAGGTCTGAAAGGAGCAGGGTAAAACTGCTATTCTGAGCAGACACCTCAGGCCTAAGGCATTTTAACCATAATTTTGAGGTTCGGATGTTGAAAATTATGATACAATTTTAAGATGAAATTCACAAAATTTTATATCTTTACATCTTGTTTTGTCAACAGATACCATAATATGATTTACTATCCTTGTCCAAATTAATGCACTGGTACACACTGTGATATTTTCTCAGTCTACCCAATTCAAAATTGGTGAAAAATAAAACTGAATGTTTGGGAAGTTACTTGCCAACTTGGAAGTAGAGTGCTTTAGTTTTCCATCCTAAGCATTTAAGTTATCTGGCATGAATTATCTGAAATCATAAACTAAACAATTACCTAAACCCGACTTTTAACTGCAAGATTGAGCAATGCTACAAAAACCCATCCAGATACCAGATTGTTACAATAAAACACCATCATTTAGACACACATTGAACTAATATCATTCCCAAGAAACAATTTATAATATCAGCACATTATTGCACATGTCTTAAAGGGCCAGAAACAAAGACACAAGACAGACAGAAAGGAGCTCCAGACTATGGCTGACAGACAGAAGCCTTAAAAACAGAGCTGATAAGAGAAAAATCTCCTACACCAGTGGCAGGAGAGATGTCCTCACAAGGGGATCAGATGTTTTCACAGACGGCAACCTGAAATGTAATATCAAGGGTTTCCATGGTGACTTTACTGCATTTAGTGTCTCCTTTTTCTTTTTCTTTTTTTTAAAAAGACAGAGGTGGCATAATCCTTACAGTGCAGGGAACGAAGGAAGGAATTCCCTGAAGCAACAGGGCTTTGGTAGATCCTGGGAGTCCCTCAGTCCCTCCTTTTACTTATAGGATTAACTCCTCTGGTTTGGTTCCACCCCAATCTCGCTCCATCTCCTAACATTTCAGTAGTCAGCTCTCAAAAAGTTCCAGGGTCGGGGGGTTATCAAAATTTGTAACTTAAATTTCGGTTTCTGACCTTGAAGCAAATTAATACCTATTTAATAATGAGGACAGGGTTTGAGAAAAATAAAAAGGGAGGTTTACTGCTTTGCTAACAAAGCAGAGACACAGGGGACTCTGCCCAAAGGTTGTGACTCTCTTGAACTGGAGCAACAAGGGGTTTTAAAGGAGTTTCCATTGTTAACCTTGGAGATACTCTGTTCTTTGGTGGCCAGCAGGCATTGCCCTCTGCAGTGGGTGAGTTCCAGGCTGCCAGCTAGGGGCTTCTCTCATCCTGCTTAACAAAGGGGGGTAAACTTCAACACAGTTTTTTAGAACACAGTCCAAAGGGTGTAAGGCTTACTTGCTTTATTACCCATTTTTACGTCCAATATCTTTAAGTTTTTACCACAGAAATCACACAACAAAATGCACAAAAACAAACAAACAAGAAAACATATAGAACACAGAACAAAACACAAAGAAACAGAAACCTGGTGAAGATACAGAAAAACAGAGGAGCAATGAAATGTCTTGCTGAAGCTCCGGGGTAGGAGCTCCTGCGTGCCCGGCTGCACCTTTCTACCCTTTCAGAGAAATTCCATACAGAACAGAACAGAGGACAGAACAATTCTTGTTACTGTCCTGGACAGGAGTACATGTGAGCCTCCCCAGGCCACCTCTCTGTCATCAGAAGACATCTCCCTTAACCGGATATCAGATGTTATAAAGGCACCACCTACCTATGGAGGCCTCCTCCACCAGGTGCTTGCTAATAGTTTTAGTGCGATGGTTCACTGCAGTGCTCCCTGGACCAAATGCTCACTCCAAGGCTTTGGAACTTGGCTCTCCAGCCCTGAGCCCTGGAGGAAAGGCCAGCGTCAGAATTTCCAGCAGTCTGGTCTTATGATCTGGTAACGTCATCTCGCTGGGGAACTCCAAAATGTTAGACCAGGATGCAAGAAAATACCACTGACTCCAATTAAAATCAAATTAAGGCAAGCTTATTAGTTCAACTGGCTAGGCTGACTCTCCTTCTCAAAACGGCTGGAAAAAGACAGCATCCCCACCTTTCCTACACCCCAGCTTTATAGCCCAAAAAGTTACACAAAAAGGGAGTATCAGAAAACAGAACTTTGACAAGCATCACACTAATTGTAGTTTACATTTTTTATTTGCTGGCCCCAGCATCAGAAATTATGAGGACCATTAGAGCCTCAGAGAGGGTCGTTGTCTGGCCAGGGAAGGCCAATATTTATGAGGTTTCAGTAAGGTTTCAGAGAGGGCTGTGATCTGGTCAGTAAGACAGGCATGGGTGAGTTCAAGGCATGGGCAGGCATTCCAAGCAGGTTCAGAATTTGCAGTAATTTATAGTAAAGCAAAAATTATCTTTCCATGGCTTTGTGGCAAGATGGCTCCCAATATTAATGAAAGATCAGGTTGAGTGATCACCCCTGTCCCTTCCTTTTGGAAACTCCTCTACCACCTCCAAGGTTGTGAACTCCTGAGCATTTTCCATTCCAGATAAGTATTCACAGAATGTCTAACTCTTCTCCTCTAATTGTGTCTTACTTGGGGCAAAGGTAATGTCAAAGCATTGTTCTGGATGAGAGTGGGAAGATTATTGTATATCACATATTTGCATACACATTGGATTCATTTTCCAATTTTCCATTTGAAATACTGAATTCCTGGCACTAACCCATACCCTACTAGACTCTGACTAATAATCCTAATATGATGGTGAAACATAACCCAAGCAGAATAGAAATACAAGCCGTTCAGAGGAGGCATGGTGTGTAGTTGGAATTGCCTTTTGCATTATATAGTATAGGAGCTATAAATCTAGTCAATTTTTTGTTGAAATAATTCTACATGTGTTTTTAAAGTTAACAAAAATGGGAATCCTGTCTCCCTTTCTCTGTAGCACATGTATTTTTATATGCACATAGAGAATCCTACCTAGTATCACACGTACATACTTGTGAGGTGGCTGAATTGGCAGATACAAATTGTGAGAAGAGATCACTACTCCTAAACGCTGTTCAAACTGAAAATTCAACCTATGGGTGAGCTTCCTAGTTCAATAACATTATACATAAATCCATGTTCAGTAAAATGAATATTTTTGCATCTGTGGATTATATATATTTCATGATGAATTTCGATTGGCATATATATTGCTACTTTTTTTCTTTTTTTGGTTGTTCAAAACGTTACAAAGCTCTTGACATATCATATTTCATACATTAGATTCAAGTGGGTTATGAACTCCCATTTTTACCCCAAATAAAGATTGCAGAATCACATTGGTTACATATCCACATTTTTACATAATGCCCTATTAGTTAATGTTGTATTCTGCTACCTTTCCTATACTCTATGATCCCCCCTCTTTCCCCCTCCCATCTTCTCTCTCTACCCCATCTACTGTAATTAATTTCTCTCCTTGTTTATTTTCCCATTCCCTTCACAACCTGTTATGTGTAATTTTGTATAACAATGAGGGTCTCCCTTCATTACCATGCAATTTCCCTTTTCTCTCCCTTTCCCTCCCACCTCATGTCTCTGTTAATGTAAATCTTTTCTTCCTGCTCTTCCTCCCTGCTCTGTTCTTAGTTGCTCTCATTATATCCAAGAAGACATTTGGTATTTGTTTTTTAGGGATTGGCTAGTTTCACTAAGCATAATCTGCTCTATTACCATCCATTTCCCTGAAAATTCCATGATTTTGTCATATTTTAGTGCTGCGTAATACTCCATGGTGTATAAATGCCACATTTGTTATCCATTCATCTATTGAAGGGCATCTAGGTTGGGTACACAGTGCAGCAATTGTGAATTGTACTGCTAAGAACATCGATGTGGCAGTATCCCAGAGTTACACTATTTTAAGGTCTTCAGGAAATAGTCCAAGAAGGGCAATAGCTGGGTCAAATTGTGGTTCCATTCCAAGCTTTCCCAGGAATCTCCATACTGCTTTTCAAATTGGCCGCACCAGTTTGCGGAACAGCTCTCCTCATAGGCCTCATTTGGTCCATCTTCTCTACATTAAGAAGAGAGAGGCTTACTCAGACACAACCCTTCATCCTGACCAGGTTGTTTGCCAGGTTGTTTTGGTCTTTCAGGTCTTTCATAGCTGCCTACATCTTCTCCAGGGATCAAATATGCATGGACCTTTGAGTTTCTCAGTAGGTGGCAGATCCCCTACATTGCTGTATTGCAAGACGAACCCTGTCCCTTCTCTTTTGTAAAGTTAGATTGAGGGAACAGTGTATGGTTAGGGTTAATAACATGTTCAATTTGGGTTTGGAATCATTCTGATTGATGAATAATGGTATTGGGAACCTGCGATATTTATAAAACTATAGAGGTGAAATATAAGTATAAAAACAGAAATCTAGGTAAGATTTGTAGCCCAGAAGGGAATGAGGCCCTTTATTGGGATACTTAGCTTTTAATTATGTTCTGCACGTTTGTCTCAGATAAATTGATAATCAATGGCATAGGACCTTGTACCTTGGAAGATTGATTGTAGAAGAGAACATCCACTCAAATTTGGATAGTCGGTAGGATTAGGAAGAGAGTCGGTAGGTTTAGGAAGAAGAGTGAGTATAAAATTTGGATCAAATGTTCTTTAGCAATACGGTTTCATTTACACAGTGAATGTAAATGTCAGCACATGCGAAGAGTCAGTCACAATGATGAACTGCAGAAAATATAGGAAAGAAGATATCAATAGAGACATTACAAAATCAGGCAATTGTAAAGTGAATGATAGGTTTACACATTTTCAACAGGATCGAGATTGAATACATAATTTTAGGAAGAAACAAATATGTAGTCACCAACAGAAATGACATTTGAAAGCATTATGCAAACTGGAAATGGATGTTTTTAGTAATCCATATTCAACTTCCATTTAGGATTTGGTGCAATCATAAGTGTGACCTTTGCATTTTGTGCCCAGAAAATTATTGTGATAAAATATATATGTAGATCATGTGACATGAGTATTTTTTCCACCATTTCTGTGAGCAATATTTTAAGACATATAAATTAGTATTGGGGGTACAAAGTGGTGTACCCTGTGTCTATGAATATAGAGATAATGCATGAATAGAACATACTGTAAATAAATAATATAACTGATTCCACTTTAAATAATGGATTGAATTGTTATCTGAAAATATATAAGAAATCATATATTGACATACAATCAATAATTCCAACCAGTTATATATCTAATTGTCATCTTAGGGTTATTGTTTATCATGAAGTGTGTGTGAGTTTTGCTTAAAAAGTGATTATGGAAGTCGAAAATAATGTGTTTGGAAAGAAGTCTCATGAAATTACCAGTCAAGAAATATGGAGGAATCCATGTGTTCTGAAGCAGGAAGTGATTGAAAGTGAAACAAATGCCTATAAATTTGCTAAATTGTCGATGAAATATATATCCTGTGATGTGCATAAACTGAGGAAATAGTATGTACCAGTGTTGAATAAAAATGAACGTCAAAGTACACATCATGTACCATTGGAATCTACTTGCATTGATGTTAAACTGGGTCAGTTACTGTAAAAATATTAGGATTCGCGTGCATCACTCACCGAAGTTAGTTTTCTTTTTTTTTAATTTTTATTTATGCTTGTTCAAAACATTACATAGTTCTTGATACATCATATTTGTCACTTTGATTCAAGTGGGTTATGAACTCCCATTTTTACTCCGTTTACAGATTGCAGAATCACATCAGTTACACATGCATTGATTCACATATTGCCATACTAGTGTCTGTTGTATTCTGCTGCCTTACCTATCCTCTACTATCCCCCCTCCCCTCCCCTCTCCTCCCCTCTTCTCTCTCTACCCCCTCTACAGTAATAAATTTCTCCCCCTTGTATTATTTTTCCCTTTCTTCTTGTATGTAATTTTGTATAACCCTGAGGGTCTCCTTCCATTTCCATGCAATATCCCTTCTCTCTCCCTTTCCCTCCCACCTCTCATCCCTGTTTTAATGTTAATCTTCTTCTCATCCTCTTCATACCTATTCTGTTCTTAGTTAATCTCCTTATATCAAAGAAGACATTTGGCATTTGTTTTGAAGGGATTGGGTAGCTTCACTTAGCATAATCTGCTCTAGTGCCATCCATTTCCCTGCAAATTCTATGATTTTGTCATTTTTTAATGCAGAGTAATACTACATTCTGTATAAATGCCACATTTTTTAATCCATTCATCTATTGAAGGGCATATAGGTTGGTTCCACAGTCTTGCTATTGTGAATTGTGCTGCTATGTACATCGATGTAGCAGTGTCCCTGCAGCATGCTCTTTTTAGGTCTTTAGGGAATTGACCGAGAAGGGGAATAGCTGGGTCAAATGGTGGTTTCATTCCCAGCTTTCCAAGAAATCTCCATACTGCTTTCCAAATTGGATGCACCAATTTGCAGTCTCACCAGCAATGTACAAGTGTACCTGTTTCCCCACATTCTCACCAACACTTGTTGTTTGACTTCATAATGGCTGCCAATCTTACTGGAGTGAGATGGTATCTTAGGGTGGTTTTGATTCACCTTTCTCTGACTACTGGAGATGGTGAGCATTTTTTCATGTACTTGTTGATTATATGTCCTCCTCTGAGATGTCTGTTGAGGTCCTCGGCCCATTTGTTGATTGGGTTATTTGTTATCTTATTGTTTAATTTTTTGAGTTCTTTGTATACTCTGGATATTAGGGCTCTATCTGAAGTGTGAGGAGTAAAGATTTGTTCCCAGAATTTAGGCTCCCTATTTACCTCTCTTATTGTTTCTTTTGCTGAGAAAAAACTTTTTGCTTTGAGTAAGTCCCATGTGTTGATTCTAGTTATTAACTCTTGTTATTAACTCTTGTGCTATGGATGTCCTATTGAGGAATTTGAAGCCCGACCCCACAGTATGTAGATCGTAGCCAACTTTTTCTTCTATCAGACGCCATGTCTCTGTTTTGATATCAAGGCCCTTGATCCATTTTGAGTGAACTTTTGTGCATGCAAGAGAAAGGGATTCAGTTTCATTTTGTTACATATGGATTTCCAGTTTTTCCAGCACCATTTGTTGAAGATGCTATCCTTCCTCCATTGCATGCTTTTAGCTCCTTTATCAAATAGAAGATTGTTGTAGCATTGTGGATTAATCTCTGTGTCCTCCATTCTGTACCATTGGTCCACCCGCCTGTTTTGGTACCAGTACCATGCTGTCATTGTTACTATTGCTCTGAAATTTAGTTTGAAATCTGGTATCGCTATACCGCCTGATTCACACATCCTGGTTAGAATTGCTTTTGCTATTCTGGATCTTTTATTATTCCATATGAATTTCATGATTGCTTTCTCTATTTCTACAAGAAATGCCGTTAGGATTTTGATTGGCATTACATTAAACCTATAGAGAACTTTTAGGAATATCACCATTTTGATGATATTAGTTCTCCCTATCCATGAACAGTGTATATTTTTCCATCTTCTAAGATCTTATTCTACTTCTCTTTTTAGGGTTCTGTAGTTTGCATTGTATAAATCTTTCACCTCTTTTGTTAGGTTGATTCCCAAGGATTTTAGTTTTATTTTTTGAGGATATTGTGAATGGAGTGTTTTTTTTTTTCTCATTTCCGTTTCAGAAGTTTTGTCACTGATATACAGAAATGCCTTTGACTTATGAATGTTGATTTTATATCCTGCCACATTGCTGAAATAATTTCTAACTTCTAGTAGTTTTTTTTGTAGACCCTTTTGGGTCTTCTATATATTGAATCATATCAGCTGCAAGTAGTGATAATTTAAGTTATTCTTTTCCTATTTTCATGCCTTTTATTTCTTTCATCTGTCTAATTGCTCTGGCCAGTGTTTCGAGAACTATATTGAATAGAAGTGGTGGTAGAGGACATCTCTGTCTTGTTCCAGATTTTAGAGGGAATGCTTCAATTTTTCTTCATTCAGAATAATGCTAGCCTGAGGCTTAACATAGATAGCTTTTACAATGTCGAGGTAAATTCCTGTTATCTCTAGTTTTTCAAATGTTTTGAACATAAAGGGATGCTAAGGGTCTATCCTTCTTATTTATTTTTTGCAGAACCAAGCTTTAGTTTTGTAATTTTTTCAATAGTTTCTTTTGTTTCAATTTTGTTGTTTTCCGCTCTGATTTTAGTTATTTCTTGCCTTCTGCTACATTTGCTGTTGTTTTGCTCTTCCTTTTCTAGGGCTTTGAGATGAAGTGTGAGCTCATTTATTTGTTGTTCTTTCCTATTTTTGAGGAATGACGTCAAGGTGGTGAATTTCCCTCTTAAAACACCTTTCATTGTGTCCCATAGACTCCGATATGTTGTTTCTGTATTTTCATTTATCTTGAAGAATTTTTTGATTTTCTCATTTATGTCTTCTGTAACACATTAATCATTCAGTAACATGTTGTTCATTTTCAATGTGATGTAGGATTTTTCCTTCCTTCTTTTTCATTGGTTTCCAGATTCATTCCATTATAATCCAATAAAATTCATGGTATTAAGTCCACCCTTTATATTTACTGAAGGTTGCTCTATGGCATAATATATGGTCTATTTTTTAGAAGGATCCATGTGCTGCTAAAAAATATTATATCCACTTGATGATGGTTGATATATTCTATATATGTCAGTTAAGTCTATGTTATTGATTGTGATATTGAGTTCTATAGTTTCTTTATTCAACTTTTATTTGGAGGATCTGTCCAATGGTGAGAGAGGTGTGTTGAAGTCACCCATAATTATTGTGTTGTGGGCTATTTGATTCTTGAACTTGAGGAGAATTTGTTTTATGAACGTCACAGCACCATTTAATGGTGTGTAAATACTGATAATTTTTATGTCTTGTTGGTGAATGGTTCCTTTTAACAGTATATAATTTCCTTCATTATCCCTTTTGATTAAATTAGTCTTGAAGTCGATTTAATTCGATTTGAGGATGGCCACCACTCCTTGCTTATGAGGACCGTGTGCATGGTATATTTTTTCCCAACCTTTCACCTTCAGCCCGTGGTGTATGTCTTTTCCATTCAGATATGTCTCCTGGAGGCAACATATTGTTGGATTTGTTTTTTGAATCCAAGTTACAAGCCTATGTTGCTTTATTGGAGAGATTAAGCCATTAATGTTTAGTGTAACTATTGATATATGGTTTCTACTGCCAGCCATGTTTGAATATTTATCGCTTTTTAAAATTTACTTTGTTTCTCCATGATTAGCTTTTCCCCCGCCCTCTGTCATTACTGAGGCACTTCCCACTGATGGTTTTGGTTGTTGTTTTTCATTTCTTTCTCGTGTAGTGTTTTGCTCAAGACACTTTGCAATGGTGGTTTTCTGGCTGCAAATTCTTTTACCTTTGTTTATCATGAAAGATTTTTATTTCGTTGTCGTACCTGAAGCTGAATTTTGCTGGATACAGAATTCTTGTTTGGCATTCATTGTCTTTCAATGTTTGAAATACATTGTTCCAGGATCCTCTCACTTTCAGTGTCTGTGATGAAAAATAGGTTGCTAACCTTATTGGTTTACCCCTGAATGTAATCTTCCTCCTTTCTCTTGAAGCTTTTAAAGTTTTCTCTTTGTTCTGTATATTGGATAGCTTCATAACAATGTGTCTTGGCGTTGGTCTACTGTGATTTTGTGTGCTCTGTGTCCTGTAAGCATCTTCAATTTGTATATCCATTTCCTTTTTTATTTCTGGAAAATTTTCATTCCCATAGTTTGAATCTCTGTACCTTCCTCTATCCAGATGACTCATAAGTTTGGTTTTTTTATGTTAGACCATATCTCTTGGATGTTTTTCTAGTGATTTTTTACCAGCCTTTCTGTGTTGGCTAGACTCTTTTCAAGATGATATATTTTGTCTTCATTATGTGACATTCTGTCTTCTACTTGCTCCACACGGTTAGTGATACTCTCAATTGAGTTTTTAATTTGGTTTATTGTTTCCTTCATTTCTAGAAATATTCTTTAAATATTTATAATCTCTATCTCCTGATAAAGAAGATTAACTTCTTCTTTTATCTGTTTATGTAATTCATTTTCAATGTGTTCTTTCACTGTATTTATTTGCTCTCTCGTATCCTCTTTAAGGTTCCATTTCATCTGTCTAAGGTATTCCTTGAGTTCTTTATATGACCATTTTTCTGATAATTCTAGGTCCTCCTGAATATTTTGGTTATCCTTCATTGTTTGTACTCCTTTTCTTTCTTGCTTTTTGATGCTGCTCATGTTACTTCTTGTTCTGTTTGAGTGCTGAGTTACTTCTTATTCTTATAAATTTATTTGAAGCTTGGGAGGAAAGATATTAGAAGGGATGGGAAGAAGTCACTAAAGAGAATGAGAATAGGCAGGTAGAATTCAAGGATGGGGGAATAAGAAAATTGAAAAGAAATGAAAAGACAAAAGAAAAAATTAGAAAATAAAGAAAGAAATAATTTTTTTAAAATAATAATGATAATTAAAAAATGAAAATTAAAATTTAAAATAATAATAATAGTAAAATTAAAAAAATAAAAACATTAAAATAAGTTAAAGAACAACACAAAAAAATTAAATGAAAGAAAAAAATAAAAATAAAATAATAATAATAATAATAATACATGCAGTCATAGAGTTCAATTAACTTCTCTTCCAGTAGGTGGAGCTGTGCTCACTGGGCCAAGCTTCTCCTCTCAATAGGTGGGAACCAATCACTGTGCAGCAGCTCTTCCTCCCAGACTGGGCGGGTCTCTAATCCTGAGTGCCTAGGACCTTCTCTAGTGTTTCCTCAAGCCAGGCTCCGCTCAACTGTGACGCTCACCACAATACTTGCTACACGTCAGGTCTCTGCTCCTGGTAGCCCTGTTTTCATCAACGCTTGGCACTCTCTCCCTGTTTGCCTCCCTCAGACACTAAGTTTATAGAGCTTGGGGCTGGGAACCCCCAGCGAATTTGCTTGCTCTCTGGTATCCATGCCCACATTAGCTGGTGTAAGAGACCTCAGTTGTCAGCACTAGTAGGAGCGGTAGCCAGGAATTCCACGCCACAAGTCCCACAGCACACATGATTCCCTCGGTCTGGCCATCTTTCTCACGGGAGACCTGGGAGGGCCCCTTAAGAGAGAGCTGGGAGGGGCCCTTAATGTTTCCCCGCTGTGTGGAGAGAGATGCATAGGGAATTACACACCTGTCGTACTGGTTTCAATGAAGTTATCTCCTCTGTCCATGACATCAGTTCTCTTCCACGGTGGTATCCCATGCAAATGGTGACCATTCGTTCCTTTTGCCAGGTGACCAATGCAATGGATGGGTCCTGACTGTGTCTCCAAAGCCCCATTTCAATCCAGTGGCCTTTTACCTCTGTAAATTCAGAAGGGCCGACCAGTTATTTCAGAGGGAACGTTAGTTCTGAGTCACAAGAAGCAGGCAAATCTGAGCTTCTATGCAGCCGATCCGGGCTCTGTGTGTTTTCTCAGGGGCCCAGACTGTTCGCACCAGATCCACGTCAGGTCAGCATTGCCTAGTGATTCTGAACAAACAGCATTTAGACAGTTTACGACTCCCTATGCCTGCGCAGCTAATGAGGTCAGATACTTGATTTCTCCATGTCCGCCACCATGTTGGATCTCTTATATTGCTACTTTTTAATGTCTGTGCGTGTGCGTGTGTGTGTGCGTGTGTGTGTATATATATATATATATATATATATATATATATATATATATATATATATGATTTCTTATATATTTTTAGATATCAATTCAATTCATTATTTGATATGGAACCAGTTATATTATTTATTCACAGGATGGTCTATTCATGCATTATCTCTATATTCATAGACACAGGGTACACCTCTGTGTACCCCTAACACTAATGTATATGTCTTCAAAATATTGCTCCCAGAAATGGTGGAAGAAATACTCATGTCACCTGATCCACATATATATTTTATCACAGTAAAATTCTGAACAAAAAATGTAAAGGTCACACTTATGATTGTACCGAAGCCTAAAAGAAAAGTGAAAATGTTTAACTAAAAACATCCATGTGAAGGTTGCCTAATGCTCTCAAATGTCAATCCTATTGGTGACAACATATTTGTTTCTTCCAATGATTATATATACAAATTAAACCCTGTTGAAAATGTCTAATCCTATAACTCACTTTATACTTTGCCTGATTTCATAATGTCTCTATTGATAACTGCTTTCCTACTTATTTTCCCCAGTTCATCATTGTGACTGACTCTTCATATGTGCTGACATTTTCATTCATTCTCTAACCGAAACCCTATTGCTAAAGAACTTTTGGTCCAAATACTATACTCACTCTTCTTCCTAAACCTACCGACTATCTTCCTAATCCTACCGACTATCCATTTTTTACTGGATGTTCTCTTCTACATTAAATCTACCAAGGTACAAGGTCCTGTGCTTCAAATCATACCTAGATTTCTGTTTCCATACTTATATTTCACCTCTATGTTCTTTTAATTATCGCAAGTTCCCAATACCATTATTCATCGCACAGAATGATTCCTAACCCAAATTGAACCTGTTATTAACCCTAAACATACACTGTTCCCTCAATCTCATTTTACAGAAAAGCAGCGACAGAGTTGTTCTTAAAATACAGGGAATTAGGGGACCTTCCACCTGCTGAAAACCTCAAAGGTCCATGCAGAAATGATACCTGGAGAAGTTGTAGGGAGGTATGAAAGACCTGAGAGAGCAAAAGTCCTATTCCATGGCAAACAACCTGGTCAGGATAAAGGGATGTGTCTGAATCAGCCTCTCTCTACTTATGTTAGAGAAGATGGACTAAACCAGACCTGTGTGGAGAGCTGTTCCCAGGTGCCTATGGTTGATATACCATTCTAACTTGTGCAAGTGTTCCAGGAAGTAGGAGCAGCCTCCATCTCATGGGACCCTTGGAAGCAAGTGTTAGGACAAACTGGTTGCCAAGGCAGTGACCTCATTCATTCAATTCCAAAGAAAGTGACATACCTCATTTCCTTGGTGATGGAACTCTATGATCTTTGTATCCTAGTGGCCAGGCACCCAGACGCTATCCCATTCCCAGTCACAGTGGTCTCACTTGTTTGGATTTACCAAGGACAGAGTCAGTATTTCTTGGTACCTACTAATGTGAGGATGGCCAAATGCCAGGAGAGCACTGAAGAGGTACCTTTTCTGAGAAAGCCAGTAGTGGCTCACCACTATTTCCTGACAACTTCACAGAGTTAGCCAAGGAAACCAGACCTGAGAGAGGACAGACTATTTCGAAGGAATATAGTATGGCCGAGCAGTTAGAGGACACTCCAGATAGTCACAGATCTACATGGGGGAAGGAGGTGCCATTATGGGAGTGGGTGTGGGTTTGTGGTTTTGCCTCATGTTCTAACAAAAGGTAGGAATGGCGGTTTGTTTGGATTGAAGTGGACTGTTTCGAGTAAGTCATTTGACAAGGTGAGTGTTTCTATGTTTGTGTATCCGACTATGTCCATTGTTGTAGACATTAGAAAAGAGAATGCATTAATGGATGTGTCCTGTCTAGTATAAATCTTACCATAATTCATCCTGCTCAATTTATGAATGGACTGCACCTTGTCTTATCGATGGGCAACACCTGCTATCATCCTAAGTTCCTGTTTTCTTCCTGAATTCTGGCCAGTCTCCAGAATAGGCTCAGGGATTTGTGTGCAAGATATGTACCACCTCCAAGCTCTGTGACATGGCCATATACTGGATAGCTGAAGAGAATGGAGATCATCTCAGAAAACTCAGATATCAGTGTGACCAGGAAAGTCTCAGTGGAGAAACCCTGCTTTGGGCCTTTTGCTTACCTTATGTTCTGTTGCCCTGAATGTCAGGAAGGTCTTTGCCTCAGGCCACCCCTTTTTGAAGCCTGAAGAAAACAGTTTTAAATTTGAAATGAATAGGCATCACCTGTGGCTCTTTGCTTAATTGCTTTGGAAAGGGATGTGTCTGAATTAGCCTCTTGGCCTTGTATGTGGCTGTGATTTTTATTCTCAGCACATGATGGATCCAAAGAATGATCGCATGTGCGCATCCAAAACCAAAATGGCCAAAAGATCAGTCATTGTGGATGAAGTCTCTCGCCTTCTTCTGTTAGGTTCCTGACATCCATCAAGTGAGAATACTGATCCTTTGGGTCAAATGAGTTCTTGAAATCTCTGCCGAGGTGCTTGGCTTTTCTCATGACTCTATTTCACATAAATATTCCATACCTGAAAGTCAGTAGGCCTCAAATTGGAGAAACAGAGCAGCATGAACGGCAGGCTTATTTGACCACTCCTGGTTCATATTAAGAGTGTCCAGGCCACCCTGACTTTAGGCAAATGAGGGGCAAGTGAGATTATTTTGGACACTACCAATGGCTGCACCCCTCATGGAAACCTCCAGCCAGAGGTCATGATGAGTGAATATATGGAAGAAGATGAGGGCCATGTGGGAGTGTTTTGGTTTTAATTGTGGTCATTTGTGTGGCGGTTGGAAGAAATGTCTGGGTCCACCTGGGCTTGAACTCTGGTGTGATTCCCCATAGAGACTTAGTTCTGGAACTCACCTCAGAGGAGTATTGCCATGAATTGTTTTGGGATTTTAGGAGGCCACGCATGAGAGTTGCCCTTGGAAACTGAGATCTGGCTTTCCACAGAGCACTGGGAATCTCAGCCAGCATATCACAGGATATAATTGTGAAAAACTTGCAGCCATAGTTGAGAGTCAAAACACACATGGACCTCACATTTTACACCTCAATGTGCCTGGCTTCATGTGACCTTTTCCCCACTCTTTGGGAAGCCTTGCCTGTGAGAGTTCTCCAGAGTTTTCATTTAAATTAGCTTCCTCAACATTTAGTGGTTCCTGAATGAATTGAAACCCAGAGTTTCTCCAACTTCATCCTTGAAAAATGGCTTGATATATACCATGAATTTTTGGAAGTTCCCACAACCAGGTGGCACTGGAGAACATTTGGATGTCCTGTTGCTGATCATGAGTATACCAGACAATGCCTTGATTGACTGGGTTTCATGAAAATGGTGTAGAACAGAGATGCCAGTAAGTTGGAGCCTGCTGAGTAGTGGGCCTAGAGCAGTGGTGGGCAGGTGTGTGATGAAACATCAGTGGTAGGGCCATGAGGATCTACCATTGGATTCCAAATGGCTTGTGACTGACATGGTGCAGCCAGCAGTCCCTTATATGTAAAGGCATCTTGTTATATGGTGAGGTTTCAGGTCAATGTTCTGAATCAGGTTGATATGGACGAGGGGGCAATGGGGCAAGCTAGGAGGGATAGAAGCCTGGTTGGTGCATTCTCCTGCAGACCCTGACCCAACACACGTGACAGAACTCCCTCCAGCAATATGTCCCAGTTGAGCTCCTGGTATTTCGTGAAGCAAATACCAAACTCCCAGTGCAGCAGGAAAAACACCACAAAAAGTGTAGAAGGACCAAATGGCTTCGCAGTCAACAGGGAGAGACACTTAGTCCTCAGTGGTCACAGTTTACCTACAAAGAGAGGATTCAGCATTGCTGCCTCATCTTCATTGGAAAATAAGAAACCATGTCCTTCAGGTCACATAGATGCAGAACCAGCTTTGATGGTCTCACTACTAAAGAAGCCAAATCTCCTGACAACAACATATATTTCAAGTGCCCAAACTCAGAGGCAGTTTCTCAAAAAGTTTTTAGGCTCTCAGAGCTCCCTGTTTGTGTTGTGTTTACCCTGTCCCTTACTTTTGGAAACTCCTCTACCACCTCCATGGTTATGAACTCTTGAGCATTTTCCATTCCAGATATGTATTCACTGATTTTCTAACTCTTCTCCTCTAATTATGTTTTACCTGGGGTGAAGGTAATGTCAAGGCATTTTTCTGGATGAGAGTGAGAGGATATCAGACCTTAACAGATATTTGTGAAGCACATATTTGCTTACACATTGAATTCATTTTCCAATTTTCCTTTTGAAATACTGAATCCCTGACACTAACCCATACCTACTAGAATCAGACAACTCATCCTAAAATAATGGAGAAAAATAACCCAAACAGAATAGAAATTCAAGCAGTTCAGAGGAGGCATCTTTTATAGTTGGACTTGCCTTTTGCATTATATATGGTAGGAGTTATAAATCTAGTCAATTTTTATTTGAAATAGTTCTCCATGTGTTTTTAAAGATAACAAATGTGTGAAATCCTGTTTCCCTTTCTCTGTAGCCAATTCACACATGTATATTTATATGCACATATAGAATCCTACCAGGAATCCCACGTACATTTTTGTGAGGTTTCTCACTTCGCAGATTCAAATTGTGAGAAGAGATCACTCATCTTAAACGCTGTTAGAACTGAAGATTCAAACTATAGGGGAGCTTTCTAGTAGAACAACATTATACATATACTCATGTTCAGTAAAATAATTATTTTTGCATCTGTGGATGATATATATTTCCTGATGAATTTTGATTTTCATATATATTGCTGCTTTTTAATGTCTGTGTGTAGTTTGTATGTGTGTATGTGTGTATATATATATATATATATATATATATATATATATATACACACACACACTATTCAGATTTTTCAATATATAAAATATATGTGTCTTATATACACTTTCTAAATTCATTCATGTTCATGTATATGGATTTATAATCAACTTTTCACAAGATTATTTTCCGAAATATTCATCCACCTGAAATACATATTTGTTTCCTAGTACTGAAAACAAACTTCAGTGAATGGTGCCTACAAATTCTAATAATTTTACAGTAACTGACCCAGTTTACCACCAATGCAAGTAGATTCCTATGGGACATGATATGTAATTTGAGGTTCATTTGTATTCAACACTGGTACATTATTATTTCTTCAGTTTTTGCACATCATACGATATATATTTCATCCACAAGTTCACAAATTTACAGGCATTTGTTTCAACTTTAATCAATTCCTGTTTCAGAACACAAGTATTATCAGGGTTTCTGAACTCGTCTTTTCATGACGCTTCTTTCCAAACAAGTTATTTTCGATTTCCATAATCACTGGTGAAGTAAAACTCACACCCTTCGTGATAAACCAAAACACTAATATTACCATTATATGTATACCATTTTGGAAAGAATGATTGTATATCAATATAACATTTCCTGTAATTTTTCAGATATCAGTTCAATCCATTATTTATAGTTGGAACAAGTTATATTATTTATTCACAGTATGTTCTATTCATGCTTTATCTTTATATTCATAGACACAGTGTACACCTCTTTGGACCCCCAGTACTAATTTTACGTCTTCAATATATTGCTACCAGAAATGGTGGAAGAAATACTTATGTCACCTGATCTACATATACATTTTATCACAATAATATTCTGAAAAAAAATGTAAAGGTCACACTTATGACTGTACCAAAGCCTAAAAGGAAAGTGAACATGGATTAATAGAAACATCCATGTCCATGCTGCCTAATGCTCTCAAATGTCAATCCTATTGGTGACAACATATTTGTTTCTTCCTAAGATTATATATTCAAACTCAACCCTGTTGAAAATGTCTAATCCTATCACTCACTTTATATTTTGCCTGATGCAATAATGTCTCTATTGATATCTGCATTTCTACATATTTTCCCAGTTTATCATAGTGACTGACTCTTCATATGTGCCGACATTTACATTCACTCTCTAACCGAAACCATATTGCTAAAGAACTTTTGGTCTAAATCCTATAATCGCTCTTCTTCCTAAACCTACCGACAATCTTTCTAAACCTACTGACTATCCCTTTTTACTGGATGTTCTCTTCTACGTTCAATCATCCAAGGTACAAGGTCCTATGCCATTGTATATTGAATTATCTGAGACATCTTTAGAGAACATAAATCAAGCTAAGTATCCCAATCAAGGGCCCAATGCCCTTCTGGGTTTCAAATTATACCTAGATTTTTATTTTCATACTTATATTTCACCTCTACATTCTTGTAAATCTCACAGGTTGCCAATACCATTATTCATCGCACAGAATGATTCCTAACCCAAATTGAACCTGTTATTAACCCTAAACATACACTGTTCCCTCAATCTCATTTTACAGAAGAACAGGGACGGAGTTGTTCTTACAATACAGGAAAGTAGGGGACCTTCCACCTGCTGAAAACCTCAAAGGTCCATACAGAAATGATACCCGGAAAAGTTATAGGCAGCTATGAAGGACCTGAGAGAGCAAAAGTCATCTTCCATGGCAAACAACCTGGTCAGGATGAAGGGATGTGTCTTAATCAGCCTCTCTCTTCTTATTGTAGAGAAGATGGACCAAATCAGGCCTGTGTGGAAAGCTGTTCATGGGTGCCTATGGTTGATATACCATTCTAACTTGTGAAAGTGTCACAGGAAGTAGGGGCAGCCTCCATCTCATGGGACCCTTGGAAGCAACTGTTAGGAAAAAGGGGTGCCAAGGCAGTGGCCTCATTCAGTTCCAAAGAAAGTGACATATCTAATTTCCTTGGTGATGGAACTCTCTGAACTTGCTATCCAAGAACCAAGACACCGAGAGGCAATCCCAGTCCAAGTCCCTGTGGGCTCACTTGATTGGATTTTCCAAGGACAGAGTCAGTCTTTCTCGGTACCTAATGATATGAGTATAGCCAAATACCAGGAGAGCACTGAAGAGGTACTTTTCCTGAGAAAGCAGGTAGTGGCTCGCCACTTTTTCCTGACAACTTTACAGAGTTGGTCAAGGAAAGCAGATCTGATAGAGGACACGCCATTTCGGGGGAACATAATATGGCCCACCAGTCAGAGTTAACTCCGGAGAGTCACAGAACTACTTGAGGGAAGGAGGTGCCTTTGTGAGTGTGGGTTTGTTGTTTTGTCTCATATTCTGAGAATAGGTAGGGAAGGCGGTTTGTTTGATTTGGAGTGAACTGTTTCTAGTAAGTCGTTTGACAAAATGAGTGTTTCTATGTCTGTGTATCCCACTGTGTCCGTGGTTGTAGACATGAGAAAAGAGAATGCAACAATGGATGTGTCCTGTCTAGTAGAAAGCTTCCCATTATGCATCCTGCCTAATTTATGAATGGAGTGCGGCTTGCCTTATGGATGAGCAATACCTATTACCTTCCTAAGTCCCTGTTTTCTTCTGAATTCTGGCCACTCTCCAGAATAGGCTCATGGTTTTGTGTCCAAGATATGCAACAACTCCAAGGTCTGTGACATGGCCATGTACAGGATAGCTGAAGGGAATGGCCAGCATCTCAGAAAACTCAGATATCAGTGTGACCAGGAAAGTCTCAGTGGATATACCCTGCTTTTGGCCTTTTGCTTACCTATTGTTCTGTTGCCCTGAATATCAGGAAGGTCTTTGCCTCAGGCCACCCCTTTGTGAAGCCTGAAGGAAACAGTTTTCAAATGGAAATGAATGGGCATCACTTGTGGCTCTTTCTTAGTTGCTTTGGAAAGGGATGTGTCTTAATTAGACTCTTGGCCTTGTATGTGGCTGTGACTTTGATTCTCAGCAGCTGATGGATCTAAAAATGATCCCATGTGTGCATCCAAAACCATAATTGCCAAAAGATCAGTCATTGTGGATGAAGTCTCTCGTCTTCCTCTGTTAGGTTCCTGACCTCCATCAAGTGAGAATAGGTATTCCTTGGGTCAAATGAGTTCTTCAAATCACTGCAGAGGTGCTTAGGTTTTCGTATGACTCCAAATCACCTAAAGAATCTATACTTGAAAGTCAGTAGGCCTCAAATTGGAGAAACAGAGCAGTATTAACGGGAGGCTTATTTGATCACTCCTGGTTCACAGAAAGGGTGTCCAGGCCAACATGACTTTAGGCAAATGAGGGGCAAGGGAGTTTATTTGGACACTGTCTTTGGGTGAGCCCTTCATGGAAACCTCCAGACAGAGGTTACGATGAGTGACTATATGGAAGAAGATGAGGACCATGTTTGAGTGTTTTGTTTTTAATTGTGGTCATTTGTGTTGTGGTTGTAAGAAATATCTTGGTCCACCTGGGCTTGAACTCTGTTGGAATTTCCCTTAAAGACTGCGTTCTGGAACTGAACTCAGAGAAGTATTGCAATGAATAGAAATACAAGCAGTTTAGAGGAGGCATGGTGTATATTTGGACTTGCCTTTTGCATGATACAGAGTAGGAGTTAAATCTAGTCAATTTTTTGTTGAAATAGTTCTCCATGTGTTTTTAAAGTTAAAAAATTGTGAATTCCTGTCTCCCTTTCTCTGTAGCCTATTCAGCACATATATTTTTATATGGATATATAGAATCATACCTGGTACCACACATACATTCTTGTGAGGTGGATGAGTTGGCAGATACAAATTGTGAAAAGAGATCACTCCTAATTAACCGTGTTGGAACTGAATATTCAACCAATGGGTGAGCTTGCTAGTTGAACAACATTATACATAAATCCATGTTCAGTAAAATGAATATTTTTGGATCTTTTTATGATATATATTTTATGAAAATTTTGATTGACATATATTTTGCTATTTTTTTTTCTGTGTGTGTGTGTGTGTGTGTGTGTTTTGTGTCATTCGCCTGTTCTGTAAAACAACTTCAGAGAGAGAGGTTAAAAATTCATGCAAAGCTCTGATGGAGGTATCTAATATCTTAGTTTTGGTCTATTGCTTCTTCTAATTGGGTCATTTGTTGTGTCCCATGGACGAGGGCAGTGGTTCCTGTGCCCACCCCTGAAGCAACTCCTATTCCGAATAGGATGGCTAAAGTGAGGGATATATGTCCCCAGTGGAAACGGGTTGTATGCCCCTCTATTTCATTTTCAAATGAACCTGCATCATGACAGAGCACTCTGGGAAACATCTGCACCATTACACAATTAATCACATCTGTTGACAATTTCTTTAAAACATAAACAATGTTTAATTATATACAATTATGCTGTTGTAGGGACGGACAAGGCAAGGTACCTAAGATAGCAACGAAGACAGGGAAACCGTCCTATTTGGTTGCAACCAGATTCAGAGGGCATTGCTTCTGTTGTAATCAATTATTCTCCTGAAACTCAAGTTTAGGTAGTTTCAGAATTTTGTACCCAACATGTAAGGGAAGGGGCTCAGAAGTTCACAGTCTTCAGAAGTTCAAAAAAGCCGTTGTTGTTTCTGTTTTTTACCTCAGTTCTGGGCAAGTTAACTTTTCAAGGACACCTGGGAGGGAAAGAGCTTTTTCCTACCTTTCTTATTTTTCGCCCCTGACAGCTGTTACCATGGAGCCCTGATGGTAACTTCTTTATCTTAGAAATATAGCCATCTCTGTAAAGCCCCAGCTCATGGCCAGAGGCCTTGTTCATTATTTTGTGGAAAACAAGTAATGGGGTGTCTAGCATAGAGGTGCTTATTTTTTTAGCCAGTGGCCAAGTAGAACAAGGCAACACTAAAAGAGGAAGTTTATCTACATTGAACTCTTTTATAGGGACTCTTTTGCTGAAAGTCCTAAAGTCAGCCATGGTGAAGACTTCTGTAGAAAGTCAGTTAAGAATTTTCTGTAGGCCTGGTACAGAAGGGGAAGACAGGGAAGGTGGGGCTGACAGCAGCTCCGAGGATCTGAGAATAAGGAAGGAGAGATGTAAAAGAATAATGGGAAAGGGGTTTGGGATTTTCCTAGCAACAAAAACTTGAGCTGTAGAACAGGTAGAGCAGAGGGGAAGACAAGAGTGAGTATCCCAAAATGCATGTGAGGGACTTTAAATTTTTAGTAAACTGTTTTCAGTGATGACAAAGCAACTTTAAAGGCCATTTTCATTACATCTTTGATAGGAGTCTGAGGGCTCTCCTCAGCTAGTTTCAGCTTTGTGTTAGCTGGTAAGAGGACCTGGTGGGACCCGGGGCGGGCACGGACAGGAGAAGAGAGGAGTGAGTCGGTGGATGGGAACCTGAGTACCTGCTACTTCAGCAAGATGGCGATGGTCTGAGAACCAGCAGAGATTTGGGTTTTTGATCTAATAATTGGAGGGGAGAAATCAGGTTGCTGAGGTGAGAGTGACAGCAGAGACTCTGGAGCACAAGGCTGAAGGTGAGGATTGATTGGATAAGCATAGTTCAGGATATGAGTGAAGGATGGAAAAGGCATGCCAATAGGGGAATCTCCTTTCACCCTTTTGAGCACTTGCAGAAGTTAAAAAGGTCACACAGGGCTGGGGATGTGGCTCATTTGTAGCACGCTCGCTTGGCATGCGTGCGGCCCGGGTTCGATCCTCAGCACCACATACAAACAAAGATGTCGTGTCCAGCAAAAAACTAAAAAATAAATATTAAAAATTCTCTCTGTCTCTCTCTCTCTCACCTCTCTCTTTAAAAAAAATGGTCACGCAGAATTTGAGGATCAAGAGACCCCTCTGGGGGCCATCGGTTTTGGTTATCTAATTGGTAATATGGCCAATGCTGTGTACTGAATTTGATCAGGAGTTTGTGTTCCATCAGGCAGCCCCTGTATGCTCACATCCCCATGACGTACAGCAAAAGTCTGCCAGGCATTCTGGGATTACTAAAAAGGAGTGATGGATTTTTCCTTTCCCCAGGTCCATGATCCTCTTAGTTATACAAGTCCGATATTTACTGCCATTAGCCCCTTGAACTAGAGACCTTTTATTTGATAGAGGGCCCAATGGGGCCTTAAGGGCTGAGTTTATTGCCCCTGTATCCACTTGAAAGTTTACTGGTGTCTCCTCCACTTCAAAAGATACGCTGGGCTCAGGGAGGGGATCTGAGCCCCAACTTTCGTAGTCATGCTGAAGAGTCAGAAAGGCTGGCTGGCGTGGCTGCCTCTTTCTAGGGAACTCTTGAACCCAGTGTCCTCTTTCTTTACAGTAGGCACATTGATCTGAGGTCAGGGGTGGCCTCTGGCGTGGGACCAGGTATCCCTTCCTGTCTCCCTGTTTCTTAATTTCTGGCCTTTTTGTTATTGTGACCGGGACCTTAGTCAACTCCTTAGTCTGTCTTTTGTTTCTTTTATCCTCCTTTTGCTCCCTTCTCTTCCTCAGTTTCTCTCTTATAGTATACTTTCTTGGCTTCTCTGACTAAATCTCTCAAAGTCATATCTTGTAATCCATCTAAGCATTGTAACTTTCTTTAAATATCCAAGGCAGCATGCCCAATAAAGGCCATTGTGACAGATGATTTTTGATCCTCTGCATGAGGATCGAAAGGAGTATATCTCCTATATGCCTCCGTAATTCTCTCTAGAAACATAGAGGAAGATTCATCAGGCCCGCAGGCGTGGTACCCACGTCACCCCAAATGGAGTAGGGAAAGAGCAGTGCCACTGCCTGCTCCCGGATCAGGCCCAGCCACCAGCTGGTGTGGTAGTCACGTCACCCAAATTGTAGTAGGGGCCAAGCAGGCTGCCCCCCGCGCCCGCCACAAAAGCAGACCTGTGACTGACCTTCGGAACAGGCCCAGAGGCCTGCCACCATGGTAGACATGACACCCCAATTGGAGTAGTGGCAGAGCAGAGCTTTCTCCCGCGCCCAGTACAAGCACAACGGCCCACCGGCGTGGTAGTCACGTCAACCCAATTGGAGTAGGGGCAGAGCAGAGTCTTTGCCCGCACCCGGAACAGGCCCAGCGATCTTCCAGCATGGTAGTCACGACACCCCAATTGCAGTAGGGCCAAAGCAGAGCCACCACCCGCTCCCGCAAGGTAGGCAGACCTGCAACTGACTGGCGGAACAGGACTAGCGGCCTGCAAGCACAGCAGACACATCAACCCATTTGGTTCTTTGAAAAAATAAAAAAAATCTACAGACCCTTAGCCATGCTAACGAAGACAAAAAGAGAGAGAACTCAAATTACTAGCATACAGGATGAAAAAGACAATATCATAACAGATATTTCAGATATACAGAAGATAATCCGAAATTATTTTGAATCTTTGTACTCTAATAAAATAGAAGACAGTGAAGGCATCGATAAATTTCTTAAGTCATATGATCTGCCCAGATTGAGTCAGGAGGATATAGACAACCTAAACAGACCAATATCAATTGAGGAAATAGAAAAAACCATCAAAACACTACCAAGTAAGAAAAGCCCAGGACCTGATGGGTATACAGCAGAGTTTTACAAAACCTTTAAAGGGGAACTAATACCAATACTTTTCAAGCTATTTCAGGAAATTGAAAAAGAGGGAGAACTTCCAAATTCATTCTATGAGGTCAACATCACTCTGATTCCTACACCAGACAAAGACACTTCAAAGAATGAAAACTACAGACCAATATCTCTAATGAGCCTAGAGGCAAAAATCCTCAATTAAATTCTGGCAAATCAGATACAAAAGCATATCAAAAAAATTGTGCACCATGATCAAGTAGGATTCATCCGTGGGATGCAAGGCTGGTTCAATATACAGAAATCAATAAATGTTATTCATCACATCAATAGACTTAAAAATAAGAACCATATGATCATCTCGATAGATGCAGAAAAAGCATTCGACAAAGTACAGCATCCCTTTATGTTCAAAATTCTAGAAAAACTAGGGATAACAGGAACATACCTCAATATTGTAAAAGCAATCTATGCTAAGTCTCAGGCTAGCATACTTCTGAATGGAGAAAAATTGAAGGCATTCCCCCTAAAATCTGGAACAAGACAGGTATGCCCTCTTTCACCACTTCTGTTCAACATAGTTCTCGAAACACTGGCCAGAGCAATTAGAGAGATGAAAGAAATTAAAGGCATATAAATAGGAAAAGAAGAACTTAAATTATCACTATTGCAGATGACATGATTCTATTCCTAGCAGACCCAAAAGGGTCTACAAAGAAACTAATAGAGCAAATAAATGAATTCAGCAAAGTGGCAGGATATAAAATCAACACTCATAAATCAAAGACATTCCTGAATATCAGTGACAAATCCTCTGAAACGGAAATGAGGACAACCACTCCATTCACAATATACTAAAAAAAAAAATAATAATTGGGAATCAACCTAACAAAAGAGGTGCAAGTTTTATACAAGGAAAACTACAGAAACCTAAAGAGAAAAATAGAGGAAGATATTAGAAGATGTAAAAATGTACCCTGTTCATAGATAGACAGAACTAACATCATCAAAATGGCGATATTACTAAAAGTTCTCTATAGGTTTAGTGCAATGCCAATCAAAACCCAACGGCATTTCTTGTAGAAATAGAGAAAGCAATCATGAAATTCATATGGAAAAATAAAAGACCCAGAATAGCAAAAACAACACTAAGCAGGAAGTGTGAATCAGTTGGTATAGGGTTACCAGACTTCAAACTATACTGCAGAACAATAGTAACAAAAATAGCATGGTACTGGTACCAAAACAGGTGGGTGGACCAATGGTACAGAATAAAGGACACAGAAACCAATCCAAAAAATACAACTATCTTACATTTGATAAAGGGGCTAAAAGCATGCAATGGATGAATGATAGCATCTTCAACAAATGGTGCTGGGAAACCTGGAAATCCATATGTAACAAAAAGAAACTGAATCCCTTTCTCTCGCCATGCACAAAAGTTAACTCAAAATGGATCAAGGAGCTTGATATCAAATCAGACATGGTGTCTGATAGAAGACAAAGTTGGCTACGATCTACATACTGTGGGGTCGCCTCCAAATTCCTCAATAGGACAGCCATAGCACAAGCGTTAATAACTAGAATCAACACATTGGACTTACTCAAACTAAAAAGGTTTTTTCTCAGCAAAAGAAACAGTAAGAGAGAAAAATAGGGAGCCCACATCCTGGGAACAAATCTTTCCTCCTAACACTTCAGATAGAGCACTAATATCCAGAGTATACAAAGAACTCAAAAAATTAGTCAATAAGATAACAAATAACCCAAACAACAAATGGGCCAAGAACCTGAACAGACACTTCTCAGAGGAGGACATAAAATCAATCAACAAGTACATGAAAAAATGGTCACCATCTCCAGCAGTCAGAGAAATGTGAATCAAAACCACCCTAAGATACCATCTCACTCCAGTAAGATTGGCAGCCATTATGAAGTCAAACAATCACAAGTGCTGGCGAGGATCTGGGGAAACAGGTACACTTGTATATTTCTGGTGGGACTGCAAATTGGTGCAGGCAAATGGGAAAGCAGTATGGAGATTTCTTGGAAAGCTGGGAACGGAACCACCATTTGACCCAGTTATTCCCCTTCTCGGTCTAAAACCTAAAGACCTAAAAAGAGCATGCTACAGGGACACTGCTACATCGATGTTCATAGCAGCACAATTCACAATAGCAAGACTGTGGAACCAACCTAGATGCCCTTCAATAGAAGAATGAATGAAAAAAATGTGGCATTTATACACAATGGAGTATTACTCGGCACTAAAAAACGACAGAATCATAGAATTTTCAGGGAAATGGATGGCATTAGAACAGATTATGCTAAGTGAAGCTAGCCAATCCCTAAAAAACAAATGCCAAATGTCTTCTTTGATATAAGGAGAGTAACTAAGAACAGAGTAGGGACGAGGAGCATGAGAAGAAGATTAACATTAAACAGGGATGAGAGGTGGAAGGGAAAGGGAGAGAGAAGAGAAACTGCATGAAAATGGAAGGAGAACCTCAGGGTTATACAAAATTACATACAAGAGGAAGTGAGGGGAAAGGGAAAAATAATACAAGGGGGAGAAATTTATTACTGTATAGGGGGTAGAGAGAGAAGAGGAGAGGAGACTGGAGGGGAGGGGGGATAGTAGAGGATAGGAAAGGCAGCAGAATACAACAGACACTAGTATGGCAATATATGAATCAATGGATGTGTAACTGATGTGATTCTGCAATCTGTATACGGGGCAAAAATGGGAGTTCATAACCCACTTAAATCAAAGTGTGAAATATTATTTATCAAGAACTATGTAATGTTTTGAACAACCATATATAAAAATTTAAAAAAAGAGATAACTAAATTCGGTGAATAATGCATGAGAATCCTAATATTTCTACAGTTTAAAATCAATGCCAGTAGATTCCTATGGGACATGATGTGTATTTTGACGTTCATTTTTATTCAACAATGGTACATTACTATTTCATGAGTTTATGCACATCATAGGATATATATTTCATCCACAAATTAGCAAATTTATAGGCATTTGATTGAATTTCAATCTCTTCCTGCTTTACAATATATGCATTCCTCCAGGTTTCCTGAAAGGTCTTTTCATGAGACTTCTTTCCAAACATATTATTTTCGATTTCCATAATCACTTTTGAAGCAAAACTCACACACTGTTCATGATAAACCAAAACACTAATATTACCATTAGATGTATAATTGGTGGGAATGAATGATTGTATATCAATATAAGATTTCCTGTAATTTTCCAGATATCAGTTCAATCCATTATTTAATGTTTGAACAAGTTATATTATTTATTCACAGTATTGTCTATTCATGCTTTATCTCTATATTCATAGACACAGGGTGCACCTCTTTGTACCCCCAATACTAATTTTACGTCTTCAATATATTGTTTCCAGAAATGGTGGACGAAATACTCATGTCACCTGATCTACATATACATTTTTTCACAGTAATATTCTGGACAAATAATGTAATGGTCACGGTTATGATTGCACGAAGGACTAAATGAAAAGTGAACATGGATTACTAAAAACATCTATGTCCAGGTTGCCTAATGCTCTTAACTGTCAATCCTATTGGTGACTACATATTTTTTTCTTCAAAAGATTATGTATTCAAACTCAACCCTGTTGAAAATGTCTAATCCTATCACTCACTTTATACTTTGCCTGATTTCATAATGTCTCTATTGATATCTGCATTTCTACATTTTTTCCCAGCTCATCATAGTGACTGACTCTTCATATGTGCTGACATTTACATTCACTCTCTAACCGAAACCCTATTGTTAAAGAACTTTTGTCCAAATCAAATACTCACTCTTCTTCCTAAACCTACCGACTAGCTTCATAATCTTACTGACTATCCCTTTTTGACTGGATGTTCTCTTCTACATTCAATCATCCAAGGTACAAAGTCCTATGCCATTGTGTATTGAATTAACTGAGACATCTTTGCAGAACATAATTCAAAGCTAATTATCCCAATCAAGGGCTCAATGCCCTTCTGGGCTTCAAATCATACCTAGATTTCTGTTCTCATACTTATATTTAACCTCCATATTCTTTTAAATATCGAAGGTCCCCAACACTATTATTCATCACACAGAATGATTCCTAACACAAATCGAACCTGTTATTAACCCGAAACATACACTGTTCCCTCAATCTCATTTTACAGAAGAGCAGGGACAGAGTTGTTCTTACAATACAGGAAAGAAGGGGACAGTCCACCTGCTGAGAACCTCAAAGGTCCATGCAGAAATGATACCTGGACAAGTTGTAGGCAGGTATAAAGGACCTGAGTGAGCAAAACTCATCTTCCATGGCAAAACACCTGGTCAGGATGAAGGGATGTGTCTTAATCAGCCTCTCTCTTCTTATTGTAGAGAAGACTGACAAAACCAGACCTGTGTGTAGAGCTGTTCCTGGGTGCCTATCGTTGATATTTCATTCTAACTTGTGAAAGTGTCACAGGAAGTAGGGGCCGGCTCCATCTCATGGGACCCTTGGAAGCAACTGTTAGGGAAAAGTGGTTGCCAAGGCAGTGACCTCATTCAGTTCCAAAGAAAGTGACATACCTCATTATTTTTGATGGAACTCTCTGAACTTGGTATCCAAGAAGCCAGGCACCCAGAGGCAGTCCCAGTTCCAGTCCCAGTGGACTCGCTTGTTTGGATTTTCCAAGGACAAAATCAATCTTTCTTGGTACCTACTGATGTGAGGATGGCCAAATGCCAGAAGAGCTCTGAAGAGGGACCTTTCCTGAGAAAGCAGGTAGTGGCTCACCACTTTTTCCTGACAACTTCACAGAGTTGGCCATGGAAACCAGATCTGAAAGAGGACAGGCCATTTTGGGAGAACATAGTATGGCTCACCAGTCATAGGACACTCCTTCTAATCACAGACATACTTGGGGGAAGGAGCTGCCTTTGTGGGAGTGGGTATGGCTTTGTGGTTCTGTCTCATGTTCTGAGAATAGGTAGGAAAGGCGTTTTTTATTTGTTGTTTTTTTTTTTTTGTTTTTGGTTTTCAGTGGACTGTTCTAGTAAGTCGTTTGACAAGGCAAGTATTTCCATGTCTGTGTATTCCACTGTGTCCGTTGTTGTAAACATTAGAAAAGAAAATGCATTAATGAATGTGTCCTTTAAAGTATAAATATTCCCAAAATTCATCCTGCCCAATATATGAATGAACTGCAGCTTGTCTTATCGAAGGGAAACACCTGCTATCTTCCCAAGTTAATGTTTTCTTCCTGTATTCTGGCCAGTCTCCAGAATAGGCTCATGGTTTTGTGTCCACGATATGTACCACCTCCAAGCTCTGTGACATGGTCATGTACTGGATAGCTGAAAAGAATGGCGAGCATCTCAGAAAACTCAGCTATCAGTGTGACCAAGAAACTCTCAGTGGAGAGACCCTGCTTTGGACCTTTTGCTTAAGTACTGTTTTGTTACACTGAATATCTGGAAGGTCTTTGCTTCAGGGCACCCCGTTGTGAAGCCTGAAGAATATAGTTTTGAAATGGAAATGAATAGGCATCACCTGTGGCTCTTTGCTTAATTGCTTTGGAAATGGATGTGGCTGAATTAGCCTCTTGGCCTTCTTTGTGGCTGTGATTTAGATTCTCAGCACATGATGGATATAAAGAATGATCCCATGTGTGCGTCCAAAACTATAATGGCAAAAAATCAGTCATTGTGGATGAAGTCTCTCGTCTTCCTCTGTTAGGTTCCTGACCTCCATCAAGTGTGAATAGGGATTCTTTGGGTCAAATGAGTTCTTCAAAGCCCTGATGAGGTGCTTGGGTTTTCGCATGACTCCAAATCACATATAGAATCTTTACCTGAAAGTCAGTAGGCCTCAAATTGTAGAAACAGAGCAGTATTAACGGCAGGCTTATTTGATCACTTCTGGTTCACAGGAGGGCTGTCAAGGCCACCCTGACTTTAGGCAAATGAGGGGCAAGCGAGCTTTTTTTGGACACAGTCTTGGGCTGTGCCCCTGATGGAAAACTCCAGCCAGAGGTTACGATGAGTGACTATATGGAAGAAGATGAGGGCCATGTGGGAATGTTTTGGTTTTAATTTTGGCCATTTGTTTGGCGGTTGGAAGAAATGACTGGGTCCACTTGGGCTTGAACTTTGGTGTGATTCCCCTTAGAGACTGAGTTGTGAAACTGAACTCAGAGAAGTATTGCCATGAATTTTGTTTGGATTTTAGGATGCCACGCATGTGAGTCGCCCTTGTAAACTGAGATCTAGGGCCAGGGTGGCTTTCCACAGAGCACTGGGAATCTCTGTCAGGATATCACATGATTTTATTCTCAAAGACATGGCAGCCATATTTGAGAGTCGAAAAATACATAGGACTCACATTGTAGACTTTAATGGGCCTGGCATCATGTGACCATTTTGGCACTCTTTCAGAAGCCTTGCCTGTGAGAGTTCTCCAGAGCTTTTATTGAATTGAGCTTCCTCAACATTTAATGGTTACTGAATGAATTGAAAGCCACAGTGCCTCCAACTTCATCCTTGAAAAATGGCTAGATAAATACCATGAAAATTTTGAAATTCCCATGACCAGGTGGCACTGGAGAACCTTTGGATGTCCTATTGCTGATCAAGAGTATACCAGACAGTGCCTTGATTGACTGGGTTTCATGAAAATGGTGTAGTACAGAGATGCCAGTAAGTTAGAGCCTGCTGAGTAGTGGGCCTAGAGCAGTTTTGGGCAGGTGTGTGATAAATCACCAGTGGTAGGGTCATGAGGATCTACCATTGTATTCCAAATGGCATGTTACTTACATGGTGCAGCCAGCAGACCCTTATATGTAAAGGCATCTTGTTATATGGAGAGGTTTCAGGGCAATGTTCAGAATTAGGTTGATATGGACAAGGGGGCAATGGGGCAAGCTATGAGGGATAGAAGCCTGGTTGGTGCATTCTCCTGCATACCCTGGCACACCACACGTGACAGAACTCCCTCCAGCATTGTGTCCCAGTTTAGCTCCTTGTATGTCATGAAGCAAATACCAAACTCCGAGTGCAGTAGCAAAAACACGACAAAAAGTGGACCAGGACCAAATGGCTTCACAGTCCACATGGGGAGAAACTTAGTCCCCAGTGGTCACAGTTTACCTACAAAGAGATAATGCAGCACTGCTGCTCATCTTTATTGGAATATAAGAAGCCATGTCCTCCAGGTCACATAAATGCAGACCCAGCTTTGATGGTCTCACGCAAAGAAGTCAAATCTCCTGACAACAACATATTTTTCAAGTGCCCAACCTCACAGAAAGTTTCTCAAAAAGTTTTTAGGCCAGAAGAGCTCCATGTTTGTGGAGTGTTAACCCAGTCCCTTACTTTTGGAAATTCCTCTACCACCTCCAAGATTGTGAACTCCTGAGCATTTCCATTCCAGATATGTATTCACTGATTTTCTAACTCTTCTCCTCCAATTGTGTCTTAATTGGGGCAAAGGGATTGACAAGGCATTGCTCTGGATGAGAGTGGAAGGATATTTATGCAGCACATATTTGCATACACATTGGATTCATTTTTCAATTTTCCTATTGAAATAGTGAATCCCTGACACTAACCCGAACCTATTAGGCTCAGACTACTCAACCTAATAAAAAGGAGAAAAATAACCCAAACAAATATAAATACAAGCAGTTCAGAGGAGGCATGTTGTATATTTGGACTTGCCTTTTGCATTATATAAGGTAGGAGTTATAAATCTAGTCAATTTTTAATTGAAATAGTTCTCCATGTGTTTTTAAAGTTAACAGATATGTGAATTCTTGTTTCCAATTCTCTGTAGCCATTTCACCCATGTATATTTATATACATATATAGAATCCTACCAGGTATCACATGTACATTTTTGGGAGGTGGCTGACTTGGCAGATACAAATTGTGAGAAGAGTTCACTCCTCTTAAACGCTGTTGGAACTGAAAATTCAACCTACAAGCTTCCTAGTAGAACAACATTATACATAAGCTCATGTTCAGTAAAATAAGTATTTTTGCATCTGTGGATGATATATATTTAATGATGAATTTTGTTTGGCATATATATTGCTACTTTTTAATGTCTATTTGTGTTTTTTTTTGTATATATACATACACTCTGTAGATTTTTCAAAATATGAAATATGTGTCTTATATACACTGTCTTAATTCATTCATGTTCATGTACTTGGATTTATAATCAACTTTTCACAAGATTATTCTCAGACATATTCATTTAACTGAAATACATGTTTGTTTCCTAGTACTGAAAACAAACTTCAGTGAATGGTGCATACAAATCCTAATAATTCTACAGTAACTAACCCAGTCTAACATCAATGCAAGTAGATTCCTATGGCACATGATATGTAATTTGACGTTCATTTGTATTCAACACTGGTACATTACTATTTCTTCAGGGTTTGCACATCATAGGATATACATTTCATCCACAAGTTCACAAATTTATAGGCATTTGTTTCAACTTTAATCACTTATTGCTTCAGAACACATGTATTATCAGGGTTTCTTGACTGGTCTTTTCATGAGAATTCTTTCCAAACACATTATTTTCAATTTCCATAATCACTATTGAAGCAAAACTCACACACTCTTCATGATAAACCAAAACACTAATATTACCATTTGATGTATAATTGGTCGGAATGAATGATTGTATATCAATATAAGATTTCCTGTAATTTTTCAGATATCAGTTCAATACATAATTTAAATTTGGAACAACTTATATTATTTATTCACATTATGGTCTATTCATGCTTTATCTCTATATTCATAGACACAGGGTACACCTCTTTGTACCCCCAAAACTAATTTTATGTCTTCAATATATTGCTCCCAGAAAAGGTGGTAGAAATACTCATGTCACCTGATCTACATAAACATTTTATCACAGTAATATTCGGAACTAAAAATGTGAAGGTCACACTTAAGACTGTACCAAAGCCAAAAGGGAAATTGTACATGGATTACTAAAACATCCATGTCCAGGTTGCCTAATGCTCTCAAATGTCAATCCTATTGGTGACAACATATTTGTTTCTTCATAAGATTATATATTGAAACTCAACCTTGTAGAAAATGTCTAATCCTATCACTCATTTTATACTTTGCATGATTTCATAATGTCTCTATTGATATCTGCTTTTCTACATATTTTCCCAAGCTCATCATAGTGACTCACTCTTCATATGTGCTGACATTAACATTCACCCTCTAACCAAAACCCTATTAGGAAAGAACTTTTGATACAAATCCTATACTCACTCTTCTTCCTAAACCTACCGACTATCTTCTTAATCCTACCTACTATCCCTTTTTGACTGGATGTTCTCTTCTACATTCAATCATCCAAGGTACAAGGTCCTATGCCATTTATTATTGAATTATCTGAGACATCTTTGCAGAACATAATTAAAAGCTAAGTATCCCAGTCAAGGGCCGAATGATTTCTGGCCTTCAAATCTTACTTAGATTTCTGTTTTTGTACATTTATTTCAACTCTATATTCTTATAAATATCGTAGGTACCCAATACCATTATTCATCTCACAGAATGATTCCTAACTGAAATCGAACCTGTTATTAACCCGAAACATACACTGTTCCCTCAATCTCATTTTACAGAAGAGCAGGGAAAGAGTTGTTCTTACAATACAGGAAATTAGGGTACCTTCCACCTGAGAGAACCTCAAAGGTCCATTCAGAAATGATACCTGGAGAAGATTTAGGCAGGTATAAAGGACCTGAGAGAGCAAAAGTCATCTTCCATGGCAAACAACCTGGTCAGGATGAAGGGATATGTCTGAATCAGCCTCTCTCTTCTTATTGTAGAGAAGATGGACAATACCAGGCCTGGGTGAAGAGCTGTTCCCAGGTTCCTCTGGTTGATATACCATTCTAACTAGTGAAAGTGTCACAAGAAGTAGAGGCCGGCTCCATCTCATGGGACCCTTGGAAGCAACTCTTAGGACAAAGTGTTTGCCAAGGCAGTGACCTCATTCAGTTCCAAAGAAAGTGACATACCTCATTTCCTTGGTGATGGAACTCTCTGAACTTGGTATCCAAGAAGTCAGGCACCCAGAAGCAGTCCCAGTCCCAGTATCAGTGGGCTCACTTGGTTGGATTTAACAAGGACAGAGTCAGTCTTTTTTGGTACCTACTGATGTGAGGAAGGACAAATGGAGGAGAGCTCTGAAGAGGGACCTTTCCTGAGAAAGCAGGTAGTGGCTCACCACTTTTTCCTGACACCTTAACAGAGTTGGCCAAGGAAACCAGATCTGATAGAGGACAGGCCATTTTGGGAGAAGATAGTATGGCCCACAATTCAGAGAATACTTTGGATAGTCACAGACCTACTTGAGGGAAGGAGGTGCCTTTGTGGGAGTGGGTGTGTGTTTGTGGTTCTGTCTCATGTTCTGAGAATAGGTAGGAAAGTCGGTTTTTTCGTTTGCAGTGGACTATTTCTAGTAAGTCGTTTGACCAGACTAGTGTTCCTATGTCTGTGTATTTCACTGTGTCCGTTGTTGTAGACATTTGAAAAGATAATGCATTAATATATGTCTAGTCTAGTATAAATCTTCCCATAATTCATCCTGGCCAATTAATGAATGGAATGCAACCTGTCTTATCCATGGGCAACACCTGCTATCTACCTAAGTTCCTGTTTTCTTCCTGAATTCTGGCCATTCTCCAGAATTGGCTCATGGTTTTGTTTCCAAGATATGTACCACCTCCAAGCCCTGTGACATGGCCATGTACTGGATAGCTTAAGAGAATGGCGAGATTCTCAGAAAACTCAGATATCAGTGTGACCAGGAAAGTCTCAGTGGAGAGACCCTACTTTGGATCTTTTGCTTAACTATTGTTCTGTTGCCCTGAATGTCAAATATCAGTGTGACCAGGAAAGTCTCAGAGGAGAGACCCTACTTTGGATCTTTTGCTTAACTATTTTTCTGTTGCCCTGAATGTCTGGAAGGCCTTTGCCTCAGGCCACCCCTCTGTGAAGCCTGAGGAAAACAGTTTTGAAATGCAAATGAATGGGCATCATCTGTGGATCTTTGCTTAATTGCTTTGGTAAGGGATGTGGCTGAATTAGCCTTTTGGTCTTATGTGTGGCTGTGACTTAGATTCTCAGCTCCTGATGGATCTAAAGAATGATCGCTTGTGTCCATCCAAAACCATAATTGCAAAAAGATCAGTCATTGTGGATGAAGTCAATTGCCTTCCTCTGTTAGGTTCATGACCTCTATCAAGTGAGAATAGAGATTCTTTGGATGAAATGAGTTCTTCCAAGCCCTGCAGTGGTGCTTGGGTTTTCACATGACTCCAAATGAAATAAAGAATCTATATCTGAAAATCAGTAGGGCTCAAATTGGAGAAACAGAGCAGTATTAAAGGCATGCTTATTTTGTCACTCCTGGTTCACAGGAAGGGTGTCCAGGCCACCCTGACTTTAGGCAAATGAGGGGCAAGCGAGCTTATTTTGGAAACTGTCTTTGGCTGCGCCCCTCATAGAAACCTTCGCCAGAGGTGAGGATGAGTCTCTACATGGAAGAGGATTAGTCTCATGTGGAGGTGTTTTGGTTATAATTTTGGTCATTTGTGTGTCGGTTGGAAAAAATGACTGTGTCCACCTGGGCTTGAACTCTGGTGTGATTCCCCTTAGAGACTGAGTTGTGGAACTAAAGTCAGAGAAATATTGCCATGAATTTTGTTGGAATTTTAGTAGGCCATGCATGAGAGTCGCCATTGGAAACTGAGATCTAGGCCCAGGGTGGCTTTCCACAGAGCACTGGGAATCTCCGCCAGGATATAACATGATTTTATTATTAAAGACTTGGCAGGCTGAGTTGAGAGTCAAAACACACATGGGCCTCACCTTGTAGACCTCAATGGGCCTGGCTTTATGTGGCCTCTTTGGGCACTCTTTCAGAAGCCTTGCCTGTGAGAGTTCTTTAGAGCTATCATTGAAATGAGCTTCCTCACCATTTAATGATTCCTGAATGAATTGAAACCCACAGTGACTCCAACTTCATCTTTGAAAAATGGTTAGATAAATACCATGAAATTTTTGAAATTCCCATGACCAGGTGGCACTGGAAAAGTTTTGGATGTCTTGTTGCTGATCATGAGTATACCAGACAGTACCTTGATTTACTGGGTTGCATGAAAATGGTTTAGAACAGAGATGCCAGTAAGTTGGATCCTGCTGAGTAGTGGCCCAGAGCAGTGGTGTGCAGGTGTTTGATAAAACATCAGTGGTAGGGCCATGAGGATCTACCATCGGATTCCAAATGGCTTGTGACTGACATGGTGTAGCCAGCAGACCCTTATATGTAAAGGAATCTTGTTATATGGAGAGGTTTCAGGGCAATGTTCTGAATCATGTTGCTATTGTCAAGGGGGCAAGCTACGTGGGATAAAATACTGTTTGGTGCATTCTCCTCCAGACCCTTCCCCCCACACCTGACAGAACTCCTCCAGTACTGTGTCCCATTTGAACTCGTATTTTGTGAAGCAAATACCAACCTCCCAGAGCAGCAGCAAAAACACCACGAAAATTAGAGGATGGCCAAATGGCTTCACAGTCCACACGAAGAGACAATTAGCCCTCAGAGGCCACAGTTTACCTACAAAGAGAGAATTCAGCACTGTTGCCTCATTTCATTGGAAAGTAAGTAACCATGTCATCCAGATCACATAGATGCAGACCCAGCTTTGATGGTCTCACTACAAAGTAAGCTAAAGCTCCTGACAACAGCATATATTTCAAGTGCTCAACCTCAGAGGCAGATCCTCAAAAATATTTAGGCCAGCAGAGCTCGAGGTTTGTGGAGTGTTTACCCTGTCCATTACTTTTAGAAACTCCTCTACCAACTCCAATGATGTGAAATCGGGAGCATTTTCCAATCCAGATAGGTATTCACAAATTTTTTAACTCTTCTACTCTAATTGTGTTTTTCTTGAGGTGAAGGTAATGTCAAGGCATTGTTCTGGATGAGAGTGGAAAGTTTTTTCTGTAGCATATGTTTGCATACACATTGGATTCAATTTCCTGTTTTCCATTCAAAATACTGAATCCCTGACACTAACCCATACCCTACCAGACTCTGACTACTAATCCTAATATGATGGAGAAAAATAACCCAAACAGAATAGAAATACAAGTAGTTCAGAGGAGGCATGGTGTATAGTTGGACTTCCCTTCTGCATGATACAGAGTAGGAGTTATAAATCTAGTCAATTGTTTGTTGAAATAGTTCTCCATGTATTTTTAAAGTTAACAAACATGTGAATTCCTGTCTCCCTTTCTCTGTAGCCTATTCAGCATGTGTATTTTAATATGGACATATACAATCCTACCTGGTACCACACGTTTGTTCTTGTGATTTGGCTTACTTGGCAGATACAAATTGTGAGACGAGATCACTCCTACTAAACCCTGTTGGTACTGAATATTGAAACAATGGGTGAGCTTCCTAGTTGAACAACATTATACATAAATCCATGTTCAGTAAAATGAATATTTTTGGATCTGTGGATGATATATATTTTATGATGAATTTTGATTGACATATATTGCTACTTTTTTTGTCTGTGTGTACTCTCCAGATTTTTCTAAATATGAAATATATGTGTCTTATGTACACTCCCTAAATTCATTCATGTTCATGTATGTGGATTTATAATCAACTATTCACAAATTATTCTCAGAAATATTCATCCACCTGAAATTTGCCTAATGCTCTCAAATGTCAATCCTATTGGTGACTACATATTTGTTTCTTCCTAAATTATGTATTCAAACTCAACCCTGTTCAAAATGTCTAATCCTATCACTCACTTTATACTTTGCCTTATTTTGTAATGTCTCTATTTATATCTGCTTTACTTCATGTTTTCCCCAGTTCATCATTGTGACTGACTCTTCACCTGTGCTAACTTTAACAATCACTCTGTAACCGAAACCCTGTAGCTAACGAACTTTTGTTCCAAATCCTATACTCACACTTCTTCCTAAACGTACTATCTTCCTATTTCTTTCAACAATCCCTTTTTGACTGGATGTTCTCTTCTACTTTCAATCATTATAGTAAATGTCGGGCGAGCTTCGCAGGAGGAAACCACCAACAGACTATCTCATGCAACAGCAAAGGGTTTATTGAGTGTCCAGCATGCTGGTGCTCAGAGCTCACTTGAATAGAGCAGATAGCCCTGAGAATCGCTTAAGTAGAGCTTATATACTTTACCTGGAGAGGGCAGGGAGGGAAGTTTATTGATGGATCAGGGCGAGTGGGCGATTTGCGTGCAACTGGGTGAGGGAGCACATTCTGCAGTTGGGCAGTTGGGGACAGCACATACTGGGAACAAGATTTGCAAGCATTTCTCAAGATTTCAACAGTGTTTTGTTAAGCATACAGAAAAACAGGAAGTGACAAGTACCTATTTTATTAACCTTTTATTCCCCACTTCTTCTTCTGGCTACTTTTAATCATAAAAATGATCATTGGGGGTGTCACATTCTATGTATACTAGTGGGGTATTACCATAAGTTTAACTCGTCCAATTTGAGCCTGGAGAAAAGAAATTACACGGTTGAGAAAACAGGGTTTAATAGTTAGCAATAATATGAGGATTATTATTGGACCGGCCAGGGTTGATAAAAACGTAGTTAACCAGGAAGACTGTGTGAACCAAGACTCAAACCACCTTTTTTGGGCCTCTCTGTCTCTTTGATGCTTTTCAAGGAATCTTTTTAATTTACTCTTAGATTTTATTACAACTCCAGTATGCTCGGCATACAAACAACTTTCTTCTCTCAATGCAGCACAGAGGCCCCTTCTCTCATGACAAGGAGGTCCAACCCTCGAGTGGTCTGAAAAACAACTTCAGAGAGAGAGGTAAAAGACTCATGCAAAGCTCTGATGGAGGTTTCTAATATCTTAGTTTTGGTCTATTGCTGTCATTTGTTGGGTGATTTGTTGAGTCCCATGGACAAAGGCAGTGGTTCCCGTGGCCACCAGTGCAGCAATTTCTATTCCTAATATGATGGCTAAGTTGAGGGATATATATTTTCAGTGGAACCGGGTTGAATGCCCCCCTATTTGATCTTCAAATGAACCTGCATTGTGATAGAGCACTCTGGGAAACATCTGCACGATTACACAATTAATCACATCTGTTGACCATTTTATGAAAACATTAACAATGTTTAAGTATATAGAATCATGCTGTAGTAGGGACGGACAAGGCAACTCACCTAAGATAGCACTGAAGACAGGGAAACAGTCCTATTTGGTGGCAACCAGATTCAGAGGGCATTGATTCTGTTGTAATCAAGTAATCCTCTGAAACCCAAGTTTAGGTAGTTTCAGAATTTTGTACCCAACATGTAATGGAAGGGGCTCAGAAGTTCACAGTCTGCAGAAGTTGAAAAAAGCAGTTTTGTTTCTGTTTTTTCCTCGGTTCTGGGCAAGTTAACTTTTCAAGGACACCTGGGAGGGAAAGAGCTTTTTCTTCCCTTTCTTATTTTCCCATTTCCAGCTGTTACCACGGAGCCCAGTTGCTAACTTCGTTAACTTAGAAATGTAGCCATCTCTGTGAAGCCCCATGTCAAGGCCAGAGGCCTTGTTCACATATTTTTGTGAAAAACTAGTAAGGGGGTGTCTTGATTAGGAGTGCTAATTTTTTTAGCCAGTGGCCAAGTAGAACAGGGCAACATGAAAATAGGAAGTTTAACTACATTGAACTTTTTTATAGGGACTCTTTTGCTGAAAGTCCTAAAGTCAGCCATGGTGAAGACTTCTGGAGAAGGTCAGTTAAAGACTTTTCTGTGGGCCTGGTACAGAGGGGAAAGACGGAGAAGGTGGGGCTGAGAGCAGCTCAGAGTATCTGAGAATGAGAAAAGAGAGATGTAAAAAAATAATTGGAAAGTGGTTTGGAATTTTCCTAGCAACAAATATTTGAGCAGTAGAACAGGTAGCGCAAAGAAGAAGATGGTTGTGAGTATCCCAAAACACATGTTAGGGACTTTAAATTCTTAGTAAACTGTTTTCAGTGATGACAAAGCAACTTTAAAGGCCATTTTCATTACATCTTGGATATGGGTCTGAGGGCTCTCCTCAGCTGGTTTGAGCTTTGGGTTAGTTGGTAAGAGGACCTGGTGGGACCCGGTGCGGGCACTGACAGGAGAAGAGAGGAGTGAGTGGGTGGAGGGGTACCTCAGTACCTGCTACGTCAGCAAGGGGGCAATGGTCTGAGAACCAGCAGAGATTTGGATTTTTGATCTAATAATTGTAGTGGAGAAATCAGGTTGCTGAGGTGGGAGTGACAGCAGAGACTCTGGAGCAGAAGGCTGAAGGTGAGGATCTATTGGGTAAGCATAGTTCAGGATGTGAGCGAAGAAGGGAAAAGGCCTCTACATAGTGGAATCTCCTTTTACCCTTTTGAGCACCAGCAGATGTTAAAAAGGTCACACAGGATTTGAGGATCTAGAGTCCCCTCTGGTTGCCATCAGTTTTTGTTTTCTAATTCGTAATATGGCCAATGCTGTGTACTGAATTTAATGCGGAGTTTGGGTTCCATCAGGCAGCCCCTGTATGCTCACATCCCCATGACTTACAGAAGAAGTCGGCTTTTCCCCCACATAGCCATGGCTGTTTATGGCTTTGACAGTCGGCCGGGTAAACACAGTAATCTAGGCTAGCCAACCTGCATCTGGCTCGTGTGTCCCTACATCCATAATGTTTGTTTCCATTATCTATGGTAAGGAAGGGATTTAATGGAATTTTAGTGGGATCCTCTTCATCAGGGATATCCCATTAGGAAAGACCTATAGCCAGCTGACAAATGTCTGGGTGGAGAGATGGTCACCAGGTCCCTAAGTGGGCTGTATGCGAGATAGATTATACTTCTTTTCCAGTAGAATTTGTGATCAGCCAACGCTGCTGAACGGGCTGATGAGGGTTAGGACTACTTGTGGCTGAGGGGAGAGTCTATAGGCTTATCCACATGGTGAATATGCAATTTGAAAGTGTTACCAGTCTTTTCCAGTTTCCAGCCAGAGTGTGGACAGGGCGCAGGCTTGAGATGAGAGGCATGGATCCAGGAAGTGATTCCGTCTACCTTTACCACTGCAGATGTTATAAGTACCACCTGGTATGGTCCTTTCCAGTGGGGTTCCAGGGATGACACCTGATATCATCTTATGTAGATGAATCTCTTACTTGATATCGATGTGGAGTCCCCTCGTCCCCAGTTTGGTAGGCAGTGGCCAGCTTTTTCCACAGGTATCACTGAGATCTTTCAAGAGCTTTAAGTCTGTCAAGCAAGGGGGTGTGAAAGGGATCGTTAGGTCTTAGAGTTGGGCTTTGGTCCATTACTGGAGGAGAGGCACCCTAGATATTCACAGGGGGTGTGGTTACTCAAAGAAACAGAGGGCGTATTTCTTGCACGAAACATTGTATAAGGCATGAGCATAGTCCAATCATTTATGCTGGTCTCTAAGCTTAATTTTGTTGAGGTCTCTTTAATGGTTCTATTCATTCTTTCTACCTGTCCTGAACTCTAGGGTCTGTAAGCACAATAAAACTTCCAATGAATCCCCAGGTTCCTGGCTAACCCCTGACTTACTTGGGCCACGAACGCCGGTGCATTATCAGACCGTATTACCTTTGGCAGGCCGTATCTTTGAAAAATGTCTTTCAGGATCTGCTTGACCACCATTTGCACTGTTTCTTTTTTTTTTCTTTTAGTGGGGAAGGCTTCAATCCATCCTAAAAATGTATCTACAAAGACTAGAAGATATTTATGTCCATACCTTGCTGGCTTAATTTCAGTAAAGTCAACTGCCCAGAATTGTCCTGGTCTGGTTCCTCGTAGGTGCTTTCCTGCAGGAAGCTTGGAAGGATAAGCATTTACCAATTGATGGACTCGACAGGCTTTTTTTACCCATTTAGTTATTTCTTTTTGCTGTGAGTCAGTTAGTGGAAAACTCTGTTCTTGAAACTTCAGAAATACCTGCAGTTTCTTTGAACCAAGGTGAGTGAGTTGATGTGCATTTTCTACTGACATATTTAGAGCTGTGACTATAGGAGTTTTTAGTGAAGGATTTAGAAATTCCACTTGGGGGCCTTCAGGGTTAAAAGTTATTTTGGCCCGGTACTTGGTGAGCAGATCTCTGCCCATCAATGGGGCCAGGCATTCTGTGATTACTAGGAAGGATTGATGGATTTTCCTTTTCCCAGGTCTATGGTCCTCTTAGTTGTCCAAGCCCGATACTTACTGCCATTTGCCCCTTGAACTAGAGACCTTTTATTTGATAGATGGCCCAATGGGGCCTTGAGGGCTGAGTATATTGCCCCTGTATCCACTTCAAAGTTTACTGGGGTCCCCTACACTTCAAAAGTTACCCTGAGCTCCGGGAGGGGATGTTAGCCCCGACTTTTGGAGTCATCCTCAAGAGTCAGAATGGCTGGCAGGAGTGGCTGTCTCTTTCTAGGGAACTCTTTGGCCCAGTGTCCTTTTTTTTTACAGTAGGCACAGTGATCTGAGGCAAGGAGTGGCCTCTGGCGTGGGCCCAGGTATCCCTTCCTGTCTCCCTGTTTCTTAATTTCTGGCCCTTTTGTTGTTGTGACCAGGACCTTAGTCAACGCCTTATTCTGTCTTTTGTTTCTTTTATCCTCACTTTGCTTCATTCTCTTCCTCAGTTTCTCTCTTAAGGTATATTTTCTTGGCTTCTCTGACTAAATCTCTCAAAGTCATATCTTGTAATCCATCTAAGCATTGTAACTTTCTTTTAATATCCAGGGCAGCTTGCCCAATAAAGGCCATCATGACAGATGCCTTTTGATCCTCTGCCTGAGGATCGAAAGGAGTATATCTCCTACTTGCCTCCATAATTCTCTCTAGAAACATAGAGGGAGATTCATCAGGCCTTTGAATAATCTCTATTACCTTGGCCAAATTAGTTGGTCGCCTAGTGGCCACTTGGATGCCCACTATTAGAACCTGGCGATAAGTGGACAGATGCTTTCTAACTTCAATGGTGTTGGTGTCCCAGTTGGGTTGTTTCAAAGGAAAACCAGCTTTGATTAAGTTGGGAAGATGTATCACTCTCCAATCTGGTCGGAGGACATTTTTTTATAGCTTCCAGGAAGATTCTCTTTTGTTCCTCTGTCGTGAAGAGAGTCCCTAGGAATTGTTGACAGTCATCCCAAGTAGGCAAATGTGAAAATATCAATGACTCAACCAGACCTGTGAGCCCTGTGGGGTCCTCGGAAAAAGGGGGATTGTTATATTTCCAGTTATATAGGTCGGAAGAGGAGAAAGGCCAATATTTGTAGGCTTGCATTTTCCCCCCATGGCCTTCGTCAATCAATGGGCTGTAGAGACATAGTGGGAGCATCACAGGAGTTCCAGGGTTTTCAATCATTCACCACCATCAAGTTTCCTTAGCTGGGCTAGCTTCCTCCTGCGGAGGAGGGGCTGTGTGTGCTGCGGGGGAGTTATCTGGAGGGCGCTGGGCCAGCTTATATTCCTCCAGTGGTAGAGAGGCTGAGTCAGCTGCAGGGGAATCACTTAGAGGGTGTTGGTGGTTGGGGGACGAAGGCAGGGTATAATAAGGGGGAAGAGAGTCCAGAAGAGTCAAATCTTTTGACTCAGGGATTACAAAGGGTGGAGGAGGAGGAGGAGCAGAGGGTTTGAGAGATCATGGGGGAAGAAGTAGGAGCAGGGGAAGGGACAAAGAAAGGCTTCACCCATTGAGGAGGAGATTTGCAGAGGTCCAGCAAAGTTAAGATATATGGCTGTTGATCCGGATGGCTATGTGTGCCCGGGTGAAAGACAATATCTCTGACTTCTTAAATTAGTGGGAAGTAGAAAGATCCTTCTAGGGGCCATCCAAATTCAAAGGTGGGCCATTCTGAGGCACAGAGAATCTGAAAGGTCCAGCGTTTAACTAAAAAAGAAAGATTCTGAGCCCTTAAGCGGACTTTGGTCCAGTGATCAAGGGTCAGGGACAGGGGCATTGAAGTGCTGTGTCCCATAATGAAAGATACACAAAGAGTGAATGCAAGACACACGACACAGACAAGACAAGACAATAAAGACATTCAATGGACATCCAAAACTGAGACCAGGACTGAGTAGCCAGCAAAACCCAATGGGCTATCAATTCCGAATCAGATACAAAATATTACTGAGTCGAAGAGACTATTGTTCCTCGATTTCCCGAGTCTTTGGGAAGTTCCCCAGGGACGTGGCCTGTGGCTCTGTGACACGTCTGTCAGCCACCATCGGAGAGAACTCACGCTCTTCATCGACAGCCATTTTGCCCAGCACTAACCTTAACACTGAAACAAGAAAGAGGTGCCTTACTTAACCCAAGAGGAACCCGTTAGGGTCTTTTGTCCGCCGCTGCCAAAACTCGGTGGAATCTCCATATGTAAAGGTCGGGTGAGCATGGAAGGAAGAGACCACTAACAGACTGTCTTATCCAACAGCAAAGGGTTTATTCTGGGTCCAGCATGCTGGGGCTCGGAGCTCACTTGAATAGAGCAGAGAGCCCTGAGAACAGTTTAAGCAGAACATATATATTTTCCTTGGAGAGGGCAGGGAGGGAAGTATACTGATGGGTCAGGGCGAGTGGTCGGTTTGCATGCAACCGGGTGAGGGAGTACATTCTACACTTTGGCAGTTGGGGACAGCACATTCTGGGAACAAGATTAGCAAACAGTTCTCAAGATTTCAACAGTGTTTTGTTAAACATACAGAAAAACAGTAAGTGACAAGTACCTATTTTATTAACCTTTCACTACCGACTATCCTTTTTGACTGGATGTTCTCTTCTACATTCATTGATCCAAAGTACAAGCTCCTATGCCATTGTATATCAATTTTTTCAAAGCTAAGTATCCCAATCAAGGGCCCAGTGCCCTTCTGGGCTTCAAGTGTTACTTAGATTTCTGTTTTTATACATATATTTCACCTATATATTTTTATACATATTGCAGGTTCCCAATACCATTATTTATTCAGCATAATGATTCCTAACCCAAATCAAACATGTTATTAACCCTAACCATACATGGTTCCCTCAATCTAACGTTACAGAAGAGCAGGGACAGAGTTGGTGTTACAATACAGGAATATAGGGAATCTTCCACCTGCTGATAACCTCAAAGGTCCATGCAGATATAATCTCTGGAGAAGATGTAGGCAACTCTGAAGGACCTGAGAGTGCAAAAGTCATCTTCCATGGAAAACAACCTGGTCAGGGTGAAGGGTTCTGTCTGAATCAGCCTCTCCATTCTTAATGTAGAGAAGATGGACCAAATGATACCTGTGTGGAGAGCTGCTCCTGGGTGCCTATGGGTGATATACCATTCTAACTTGTGAAAGGGTCACAGGAAGCAGGGGCAGCCTCCATCTCATGGGAAGCTTGGAAGCAACTCTTAGGACAGATTGGTTGCCAAGGCAGTGAACTCATTCAGTTCCTGACGGAAGTGACCTCACCTCACTTCCTTGGTGATGGAACTCTGTGAACTTGTGATCCAGGAAGCCAGTCAAACATTGACAGCCCCAGTCCCAGTCTCAGTGGTTTTACTTTTTGAATTTCCCAAGGACAGAGTCAGTCTTTCTTGGTACCTATTGATGTTAGGATGGCCAAATGGCAGGAAAACTCTGAAGAGGGGCCTTTCCTGAGAAAACAGGTAGTGGCTCACTGCTGGCTCCTGACAACTTCAGAGACTTGGCAAAGGACACAAAATCTGAGACAGGACAGGCCATTTTGGGGGAACCTAGAATGGCCCACAGTCAGAGGACACTCCAAATAGTCACAACCTACTTGGAGGAAAGAGGTGCCTTTGTGGGTGTGGGTGTGGGTTTGTGGTTTTGGCTCATGTTCTGAGAAGAGGTAGGAAATGAGGTTTGTTTGGTTTGGGGGGAATTGTTTCTAGTAAGTCATTTGACAATGCGAGTGTTTCTGTGTCGCTGTATCCCACTGTGTCCGTGATTGTAGATATTAGAAAAGAGAAAGCATCAATGGATGTGTCCTGTCTTTTAGAAAGCTTACCAGCATTCATGCTGCCCAATTTATAAATAGAATGCGGCTTGCCATAATGATGGGCAACACCTACGATCTTCCTAAGTTCCTGTTTTCTTCCAGAAATCTGGTCACTCTCCATAATAGGCTTATGGTTTTGTATCCAAGATATGTACCACCTCCATGCTCTGTGACATGGCCATGTACTGAATAACTGAAGTGAATGGCGAGCATCTCAGAAAACTCACATACCAGTGTGACCTGTAAAGTCTCATTGGAGAAACCCTGCTTTGGGCCTTTTCTTACATAATGTTCTGTTGCCCTGAATGTCAGGAAGGTCTTTGCCTCAGGCCAACCCTTTGTGAAGCCTGAAGAAAACAGTTTTCAAATGGAAATGAATATGGATCACCTGTGGCACTGGAGAAACTTTGGTTGTCCTGTTGCTGAACATGATTATGCAGGACAGTGACTTGATTGACTGAGTTTCATGAAAATGGTGTATAACAGAGATTCCAGGAAGTTGGACCCTGCTGAGTAGTGGGCCTAGTGCAGTGATGGGCAGGTGTGTGATAAAAAAAACATCTGTGGTGGGGCCATGTGGATCTGCCATTGGCTTCCAATTGGCTTGTGACTGACATGATGCATCCAGCAGACGCTTCTATGTAAAGGTATCTTGTTATATGGAGAGGTTTCAGGCCAATGTTCAGAATCCGGTTGCTATGGTCAAGGAGGCAAGCTATGTGGAATAGAAGCCTGGTTGGTACATTCTTCTGCAGACCCTGACTCACCACAGGTGACAGAACTCCCTCCAGCACTTTGTCCCAGGTGAATTTCTTGTAATTCGTGAAGCAAATACGAAATTCCCAGTGCAGCAGCAAGCAACACCAGGAAAACTGGAGGATGACCAAATGGCTTCAGAGTCCACAAGAGTAGACTATTAGCCCCCAGTGGCCACAGTTTACCTACAAACAGAAAATTAAATACAGCTTCCTCATGTTTATTGGAAAATAAGAAATCATGTATTCCAGGTCACATAGAAGCATACCCAGATTTGATGGTCTCACTACAAAGGAAGCTGAATCTCCTGACTACAACATATATTTCAAGTGCCCAACCTCAGAGGCAGTTCCTCAAGAAGTCTTTAGTCCAGCAGAGCTCCATGTTTGTGGAGTGTTTACCCTGTCCCTTACTTTTGGAATCTCCTCTACCACCTCCAAGTTTGTGAACTCGTGAGCATATTTGATTCCAGATATGTATTCACAGATTTTCTAACTCTTCTCCTCTAATTGTGTCTAACTTGGGGCCAAGGTAATCTCAAGGCATTGTTATGGATGAGAGTGGGAAGATACTTTTGTAGCATATATTTGCATAAACATTGGAATCATTTTCCAAATTTTCATTCAAAATACTGAATCCCTGACACAAACCCATGCCAACTAGACTCTGACTACTAATTCTAATATGATGGAGAAAATTAACCCAAACAGAATAGAAATACAAGCAGTTCAGAGGAGGAATGGTGTATCATTGGAATTGCCTTTTGCATTATATAGGGTAGGAGTTATAAATCTAGTCAATTTTTTGTTGAAATGGTTCTCCATGTGTTTTTAAAGTTAACAAATATGTGAATTCCTGTCTACCTTTCTCTGTATCCTATTCAGCACATGTAATTTTATATGCACATATAGAATCCTACCTGGTACCACACGTACATTCTTGTGAGGTGGCTGACTTGGCAGACACAAATTGTGAGAAGAGATCACTCCTCCTAAACGCTGTTGAAACTGAAAATTCAAACTATTGATGAGCTTCCTAGTACAATAAAATTATACATGAATCCATGTTCAGTAAAACAAATTTATTTGGATCTGTGGATGACATATATTTCGTGGTGAATTTCAATTGGGATATATTGCTACTTTTTAATGTCTGTTTGTGTGCGTGCGTGTGTGTGTGTGTGTGTGTGTGTGTATGTTTATATATATATACACACACACTCTACAGATTTTTCAAAATATGAAATATATGTGTCTTATTATACACTCCGTAAATTCATTCATATTCATGTATGTGGATTAATAATCAACTTTTCACAAGATTATTCTGAGAAATATTCATCCACCTGAACTACATATTTGATTCCTATTACTGAAAACTAACAGTAAATGGTGCATACAAATCCTAATATTTCTGCAGTAACTGACACAGTTTTATATCAATGCAAGTAGATTCCTATGGGACGTGATGTGTATTTTGTCATTCATTTTTATTCAATACTGGTACATTTCTTTTTCTTCAGTTAATGCACATGATAGGTTATATATTTAATTCACTAGTTCAGAAATTTATAGGCATTTTGTTTTACTTTTCATCACTTCCTAATTCAGAAAACATGTTTTCCACAGGGTTTCATGACTGGTCTTTTCATGAGACTTCTTTCACAAAATGCAAAGGTCACACTTATGTTTGTACCGAAGTCTAAATGGAAAGTGAGTATGGATTACTAAAAACATCTATGTCCAGGTTGCCTAATGCTATCAAATGTCAATTTTATTGGTGACTACATATTTGTTTCTTCCTAAGATTATATATTCAACCTCAACACTGTTGAAAATGCCTGATCCTATCACGTACTTTATACTTTGCCTGATTTCCTAATGTCTCTATTGATATATGGTTTCCTACATACTTTCCAGAGTTCATCAATGTGACTGGCTCTTCACATGTGTTGATATTTACATTCATTCTCTACCCGAAACCCTACTGTTATAGAACGTTTGGTTCAAATCCTATACTCACTCTGCTTTCTAAACCTATGAATATCTTCCTAATCCTACTGACTATCCTTCTGACTGGATGTTCCTTTTGACATTCAATCATCCAAGGTACAAGGTCCTATGCCATTGTATATCAATTTATCTGAGACATCTGTGCAGAATATAATTCAAAGCTGAGTATTTCAATCAAGGGCCCAATGCACTTCTGGGCGTCAAATCTTACCTAGATTTCTGTGTTCATACTTATATTTCACCTATATATTCTTGTAAATATCGCAGGTTCCCAAAACCATTATTCATTGCACAGAATGATTCCTAAGCCAAATCAAACTTGTTATTAACCCTAAGCATACACTGTTCCATCAATCTATCTTTACAGTAGAGCAGGGACAGAGTTGGTCTTACAATACAGGTATGTAGGGGATCTTCCACCTGCTGAAATCCTCAAAGGTCCATGCAGAAATGATCCCTGGAGAAGATTTAGGCAGCTATGAAGGACCTGAGAGCACAAAATCATCTTCCATGGCAAAAAAACCGGTCAGGATGAAGTATTGTGTCTGAATCAGTCGCTCTGTTCTTAATGTAGAGAAGATGGACAAAACCAGGCCTGTGTGGAGAGCTGTTCCATGGTGCCTGTGGTTGATATACCATTCTAACTTATGACTGAGTCAGAGAAAGTAGGGGCAGCCTCCATCTCATGGGACCCTTGTAAACAACTGTTAGGACAAAGTGGTTGCCAAGGTATTGACCTCATTCAGTTCCTGAAGGAAGTGACCTACCTCACTTCCTTGGTGATGGAACTCTCTGAACTTGGGATCCAGGAAGCCAGCCACCCAGAGCCAGTGCCAGTCCCATTCCCAGTGGGCACACTTGTTTGAATTTTCCAAGGACAGAGTCAGTCTTTCTTGGTACCTCCTGATGTGAGGATGACCAAATGCTAGGAGAACTCTGAAGAGGGGCCTTTCCTGAGGAAGCAGGTAGTGGCTCATTGCTGGCTCCTGACAACTTAACAGAGTTGGCAAAAGGGACCTGATCTGATAAAGGACAGGCCATTTTGGGGGAACATAGTATGGTCCACCAGTCAGAGGACACTCCGGATAGTCACAGACCTTGTTGTGGGAATGAGGTGCCTTAGTGGGTGTGGGTGTGAGTTCGTGGTTTTGTCTCATGTTCTGAGAATAGGTAGCAAAGGTTGTTTGTTTGGTTTGGAGTTGACTGTTTCTAGTAAGTCATTTGAGAAGGCGAGTTTTTCTATGTCTGTGTATCCACTGTGTCCGTGGTTGTAGTTATTAGAAAAGCGAATACATCAATGGAGGTGTCCTGACTAGTAGGAAGCTTCCAGGCATTTATTCTGCCCTTTTTATGAATGGACTGCGGCTTGCCTTATGGATAGACAACACCTACTATCTTCCTAAGTTCCTGTTCACCTCCTGATTTCTGGCCTCTCTCCAGAATAGGCTCATGGTTTTGTGTCCAAGATATGTACCACCTCCAAACTCTGTGACATAGCCATGTACTGGATAGCTGAAGGGAATGGGAACATCTCAGAAACCTCAGAGATCAGTGTAACCAGAAAAGTCTCAGTGGAGAAACCCTGCTTTGGGCAATTTGCTTACCTATGGTTCCCTTGCCCTGAATGTTAGGAATGTCTTTGCCTCAGGCCACCCCTTTGTGGAGCCTGAAGAAAACAGTTTTCTAATTAAAATGAATGGGCATCACCTGTGGCTCTTTGCTTAATTACTTTGGAAAGGGATGTGTCTGAATCAGCCTCTTGGCCCTGTGTGAGGTTGTGGCTTTGATTCTCAGAACCTGATAGATCTAAAGAAAAATCCCATGCGTGCATCCAAAACCAAAATTGCCAAAAGAGCAGTCATTGCTGATGAAGTCTTTCGCCTCCCTCTGTAAGTTTCCTGACCTCTATCAAGTGAGAATAGGGAAGATACACCAAGTCAATTGATGGCTCCTATTGGAAAAATTCTATCACTGATGACAGCATCAGCATAAGTACCCCAACACTGCCACAATTCGCTGCACCAGCAGATAGTTCACAATGCATACAAGTGAGTTCACAATGCATACAAGTGATACATAATCCAGGCAAGTTCTACAAGCAGTTCAGTGATGGCTATTGCAGAATCTGTAGATTGATTTTATCTTTGTCTTCACCGGCACTGGGATGAAGATAGGAATTCTGGCAATAATGGCTAAAGAAAAAATTCTGTAACATTCCTGAAGGCACTAAAAGAAAACAATTTTCTTAACAATTTACGTTATCTTGAAGAGAATAATTAAATATAATGAAAAGGAAAAGTGAAAGTAAACAAACACGTCTGTTAACCTCCTATTTTTTCACATATTAAAACAATCCTGAACAGTTGTTTACCCAATTTAAATTAAACAATTTAATTCACGTGAATAAAAAAATGGATATATTATTTCATTAGCACTCATCATATGTGATATATGGACATACGCACATTCAAATATATAACACAAAACACAAGTGTGCACACATAATAAATACATACAACACATAATATAATAGTAAAGGCCTTATAACATTTTACATGTGAAATCATCATTGCAATGTTTAAAAACTCTACAGTCAAAAAATAGAACTGATAAGCAAAACATTAACCTAGGTCTGTATGAGCTCAAAAAAACAAAAGAGAACTTCATGATTTGAGAAAGGGCAATAATAAAATAGATATTGAAAAAAGCATCCCTGTTCTGTCGCAGATGTAAGGATAGCCAAACTGGAGTTTTGGATATCAGCTGTTATGGATTTGAGCCAAATCATCTTATTTTGGTCTATCGAAATCGCTTCAGTTAATCTCTCTGGAATCCAAATCGGCTGCTGTTCTCCCTGTGGAAACACATAAACAGACCCCCGACTCCAGGCAATCACTGGGTCGGGATCTTAGTTAATCTCTCTGGAATCCAAATCGGCTGCTGTTCTTCCTGTGGAAACCCACAAACAGACCTCCAACTCCAGAAAATTAATGGGTCAGGACCTTTCCATTGTCCTGTTAGAATATCCTTCCAAAGTACCTCGGGCTTATACACATTTTTTGGACACTTATGCCTTTCTGCAGCACTAAGTCCTGAAAATCCAAATTTAAAAAGTTTAGAGTAAAAAGGGTTATTTTAAGTTTATCTTTGGGGAATTTATATCCCTTCCCAATTCTGTCTTCTTACTTTAATGAGAACATTTTAATAGTGTGATGAGCTCTTTCAACTATGGCTTGTCCCTGTGGATTGTATGGGTTTCCTGATATATGAGTAATGCCAAATGATGAGCAAAATGGTTTAAAAGAGGTAGAAGTATAACCGGGGGCATTATCAGTTTTTAACTGCTTTGGAATGACCACAGTGGCAAAATTTTGTAAGCAATGAGCTATAACATCTTTAGTTTTTTTCCCCCATGAAGGGAGCCCATCAAAAATCCAGAAGAAGTATCAACTGTAACATGCAAATATTTTAATTTTCCAAATTCTGGCAAGTGTGTGACATCCATCTGCCATATATGGTAAGGTATCAATCCTCTACTATTGACTCTAAGATTAAAATGTGGTAAAATGGTCACACAATTTTGACATTGTTTTATTATTTGTCTAGCTTGTTCCTTAGTTATTTTAAAATGCTTTTGTAAAGTATTAGCATTGATAATGAACTTTTTATGAAAATTTATAACTTCTTCTAGTGTACAGAAAATATGTATGTATGTCATGTGTAGTTTTACCTGCTAAATCATTGCCCAAACTAAGGGCTCCAGGCAATCCTGTATGTGCCCAGATATGTCCTATTAAGAATGGATATTTTCTGTCCCAGATTAGACTTTGTATACTGGAAAGGAAAGAGAAAACAGTAGAGGAAGGGGAAATCCTACCAGCATCTTCAAGAGATACTATAGCATTAACTATATACTGACTATTGGAAAATAAATTAAACACAGAATCTTTAAACATCACAAAAGCTTATAATACTGCATTAAGCTCTACCTTTTGAGCTGATTTTTGGGGTGCTAAAAATGTAAAATTTTGATCAGGTGTAACTATTGCTGCTGTACCATTATTTGACCCATCAGTGAATATATTTGGAGCATTCATGATAGGAGTTTTCTTGTAATTTTTGGAAAAATTACAGGATGCAATGACCCAAAAGACAATAAAAGATTAGATGGTAAGTGGTTATCAAATAAAACATTAGATTTACACATGATTATTGCCCAAGTATTTAACTCATTAGCTAATTCATCAATTTGATTCATAGTGTATGGAGTAATAATTTTATTGGGAGAAATTCCAAACACTCCCTTTGCTGCTTTTATTCCTATGAGTATTAATTGTCCCTCAGCCTCAGGATACCTAGTAATAATAGTGTTAGAAGAATAAGATAAATGTATCCATAATAATGGACCTTCTTGCCAAAATACTCCTGTAGGAATATTTTTTGTTGGTAGTACAATAAATAATAAAGGCATTATTTTTTCAAATCTATCCAAATGCATATTTCCCATATATGTTTCAATGATTTTTAATGCCTTTATTGCTTCAGGCGTAAACATTCTGGGTGAATTTGGATCAGATGGACCTTTTAGGATATCAAATATAGGTCCCAACTGTCCTGTTGGTATACCTAGATAAGGCCTTATCCAATTAATGTCTCCTAATAACTTCTGAAAGTCATTAATTGATTTGAGTTGATCTACTCGTATTTGAATTTTTGGTGGACTGACCATGGTTGAGGATAATAGAACTCCTAAATAATTAATTGGAAAATTTAATTGTATTTTATCAATTGATATCCCTAGATTATAATTTTTTAATAAGTTTGTAAGTGTGGCATAACATTCTAGCAATGGGTTTTTAACTTGTGTGCTAATAACACATCATCCATATTGTGAAATATTTGTAGTTCAGGATTTTGATTTCTAAGTGGCTGGATTACTTTGTTAACATAAATATGACAAATAGTTGGGCTGTTAGCCATCCCTTGAGGGAGTACTTTCCACTCATACCTCTGATCAGGACCTTCATGATTCAGTGCAGGGATAGTAAATGCAAAACTTGGACTATCCTCAAGAAGAATTGGAAATGAAAAAAAAAAAAACAATCTTTAATATGTATAACTAAAACATACCAAGTTTTTGGCAAAGCAGACAATTGAGGAATCCTTGATTGAGCAGGTCCCAAAATAACCATCTCATTATTAATGGCTCTTAAATCTTGCAATAATCTCCATTTACCAGATTTCTTTTTGATGACAGAAATGAAAGTATAATGGGGAGATACAGAAGGTTGTATATGTTCTTCCGCTAATTGTTGTTTGACCAGGAACTGGGCTGCTTGTATCTTTTCTTTAGTCAGGGTCCACTGAAGAAGCCATACTGGTCTTTCTGATTTCCAAGTAATTTTTATTGTCTCAGTGGCCCTTTCTGAAAATCCAACCCATGTCTGTCTGTTGCTTGGTCTATTTGTATTGGCGCTGCTATACCTTGTTCTTGTTTTTCTAATCTTTTTCCTTTCCTAAAACCTTCTCTAGCCATAATAGTGTGTACATTTTGATTGATGTTATTTGTTAATGTCAAACCTAATTGATCTAGGACATCTCATCCCAATAAATTTATGGGAAGATTATCCAATACATATGGCTGTATAGTTCCTTCACATTCTTCAGGATCCTTCCAATCCAATACCATTGCACTTCTATGGGGATTAGTTGCCACTCCTAGGTCTCAAAATGTTTGAGTGTATTGTTGTAATGGCCAATGTTTTGGCCATTCTTGATGAGAGACAATGCTAACATCTGCACCTGTATCAAGTAGCCCATTGAATTCGTGTCTTTGAATATTTAGTTTTAGCCTGGGGCGAGAATCTAAATTTAAAGAAAGCATAACCAAATCTACACCTGTGGAGCCTAATCCCTTGGAACCTCTTTCTACAGCACGACTGGAAAATTTATCATGCAGACTGAGTATTATTAGTAACTGTGCTATTCTATCTCCTGGTGAAATTACTGATATGTCCTTTGGAGAACTGGCTATAAATTTTATTTGACCTTCATAATCGGGATCAATTACCCAAGGACTTATCATAAGTCCTTTTAGATTAGAAGAGCTGCGTCCCAATAATAAGCCTACTGTTCCTTTGAGAAGAGGTCCTTTCACCATGTGTGAATGATTTGAACCCCCATCTCTACAGTTAGTACTGATCTGACGGAGGTGCAGATGTCTAACCCTGCGCTCCCTCTGATTTGTCTGATGAGGCGTCTGATGCACAATGTGTCCTGGGCACTACACTGATGGGGTTGCTGGGTTCCTCCAGTGCTCCGTATATTTGTGGTTTTGGGCCCCAGAGCATTGGGCTCCCCTGTCCATTTTTTGGCAATGGAGCCCGGTGCCTTTCTCCATGATATCGTGGATAAACAGCTAGTCCTTGTTCGTTTTTGATAATGAAGTACCCTCTATGGTGGTTTGTGAACGGCATTCATTAGCCCAATGTCTCCCTCTACGGCATCGTGGGCAAATACCCAGTATTCTACTCCTTTGGTACCTATTTTTGTTAAACCCTCTTCCTATGGAGCAATTCCTTTTAAAATGCCCTGTTTGTTCACAATTGTAGCATGTTCCTGGCCTTGCATCTAAATCCTGTTTAATGCAGCTGCCACAAATTGCCCTTGTTCATTGATGTCTCTGGCATCTAAAGCCTGTTTTACTGCAGCTGCCATGACTTCCTCTTATTCATTAATGTCTTTACATAATTTAATATATGTGTTTAAATCTTCATGTTTCCATGGTCTAGTGATATCTCTGCACCTACGATTCGCTTGGTCATAAGCCAGTTTTTTATTAATGGCATTGCTTGTTCTGTATTCCCCAAAACTCTGGTAGCTGTTTGAAAAAGCCTATCTACAAATTCAGTGTAAGATTCATTAGCTCCTTGTATTACCTTAGATAATTGACCTTGTAAACCTCCATGTCCTTGTAAAGTCTTCCATGCCCTAACCGCCTCTGCAGCAATTTGTGCGTATACGCCAGGATCATATGCAATTTGTTGCTGCTGGTCCTCATAAGGTAACTTTCCTAACAACATATCTAGATTTCTCTGAGGATAACCAGCTTCTGCATTTCACCTAGCCGTCTCCTTGCAAAATTCCTCATTGGCAACCTTCCATAAAAGGTATTGACCTCCATTTAGCACAGCTTTACACATATTAGCCCAATCTACTGGCATCATATTCAAGTTGTTAATGGATTCGACCAAGCTTACAATGAAGGGTACTTGAGGACCATAGGTTGTTACAGCCCCTTTTAGCTGCTTCACTATTTTGAAATTTAAAGCATGGTGAATTCGCTGCCCTCCTACCTCAAATACAGGGCATGTTAATACTTGAGATCCTGTCTCAGGAACCGAACTATCAACTGCGGGGTTTGGGGGCCTCCTAGCATATGGAGGTGGCCTTGTTATTTGGACATTTACATACTCTGGTGATAGAAAGGTGTTAGTAACAGTCTCCTGTAGAGGCGGCGCTGTTGGTTGGACACTTACGCCCTCTAGTTATTGAAAGTTGTTAGTAGCAGTCTCCTTTTGTAACTTTGCCCCTGATGGCTTTTTCTGACCTAAGCTTTGTTCCTCTATCTTTGTCTGATCTGAAGTCTTTGGACTAAGCAAACCAGATATAAACGTCCTCAATGGCAATGTGCCAACTGTCAGAGTCCCTGGGCTGTTCTTTTCCCCCCTTTTAAATCTTCACCATGATGGTTCCATTATGGTATATTTAATAACTCCTTAAAAATCCATGGGCTACATTTTTGTATTGTATCAACGTATGCCCTGACTGTCCTTGACTTTACTGAGGTGCCTCCTTCCTCTAACAATTTACTTAACACTCTTTCAGTTTGTTTTTTTACTAATTTCTGATCCTGTATTTCTACTATAATACAACCCAACAAGACGATGCCAAACAAAACCGAGACAGAATAAAATAAAAAGGGAACAACAAAAAGTCATTATAGCCTTTATATCCTACTGACATGTGCATCCGTCCTTTCTCCCTATCTGTTCCTCAGAAGTAAATAATTTTTTTCTCAGATGTGAGCGGTTTTTCATCCATCTCACTCATCTCCATGGACAGGCAACAAAAGTGAAGCAAAACAAAAGAGGAATCTTAAAATGGCTACCGATCCTCTCGCCCTTCCCTCAGGGGCTAGCAGTTTACCTTATCACTTACCCTCAGTGGCTCCCCGTGCGAGCTACCAAATGCTGCAGTCTTTTTGGGCACGATTCAAGAGCGACTTTTCAAAAGAAACAAAGTTTATTTTTAGAACCACACACGCCAAGCAAAACAGCTCCTTAGGAAAAACCCTCAGAGCCCAACTGCCACCACTGGCTTCCTTGCAAAGTTTCTGTCACACCCACAAGCCTCTCCACCTCCCACAATCCTCCTGCTCTTGAGGCCATATGGCTGGGTCAGGTGGGTGGAGCCAAAAAAGTCCCACAATGAGCAGCTCTGTGGTCTGAAAGGGCAGGGAAACTGCCCAATGTGCATCATCGCAGAGGAGCCAATCAGCTTGATGTTGCTGGGGCTGCTGTGAGCCAATCATCAGCTGGCAGTCGGAAAGAGCGGGGAAAAAGCTCAATGAGCATCTCCATTGTGCATCACCACAGAGGAGCCAATCAGCTAGATGTTGCTGGGGCCGCTGTGAGCCAATAATCATCTCGCAGGGGAATGTTGCTGGTAACTGGAAGTTTGATGGGGCCCCTTAAGCTGTGGCTCTCAACAAATTGGTGTCTCCTTTCTCTGTAGACTATTCAGCACATGTATTTTTATATGCACATATAGAATCCTACCTGTTATCAAACGTACATTTTTGTGAGGTTGCTGACTAGGCATGTACAAGTTATGAGAAGAGATCACTCCTCTTAAACACTGTTGGAATTGAGAATTCAACCTATGGGTGAGCTTGTTATTAGAACAACATTATATATAGATCCATTTTCAGTGAAATCAATATTTTTGCACCTGTGGATGTTACATATTTCATGATGAATTTCAATTGGCAAATATATTGCTAGTTTAAATGTCTGTCTCTGTGTGTGTGTGTGTGTGTGTGTGTGTGTGTGTGTATATATATATTTATATATATATATATATATATATATATATATATATATATATATATATACTCTCCAAATTTTTCAAAATATGAAATATATGAATCTTATTATACACTCCTTAAAATCATTCATATTTATGTATGTGGATTTATGATCAACTTTTCACAAGATTATTCTCAGAAATATTCATCCACCTTAAATACAGATTTGTTTCCTAGTACTGAAGACTAACTTCAGTGAATGGTGCACACAAATCCTAATATTTCTACAGTAAAACCAAGTTCAACATCAATGCAAGCATTTTCCTATGGGACATGATGTGTATTTTGCGGTTCATTTTTATTAAACAGTGGTACATTACTATTTCTTCAGTTTATGCACATCATATGATATATCTTTCATCCACAAGTTCACAAATTTATAGGCATTTGTTTCAATTTCAATCACCTCCTGCTTCAGAACACATATATTCCTCCAGTGTTCTTGACTGGTCTTGTCATGAGACTTCTTTCCAAACACATTATTTTTGATTTTCATAATCATATTTGAAGCAAAACTCACACACTCTTCATGATAAACCATAACCCTAATATTACCGTTAGATGTATACCTGGTTGTAGTGAATGTATGAATATCAGTTTAAGATTTCCAGTATATTTTCAGATATCAAATCAATCCACTATTTAAAGTTGGAACCAGTTATATTATTTATTCACAGTATCGTCTATTCATACATTATTTCTATATCCATTGACACAGGGTACTCCACTTTGTTCCCCCAATATTTATACGTCTTCAAAATATTGCTCCCAGTAATGGTGGAAGAAATGCTCATGTCACCTGATCTACATATAAATTTTAACACAGTAATATTCTGGACACAGAAAGCAAAAGTCACTCTTATGATTGTAGCAAAGGCTAAAAGGAAAGTGAGCATGGATTACTAAAAATATCCATGTCCCGGTTGCTTAATGCTCTAAAATGTAAATCCTATTGATAAATCCTATGTATTTGTTTCTTTCTAAGATTATATATTCAAACTCAACCCTGTTGAAAATGTCTAATCCTATCCCTCACTTTATACATTGCCTGATTTGTTAATGTCTCTATTGATATCTGCTTTCCTACATATTTTCCCCATTTCATCATTGTGTCTGACTCTTCACATGTGCTGATATTTACGTTCACTCTCTTATTGAAAACCAATTGCTAAAGAACGTTTGGTCCAAATCCTATACTCATTGTTGTTTCTAAACCTAGAGACTATCGTCCTAAACCTACGGACTTTCCCTTTGTGACTGGATGTTCTCTTCAACTTTCAATCATCCAAGGTACAAGGTCCTATGTCATTGTATATCGATTTATCTGAGACATCTGTGCAGAACATAATTCAAAGCTAAGTAACCCACTCAAGGGCCCAATGCCCATCTGAGCTTCAAATCTTGCCTAGATTTCTATTTTCATACTTTTATTTTACCTATATATTCTTGTAATTATTGCAGATTCCCAGTACGAATATTCATCCTGCAGAATGATTCCTAACCCAAATCGAACGTTTTATTAACCCTAACCATACACTGTTCCCTCAATCTAACTTTACAGAAGAGCAGGGACAGTGTGACCAGGAAAGTCTCAGTGCAGAAACCCTGCTTTGGGCCTTTTGCTTACCTATTTTTCTGTTGCCCTGAATGTCAGGAAGTTCTTTACCTCAGGCTAACCCTTTGTAAAGCCTGAAGAAAACAGTTTTCAAATGGAAATGAATGGGCATCACCTATGGCTCTTTGCTAAATTTCTTTGGAAAGGGATGTGTCTGAATCAGCATCTTGGCCCTGTGTGAGGCTGTGACTTAGATTCTCAGCACCTGATGGATCTAAAGAAAGATCCCATGTGTGCATCCAAAACCAAAATGGCAAAAAGTTCAGTCATTTTGGATGAAGTATCTTCCCTTCCTCTGTTAGATTCCTGACCTCCATCAATTGAGAATAGGGATCCTTTGGGTCATATGAGTTCTTCAATCCCTGAAGAGGTGCTTGGGTTTCTCATGATTCCAATTCACATAAAGAATCTGTACCTATCAATCAGAAGTAGTCAGTCAATATTGCTCCCAGAAATGGTGGAAGAAATACTCATGTCACCTGATCTACATATACATTTATTCACAGAAATATTCTGGACACTAAATTCAAAGTTCACATTTATGATTGTACCAAAGCCAAAATGGAAAATTAACATGGATTACTAAAATCATCCATGTCCAAGATTACTTATGCTCTCAAATGTCAATCCTATTGATGACTACATATTTGTTTCTTCCTAAGATTGCATATTCAAACTCAACCCTGATTTCATAATGTCTCTATTGATATCTGCTTACCTACATATTTTTCCCACTTCATCATTGTGACAGACTCTTCACATGTGCTGACATTTAAATTCATTTTCTATCCGAAACCCTGTTGCTAAAGAAATTTTGTTCCAAATCATACACTCACCCTTCTTCCTATACCTACCTACTATCTTCCTATTCCTACTGACTATCCCTTTTTGACCGGATGTTCGCTTCTACATTCAATCATCCAAGGTATAATGTCCTATGCCATTGTATATCAATTTATCTGAGACATCTGTGCAGAATGTAATTCAATGCTCAGTATCACAATCAAGGGCCCAATGCACTTCTGGGCTTCCAATCTTACTTGGATTTCTATTTTCATACACACAGTTCACCTCTATATTCTTATAAATTTCACAGGTTGCCAATACCATTATTCATCCAGAAAATGATTCCTAATCCAAATTGAACCTGTTATTAACCCTAAACATACAGTGTTCCCTCAATCTTACTTTACAGAAGAGCAGGGACAGAGGTGGTCTTATAATACTGAAATGTAGGGATCCTCTACCTGCTGAGAACTTCAAAGGTCCATGCTGAAAGTATCCCTGGAGAATATGTAGGCAGCTATGAAGGACCTGAGAGACCACAAGTCATCTTCAATGGCAAACAACCTGGTCAGGATGTAGGGTTGTGTCTTAATCAGCTTCTCTCTTCTTAATGTAGAGAAGATGGACAAATCAGGCCTGTATGGAGAGCTGTTCCCGGGTGCCAATGGTTGATATACCATTTTAACTTGTGAAATTGTCACATTAAGTAGGGGAAGCCTCCATCTCATGGGACCCTTGGAAGCAACTGTTAGGACAAAGTGGTTGCCAAGGCAGTGACCTCATTCAGATCCTGAAGGAAGTGACCTCACATCACTTCCTCGGTGATGGAAATTGGCATCCAGGAAGCCAGGCACACAGAGCCAGTCCCAGTCCCACTCCCAGTGGTGTCACTAGTTTTGAATTACCAAGGACAGAGTCAGCCTATCTTGGTACCTACAGATGTGAGAATGGCCATATGCCAGGAAAGCTCTGAAGAGGGGGCTTGTATGAGAAAACAGATAGTGGCTCACCACTGGCTTCTGACAAGTCTCAGTGAAGAAACCCTGCTTTGGTACTTTTAATAACCTATTGTTGTGTTGCTCTGAATGTCAGGAAGTTTTTTGCCTCAGGCCACCCCTTTGGGAAGCCTGAAGAAAAGAGTTTTCAAATGGAAATGAATGGGCATCATCTGTGGCTCCTTGCTTAATTGCTTTGGAAAGGGATGTGTCTGAATCAGCCTCTTGGCCCTGTGTGAGGCTATGGCTTAGATTCTTAGCACCTGATGGATCTAAAGAAGCATCCCACGTTTGCATCCAAACCCAAAAGAGCCAAAAGAGCAGTCATTGTGGATGAAGTCTCTCACCTTCCTCTGTAAGGTTCCTGACGTCCATCTATGAGAATAGGGATCCTTTGGGTCAAATGAGTTCTTCAAAGCCCTGCAGAGACTAGATCATACGTTCATAGGTTTCTCATGACTCCAATTAACATAAAGAATCTAAACCCCACATTCATTAGGCCTCAAAATGGAGAATCAGAGCTGTATTAAGGGCAGGCCTCTTTGATCACTCCTGGTTCACTAGAAGGGTTTCCCAGCCACATTGACTTTAGGCAAATGTGGGCAAGGGACCTTATTTTGGATACTGTCCTTGGCTGTGAAAACTGCAGCCTGAGATTATGATGAGTGTCGATATGAAAGAAGATGAGGGCCATGTGGAAGTGTTTTGGTTTTAATTGTGGTCATTTTTGTGGCTGTTGGAAAAGATGATGGGTCCACCTGGTCTTGAACACTGGTGTGATTCCCCTTAGAGACTGAGTTTTGGAATGGACCTCAAATAAGTATTGCCATGTATTGTGTTGGGATTTTAGGATGCCACACATGAGAGTTGCCCTTGGAAACTGAGATCTAGGCCCAGGGTGGCTTTCCACAGAGCACTGGGAATCTCAGGAAGAATATCACATAATTTTATTCTTAAAGAATTGGCAGCCATAGTTGCAAGTCAAAACACACATGGACCACACATTGTAGACCTCAAACGCCTGGCTTTATGTGACCTTTTTGCCTGTCTTTGGGAAGCCTTGCCTGTTAGAATTCTCCAGAATTTTCAATGAAATGAGCTTCCTCTCCATTTAATGGTTCCTGAATGAATTGAAACCCACAGTGCCTCCAACTTCATCCTTGAAAAATGTCTGATAATTACCATGAAATTTTTGAAATTCCCATGACCACTTTGCACTGTAGAATCTTTGGATGTTCTATTGATGATCACGAGTATACCAGACAGTGCCTGTTTGATTGGGTTTCAGGAAAATGGTGTAGAACAGAGATGGCAGTAATTTGGACCCTGCTGAGTAGTCGGCCTAGAGAAGTGGTGTGAAGGTGTGTGTTAAAACATTTGTGGTTGGGTGATGTGGATCTGCCATTGGCTTTCAAATGGTTTGTGACTGACATGGTGCAGCCCCCAGACCCTTGTATGTAAAGGTATGTTGTTATATGGAGAGGTTTCAGTGCAATGTTTAGAATCAGATTGCTATTGTGAAGGGGGCAAGCTATGTGGGATAGAAGCCTGGTTGGTGCATTCTCCCGCAGACCCTTACCCATCACATGTGACAGAACTCCCTCCAGTACTGTGTCCCAGTTGAACTCTTCGTATTTCATGAAGCAAATACCAAACTCCCAGTGCAGCTGCAAGAAACACAACAAAATTGGAGGATGAGCAAATGGCTTCCAAACTGGAAGACACTTAGCACTCAGTGACAACAGTTTACCTACAAAGAGAGAATTCAGCACTGCTGCCTCATGTCCTTTGGAAAATAAGAAACCATGTCCTCCAGGTCACATACATGCAGACCCAGCTTGATGGTCTCACTACAAAGGGAGCTAAAGCTCCTGACAACAACATATATTTCAAGTGCCCAACCTCAGAGGCAGTTTCTCAAAAAGTCTTTAGTCTAGCAGAGCTCCATGTTTGTGGAGTTTTACCCTCTCCCTTACATTTGGAAACTCCTCTACCACCTCCAAGGTTGTGAACTCCTGAGCATTTTCCATTCGTGATGGGTATTCACAGATTTTCTAACTCTTCTCCTCTAATTGTGTCTTACTTGGGGTGAAGGTAATGTCAAGGCATTGTTCTGGATGAGAGTGGGAAGATTTTTGGGTAGCACATATTTGCATACACATTGGATTCTTTCTCCAATTTTCCATTTGAAATACTGAATCCCTGACTGTAAGGGGTAGAAGGAATTCTCCTTCAAAGAATAGTCTGACACTTACAAGAAACAGCCCCCAGGGAGACATCCTGTCTGGGAGACATCCTGTAGTCATCTGTGTTCCTGAGACATCCTGTGGCCATCTGTCTTCCTGAAATATCCTGAGGTTATCTCACCTTGTGAAGACATCCAGGAACTGCTGATAAGAGAGCTTTCAAATCTCCAGCATATAAATTCCTCTGTGTGAACAATAAAAGTTTGCAGCTTGATCAGAACTTTTGTCTTGCTGTCATCTCTCGTGTCTCTTGTCCCTTCATTCCTCCCCACCTAGGTTTGCTACCCACTTTGATGTGTCCTGCAGGCCAGGACAACTGGCGCCCAACGACTGGGGCTCGAGCCTTTGACTGAGGGGGAACCCTGTCCTCCTGGAAGATTTGGACAAGTGGAGCTCGCGATTGCCTCAGCAGACACCACTGAGAGACAGATCCAGGAGGAGAGTGGGGATGACGCACAGTGAGTGACCCACCATGGGACAAGCAGTTTCGTCACATGATTTGTTTTTGTCAGGCCACAAGGAATCCTTAAATACATGGGGGGCACGTGTTAAGAAAAATGACTTAATATTTTTCTTTTCATACATCGAAGAATTTTTTCCATGGTTTCCCCTTGAAGGTACCATTGATGGTAAAAGATGGCTTAGAGTAGGAGACATTTTAAAAGATTATTATGAATCCTTTGGCCCAGAAAAAGTGCCTGTTCCTACCTTTTCTTTCTGGAAATAAATTAGTGAAATTCTTAAAAGTTCACCCTTTGACAATGGTACCTTAATACTTGTCAGGATTGGGGAAGAGACTATGCAAAAGACCTCTCGACCCTTCTCGGCATGCCCATCAGTTAGTATAGACATAGACCCTTCTTAGTCTCCCCAGGACCCTGGGACCTTCCTGATCTTCCTCAAAATCCCACCCTAATGAATAAGGCTCCAATGGTTTCCAACCGCCTTTATGCAGTTTTAAATCCCGGAGAAACATTGACCCCTGGGGAGGAGGCTACCTTGGAGAAGGAAGCAGCTCGCTACCATTCAGAAGACTCTCCACCTCTCAGGACCCTGCCACAGACTATAGGACTTACACATTCCCCTCCCTCCTATATCCCTCCTGCCTTTTGTGCTCTGGCCCTTCAGGGGCCAAATGTCCCCCCAGATATTTTTTCCCCACTTCCCTTGCCTAACCTGGCTCCCTTGAGAGAGTCTCTCCAACATGGACAGGAACAGATCCAATTTTTAAAAGAATAAAGATCCCTTGACTCTGAGCTCTCTTCATTAGCCTTAGGAATGGAGTCAACACAAGCTGGCCCACAGTGGTCTAATACAAAGGCGAAGCCGCTCCATCGGCCTGTGCTCGCCTTCCAGTCACCACCAGTCAGATAGATAAGCCTGCCCAGGCTGAGGTCAAAGACTTAGAAGAGGAAAAAGAGGAGGAAGCGGGGGAAATGGATCAAGGAGATCAGGACTTAGAGGATGAGGAGTTCACCCCTAGGCAGGAAGGAACCCAGAGTGTCTACAAAAAATTTAGCCTCCATTTTCTTGAAAAACTTAAAAAGGCTTGTGCTCACTATGGCCCCACTGTGCCCTATACGTTGGCTTTATTAGAAAGCTGCAGCACACAATTTCTTACTCCCAATGATTGGAAATTTTTAGACCTAGCTGCCCTCAGTGCCGGAGACTTCCTGCTATGGAATGCAGATTTCAAAGAGCCCTGTCAGAAACTACTCAAAAAAAATTAACAAAGGCCTCCTCTAAATCCTGGACTTATGTTAAGCTAGTGGGCAATGCAACTTTTGACACTAAAACTAAACGGGCACGTTTCCCTGCTGGACTTTTTGCGCAGATTTAGATGGCTGGCTTAGTTGCTTGGAGATGCCTCCCTGAAAGGGCCTCGGCTATCACTTCCCTGGCAAGAACTCGACAAGGGCCCGATGAGCCTTATAGCGACTTTGTTCCCCGGCTTTACCTAGCTGTGGAATGCTTGCTTGGACCAAGCGAAAGCGAAAGCACCTTTGTAAAACATCTTGCCTTTGAAAATGTCAACCCGGCATGTCAGGATGTTCTTCGACATCATAAGGATAAAGGGAAACTTTCTGACTTTATTAGAATCTGTGCAGGCGTGGGTGCAGCCCATGCGATGGGTCTCAAATTAGTGCCGCATTTACCAAGGCCTTTTACAATACTGGCTCAAGTACTTGCTTTACTTGTAAACAACCAGGCCATTTTGCACGCAGGTGTCCGACAGGCAAACAAAGAGTAAGAATAGTGTCTCCTCAAACTGGAGCTAAACCGACCCCAGCTACACTTTGTCCTTGATATGGTAAAGGTCATCACTGGGCCAGTGAGTGTAGATCAATGACAAATGCCCTCAGACAGCCTATTTCTTCCTACTTCTCAGGAAACTCCCTGGGGCAATGAGGTTTGTTCCCTCCCAAACTCCCAACCTACCTCAAAATCCTTCTCCACAATTGGCTCCCTCCAACTACCCACTCCGGGCAGTGCAGGATTGGACCTCTGTGCCACCACTGATACAATATTAGACTCAATGCAAGGGCCCCAGATAATACCAACTGGAATTATGGGTGCCCCTCCATCTCATACGTGTGCCCTTATTCTTGGAAGAGCCTCTACTACCTTACAAGGTGTTCAGGTCTTCCCTGGCATTAATGATAATGATTTCACTGGAGAAATAAAAATAATGGCCACAGTTATTAATAGAGTTGTGGCCATCCCAGGAGGAAAAAGTCTTGCACAATTAATACTTCTTCCCTTAGATTAAGGGGCATTTCCACCTCCCAAACCTACTGTGGGGGACTGCCTCCTTGGGCTCCTCTGAGGTATATTGGGTTCATCCCATTTCTCATATTAGACACACCCTTACCTTACTTATTGAAGGAAAGGAATACCAAGCAATTGTACTTACTGGAGCTGATGCGACAATTATTTCTCAAAAATACTGGCGATCAGGTTGGCCCCTCACCCCATCCTTGACTGACCTTAAAGGGATAGGAAAGTCAAAAAATCCTCTGGTCAGCTCTACTGCTCTTAGCTGGACTGATAAAGAGGGTAATAAGGGAACTGTCACTTCTTTCGTTGTTCCTGACCTCCCTGTTTACCTATGGGCTGGAGATATTTTGAGTCAAATAGAAGTTATTCTTGCCAGTCCCAATTCCATGGTGACTCATCAAATGCTCCGTATGAATTTTGTCCCTGGTACAGGCCTTGGGAGGCTGAGACAAGGACTGGTGGAGCCTATACAACCAATAAAAAAAAATACATATGGACTTGGATATTTGGATTTTTAGTGTCGGTTCCTGACGCTCCTGTTCCCATGGAGATAAAATTATTTGGGAGACTCAGACTCTTGTGTGGGTGGATCAGTGGCCCCTTACCCAAGAAAATTTGGAGGCTGCCTCCATGTTAGTGAAGGAACAGCTGGCAGCCCGCCATGTAGAGCCCTCAACCTCACCATCGTACACTCCTATTTTTGTTATCAAGAAAAAATCAGGCAAGTGGCGCCTTTTACAAGATTTGTGTGCCATTAATAAAGTTATACTCCCGATGGGAGCACTACAGCCAGACATTCCCACACCAGTGGCTATTTCCAAAAACTATTGTAAAATGGTTATGGACTTAAAAGATTGCTTTTTTACCATTCCTTTGTATCCTGTGGATAGACCCTATTTTGGCTTTAGTCTTTCTTGCATTAATATTCAGGGCCCTATGCAGAGACTTCAATGGAAGGTTCTTCCCCAAGGTATGGCCAACATCCCTACTCTTTGCCAAAAATACGTTGCTCAAGAAGTAGACCCTGTGAGAGAGCGAGGGCCACAAATTTATATTTTACATTATATGGATGATTTGTTAATTGCTGCACCTAATACCCATGATCTTAATAATTGTTACTTGGACTTTTACAAAATCCTCACTACCTTGGGACTACAGATAGCTCCTAATAAGGTTCAAACACAGGACTCTTATAAAAGTTTGTGCCTTAAAATTCTACAGAGATCAGATCCAAATTTCTAAAATACAACTACGTGTGGACCATCTTCACACTTTTAAAGATTTTCAGAAATTACTGAGGCATATTCAATGGCTAATAACATATTTAAAATTATGCACTTGTGTACTTTTGACCCTTAATGATATTTTGAGAGGTAATTCCCACCCCTCCTCCCCTCAAAATCTTACTCCCAAGGCATAACAGGCATTAAACCAAGTCACAGGAGCCATTGCCCAACAATTTGTTACGCAAATTTCTTATAACCTTCCTCTGGTTCTGGTTATTTTACACACTCCTCATACACCCACAGGAATATTTTGGCAGAGAGATCCACATTTTAATAATAAAGACTGCCCCTTGTTTTGGGTCCATTTACCCACCACATCCTCGAAGGTTATTACTGTTTATCTTGCTCAGGTAGCTTCTATTATTTTTAAAGGTCATTTGATTTCTCTACAACATTTTGGCAAAGACCCTGATAATATTTTTATTCCATATACTAAGGACCAAACCCAATTTTTACTAGAGACAAGGGATGAATGAGGTATTTCCCTATCAGGCTTTTGGGAACAATTGATCACCACCTCCCCAATGAACCCCCTTTACATTTTGTCCAGTTACATCCATTTACTTTTCCTGAAATTACTCAAAATGCTCCCATTCCTCAAGCCCTTACTGTCTTTACAGATGGTTCCTGTAATGGCCGAGCGGTCTTTGTTGTCAATAACCAGCCTACCACCTTTGATACTGTCTATCAGTCACCACAGTTTGTGGAATTGTTTGACATAACACAAGTTTTTATAACATTTTTTATAATCCTGTTAATATTTATAAAGACAGTGGCTACATTGCTCATTCTGTGCACCTGCTGGTGATTTCACCCCCCATTAAGGCTTCTAACAATGCGGCCTTTCTGTTTCACCAGCTTCAGCAGCTAATTCAGGTCAGACAACACCCATTTTTCTTAGGACACATAAGGGCACACTCTGATCTTTCCAGCCCTCTAATTCAAGGTAATGCCCAAGCTGATGCAGCAACTCGTTCCATCTTTCCAATTTTTGTTGGCTCCATTCAAAAGGCCACGGAGTTACACAATATACACCATTTAAATTTCCAGAGCCTTTGATTACTTTGTAAAATTACCAGGCAACAGGCACGAGAAATAGTAAAAGCATGCCCTAGTTGCGCTGCCTCCCTCCCCATTCAACACTTGGGAGTTAACCCCCGAGGATTACTGCCCGATCAGTTTTGGCAAATGGATGTTACTCATTTTCTTGAATTTGTAATAGCCAAATATATATACACATTTCTGTAGATACCTTCAGCGGCTTTATTTTTGCATCACCACATTCTGGAGAGGCTACCAAAAATGTCCTTTCTCATCTTGTTTCAGCCTTTTCTGTTATGGGTAAACCAATACATATTAAAACAGATATTTATCCTACATATACCATTGCCAAGTTTAAACAGTTTTGTGCTACCTTGAAAATTTGTCATACTCCTGGAATTCCATACAACCCTCAGTGCCAAGGCATTGTGGAACTTGCCCACCTTACCTTAAAAACTTGGCTAACCCTCCTTAAGGCTTCCTCCCTTGTATTTACCACACCCAGGCATCGCCTTAACAATGCATTATTTGCCCTTATTTTTCTTACCCTAGACAATGAAGGCCATTTGGCAGCAGACAGACACTGCCATCCCTCGTCCAATTCTGTTCGCCCACCTGTTATGTGACACAATCCCCTTACAAATAAATAAAAAGGCCCAGATCCTGTCCTCATCTGGGGAGGAGGCTCAGCTTATGTTTTGGACCAAGATCAAACAGCCCCAAGATGGTTACCAGAACTCCTGGTTAAACAGGTTAATGACTTACCTCAAAACAGGGACAGAGGGACTCCTCATGAGGACAAAATTTCTTCTTTTTCAGATGCAGCCAACAATCTGCCAGCCTTGGAATAACAGTTCCTGTGGGCACAGGTACACTGGCTTAGGCACGTCTATTCACTCTTACCATCGCCTGTCTCAACAAATTATAAACTCTATCAGTAACAACTGATAAAAACTCTATCATGAACCATTAAAGATTTGCAGGACCAAATAGACTCCCTGGCAGAAGTGTTCCTTCAAAAAAGACGAGGCTTAAATTTGCTGACAGCTAACCAGGGAGGTATTTGCTTGGCCTTAGGGGAATGATGCTGCATTTATGCCAATAATTCTGGCATAGTATGCACTAAAATTAAGCAGCTTCAAGAAGATCTAGAAAAGAGACGAAGGGAAATATTTGAAAATCCCCTCTGGAATGGGCTTAATGGATTTCTGCCCTATCTTCTTCCCCTATTAGGCCCTTTGTTGGGTTTACTTTTAATGGTGTCCCTAGGACCCTGCATTATAAACAGGCTGTTACAATTTATTAAAGAACAGATTAATATTTTGGCCTCTAAGCCCCTACAGGTCCACTATCATCGCCTGGATATGGAAGACCGTGCTGCCAACATTTAAAAGGATGTTCTACCCTCCTCACAAGCTTATTTCTTAAGGTTACATGCCCACAGATCTCTCTTTCTTATATAAAACTCTAAGTAACAGCTCTGACCAACCATCTTCTGCCCTTGCCATAAGGGTTCGTCCTCCATGGGCCCCTCTGTTTGGGGGAGGACACACCCATGGAGTGAGGACGTAAGGCCATAATAACAGAGGGTGCAGGAAGGACTGCAGGAGGATGGATCCATGGTTCCCAAAACCCAAGTCTTCTGAGTGACACGCTCTGGTGCATGGCAGTTGGCATGCTTCCCCCTCAAAGCCGTCTCCTTAAAAAACATGCCTAGGCCACCACGAAATCTCCTAGTAAACATGCTCGATCAGATCAGGAGATATTCTAAGGCCTGTTAGAGAAACAGAGCCTCTATAACCCCCTAAAACATTGGCCTGTAAGGTATGGTCAAATATTTAATATAAGAAAGGGGGAAGATGTCAGGGGCTAGAAGGAAGTTCTCCTTCAAAGAATAGCCTGACACTTACAAGAAATAGACCCCTGCGAGATTTCCTGCCTGGGAGACATCCCGCAGCCATCTATCACCCTGAGACATCCTGCGGCTATCCGTCTAACTAAAATATCCTGAGGTTATCTCACCCTGTGAAGACATCCAGCAACTGCCGATAAGAGAGCTTTCTCATCCGCAGCATATAAATACACTGTGAGAACTATAAAAGTTTTCAGCATGATCAGAACTGTTGTCTTGCTGTCTTCTCTCATCACTCTTGTCCCTTCATTCCTCCCCAACAAGGTTCAACGCCCACGTTGAAGTGTCCAGCCGGCCCGGACACCTGACACTAAACCATAACCTACTAGACTCTGACTACTAATCATAATATGATGGAGAAAAATAATCCAAACAGAATGGAAATACAAGCAGTACAGAGGAGGCATGGTGTATAGTTGGACTTGCCTTTTGAATGATATAGGGTAGGTGTTATAAATCTAGCTAATTTTTAACTGAAATAGTTCTCCACATGTTTTTAAAGTTAACAAATATGTGAATACCTGTCTCCCTTTCTCTGTAGCCAATTAAGCACATGTATTTTTATATGCACATATAGAATCTTACCTGGTATCACACGTATATTCTTCTGAGGTGTCTGACTTGGCAAATACAAATTGTGAGAAGAGATCACTCCTCCTAAACTCTGTTGGAACTGAAAATTCAACCTATGGGTGAGCCTCCTAGTAGAACAACATTATACATAAATCGATGTTCGGTAAAATAAATATTTTTGCATCTGTGGCTGATGTACATTTCATGAAGAATTTCGATTAGCATATATATTGCTACATTTTATTGTCTGTGTGTGTTTTTTAATATATATATATATATATATATATATATATATATATATATATACTCTCCAAATTTTTTCCAAATATAAAATATATGTGTCTTATATACACTACCTAAATTCATTCATGTTCATAAATATATGTGTCTTATATACACTACCTAAATTCATTCATGTTCATGTATGTGGATTTATAATCAACATTTCACAAGATTATTCTCAGAAATATTCATCCACCTGAAATACATATTTGTTTCCTATTACTGAAAACTAACTTCAGTGAATGGTGCATACAATCCTAATATTTCTACATTAACTGACCCTGTTTAACATCAATGCAAGTAGATTCCTATGGGACATGATGTGTATTTTGAAGTTCATTTTATTCAACACTGGTACAATAGAATTTCTATAGTTTACGAACATCATAGGACATATATTTCATCCATAAGTTCACAAATTTATAGGCATTTGATTCACTTTCAGTCATTTACTGATTCAGAACACATGTATTCCTCCAGGTTTCTTGACTGGTCTTTTCATGAGACTTCATTTCAAACACATTATTTTTGATTTCCATAATCATTTTGAAGCAAAACTCACACACTCTTCATGATAAAACATAACCCTAATATTACCATTAGATGTATTACTGGTTGGAATGAATAATTGTATATCAATATAAGATTTGCTGTATATATTCAGATATCAATTCAATCCTTTATTTAAAGTTGGAACCAATTATATTATTTATTCACAGTATGGTCTATTCATGCATTATCTCTACATTCATAGACACAGGGTACATCTATTTGTAACCCCAATACTAATTTATTCGTCTTCAAAATGTTGCTCCCAGAAATGGTGGAAGAAATACTCATGTCACCTGATCTACGTATGCATTTATCACAGTAATATTCTGGACACAAAAAGCAGAGGTCACACTTATGATTGTACCAAAGCCTAAATGGAAAGTGAGCATGGATTACTAAAAACATTCATGTCCAGGTTGCCTAATGCTCTCAAATGTCAATCCTATTTATGACAACATATTTGTTTCTTCCTAAGACTATGTATTCAACCTCAGCCCTGTTGCAAATGTCTAATCCTATCACTCACTTTATACTTTCCCTGATTTCCTAATGTCTCTATTGATGTCTGCTTTCCTAAATATTTTCACCAGTTCACAATTTTGACTAACACTTCACATGTGCTGACATTTACATTCACTGTCTATGTGATACCCTATTGCTAAAGAACTTTTGTTACAATTCCTGTACTCACTCTTCTTCTGAAACCTACAGAATATCTTCCTAATCCTACCGACTATCCCAGTTTGAGTGGATACTCACTTCTACATTCAATCATCCAAGGTACAAGGTCCTATGCCATTGATTATTGATTTATCTGAAACATCTATGCAGAACATGTATCAAAGCTAAGTATCCCAATCAAGAGCGCAATGCCCTAGTGGGATTCCAATCTTACCTAGATTTCTGTTTTCATACTTATATTTCACCTATATATTCTTATAAATATCACAGGTTCCCAATACCATTATTCATCAAGCAGAATGATTCCTAACCCAAATCAAACCTGTTATTAAGCGAAACGATACACTGTTCCCTCAATCTAACTTTACAGAAGAGCAGGGACAGTGTTGGTCCTAAAATAGAGGAATGTAGTGAATCTTCCACCTGTTGAAAAACTCAAAGTTTCATGCAGAAGTGATCCCTGGAGAAGATATAGGCACCACTGAAGGACCTGAGAGAGCAAAAGTCAACTTCCATGGCAAACAACCTGGTCAGGATGAAAGGTTGTTACTGAATCAGCCTCTCTGTTCTTTTTTTTATTATTGGTTGTTCAAAACCTTACAAATCTTTTGACATAACATATTCATACATTAGCATACATTAGCTTCAAGTGATTTATGAACTCCCATTTTTACCCCAGATACAGATTGAAGAATCACTTCGGTTACACATCCACATTTTTACATAATTTCATACTAGTAATTGTTGTATTCTGCTACCGTTCCTATCCTCTACTATCCCCCCTCCCCTCCCCTCGGATCTTCTCTGTCCACCCCATCTACTGTAATTCATTTCTCACCTTGTTTATTTTCCCATTCCATTCACAACCTCTAATATGTAATTTAGTATAACAATGAGGGTCTCCCTCCATTTCCATGCAATTCCCCTTTTCTCTCTCTTTCCCTCCCACCTCATGTCTCTGTTTAATGTTAATCTTTTCTTCCTGCTCTTCCTCCCTGCTCTATTCTTAGTTGCTCTCATTATATCAAAGAAGACATTTGGTATTTGTTTTTTAGGGATTGGCCAGCTTCACTAAGCATAATCTGCTCTAGTGCCACCCATTAGAATATGGACTCAAACAGTCCTGTTTGGAGAGCTGGTCCCTGGTGCCTATGGTTGATATACATTCTAACTTGTGAAAGTGTCACAGGACGTAGGGGCAGCCTCCATCTCATGGGACCCTTGGAAGCAACTGTTAGGACAAAGTTGTTGCTAAGGCAGTGACCTCATTCAGTTCCTGAAGGAAGTGACCTCACCTCACTTCCTTGGTGATGGAAATCTAAGAACTTGGGATGCAGGAAGACAGGCACCCAGAGCCTGTCCCAGTCCCAGTCCCAGTGGTCTCACTTGTTTGGATATACCAAGGACAGAGTCAGTCTTTCTTGGTACCTACTGATATGAGAATGGCCAAAAGCCAGAAAAGCTCTAAAGAGGGGCCTTTCCTGAGAAAGCAGATAGTGGTTCACCAGTGGCTCCTGACATCTTCACAGAGTTGGTTAAAGAGACCAGATCTGAGACAGGACAGGCCATTTCGGGGGAACATACTATAACCCACCAGTCAGAGGACACTCTGGATAGTCACAGACCTACTTTGGGGAAGGAGGTGCCTCTGTGGGTGTCGCTGTGTGTTTATGGATTTGCCTCATGTTCTGAGAATAGATAGAAAAGGCGGTTTGTTTGGTTTTGAGTGAACTGTTTCTAGTAAGTCATTTGACAACGCGAGTGATTCTATGTCTGTGTATCCCACTGTGTCCATGGTTATAGACATTAGAAAAGATAATGCATCAATTGATCTGTCCTGTCTAGTAGAAAGCTTCCCATCATTTATTCCGCCAAATTGATGAATGGATTTTGGCTTGCCTTATCGATGGGCAACACGCGCTATCTTCCAAAGTTCGTGCGTTCTTCCTGAATTCTGGCCACTCTACAGAATAGGCTCATGGTTTTGTGTCCAATATATGTACCATTTCCAAGCCCTGTTACATGGCCATGTACTGGATAGCTGAAGGGAATGGCGAGCATCTCAGAAAACTCAGATATCAGTGTGACCAATAAAGTCTCAGTGGAGAAACACTGCTTTGCTTACCTATTGTTCTGTTGCCCTGAATGTCAGGAAGGTCTTTGTTTCAGGCCACCCCTTTGTGAAGCCTGAAGAAAACAGGTTTCAAATGGAAATGAATGGGCATCACCTGTGGCTCTTTGCTTAATTGCTTTGAAAAGGGATGTGTCTGAATCAGCCTCTTGGCCCTGTTTGAGGCAATGGCTTAGATTCTCACCACCTGATGTATCTTAAGAATGATCCCATGTGTGCATTCAAAACCAAAATGGCCAAAAGAGCAGTCATTGTGGATGAAGTCTCTCCCCTTCCTCTTTTAGGTTCCTGACCTCCATCAAGTGAGAATAGGGATCCTTTGGGTCAAATGATTTCTTCAAAGCCCTGCAGAAGCTAGCCGATATGTGCTTGGGTTTTATAATGACTCCAATTCACATAAAAAAATAAACCCCACAGTCAGTAGGCCTCAAATTGGAGAAGCAGAGAAGTATTAACAGCAGGCCTATTTGATCACTCCTAGTTCACAGGAAGTGTGTCCAGGCAACCCTGATTTTAGGCCATTAAGGGGCAAGGAAGATTATTTTGGAGACTGTCTTGTGTTTCGCCCCTCATGGAAACATCCAGCCAGAGGTTATGATGAGTGTCTATATGAAAGATCATGAGGGCCATGTGGGAGTGTTTTGGTTTTAATTGTGGCCATTTGTTTGGTGTTTGGAAGAGATGACTGGGTCCACCTTTACATGAACTCTGGTGTGATTCCCCTTAGAGACTGAGTTCTGGAACTGAACTCAGAGAATTATTGCCATGAATTGCGTTGGGATTTTCGGAGGCCATGCATGAGAGTCCCCCTTGAAAACTGAGATCTATGTGCAGGGTGGCTTTCAACAGAGCACTGGGAATCACATCCAAGATATCACGTGATTTTATTCTGAAAGACTTGTCAGCCATATTTGAGAGTCGAAACACACATGGACCTCATTGTAGACCTCAATGGGACTGGCTTCATGTGACCATTTGGCCACTTTTTGAGAAGCCTTGCCTGTGAGAATTCTCCAAAGCTTTCATTGAAATGTGCTTCCTCTACATTTAATGGTTCTGGAGTGAATTTTAACCCACAGTGCCTCCAACATCATCATTGAAAAATGGCTACAAAAATACCATAAAATTTTTGAATTTCCCATGACCAGGTGGCAATGGAGGACCTTTGGATGTCCTGTTGCTGATCATGAGTATACCAGACAGTGCTTTGATTGACTCGGTTTCATGAAAATCGTGTAGAACAGAGATGCCAATAAGTTGGAGCCCGCTGAGTAGTGGGCCTAGAGCCGTGGTGGTCAGGTGTATGATAAAACATCTGTGGTGGGGCCTGTGGATCTTCCATTGGCTTCCAAATGGCTTGTGACTGACATGGTGCAGCAAGCAGTCCCTTCTAAATAAAGGCATCTTGTAATACTGAGAGATTTCAGGGCAATGTTCAGAATCAAGTTGCTATGGTCAATGGGGCAATATATGTGGGCTAGAAGTATGTTTGGTGCATTCTCCTGCAGAAACTGACCCACCACATGTGACAGAACTCCCTCCAGCACTGTGACCCACTAGAACTCCTTGTATTTTTGAATCAAATAGCAAACTCCCAGTGTAGCAGCAAGAAACACCATGAAATTTGGAGGATGACCAAATGGCTTCACAGTCCACATGGGGAGACACTTAGTCCCCAGTGGTCACAGTTTACCTACAAAGAGCAAATTCAGCACTGCTGCCTCATCTTCACTGGAAAATAAGAAACCATGTCCTCCAGGTCACATAGATGTAGACCCAGCTTTGATGGTCTCACTACAAATGAAGCTAAAGCTCCAGAAAACAACATATTTTTCAGGTGCCCAACCTCAGAGGCAGTTCTTCAAGAAGTCTTTAGGCCAGCAGAGCCTCATGTTTGTGGAGTGTTCACCCTATCCCTTACTTTTGGGAACTCCTCTACCACCTCCAGTGTTGTGAACTACTGAGCATATTCCATTCCAGATATGTATTCACAGATTTTCTAACACTTCTCCTCTAATTGTGTCTTACTTGGGGCAAAAGTAATGTCAAGCCATAGTTCTTGATGAGAGTGGGAACATTTTTGTGTAGCACATATTTGCATACACATTGGATTCATTTTCCAATTTTCCATTTGAAATACTGAATCCCTGACACTAACCCCTACCCTACTAGACTCTGACTACTAATCGTAATATCATGGAAAATAATAACCCAATCAGAATAGAAATACAAGCAGTTAAGAGGAGGCATGTTTGGTATTCTTGGACTTGCCTTTTGCATTACATAGGGTAGGAGTTATAAATCTAGTCAATTTTTTTGTTGAAATAGTTCTCCATGTGTTTTTAAAGTTAACAAACATGTGAATTTATGTCTCCCTTTCTCTGTAGCCTAGTCAGCAAATGTATTTTTATATGCATATATAGAATCCTACCTAGTATTACACGTACATTTTTGTGAGGTGGCTGACTTGGCAGATACAAATTGTGAGAAGATATCACTCCTCCTAAATGCTGTTGAAACTGAAAATTCAACCTATGGCTGAGCCTCCTATTTGAACAACATTATACATAAATCCATGTTCAGTAAAATTAATATTTTTGGATCTCTGGATGATATGTATTTCACGATAAATTTCCGTTGGCATACATAATGCTACATTGTAATGTCTCTCTGTATATATATATATATATATATATATATATATATATATATATCTCAAGATTTTTCAAAATATGAAATATATGTGCCTTATTGTGCACTCCCCAAATTCATTCATATCATGAATGTGGATTTATAATCAACTTTTCAAAAGATAATTCTCAGAAATATTCATCAACCTGAATTACATATTGGTTGCCTAGTACTGAAAACTATCTTCAGTAAATGGTGCATACAAAACATAATATTTCGACATTGCAAGTTGGCCGCGAATAGAGTGCATCACACCCAGTGTACCACGCCACATTGCAGGTGAATAACGAGTTAAAATGACAAAAGACTATCTTGTTAGGATCTTATAGAAAAATGGGTGTGCACCGAAACCTAAAAGAATGATTTCCACCAACGAGGTCCGGTAATTGAGTCTCAAACGTGAGCTGAATATGCAACCGGAGATCCGGGCTTACTGATCCGTGCGGCCCGCCCCGTGGCTACAGACGTCGGGGCACCACCGAGAAGCGACTAGCATCCAGGGAGAAACGTTGCTGCAGATTCTGTGGAATCCTGCCGGCTGACCCCCCACTGAGCCCCAGGCGGAGTTCGGGATCTCAGTCAGGGAAGGAAGCGCTACAGTTCTATCCCCCACAACGGAAACTCCACCAAGGAAACCAACGGCAACCATCTTGGAGAGCTGAAGTAACCACCGCCACTCTCTGACAGATTGCAACAATAAAACAGTTGTGTGTTTTCCGCTCATCTCCCATACAGTAGGATATTTGCATAAAATCTTTCCTAAGCTTTCCAGGGGAGGGATTATCAGAGAGAGCCTGAATAAAGATGGGGGGGGAAACTAGAGGCACCTGACCTTCTACTCCCCCTCCCATCAGTGGTGAAAACAAAATCTGTCTAGCCAGCGATGGGGAAGGGGCAAACGGAAAAAAAAAAAAAAAAAAAAAACAATAGAGTGCTGGGGTTCCCAATAGACACAATCCACACCCAAGAAACGGCAGGCCAGAGTACAGTTTGAGCTGCCGAGGGCATTACTCAGGGGAAAACTGGTGTAGCAAGAGAAACCAGGACTAGCAGGAGAAACCAGGGGACTAGAGGCCAGGCCCGCGTGACTGGGCGCCTGGAGAACGCTCGCCCGCCGGCAACAGCCGGCCCGCTGCAGGTGCGACTGGACGGCTGGAGACCGCCTGCCCACCAGCGACCAATCACCTGCCATATGCCTGCCCTAATGGGTGGCTAGAGATCGCACAACCGCCGGTGACAGCCCACCCGCTGACTGCGTGACTGGACAGCTTGTGACTGCCTGCACACCCGCGACCAGGAGCTGAAAACAAACAGAGACAGTACAGTCCCACACCCCCATGCGAACACCCGGGCAAAGAGCCTGGGGCCCACCATAGCAGAGAGGTGACATCACTGGAGCTCGGCCGTCGGAATTCCTTCCCAGTGGAATCCACTTTAGCATGCACAGTCTACCAACACAAAGGAGCTACAATAGAGATATATAAAACCAAAACAAATATATAGAAGAGAGCAGAAACACAGCAATCAAACGGAGCTGGAAAGTAATGTGAACTTTATGAAAAAACAAGGGAAAAAGGTGTACAAATAATGCCGGACAACTTAATTCTACAGGAGGACCTAGAATCATCAGAAACAGGGATAGGGAAAAAACTCAATACATCCCTAACTCAGATGGAAAGAAATATTAGAGAAGACATGAGGCAGCAAGTCCAAGCAATAAAAGAATATTTTGAAAATGAATTAAACAAACAAATTCAAATGGCAAAGAAGGAGCTTTACCAAAAGACAGAGTTCTTAAAAAAATCAAACAGTAATCCTAGGAATGCAGAAAAATATAAACCACATTAAAAACTCAAACGAGAATATTGTAAATAGACTAGATTAAGTAGAAGTCAGAAGATCAGATAATGAAGACAAAGTTTATCAACTTGAAAAGAATATAGTCAACACAGAAAAGATGCTTATATCCCATGAGCAATCTATTTAAGAGATATGGGATGTCATAAAAAAACAAATTTGAGAGTCATCAGGATAGAAGAAGGCATAGAGATTCAAACCAAAGGAATGGACAACATATTAAATGAAATAATTCTAGAAAACTTCCCAGAGATAAAAGATGGAATGGATTGCCAAATCCTTGAAGCCTACATGACCTCAAACATTCAAAACCATAATAGACCAACTCCAAGACATAGAATTATCAAGATAGCTAACATACAGAACAAGGAGAGAATATTAAAAGCTAAAAGAGAAATGAGGCAGATTACATTCTGGGGTAAACCAATTAGGTTAACGACTGAATTTTCATCACAAACTTTGAAAGCGAGTAGATCCTGGAACAATGTATTTCAAACGCTGAAAAATAATGGATTCCAACCAAGAGTACTGTATCCATCAAAATTAAGTTTGGGATTTGACAATGAAATTAGTGTCTTTCACGATAAACAAAAGCTAAAAGAATTTGCAGAAAGAACACCAGCACTGCAAAGCATTTGAGCAAAATACTAGAAGAAGAGGAATTGAAAAATAGTGCCCCAAACTAACAGCAGGAGGTATCTCAGTAAAGGGGGAGAAAAATAACCAAAAAGTAAAAACTAGCCAAACTAAAAATAAATAAATAAATAAACATGAATGAAAGTAAAAATCATATTTCAATTGTAACCTTAAATGTTAATGGCATAAACTCACCAATCAAGAGACATAGGTTAGTAACCTGAATCAAAAAAACAAATCCTACAGTCTGCTGCCTTCAGGAGACTCATATGATAGGTAAAGACATACACAGGCTGAAAGTAAAAGGTTGGGATAAATCATACCACTCACATGGCCCTCGGAAGCAAGCAGGAGTAGCCATACTCATATCAAATAAAATCAATTTCAAACCTACGTTAATAAAAAGGGATAACGAAGGACACTATGTACTGTTAAAAGGAACCATCCACCAACAAGACATAACAATTATCAATTTGTATGCACCAAACAATTGAGCTGCAACACTCATGAAACAAACTCTCCTCAAGTTCAAGAGTCAAATAGACTACAACACAATAACTACGGGTGACTTCAACACACTGATCTCACCATTAGAAAGATCCTCTAGACAAAAAATGAATAAAGAAACTATGGAATTCAACAGCACAATAAATAACCTAGGCTTAACCAACATATATAGAATATATCAACCATCCTCAAGTGGATACACGTTCTTCTCAGCAACACAAGGATCCTACTCAAAGATAGTTCATATATTATGCCATAGGGCAACCCTTAGTAAATATAAAGGCTTGGAGATAATACCATGCACCATATCTGATCATATTGGAATGAAACTGGAAATAAATGATAAAAGAAGGAAGGAAAGATCCTACATCATATGGAAAAATGAACAATATTCTACTGAATGATCAATGGGTTACAGAAGATAGAGGAGGATATAAAAAATTCTTATAGACAAATGACAATACAGACACAACATACTGGAATCTATGGGACACAATGAAAGCAGTTTTAAGAGGGAAATTCATTTCTTGGAGTTCTTTCCTCAAAAAAAATAAAATAAAATAAAATAAATGAACTCACACTACACTTCAAAAACCTAGAAAAAGAAAAGAAAAACAACAGCAAATGTAGTAGAAGACAAGAAATAATTAAAATTAGAGCAGAAATCAACGAAATTGAAACAAAAAAAAAACATTGAAAAAATTGATAAAACTAAAGGTTGGTTCTTTGAAAACATAAATAAGATCGACAGGCCCTTAGCCATGCTAACAAAGAGAAGAAGAATGAGAACTCAAATTACTAACATACGGCATGAAAAAGGCATTATCATAACAGACACTACAGAAATACAGAAGATAATTAGAAAGTATTTTGAAACCCTATATTCAAATGAAATAGAAGATAGTGAAGATATCAATAAATTTCTTAAGTCATACGATGTGCCAAGATTGAGTCAGGAAGACACACACAATTTAAACAGACCAATAACAAAGGAAGAAATACAAGAAGCCATCAAAAGACTACGAACCAAAAAAAGCCCTGGAGCGGATGGGTATAGAGCGAAGCTCTACAAAACCTTAAAAGAAGAATTAATACCAATACTTTTCAAGCTATTTCAAAAAATAGAAAATGAAGGTGCTCTTTCAAATTCATTCTATGAGGCCAAAATCACCCTGATCCCGAAACCAGACAAAAACACTTCAAAGAAACAAAACTACAGACCAATATCTCTAATAAACTAGGATGCAAAAATTCTCAATAAAATCCTGGTGAATGTAATACAAAAGCATATCAAAAAATTGTGCACCATGATCAAGTAGGATTCATCCCAGGGATGCAAGGCTAGTTCAATATACGGAAATCCATAAATGCTATTCACCACATCAATAGACTTAAAGACAAGAACCATATGATCATCTTGATAGATGCAGAAAAAACATTCGACAAAGTTCAGCCTCCCTTTATGTTCAAAACACTAGAAAAACTAGGGATAACAGGAAGTTACCTCAACATTGTAAAAGCTATATATGCTAAACCTCAGGCTAGCATCATCGTAAATGGAGAAAAACTGAAGGCATTCCCTCTAAAATCTGGAACAAGACAGGGATGCCCTCTATCACCACTTCGATTCGATTTAGTTCTTGAAATACTAGCCAGAGCAATTAGACAGACAAAAGAAATTAAAGACATGAAAATAGGAAAAGAAGAACTTAAATTATCGCTATTTTCAGATGACATGATAATATATTTAACAGACTCAAAAGGGTCTACAAACAACTGCTAGAGTTAATAAATGAATTCAGCAAAGTGGCAAGATATAAAGTCAACACGCATTAATCAAAGGCATTCCTGTATATCAGCAGAAAAACTTCTGAAATTGAAATGAGGAAAACCACTCCATTCACTATATCCACAAAGAATATAAGATACTTGGGAATCATCCTAACGAAAGAGGTGAAAGATTTATATAATGAAACCTACAGAACCCTAAAGAGAGAGATAGAAAAAGATCTTAGAAGATGGAAAAATGTACTTTGTTCATGGATAGGCAGAACTAACATCATCAAAATGTTGATATTACCCAAAGTTCTCTACAGGTTTAAATCGGTGCCAATAAAAATCCCAACGGCATTTATTGTAGAAATGATAAAGCAATCATGAAATTCATATGGAAAAACAAAAGACCCTGAATACCAAAAGCAATTCTAAGCAGGAAGTGTGAATCTGGAGGTATAGCGATACAAGAGTTCAAACTGTACTACAAAGCAATAGTAATAAAAACATCGTGGTACTGGTACCAAAACAGGCAGCTGGACCAATGGTATAGAATAGAGGACACAGAAACCAATCCACAAAATTACAACTTTCTTATATTTGATAAAGGGGCTAAAAACATGCAATGGAGGAAAGATAGCATCTTCAACAAATGGTGCTGGGAAAATTGGAAATCCATATGCAACAAAATGAAACTGAATCCCTTTCTCTCACCATGCAAAATTTAACTCAAAATGGATCCAGGAGCTAGATATCAAATCAGAGACACTGCGTCTAATAGAAGAAAAAGTTGGCTACGATCTACATACTGTGGGGTCGGGCTCCACATTCTTTAATAGGATGCCCATAGCCAAAGAGTTAATAACAAGAATAAACAAATGGGACTCACTTAAACTAATTTTTTTTTTTCAGCAAGAGAAACAATAAGAGAGGTAAATAGAGAGCCTACATCCTGGGAACAAATTTTTACCCCTCACACTTCAGATAGAGCCCTAATATCCAGAATATACAAAGAACTCAAAAAAAATTAAACAATAAGATAACAAATAACCCAATAAACAAATGGGCCAAGGACCTGAACAGACACTTCACAGAGGAGGACATTCAATCAATGAACAAGTACATGAAAAAATGCTCACTATCTCTAGCAGTCAGAGAAATGCAAATCAAAACCACCCTATGATACCATCTCACTCCAGTAAGATCGGCAGCCATTATGAAGTCAAACAAAATAAGTGTTGGTGAGAATGTGGGGAAAAGGGTACACTTGTACACTGCTGGTGGGACTGCAAATTGGTGAGGCCAATTTGGAAAGTACTATGGTGATACCTGGGAAAGCTGGGAATGGATCCACCATTTGACCCAGCTATCACCCTTCTCGAACTATTTCCTGAGGATCTTAAAAGAGCGTACTGTAGAGATACTGCCACATCAATGATCATAGCTGCACAATTCACAATAGCTAGACTGTGGAACCAACCTAGATGCCCTTCAATAAATGAATGGATAAAAAAAATGTGGCTTTTATACAAAATGGAGTATTACTCTTCATTAAAAAATGACAAAATCATAGAATTTGCATATAAATGGATGGCATTAGAGCAGATTATGCTAGGCGAAGCTAGCCAATCCTTAAAAAAACAAATGTCAAATGTCTTCTTTGATATCAAAAGAGCAACTAAGAACAGAACATCGAGGAAGAGCATGAGGAAAAGTTTATCATTAAACAAAGACGAGTTGGGGGAGAGAAAGGGAGAGAGAAGGGAAAGCATATGGAAATAGTAGGAGACCCTCAATGTTACACAAAATTACATATAAGAGGATTTGAGGGGAAATGGGGGGGAAACAATGGAGAGAATTGAACAACAGCAGATGAGGTAGAGAGGGAAGATGGGAGGGGAGGGGAGGGGGGATAGTGGGGGATAGGAAAGGTCGCAGAATACAACAGTCACTAATATGCTATTGTTCAAAAATGTGAATGTGTAACCAATGTGATTCTGAAATTCATATTTGTGGAAAAAATGGGAGTTCATAACCCATTTGAGTCAAATGTATCAAAGATGATATATCATGAGCTTTGTAATGTTTGGAACAACCAATAGAAATAAATAAATAAATAACGGTTTAAAATTGAGAGGGAAGAAATCAGCTAAAAATGGGTTGAGATGCATTCATTTTGCTAAGCAGAAACTTTGTTTCGTTTAGTTGTAACTATCACAAATTTATTTTACCAGGAAATTGGCTTTTGAAAATGCACATAAATTGAGATTAAAGGATAATTCACCTACCTTCATAAAAAATTCATAGCATTTTCTATATTTTTCATATTTCATTTTTTTTTCGTGAATATTTTGTCATGGACCAGGTCTAGTCTTAGGCTATTCTTCCAGAATACTACCTCATCTGACAAATTCGTACAATGTGTTGGATTGTTGTTTTCACCTTTTATTTAATAGTTTCTAGCTGATAATGTGTATTTTCTTTATCTTTATTTGCACATATATACCCAACAATATCTTTGCATTTTATGTTTTACTGGGGAAGAGACTCATCAAAAGCTCTTTGTTATATGTATCAAAAATCAGACATTTAGAGCACACAATTATTCTTAATTTTGCATGAAAATATCTTTGTACTATTTTCTTATACAGATTTAGAATTATTAATAATGTCCCTACTGTAATAAGTAATTATTTACAAGAAGAATTAAACAATTGACTTTATATCAATTATGAATATGAAAAGTACTAAAATAAGCATTTGGCAATTAATACACAATTGATAGAAATTGAAATCACAAGAAAGCCTTTAAAATGTCAGTGCATATGGTCCTTAAATAATAGGTTATTCAAATAACTTTTTCTAATTCATAAGATTTAATATGCCGTATTATAGCTTAATGTGATATAAAACCTTAAATTATCAGTATTGATAAAAAGAATGATACCTGTTTATTTAAATATGTTTATTTGATTTTCACTGTAAGATGTTAATTCTGGAAGGCTTGAGAATTAAGAAAGTTTTGGTCTATATTATTTTTAACAGGCTAATCAAAGTACTTTTAAATGTATATGTATGTATATATATATAATATGTAATGCATATGCATGAATATAGATACATATGTATAAAAATTTATTTTAATATATCTATCAGGTGATTATAATTATTAAATTTTCTCAAGAAAAGAACAATGACTATAAAAACAGTCTTAAATTTAAATTTCATAGCATACTACTGTTTGTAATGACATGAGAGAAAAACAGATATGAAAGGAAAACGAAAAAGCAAGAGAGAGAAGGGGGAAAATGAGGAAGAAAGTGAGTAAAGATGAGGGAGAGGCATGTTCGATGTAAAGATAAAAGTGGAGGGGCTGGGTTTGTGGTTCAGTGGTAACATGCTTTTCTAGCATGTGTGGGACACTGGGTTCTATTCTAAGCACCACATACAAATAAACAAAATGAAGGTCAATCACAACTGAAAAAATTAAAAATAAAAAAGTAGAAATATTACCAAAACTCCAAGCTTTTATGGATGTTAAATTAAAAAAATTATGTTACATAGCCTTATGTAATTTCTAGACTATCCAAAAGAGTCATTAAATGTTAGATTATTAGTGCGATAACTAAAAATCCATTGCTCTTTCCTCAACATTCTGTGGCATGCTAGTGGTAAAATAAATTCTATTATAACACCAAAAAAAAATCTAATATTTCTATAGTAACTGACCCAGTTTAATATCAAGGCTAGTAGATTCCTATGGGACATGATGTGTATTTTGACATTCATTTTTATTCAACACTGGAACATTACTATTTCTTCAGTTTATGCACATCATAGGATATATATTTCATCCACAAGTTCGCTAATTTATACGCATTTGTTTCACTTTCAGTCACTTCCTGCTTCAGAACACATGTATTTCTCTATGTTTCTTGACTGCTCTTTTCATGAGACTTCTTTCCAAACTCATTATTTTCGATTTCCATTATCACATTTGAAGCAAAACTCATACACCCGTCATGATAAACCAAACCCTAGTATTACCATTAGATGTACAACTAGCTGGAATGAATGATTGTATATCAATATAAGATTTCTTACTTAGTTTCAGATATCAATTAAATCCATTATTTAAAGTGGAACCAGTTATATTATTTATTCACAGTATGGTCTTTTCATGCATTATCTCTATATTCATAGACACAGGATACACCTCTTTGTACCCCCAATACTAATTTATACGTCTTCAAAATATTGCTCCCAGAAATGGTGGAAGAAATGCACATGTCACCTGATTTACATATACATTTTATCACAGTAATATTCTGGACACAAAACGCAAAGGTGACACTTATGATTTTACCAAACCTAAATGGAAAGTGAACATGGATTACTAAAAACTTCCATGTCCAGTTTGCCTAATGCTCTCAAATGTGAATCCTATTCTTGACTACATATTTGTTTCTTCCTAAGATTATATATTCAACCTCAAGCCCGTTGAAAATGTCTAATCTTATCACTCACTTTTTCATTTGCCTGATTTCCTAATGTCTCTATTGATATCTGCTTTCCTACATATTTTCCCCAGCTTATCATTGTGACTGACTCTTCACATGTGCTCACATTTACATTCAATCTCTACCAGAAACCCTATTGCAAAAGAACTTTTGGTCCAAATCCTATACTCACTCTTAGTTCTAAACCTACAGACTATCTTTCTAATAATACTGACTATCCCTTCTTGACTAGAAGTTCTCTTTGACATTCCATCATTCAAGGTACAAAGTCCTATGCCATTGAACATTGATTTATCTGAGACATTTCTGCAGAACATAATTCAAAGCTAAGTATCCCAATCAAGGGCCCAATGCCCTTCTGGGCTTCAAATCTTACCTAGATTTCTGTTTTCATTCTTATATTTCACTTTTACATTCTTGTAAATATTACAGGTTCCCAATACCATTATTCATGCCGTGGAATGTTTCTTAACCCAAATTGAACTTTTATTAACCGTAACCATACACTCTTCCCTGAATCAAACTTTACAGAAGAGCAGGGACAGAGTTGCTTTTACAATACAGGAATGTAGGGGTTCTTAAACCTGCTGAGATCCTCAAAGGTCCATGCAGAAATGATCCCTGGAGAAGACGTAGGCAGCTATGAAGGAGTTGAGAGAGCAAAAGTCATCTTGCATGGCAAACCCCCTTGTCAGGATGAAGGGATGTGTCTGAATCAGTCTCTCTATCTAAATGTAGAGAAGATGGACTAAACCAGTCCTGTGTGGGGAGATGTTCCCAGGCGCCTATGTTTGTTATACCATTCTATCTTGTGAACTTGTCACCGAAAGTAGGGGCAGCCTCTATCTCATGGGACCCTTGGAAGCAAATGTTAAAACAAAGTGATTGCCAAGGTAGTGACCTCATACATTTCCTGAAGAAAGTGACCTACCTCACTTCCTTGGTGATGTAACTCTCTGAACTTGGGATCCAAGATGCCAGGCTGCCAGAGCCAGTCCCAGTCCCAATCCCAGTGGGCTCACTTGTTTGGATGTACCAAGGACAGAGTCAGTATTTCTTGGTATCTACTAATGTGAGGATTGCCAAATGCCAGGACAGATCTGAAGAGGAGCCTTTCCTGAGAAAGCAGGTAGTGGCTCACCGCTGGCTCCTGAGAACTTCACAGAGTTTGCAAAGGAGACAGATCTGAGACAGGACAGGACATTTCATTGGAACATAATACGGCCCAACAGACAGAGGACACTCCAGATAGTCAGAGACCTACTTGCAGGAAGGAGATGCCTTTGTGAGTGTGAGTGTCAGTTTGTGGTTTTGTCTCATGTTCTGAGAATAGGTAGGAAAGACAGTTTGTTTGGTTTGGAATGGACTGTTTCTAGTAAGTCTTTTGACAAGGTGAGTGATTCTATGCCTGTGTATCCCACTGTGTCCGTGGTTGTAGACATTAGAAAAGAGAATGCATCAATGGATATGTCTTGTCTTGTAGAAAGCTTCCCAGCATTCATCCTGCCCAATTTATGAATGAACTGCAGCTTGCCTTATGGAGGGACAACACCTACTATCTTCCTAAGTTCCTGTTTTCTTCCTGAATTCTGGCAACTCTGCAGAATAGGCTCATGGTTTTGTGTCCAAGATATGTACCACCTCCAAGCTCTGTTACATGGCCATGTACTGGATAGCGGTAAGGAATGGCGAGCATCTCAGAAAACTCAGATATCAGTGTGACCAGGAAATTCTCAGTGGAGAAACCCTGCTTTGGGCCATTCTCTTACCTATGTTTCTGTTGCCCTGAATGTCAGGAAGGTCTTTGCCTCAGGCCACCCCTTTGTGAAGCCTGAAGAAAACAGTTTTCAAATGAAAATGAATGGTCATCATCTGTGGCTCTTTGCTTAGTTTCTTTGGAAATGGATGTGTCTTAATCAGCCTCTTGGACATGTGTGAGGTTGTGGCTTAGATTCTCAGCACCTGATGGATCTAAAGAAAGATCCCATGTGTGCATCCAAACCAAAATGGCAAAAAGATCAGTTATGGTGGATGAAGTGTCTTGCCTTCCTTTGTTATGTTCCTGACCTACATCAAGTGAGAATAGGGATCATTTGGTTCAAATAAAATCTTCAAAGCCCTAAAGAAGTGCTTGGGTTTTCTCATTATTCCAAATCACATAAAGAATCTATACCTGACAGGCAGTAGGCTTCAAAATGGAGAAGCAGAGCAGTATTAACTGCAGTCCTATTTTATCACTCCTGGTTCAAATGCAGGGTGTCCAGGCCCCCATGACTTTAGGCAAATGAGGGGTAAGAGAACTTATTTTGGACACTAACACATACCCCACTAGACTCTGACTACTAATCCTAACATGATGGAGAATAATAACCAAAACAGAATAGAAATACAAGCAGTTCAGAGGAGTCATGTTGTATAATTGGACTTGCCTTTTGCATTATATAGGCTAGGAATTATAAATCTACTCAATTTTTAATTAAAACAGTTCTCCATGTGTTTTTAAAGTTAACAAATATGTGAATTCCTCTCTCCCTTTCTCTGTGGCCTATTCAGCACATGTGTTTTTATATGCACATATAGAATCCTACCTGGTATCACATGTATATACTTGAGAGGTTGCTGACTTGGCAGATGCAAATTGTGAGAAGAGATCACTCCTCTTAATGCTGTTGGAACTGAAAATTCAAACTATTGGTGACCTTTCTAGCTGAACAAAATTATATATAAATCCATGTTCAGTAAAAAGTATATTTTGGGATGTGTGGATTATATATATTTCGTAATAAATTTCGATTGGCATATATATTGCTACTTTTTAATGTCTGTGTGAGTGTGTGTGTGTGTATATATATATAGGCATATGTATATATATGTATCTATATATCTATATATCTATATATCTATATATCTATATATATCTATATCTATATCTATATCTATATCTATATCTATATCTATATATATCTATATATATATATATACACACACACTCTCCAGATTTTTGAAAATATGAAATATATGTGTCTTATTATACACTCCCAAAATTTATTCATGTTCATGTATGTGGATTTATTATCAACTTTTCACAAGATTATTCTCAGAAATATTCATCCACCTGAAATACATATTTGTTTCCTAGTACTGAAAACTAACTTCAGTGAATGATGCATACAAATCCTAATATTTCTACAGTTACTGACCAAGTTTAACATCAATGCAAGTAGATTCCTATGGGACATGATATGTATTTTGACGTTCATTTGTATTCAACACTGGTACATTACTATTTCTTCAGTTTATGCACATCATGGGATATATATTTCATCCACAAGTTCGCTAATTTATATCAATTTGTTTCACTTTCAATTACTTCCTGCTTCAGAACACACGTATTCCTCCATGTTTCTTGACTAGTCTCTTCATGAGACTTCTTTACAAACACATTATTTTCGATTTCCATAATTACTTTTGAAGCAAAACTCACACACCCTTAATGACAAACCATAACCCTCATATTACCATTAGATGTATAACTGATAGGAATGAATGACTGTGTATCAATATAAGATTTCTTGTAAATTTTAAGATATCAATTTAATCCATTATTTAAAGTGGAATCAGTTATATTATTTATTCACAGTATCATCTATTCATGCATTATCTCTATATTCATACACACAGGGTACACCTCTTTGTACCCGCAATACTAATTTATACATCTTCAAAATATTGCTCCCTGAAATGGTGGAAAAAATACTTATGTCACCTGATCTACCTATACATTTTATCACAGTACTATTTTGGATACAAAATGCAAAGATCACACATATGTTTGTACAAAAGCCTAAATTGAATGGGAGCATGGATTACTAAAAACATTGATGTCTAGGTTGCCTAATTCTCTCAAATGTCCATCCTATTGGTGACTACATATTTGTTTCTTCGAAGATTATATAGTCAACATCAACCCTGTTAAAATGTCTAATCCTATGACTCACTTTATACTTTGCCTGATTTCCTACTGTCTCTATTGATGTTTCCTTTCCTACATATTTTCCCCAGTTTACCTATGTGACTGACTCTTCACATGTGCTGACATTGACCTTCATTCTATTACCAAAACCCTATTGATAAAGAACTTTTGGTCCATATCCTGTACTCACACTTCTTGCAAAACCTACCGACTATCTTCCTAATCCTATGGACTATCCCTGTTTGAGTGGATGTTCTTTTCTACAATCTATCATCCAAGGTACAAGGTCCTATGTCATTGATAATCAATTTATCTGAGACATCACTGCAGAACGTAATTCAAAGCTAAGTATCCAAATCAAAGGCCCAATGCCAATATGGACTTTAAATCTTACTACATTTCTGTTTTCATACATATTTTTCAACTCTATGTTCTTATATATATCACAGATTCCCAATACCATTATTCATCCATCAAAATGATTCCTAACCCAAAACAAACATGTAATTAACCCTAACCATAAACTGTTCCCTCAATCTACATTTACAAAAGAGCAGGGACAGAGTTGGTCTTACAATACAGGAAAGTAGGGGATTGTCCACCTGCTGAGAACCTCAAAGGTCCATGCAGAATTGATCCCTGGAGAAGATGTAGGCAGGTATGAAGGTCCTGAGAGATCAAAAGTCATCTTCCATGCCAAACAACCTTGTCAGGATGAAGGCTTTTGTCTGAATCAGCCTCTCTCTTCTTAATCTAGAGAAGATGGACCAAATGAGGCCTGTGTGGAGAGCTGTTCCCAGGTGCCTATGGTTGATATACCATTCTAACTTGTGAAAGTGTCACAGAAATACGGTCAGCCTACATGTCATGGGACACTTGGATGCATGTGTTAGGACAAACTGGTTGCCAAGGCAGTAACCTCATTCAGTTCCTGAAAGAAGTTACCTCACCTCACTTTTTTGTTCATGGCACTTTCTGAACTTGGGATCCAGGAAGCCAGGCACCTAGAGCCTGTCTCAGTCCCAGACCCAGTGGTCTCACTTGTTTGATATAACAAGGACAGAGTCAGTCTTTCTTGGTATCTACTGATGTGAGAATGGACAAATGACAGGAAAGCTCTTAAGAGGGGCCTTTCCTGTGAAAGAAGGCAGTGGCTAACTGCTGGCTCCTGACAACTTCACAGAATTGGCCATGGACACCAGATGTGAGATAGGAGAGGCCATTTCAGGGGAACATAGTATGGCCTATCAGTCAGAGGACACTCCGGATAGTCACAAACCTACTTGGAGGAAGGAGGTGCTTATCTGGCTGGGGGTGTGGGTTTGTGGTTTTTTTCTCATGCTCTGAGAATATGTCTGAAAGGCGGTTTGTTTGGTTTGGAGTAAAGTGTTTCCAGAAAGTCATATGAAAAGGCGAGTGTTTCTATGTCTGTGTATCTCACTGTGTCAGTGGTTGTAGACATTAGCAAAGAGAATGCATCAATGGATGAGTCTTGTCTAGTAGAAAGCTTCCCAGCATTCATCCTTCCCAATTTATGAATGGACTGCGGCTTGCCTTATGGACCGGCAACACCTGCTATCTTCCTAAGTTACTGTTTGCTTCCTGAATTCTGGCCACTCTCCAGAATAGGCTCATGGTTTTGTGTCCAAGATATGTACCACCTCCAAGCTCTGTGACACGGCCATGTGTTGGTTAAATGAAGGGCATGGCGAGCATCTCAGAAAACTCAGATATCAGTGTGACCAGTAAAGACTCAGTGGAGAAACCATGCTTTGGGCCTTTTCCTTACCTAATGTTCTGTTGCCCTGAATGTCAGGAAAGTCTTTGCCTCAGGCCACCCTTTTTGAAGCCTGAAGAAAAGTTTTCAACTGCAAATGAAGGGGCATCAACTGTGGCTCTTTGCTTAATTGCTTTGGAAAGGGATATGTCTTAATCAGCCTCTTGGCCTTGTGTAATTCTGTGGCTTAGATTCTCTGCACCTGATGGATCTAAAGAGAGATCCCATGTATGCATCCAAAAGCAAAATGTCCAAAAGAGCAATCATTGTGGATGAAGTCTCTCTCCTTCCGTGGTAAGGTTCCTGACCTCCATTAAGTGAGAATAGGCCTCCTTTGGGTCAAATAAGTTCTTCAAAGCCCTGCAGATTCTAGCCCATAGGTGATTGGGTTTTCTCATGACTCCAATTCACATGAAGAATCTAAATCCCACCATCAGTAGGCCTCAAATTTAAGAAGCAGAGCAAAATAAACGGCAGGCCTATTTGATGACTCTTAGTTCACAGGAAGGGTGTCCAGGCCACCCTGACTTTAGGCAAATGAGAGGCAAGGAAGCTTATTTTGGACACTGTCTTGGGCTGCACCCCTCACGGAAACCTCCAGCCAGAGGTTATGATGAGTGTCTGTATGGAAGAAAATGAGGGCCATGTGGGAGTGTTTTGGTTTTAATTGTAGTCATTTTTGTGGCGGTTAGTAGAGATTACATGGTCCACCTTGGCTTGAACTTTGGTGGGATTCTGCATAAAGACTGAGTTCTCGTACTGAACTCAGAGAAGTATTGCCATGAATAGTGTTGGAATTTTAGGAGGCCACGCATGAGAGTCGCCCTTGGAAACTGAGATCTAGGCCCAGGGTAATTATTCACAGAGCACTGGAAATCTCAGCCAGGATATCACATGATTTTGTTTGAAAAACTTGGCAACCATTGTTGAGAGTCAAAACACACATGGACCTCACATTGTAGACCTCAATGTTCCTGGATTCATGTGACCTTTTGGCCACTCTTTGGGAAGTCTTTCCTGTGAGAGATCTCCAGATATTTCATTGAAATGAGCTTCCTCACCATTTAATAGTTCCAGAATGCCTCCAACTTCATCCTTGAAAAATGGCTAGGTCAATATATCATGAAATTTTTAAAATTCCCATGACAAGTTGGCACTGGAGATTCTTTGGATATCCTGTGGCCGATCATAAGAATAACAGTCAGTGCCTTGATTGACTGGTTTTCATAAAAATTGTGCAGAACAGTGATGCCAGGAAGTTGGAGCCTGCTGAGGAGTGGGCCTAGAGCATTGGTGGGCAGGTGTGTGATAAAACATCTGCGGTGTGTTCATGTGGATCTGCCTTTGGCTTCCAAATGGCTTGTGACTGATGTGGTGCAGCCAGCAGTCCCTTCAATGTAAAGGCATCTTGTTATATGCAGAGGTTTTAGGGAAATATTTAGAATCAGGTTGCTATGGTCAAGGGGGCAACTATGTGGGATATAAGCCTGTTAGGTGCATTCTCCTGCAGACCCTGACCCACCACACGTGATAGAACCCCCTCACGCACAGAGTAACAGTTGAATTCTTTGTATTTCTTGAAGCAAATACCACAATCCCAGTGCAGCAGCAAGAAACACCACGAAAAGTGGAGAATGACCAAATAGCTTCACAGGCCCATGTGGATACACTTAGCCCCTCGTGTCCACAGTTTACCTACAAAGAGAGTATTCAGCACTGCTGACTCATGTTCAGGGAAAATAAGAAACCATGTCCTCCAGGTCACAGAGATGAAGACGCTGATTTGATGGTCTCACTACAAACGAAGCTGAAGCTCCCGACAACAACATATATTTCAAGTGCCCACCCTCAGAGGCAGTTTCTCAAGAAGTCTTTACGCCAGCAGAGCTCCATGTTTTTGGAATGATTACACTGTCCCTTACATTTGGAATCTCCTCTACCTCCTCCAAGGTTGTGAACTCCTGAGCATATTCCATTCCAGATATTTATTCACAGATTTTCTAACTCTTCTCTTCTAATTGTGTCTTACTCTGCGTGATTGTAATGTCAAGGCATTGTTCTGGATGAGAGTGGGAAGATTTTTGTGTACCACATATTTACATACACTTTGGATTCATTTTCCAATTTTCCTTTCAAAATACTGAATACCTCACACTAACACTTACCCTACTAGACTCTGACAACTAATCCTAATAAGATGGAGAAAAATAAACCAAAAAAAATAGAAATACAAGCAGTTCAGAGAAGGCATGGTGTATAGTGGAATTGCCTTTTGCATTATTTAGGGTAGGAGTTATAAATCTAGTCAATTATTTGTTAAAATATTTCTCCATGTGTTTTAAAGTTAACAAATATGTGAATTCCTGTTTCCCTGTCTCTGTAGTCTATTCAGCACATGTATTTTTACATGCAATTATAGAATCTTACCTGATACCACACGTACATTTTTGTGAAGTGGCTGACTTGGCAGATACAAATTTTAAGAGATCACTCCTCCTAAACGCTTTAGAACTGAAAATTCAACCTATGCGTGAGCTTCCTAGTTGAACAACATTATACATAAATCCATGTTAAATAAAATAAATATTTTTGGATCTCTGGATGATATAAATTTCATGGTGAATTTCATATAGCATATATTATGCTATTTTTAATGTCTGTGTGTGTTTGTGTGTGTATATATATATATATATATTTTCTCCAGATTTTTCAAAATATGAAATATGTGTCTTATTATACACTCCCTTAACTCATTCATATTCAAGTATGTGGATTTATAATCAAATTTTCTCAAGAGTTTTCTCAAAATATTCATTCTCCTGATATACATATTTGTTTCTTAGTACTGAAAACTAACTTTAGTGAATGGTGCATACAAATCCTAATATTTCTACAGTAACTGACCTAGTTTAACATCAACGCAAGTAGATTCCTATGGGACATGATGTGTATTTGGATGTTCATTTTATTCAACACTGGTACATTACTATTTCTTCAATTTATTCACATCATGGGATATATATTTCATCCACAAGTTCGCAAGTTTATAGGCATTTGTTTCACTTTCAATCATTTTCTTCTTCAGATCACATGTATTCCTTCATGTTTCTTGACTGGTCTTTTTATGAGACTTCTTTCCAAACACATTAATTTAGATTTCTATGATCACTTTTGAAGCAATACTCACACACCTTTCATGATAATCATAACCCTAATATTACATATAGATGTATTACTGGTTGGAATGAATGATGTTATATCAATACAAGATTTCTTATAATATTTCATATATTAATTCAATCCATTATTTAAAGTGGGAACAGTTAAATTATTTATTCAAAATGTGGTCTATTCATGCATTATGTCTATATTCATGGACACAGGGTACACCTCTTTTACCCCCAATAGTAATTTATAGGTCTTGAAAACATTACTTCCAGAAATGCTTGAAGAAATGCTCATGTCATCTGATCCACATATACATTCTATGACAGTAATATTCTGGACAAAAAATGCAAAGGTCACACTTATAATTGTACCAAAGCCTAAAATGAAAGTGAACATGGATTACTAAAAGCATCCATGTCCAGGTTTCCTAATGCTCTCAAATGTCAATCCTAATGGTCACTGCATATTTGTTTCTTCTTAAGATTATATATTCAAACTCAACAGTGTACAAAATGTCTAATCCTATCACTCACTTTATACTTTGCCTGATTTTGTAAAGTCTCTATTATTATCTGCTTTTCTACATATTTTTCAAAGTTCATCATTGTGACTGAATTTTCATATGTGCTGACATTTACATTCACTCTCTAACTGAAAGCCTATTGCTAAAGAAATTCCCGTCCAAATCCTGTACTCACTCTTCTTCCTAAACCTACCGACTATCTACCTAATCGTACCGACTATCCCTTTTTGACTGAATGTTCTTTTCCTCATTCAATCATCCAATGTACAAGGTCCTATGCCATTGTAAATGGATTTATCTGAGACATCTGTGCAGAACCTAATTCAACACTACGTATCCCAATCAAGGGCCTAATGCCCTTCTGGGCTTCAAATCCTAGATTTCTGTTTTCATACATATATTTTACCAATATAATTTAATAAATATCGCATGTTCCCAATACCATTATTCATCGCGCAGAATGATTCCTAACCGAAATCGAACCTGTTATTACCCTAACCATCATCGCCTGGAGGTCATTCCTCAAAAAAAGGAAAAACCAACAAATAAATGAGCTCACACTTCATCTCAAAGCCCTAGAAAAGGATGAACAAAACAACAGCAAATGCAGCAGAAGGCAAGAAATAATTAAAATCAGAGCAGAAATCAACAAAATTGAAACAAAAGAAACTATTGAAAAAATCAACAAAACTAAAAGTTGGTTCTTCGAAAAAATAAACAAGATTGACAGACCCTTAGCCATGCTAACGAAGAGGAGAGAGAACTCAAATTACTAACATACAGGATGAAAAAGGCAATATCACAACAGATGCTACAGAAATTCAGAAGACAATTAGAAATTATTTTGAAAACCTATATTCCAATAAAATAGAAGATAGTGAAGACATCGATAAATTTCTTAAGACATATGATTTGCCCAGACTGAGTCAGGAGGATACACACAATTTGAACAGACCAATACCAATGGATGAAATTGAAGAAGCAATCAAGAGACTACCCACCAAGAAAAGCCCGGGACCGGATGGGTATACAGCGGAGTTTTACAAAACTTTTAAAGAAGAATTAATACCAATACTTTTCAAGTTATTTCAGAAAATAGAAAAAGAGGGAGCTCTTCCAAATTCATTCTATGAGGCCAACATCACGTTGATTCCGAAACCAGACAAAGACACATCAAAGAAAGAAAACTTCAGAACAATAACCCTGATGAACCTAGATGCAAAAATCCTCAATAAAATTCTGGCGAATCGGATACAAAGGCACATCAAAAAAATTGTGCTCCATGATCAAGTAGGATTCATCCCTGGGATGCAAGGATGGTTCAATATACGGAAATCAATAAATGTTATTCACCACATCAATAGACTTAAAGATAAGAACCATATGATCATCTCGATAGATGCAGAAAAAGCATTTGACAAGTACAGCATCCCTTGATGTTCGAAACATTAGAAAAACTAGGGATAACAGGAAATTACCTTGACATTGTAAAAGCTATCTATGCTAAGCCTCAGGCTAGCATCATTCTGAATGGTGAAAAATTGAAGGCATTCCCTCTAAAATCTGGAACAAGACAGGGATGCCCTCTATCACCACTTCTATTCAATATAGTTCTCGAAACACTGGCCAGAGCAATTAGACAAACGAAAGAAATTAAAGGCATAAAAATTGGAAAAGAAGAACTTAAATTATCATTATTTGCGGATGACATGATTTTATACATAGAAGACCTAAAAGGGTCTACAAAAAAACTACTAGAACTAATAAATGAATTCAGCAAAGTAGCAGGATATAAAATCAACACGCATAAATCAAAGGCATTCTTGTATATCAGCAACAAAACTTCTGAAATGGAAATGAGGAAAACCACTCCATTCACAATATCCTCAAAAAAAATAAAATACTTGGGAATCAACCTAACAAAAGAAGTGAAAGATTTATACAATGAAAACTACAGAACCCTAAAGAGAGAAGTAGAAGAAGATCTTAGAAGATGGAAAAATATACCCTGTTCATGGATAGGCAGAACTAACATCATCAAAATGGCGATATTACCAAAAGTTCTATATAGGTTTAATGCAATGCCAATCAAAATCCCAAAGGCATTGCTTGTAGAAATAGATAAAGCAATCATGGAATTCATATGGAAAAATAAAAGACCCAGAATAGCAAAAGCAATTCTAAGCAGAAAGTGCGAATCAGGCGGTATAGCGATACCGGATTTCAAACTATATTACAGAGCAATAGTAACAAAGACAGCATGATACTGGTACCAAAACAGGCGGGTGGACCAATGGTACAGAATAGAGGACACAGAGAACAATCCACAAAGTTACAACTATCTTATATTTGATAAAGGGGCTAAAAGCATGCAATGGAGGAAGGATAGAATCTTCAACAAAGGGTGTTGGGAAAACTGGAAATCCATATGCAACAAAATGAAACTGAACCCCCTCCTCTCACCATGCACAAAAGTTAACTCAAAATGGATCAAAGACCTTGATATCAAATCAGAGACTCTGCGTCTGATAGAAGAAAAAGTTGGCTACGATCTACATATAGTGGGGTCGGGCTCCAAATTCCTTAATAGGACACCCATAGCACAGGAGTTAATAGCAAGAATCAACAAATGGGACTTACTTAAACTAAAAAGTTTTTTCACAGCAAAAGAAACAATAAGAGAAGTAAATAGGGAGCCTACATCATGGGAACAAATATTTACTCCTCACACGTCAGATAGAGCCCTAATATCCAGAATATACAAAGAACTTAAAAAATTAGACAATAAGATAACAAATAACCCAATCAACAAATGGGACAAGGACCTGAACAGAAACTTCTCCGAGGAGGACATACAATCAATCAACAAGTACATGAAAAAATGCTCATCATCTCTAGCAGTCAGAGAAATGCAAATCAAAACCACCCTAAGATACCATCTCACTCCAGTAAGATTGGCAGCCATTATGAAGTCAAACAACAACAAGTGCTGGCGAGGATGTGGGGAAAAGGGTTCTCTTGTACATTGCTGGTGGGGCTGCAAATTGGTGCGGCCAATTTGGAAAGCAGTATGGAGATTCCTGGGAAAGCTGGGAATGGAACCACCATTTGACCCAGCTATTGCCCTTCTCGGACTATTCCCTGAAGACCTTAAAAGAGCGTATTACAGGGATACTGCCACATCGATGTTCATAGCAGCACAATTGACAATAGCTAGATTGTGGAACCAACCCAGATGCCCTTCAATGGATGAATGGATTAAAAAAATGTGGCATCTATACACCATGGAGTATTACGCAGCACTAAAAAATGACAAAATCTTGGAATTTGCAGGGAAATGGATGGCACTAGAGCAGATTATGCTTAGTGAAGGTAGCCAATCCCTAAAAATCAAATACCAAATGTCTTCTTTGATATAATGAGAGCAACTAAGAATAAAGCAGGGAGGAAGAGCAGGAAGAAATGATTAACATTAAACAGAGACATGAGGTGGGAGGGAAAGGGAGAGAAAAGGGGAATTCCATGGAAACGGAGGGAGATCCTCATTGTTATACTAAATTACATATAAGAGGTTGTAAGTGGAATGGGAAAACAAACAAGGTGAGAAATGTATTACAGTAGAAGGGGTAGAGAGAGAAGATGGGAGGGGAGGGGAGGAGGGATAGTAGAGGATAGAAAAGGTAGCAGAATACAACAGTTACTAGTATGGTATGATGTAAAAATTTGGATGTGTAACCCATGTGATTCTGCAATCTGTACTTGGATAAAAAAGGGAGTTCAAAACTCACTTGAAGCTAATGTATGCTAATGTATGAAATATGATATGTCAAGAGCTTTGTAGGGTTTTGAACAACCAATAAAAAAAAAAGAAATTTCCGTCCAAATCCTGTACTCACTCTTCTTCCTAATCCTACCGACTATCTACCTAATCGTACCGACTATCCCTTTTTGACTGGATGTTCTCTTCCTCATTCAATCATCCAATGTACAAGGTCCTATGCCATTGTAAATGGATTTATCTGAGACAACTGTGCAGAACCTAATTCAACACTACGTATCCCAATCAAGGGCCCAATGCCCTTCTGGGCTTCAAATCCTAGATTTCTGTTTTCATACATATATTTTACCAATATAATTTAATAAATATCGCAGGTTCCCAATACCATTATTCATCGCGCAGAATGATTCCTAACCCAAATCGAACCTGTTATTACACTAACCATACACTGTTCCCTCAATCTAACTTTACAGAAGAGCAGGGACAGAGTTGGTCTTACAATACAGGAGTGTAGGGAAACTTCCACCTGCTGAGAACCTCGAAGGTCCATGCAGAAATGATCCATGGAGAAGATGTAGGCAGCTATGAAGGACCTGAGGGAGGAAAAGTCAACTTCCATGGTAAACAACCTGGTCAGGATGAAGGGATGTGTCTTAATCAGCCTCTTTCATCTTAATGTAGAGAAGATGGACCAAACCAGGCCTGTGTGGAGAGCTGTTCCCGGTTGCCTATGGTTGATATACCATTCTAACTTGTGAAAATGTCAGAGCGAGTAGGTGCATCCTCCATATCATGGGACCCTTAGAAGCAACTTTTAGGAAAAAGTTGTTGCCAAGGCAGTGACCTCATTTAGTTCCTGAAGGAAGTGACCTCACCTCACTTCCTTGGTGATGGAACTCTCTGAAATTGGGATACAGGAAGTCAGGCACCCAGAGCCAGTCCCAGTTCATGTCCCAGTGGTCAAACTTGTTTGGATTTTCCAAGGACAGAGACAGTCTTTCTTGGTACCTACTGATGTGAGGATGGCCTAATGCCAGGAAGGTCTGAGGAGGGGCCTTTCCTGAGAAAGAAGGTAGTGGCTCACCGCTGGCTCCTAACAGCTTCACAGAGTTGGACACGGAGACCAGATCTGAGAGAGAACAGCCCATTATGGGGGAATATATTATGGCCCACCAGTCAAAGGACACTCCATATTTTCACAGACCTACATGGGGGTCTGTGTGGGTGTGGGTGTGGGTGTGGGTTTGTGGTTTTGTCTCATGTTCTGAGAATAGGTAGGAAAGTCGTTTTGTTTGGTTTGGTGTGAATTGTTTCTAGTAAGTCTTTTGACAAGGCGAGTGTTTCTATGTCTGTGTATCCCACTGTGTCCGTGGTTGTAGACATTAGAAAAGAGAGCGCATCAATACATATGTCCTATCTAGTAGAAATCTTACCAGCGTTCATCCTGTCCTATTTATGAATGGTCTACGGCTTGCCATATGGATCGGCCACTCCTAATATCTTCCTAAGATCCTATTTTCTTTCTGAATTTTGGCCAAACTCCAGAATAGGCTCATGGTTTTGTGTCCAAGATATGTACCACCTTTAAGCTCTGTGACATGGCCATGTACTGGATAGCTGAAGGCAATGGTGAGCATCTCAGAAAACTCAGATATCAGTGTGATCAGGAAAGTCTCAGTGGAGAAACCCTGCTTTGGGCCTTTTGCTTACCTATTGTACTATTGCCCTTAATGTCAGGAAAGTCTTTGCCTCAGGCCACCCCTTTGTGAAGACTGAAGAGTTTTCAAATGGAAATGAATGGGCATCACCTTTGGCTCTTTGCTTAATTGCTTTGGAAAGGGATGTGTCTGAATCAGCTTCTTGGCCCTGTGTGAGGTTGTGGCTTAGATTCTCAGCACCTAATGGATCTAAAAAAATCCCATGTGTGCATCCAAAACCAAAATACCCATAAGAGCAGTCATTGTGGATGAAGTCTCTTACCTTCCTCTGTAAAGTTCCTGACCTCCATCTTTGAGAATAGGGATCCTTTGGGTCAAATGAGTTCTTCAAATCACTACAGAGGCTAGGCCATAGGTGCTTGGGTTTTCTCATGACCCCAATTAACATAAGGAATCTAAACCCCACAGTAATTAGGCCACAAAATGGAGAATCAGAGCAGTATTAAGGGCAGGACTCTTTCATCACTTCTGGTTCACATGAAGGGTCTCCCTGCCACACTGACTTTAAGCAAATGGGGGAAAGGGACCTTATTTTGGATACTGTCTTTGGCTTTGGCCCTCATGGAAACCTACAGCCTGAGGTTATGATTAGTGTCTATATGGAAGAAGATGAGGGCCATGTGGGAGTGTTTTGGTTTTAATTGTGGTCATTTTTGTGGCCGTTGGAAGAGATGACTGGGTCCACCTGGGCTTGAACACTGGTGTGATTCCCCTTAGAAACTGAGTTATGGAACTGACCTCAAAGAAGTATTGCCATGTATTGTTTTGGGATTTTAGGAGGCCACGCATGAGAGTCGCCCTTGGAAACTGAGATCAAGGCCCAGGGTGGCTTTCCACAGAGCACTGGGAATCTCAGGAAGGATATCACATGATTTTATTTTTAAAGAATTGGCAGCCATAGTTGCAAGTCAAAGCACAAAAGGATCACACATTGTAGACCTCAAATGCCTGGCTTAATGTGACCTTTTAGCCTGTCGTTGGGAATCATTGCCTGTTAGAATTCTCCAGAGATTTCATTGAAATAAGCTTCCTCTCCATTTCATGGTTCCTGAATGAATTAAACACCACAGTGCCTCAAACTTCATCCTTGAAAAAAGGCTAGATAAATACCATTAAATTTTTGAAATTCCCATGAACAGGTGTCAGTGGAGAACCTTTGGATGTCTTATAGATGATCATGAGTGTACCAGACAATGCCTTGATTGACTGGGTTTCATGAAAATCATGTAGAACAGAGATGCCAGTAATTTGGAGCCCGATGAGTAGTCAGCCTAGAGCAGTGGAGTGTAGGTGTTTGTTAAAACATCTGTGATGGGGTCATGTGGATCTGCCATTGGCTTCCAAATGGTTTGTGACTGACATGGTGCAGCCCCCATTCCCTTGTATGTAAAGGCATCTTGTTATACGGAGAGGTTTCAGGGCAATGTTTAGAATCAGATTGCTATTGTCAAGGGGGCAAGCTATGTGGGATAGAAGCCTGGTTGGTGCACTCTCCTGCAGACCCTTAACCAACACACGTAACAGAACTCCCTCCAGCACTCTGTCCTAGTTGACCTCTTCGTATTTCGTGAAGCGAATACTAAACTCCCAATGCAGCTGCAAGAAACACCATGAAAATTAGAGGAAGACCAAATGGCTTCAAAGTCCACACTGGGAGACACTTTGCCCCCAAATGGCAACAAATTACCTACAAAGAGAGAATTCAGCCCTGCTGCCTCATGTTTATTGGAAAATAAGAAACCATGTGCTCCATGTCACACAGATGCAGACCCAGATTTGATGGTCTCACTACAAAGGAAGTTAAAACTCCTGACAACAACATATATTTCAAGTGCCCAACCTCAGAGGCAGTTTCTCAAGAAGTCTTTAGGCCAACAGAGCTCCATGTTTGTGGAGTTTTTACCATGTACCTTACTTTTCGAAACACCTCTACCACCTCCAAGGTTGTTAACTACTGAGAATTTTCCATTCCAGATGTGTATTCACAGATTTTCTAACTCTTCTTCTCTTATTGTGTCTTACTTGGGGTGAAGGTAATGTCAAGGCATTGTTCTGAATGAGAGTGGGAAGACTTTTGGGTAGCACATATTTGCATAAACATTGGATTCATTTTCCAATTTTCTATTCGAAATACTGAATCCCTGACTGTCAGAGGTAGAAGGAATTCTATTCTACTTCAAAGAATAGCCTGACACTTACAAGAAACAGCCACCAGGAGACATCCTGTCTGAGAGACATCCTGTAGCCATCTGTCTCCCTGAGACATCCTGCGGCCATTTGTCTTTCTGAAACTTCCTGAGGTTATCTCACCTTGTGAAGACATCTAGGAACTGCCGATAAGAGAGATTTCCCACATCCAGCATACAAATACCCCTGTGTGAACAATAAAAGTTTGCAGCTTGATCAGAACTCCTGTCTTGCTGTCATCTCTCGTGTCTCTTGTCCCTTCATTCCTCCCTATCTAGGTTCGCTGCCCACGTTGATGTGTCCTGCCGGCTGGGACATCTGGCGCCCACCGACTGGGGCTTGAGCTTTTGATTGAGGGGGACCCCGTCCTCCTGGAAGATTTGGTCAAGCGGAGCTTCCAATAACTGCAGAAGACACCACCGAGAGACAGATCCAGGAGGAGCGTGGGGATGACGCACGGTGATTGACCCACTATGGGACAAGCAGTTTCGTCATATGATTTGTTTTTGTCAGGCTACAAGGAGTCCTTGCAGACATGGGGGCGCGTGTTTAGAAAAAAGACTTAATTTTTTTTTTCATACATAAGAGAGCAGTGTCCATGGTTTCCTCTTGAAAGGACCATTGATGGTAAAAGATGGCTTGGAGTAGGAGACTGTTTAAAAGATTATTATGAATCCTTTGGCCCAGAAAAAGTGCCTGTTCCCACCTTTTCTTACTGGAACTTAATTAATGAAATTCTTAAAAGTTCACCCTTTGACAATGGTACCTTAAAACTTGTCGAGGTTGGGGAAGAGGCTATGCAAATACTTCTCGTATCCCCTCGGCATGCCCATCAGTTAGTATAGACATAGACCCTTCTCAGGCTCCCCAGGACCATGGGAACCTTCCTGGTCCCCCTCAAAATACCACCCTAAGGATTAAGGCTCCAATGGTTACCAACTGCCTTTATCCAGTTTTAAATTCCGGAGACTCATTGACCCCTGTAGAGGAGGCTACCTTGGAGAAGGAAGCAGCTCGCTACCATTCAGAAGACCCTGCACCTCTCAAGACCCTGCCACAGCCTATAGGACTTACACATCCAACCCCTCCTATATCCCTCCTGCCTTTTGTGCTCTGGCCCTTCAGGGTACAAATGCCCCCCCCAGATATTTTTTCCCCACTTCCCTTGCCTAAACTGGCTCCTTTGTGAGCATCCTTCCAACATAGACAGGAACAGATCCAACCTTTAAAAGAATTAAGATCCCTTCACTCTGAGCTCTGTTCATTAGCCTTAGGTATGGAGTCAAAGTAACTGGCCTACAGTGGTCTAATACAAAGGCGAAGCCACTCCATCAACCTGTGCTCGCCTTCCCAGTCACCACCAGACAGATAGATAAGCCTGGCCAGGCTGAGGTCAAAGACTTAGACGAGGATCAAGAGGAGGAAGCGGAGAAATGGAATAAGGAGATCAGGACTCAGAGGATGAGGAGTTCAGCCCTAGGCAGGCAGGAACCCAGAGTCTACAAAAAATTAAGCCTGCATTTTCCTGAAAAACTTAAAAAGGCTTGTGCTCACTATGGCCCCTTTGCACCCTACATGTTGGCTTTATTAGAAAGCCACAGCACACAATGACTTACTCCCAATGATTGGAAATTTTTAGACCAAGCTACCCTCAGTGCCAGAGACTTCCTGTTATGGAATGCAGATTTCAAAGAGCACTGTCGGGAAACTGCTCAAAAAATTTTAACTAAGGCCTCCTCTAAGTCCGGGACTTATGTTAAGCTAGTGGGCAATGAGCCTTTTGACACTAAAACTAAACAGGCACATTTCCCTGCTGGACTTTTGATGCAGATTCAGATGGCTGGCTTACATGCTTGGAGACACCTCCCTCAAAAGTCTCGGCTACCACTTCCCTGGCAAAAATTCGACAAGGGCCCGACGAGCCTTATAGCGACTTTGTTCCCAGGCTTAACCTAGCTGTGGAATGCTTGCTTGGACCAAGTGAAAACAAAAGCTCTTTTGTAAAACATCTTGCCTTTGAAAACGCCAACCCGGCATGTCAGGATGTTCTTCAACCACATAAGGATAAAGGGAAACTTTCTGACTTTATTAGACTCTATGCAGGGGTAGGTGCAGCTCATGCCATGGGTCTTGCCCTAGGTGTCACCTTTACCAAGACCTTTCACAATCCTGGCTCACGTACTTGCTTTACTTGTAAACAACCTGGCCATTTTGCACGCAAGTGTCCGACAGGCAAAGAAAGCCTAGGAATAGCATCTCCTTCAACTGGGGCTATACCGCCCCAAGCTACCCTTTGCCTTAGATGTGGTAAAGGTCATCACTGGGCCAGTGAGTGTAGATCTAAGACAAATGCCCTCAGACAGCCTATTTTTTCCTGCTTCTTGGGAAACTCCCTGCGGGGCCAGCCCCGGGGCACGACATCCCCCAGGACAAAACCAGGGGCAATAAGATTTTTTCCCTTCCAAACTCCCAACCTACCTCAAAATTCTTCTCCACAATTGCTTCCCTCCAACTAGCCACTCCAGGCAGCGCAGGATTGGACATCTGTGCCACCACTGAAACTATATTAGACTCAATGCAAGGGCCCCAGATAATACCCACTGGAATTATGGGTCCCCCTCCATCTCATATCTGTGCCCTTATTTTTGGAAGAGCCTCTACTAACTTACATGGTGTTCAGGTCTTCCATGGCATTAATTATAATGACTTCACTGGAGAAAAAAAAATAATGGCCACAGCTATTAATGGAGTTTTGGCCATCCCAGCAGGAACAAGTCTTGCACAATTAATACTCCTTCCCTTGAATCCAGGAGGCACTTAACCACCCAAACCTACCGCAGGGGACTGCCTCCTTGGGCTGCTCTGATGTAAATTGGGTTCAACCCGTTTCTCAAAATAGACCCACCATTTCCTTACTTATTGAAGGAAAGGAATTCCAAGGAATTCTAGATACTGGAGCTGATGCCACAATTATTTCTCAAAAATATTGGTCATCAGCTTGGATCCTCACCCCATCCTTGACTGACCTTAAAGGGATAGGACAGTCAAAAAATCCTCTGGTCAGCTCTACGGCTCTTATCTGGACTGATAAAGAGGGTAATAAGGGAATTGTCACTCCTTTCATTGTTCCTGACCTCCCTGTTAACCTATCGCCCGAGATATTTTGAGTCAAATGGAAGTCATTCATGCCAGTCCCAATTCCATGGTGACTCATCAAATGCTTCGTATTTATTTTGTCCCTGGTATAGGCCTTGGGAGACTGAGACAAGGACTGGTTGAGCCAATAAAACCCATACAAAAAAGAAATACATATGGACTTGGGTATTCGGATTTTTAGTGTCAGTCTCTGACTCTCCTGTACCCCATGGAGATAAAATTATTTGGGTGACTCAGACTCTTGTGTGGTTGGATCAATGGTCCCTTACCCAAGAAAATTTGGAGGCTGCCTCCATGTTAGTGCAGGAACAGCTGGCAGCCGGCCATGTAGAGCCCTCAACCTCACCATCGAATACTCCAATTTTTGTTATCAAGTAAAAATCAGGCAAGTGGTGCCTTTTACAATATTTGTGTGCCATTAATAAACCTATGTGCCGAATAAGAGCACTACAGCCAGGCATTCCCATACCAGTGGCTATTCCCAAAAACTATTGTAAAATGATTATTGACTTAAAAGATTGTTTTTTTTTTTTTTTTTTTTACCATTCCTTTACATCCTGAGGATAGACACTATTTTGCCTTTAGTCTCCCTCACCTTAATTTTCAGGGCTCTATGCAGAGATTTCAATGGAAGGTTCTTCCCCAAGGTATGGCCAACAGCCCTAGTCTTTGCCAAAAATATGTTGCTCAAGCAGTAGACCCTGTGAGAGAGCTATGGCCACAAATTTATATTTTACATTATATGGATGATTTGTAATTGCTGCACCTAATAACCATGACCTTAATAATTGTTACTTGGACTTTTACAAAATCCTCACAACCTTGGGACTACAGATAGCTCCTAATAAGGTTAAAACACAGGACTGTTATACCTATTTGGTCCTTAAACTTCAAGATAATCAGATCCAAATTCCTAAGATACAACTATGGGTGGACCATCTTCACACCCTTAATGATTTTCAAAAATTACTGGGGAATATTCAATGGCTAAAAACATATTTAAAATTACCCACTTGTATACTTTTGTCCCTTAATGATATTTTGAGAGGTGATTCCCACCCCTCCTCCCCTCAAAAGCTTACTCCCGAGGCATGACAGGCATTAAACCAAGTCACAGAAGCCATTGCCAAACAGTTTTTTACAGAACATTCTTATAACCATCCTCTGGTTCTGGTTATTTTACACACTCCTCATACACCCACAGGAATATTTCGGCAGCGAAATACACATTTTAGAAATAAAGGCTGCCTTTGCTTTGGGTCCATTTACCCACCACATTCTCCAAGGTTATTACTGTTTTTCTTGCTCAGGTAGCTTCTATTATTTTTAAATGTCGTTTGCTATCTCGACAACATTTTGGCAAAGACCATGATAATATTTTAATTTCATATACTAAAGACCAAACCCAATTTTTACTACAGACAGAGAATGAATGGCTTTTTGAGAACAATTGATAACCACCTCCCCAATGACCCCCTTTTATATTTTGTCCAGTTACATCCATTTATTTTTGCCAAAATTACTCAAAAGGCTCCCATTCCTCAAGTCCTTACTGTCTTTACAGATGGTTCCAGTAATGGCCTAGCAGTCTTTGTTGTCAATAACCAACCTAACACCTTTGATACTGTCTATCATTCAGCACAGTTTGTGGAATTGTTTGCCATAACACAAGTTTTTAAAACATTTCTTGATAATCCTGTTAATATTTATACATACAGTGCCTACATTGCTCATTCTGTGCCCCTGCTTCAGATTTCACCCACCATTAAGGCTTCTTCCAATGTGGCCCATCGGTTTCACCAGCTTCAGAAGCTAATTCAGGCCAGACAACACCCATTTTTCTTAGGACACATCAGGGCACACTCTGATCTTCCCAGCCCTCTAACACAAGGTAATGCCAAAGCTGATGCAGCAACTCGTTTCATCTTTTCAATTTTTGTTGGCTCCATTCAAAAGGCCACGGATTTACACAATCTTCACCATCTAAATTTCCAGAACCTTCGATAACTATGTAAAATTACCAGGCAACAGGCACGAGAAATAGTAAAAGCATGCCCTGGTTGCCCTGTCTCCCTCCCCATTCAACACTTGGGAGTTAACCCCCGAAGATTACTGTCCAATCAGTTTTGGCAAATGGATGTTACTCATTTTTCTGAATTTGGAAAAACCAAATATATACACGTTTCTGTAGATACCTTCAGCGGCCTTATTTTTGCATCACCACATTCTGGAGAGGCTATCAAAGATGTCCTTTCTCATCTTGTTTCAGTGTTTTCCGTAATGGGTAAACCAATACATATTAAAAACAAGATAATTGTCCTGCATATACCAGTGCCAAGTTTAAACAGTTTTGTGCTTCCTCGCAAATTTGTCATACTACTGGAATTCCATACAAGCCTCAGGCATTGTGGAACGTGCCCACCTTACCTAAAGACTTGGCTAACCCGCTTTAATGCTTCTGCACTTGTATTTACCACTCACAGGCATCGCCTTAATCATGCATTATTTGCCCTTATTTTTCTTTCCCTAGACAATGAAGGCCATTCGGCTGCAGACTGACACTGGCAATCCTCGTCCAATTCTGTTCGCCCACCTGTTATGTGGCACAATCCCCTTACAAATAAATGGAAAGGCCCAGGTCCTGTCCTCATCTGTGGACGAGGCTCAGCTTGTGTTTTGGACCAAGAGCAAGCAGCCCCAAGATGGTTACCAGAACGCCTGGTTAAACAGGTTAATGGCTTACCTCAACACAGGGATGGAGGCCCTCACCCTGAGGACAAATTTTCCTCTTTTTCAGATGCAGCCAACAATCTGTGTGAGGATCCTACTTAAGGCACTTCTGCTGAACAGGATTGTACACGGAGGCTTTGGCCCTCCACCTTCCAACATCATGGAGTACCTTTTTGGCCCTCCCTGTGAACGCAAGGGAGGATCTTGGACTCAGGCTCCCACTAGTTTGACCCAGACTGCTGACTGCGTGACTAAGGTGGCTTACCTCCGGGCCGAGGTTGACCATAAACTCAGAGGAGTTCATCAGCCTAAATTGGTATGTGTTAACAAGCCAAAGATTATTCCCCCTAGTACAAGTAATGCTCTCTAAAATTGTTCTGCAACTTGAACGCATACCCAAGAGATGCATGCCACTTGTTATGCGTCGGCCTCAATTTGTGTCAACAAGAAGGGAGAATAATTTTTTGAAGCCTCCCTAACTAAAACTCATGCAGCAGGAGGGACCACTATTCATTATACCCCCGTTCTTTTTGACCGGGGAGGAGAAGGCAAATACACCAAGCTACAGTCAGCTGGGTGCCAAGGCCCTGTTGGTAAACCCCCCTTCTGCCCCATTAAGGCACCTACAGGGGTCGCTGATGGTGGAGGATTCCCTTATGCTGTCAAGCATCCTCAGATAATCAAACTTTTGAAACCCCAAATCCCTGAGCTCACATATCATCTCTTAATATAGAGAAAATGCCAGCTCCCCGGTTTAGATAACAATATATTAGATATTTTGGAAACTACCTTCTCCTTGCTTAATAATTCCAACCCCACCTTTGCTGGTGATTGCTGGCTCTCCATGACAACAGGGGCAATCATGCCTATTGCAGTTCCTATTAATTCTATCATAGACGATGATAATACATGCCAACCCAGATTTCCTTTTAAAGTACAGTCTATAGGCACTTTTACAATATGTCTTTTAGGCGCGATGCAAAATAATACCTATGATATTGATGTTGGAGTTCCTTCCTTTGGAAATTGCTCAACAGTACAAAACTATTCCTCACCCACCCCATCTCTTTGTCCCTCCAATGGCACAGTTTTTATGTGTGGAGGAAACTCGGCCTTCCTGAGGCTTCCATCGAATTGGACCGTTGGCTGTGTTCTTGCCTTATTACTCCCTGATATAACTATTGTCCCAGGAGACAAAACTCTATGCATTCCTAGTCTAGACACCTTAGTCAAAAGACACAGGCGGGCAATACAGGCCTTACCACTCTTTGCCAGCCTTGGAATAACAGCTGCTGTGAACACAGGTACAGCTGGCTTAGGCATGGCTATACACTCTTAGCGTCGCCTGTCTCAACAACTTATAAATGATGTAAAAACTCTAACAGGAACCATTAGAGATTTGCAGGACCTAGTAGACTCCCTGGCAGAAGTGTTCCTTCAAAACAGAGAAGGCTTAGATTTACTGACAGCTAACCAGGGAGGTATTTGCTTGGCCTTAGGGGCACGATGCTGCTTTAATGCCAATAAATCAGTCATAGTACGCACTAAAATTAAGCAGCTTCAAGAAGATCTAGAAAAGAGATGAAGGGAACTTTTTGAAAATCCCCTCTGGACTGGGTTTAATGGATTTCTACCCTACCTTCTTCCCCTATTAGGCCCTTTGTTGGGTTTACTTTTAATGGTGTCCATAGGACCCTGCATTATAAACAGGCTTGTACAATTTATTATAGAACAGATTAATATTTTGGCCTCTAAGCCCATACAGGTCCACTATCATCACCTGGAGATGGAAGACCATGCTGCCAACATTTAAAAGGATGTTCTACCCTTCTCACAGGCTTATTTCTTAAGTTTACATCCCCACAGATCTCTCTTTCTTACATTAAACTATAAGTAACAGCTCTGACCAACCATCTTCTGCCATTGCCATAAGGGTTCGTCCTCCATGGGCCCCTTCACTTGGGGGGGGGATGCACCCATGGAGTGAGGACGTTAGGCCATAATAACGGAGGATGCAGGATGGACTGCAGGAGGATGGATCCACGGATACCAAAACAGAAGACCTCTTAGTGACACGCTCTGGTGCATGGCGGTCGGCATGCTTCCCTTTTAAAGCCGTCTCCTCCAAAAATATGCCAAGGCCACCACGAAATCTTGTAAACATGCTCTCTCGAATCAGGAGATATTCAAAGGCCTGCTAGAGAAACAGAGCCTCTATCACCCCCTAAAACATTGGCCGGTAAGGTATGGTCAAATATTTTATATAAGAAAGGGGGAGAGGTCAGGGGCTAGAAGGAAGTTCTCCTTCAAAGTATAGCCTGACACTGAAAAGAAACAGCCCCCTGGGAGATATCCTGCCTGGGAGACATCCCGCAGCCATCTATCTCCCTGAGACATCCTGCAGCCATCTGTCTTCCGGCAACATCCTGAGGTTATCTCACTTTCTGAAGACATCCAGCAACTGCCGATAAGAGAGCTTTCCCATCCACAGCATATAAATTTCCATGTGAGAACAATAAAAGTTTGCAGCATGATCAGAACTCCAGTCTTGCTGTAATCTCTCGTGTCTCTTGTCCCTTCATTCCTCCCCAACTAAGTTTCTTGCCCACGTTGATGTGTCCCGCCGGCCGGGACAACTGACACTAACCCGTACCCTACTACACTCTGACAACTAATCCTAATATGATGGAGAAAAATAACCCAAACAGAATAGAAATACAAGCAGTTCAGAGGAGGCATGGTGTATATTTGGACTTGCCTTTTGCATGATATAGGGTAAGTGTTATAAATCTAGTTAACAACACCTACTATCTTCCTAAGCTCCTGTTTTCTTCCTGAATTCTGGCCACTCTCCAGAATAGGCTCATGGTTTTGTGTCCACGATATGTACGACCTCCAAGCTCTGTGACATGGCCATGTACTGGATAGCTGAAGGGAATGCGAGCATCTCAGAAAACTCAGATATCAGTGTGACCAGGAAAGTCTCAGTGGAGAAACCCTGCTTTGGGCCTTTTGCTAACCTATTTGCCTGTTGCCATGAATGTCAGGAAGGTCTTTGCCTCAGGCCAGCCCTTTGTGAATCCTGAAGAAAACTGTTTTCAAATGGTAATAAATGGGCATCACCTGTGGCTCTTTGCTTAAATGCTTTGGAAAGGGATGTGTCTGAATCTGCCTCTTTGCCCTGTGTGAGGTAGTGGCTTAGATTCTCAGCACCAGTTGGATCTAAAGAAAAATCCAATGTGTGCATCCAAAACCAAAATGCAGAAAAGATCAGTCATGGTGTATGAAGTTTCTCACCTTCCTCTTTTAGGTTCCTGACCTCCATCAAGTGAGAATAGGGATCCTTTGGGACAAATGAGTTCTTTCATGCCCTGTAGAGATGATTGGGTTTTCTCATGACTCCAAATCACATGAAGAAACTATACCTGACAGTCAGTAGGCCTCAAATTGGAGAAGCAGAGCAGTATTAATGGCAGACCTATGTGATCAATCCTGGTTCACAGAAATGGTGTCCAGGCTACCCTGAGGTTAGGCAAATGAAGGGAAAGAGACCTTATTTTGGAAACTCTCTTTGGCTGTGCCATTCATGGAAACATCCAGCCAGAGGTTATGATGAATGTATATATGGAAGAAGATGAGGGCCTTGGTGGAGTGTTTTGGTTTTAATTGTGGTCATTTGTGTGGAGTTTGGAAGAGATGACTGGGTCCACCTGGGCTTGAACTCTTTTGTGATTCCCCTCAGAGACTGAGTTCAGTGACTGACCTCAGAGAAGTAATTGCTTTGGAAAGGGATGTGTCTTAATCAGCCTCTTGGCCCTGTGTGAGGCTGTGGCTTTGATTACCAGCACCGTATGGATCTAAAAATGATCCCATGTCTGCTTCCAAAACCAAAATGGCCAAAATTGCAGTCATTGTTGATGAAGTCTCTCGCCTTCCTTTGTAAGGTTCTGAAAGAATAAAAGAAATTGAAATTGAAACGTAAAGAAACAGGTTCTGTAAACTTTCCAGGCTGCACGCAGAACCTGAAATTCCTGTGGCAGTTAAGACAATTCCCGGAACTACCCATTAGATGTGTGTTGAAATCTTCCCTGACCACCTAGTTACTTAACAACCTCTTCCCCAAAACCGTGCAGCTAAGCACATATACATCTCAGGGCTTCAACCAATCAGTTTAAATGTATACCCCTTCTCAGGGCTGACCAATCACCCCCTGCCTGAACTGTTCCCACCAATGAATGTGCAAATCATGTTTTAGAGTTGTTATTTGATTTTCCCACAGTATACGGTGATTTGCTAAAGGAAGCTAGGATGTATGTTAAGTCCCTGCCCTCTCTAAAGAATGTATATAAAATCTGCTCATGTTGTTCTTGGGGCTCTTTGTTTTTTGCTCCTCTGAAGTGAGCTCTGAGCCCCAGCATGCTGGACCCCCAATAAACCCTTTGCTGTTTCATGAGAAATTCTCTTGGTGGTCTTTTCCTCCGAAGTTCGGCCCACCTTTTCATCTGGAGGCCCTAGCTGAGAAATCCAGCAGTGACGAACAAAAGACCCCAATGGACTCCTTTCAGAGTAATTAAGGTGCCTCTTTCTGGTTTCAGGTTTCAGGTTAGGGCTTGGCAAAATGGCTGTCGGTGAAGAACATTAGCTCTCTGCGATGGTGGCTGACAGATGTGTCACAGAGTCACAGGCCACGTCCCTGGGGGAAACTCCAGAGGACTCGGGAAATTGAGGATTAGTAGATTCCTCAACTCGGTAATTTTTTGCTTCAGGATTCGGTTTTCCAGCCCATCAGGTTTTGCTGGCTACTCAGTTTTGTTCATTGTCAGGAACTCATGTTGAGTTTACTGTCTGTCTTTATTGTCTAACCCATCAGGTTTGGCCAGTTACTCAGTTCTAATCTTTTTCTTGGACTCATGTTAAACGTTTACTGTTTGTCTTTGTCTGTGTCACGTTTGTGTATTCACTGTCCCTGTTTGAGTAACTCCCATTATGGGACATTATGGGACAAAGCACTTCCATGCCTCTGTCCCTTAACCTTGATCATTGGACTGATGTTCGCTCAAGTACCAAGAATCTTTCTTTTTCAGTAAAATGCCGGATCTGGCAGACTCTCTGTGCTTCAGAATGGCCCATCCTAGGAGTCGGATGGCCCCGAGAAGAATCCTTCCACTTCCCTCTAATCCGAAAAGTCAGAGATATTGTCTTTCACCGGGGCCACTTGGCCACCTAGATTAACAGCCATATACCCCTTCCCCCACGATCTTATCATTCCAACATTCTGCTCCTCCCCCTCTTCCCTCCATTCTGAGTCAGAAGACTGGACACTCCTCTCTCTCCTTATCCTCTACCCTCGCTCCCCAACCCACAACATGTTCCAGATGATCCTCCCGCCGCTGACTCAGCCTCTCCGCCGCTAGAGGCAATTGGGCCAGACCCAAGCCCTCCAGGGGACTTCCCCGGAGCAGCAGCAGACCCTGCTCCCCTGAAGGAAGCTGGGCCACCTAAAGGAACCCGCAGGAGATAAATAATATAAAACTCGGAAGCCCCAGTGATGCTCCCTCTCTGTCCCTACGGGCCCATGAACCGACCCAACTGGGACCCCAACACCTTTGAATGTAGGTAGCATCTGTCCACTTATCGCCGTTCTCTAATAGTGGGTCTCTGAGCGGCCGCCAGAGGGCTGACTAATTTGGCCAAGGTAAGAGAGATTATCCAAGGGCCTAATGAGTCTCCTTCTATGTTTCTGGATAGAATTATGGAAGCGTATAGGAAATATATTCCTTTTGATCCTCAGGCAGAAGACCAAAAGCCATCTGTTGCAATGGCCTTTATCGAGCAGACTGCCCTAGATATTAAGAGAAAGTTACAACGTCTAGATGGATTATAAGATATGACCTTAAGAGATTTAGTCAGAGAAGCTGAGAAAGTATATTATAAGAGAGAAACTGAGGAGGAAAGGGAATAGAGGAGAGAGAAGGAAAGGGAACAAAAGAAGGAGGAAAGAAGCAAATGGCAGAGTAAAGCATTGCCTAAGGTTCTGGTCACAGCAGCAAATAGGCCAGAAGTTAAAAAGCAGGGATACATAAAGGCATACCTGGGCCCACGCCAAAGGCTGCCGTTGGCCTCAAATCAATGTGCCCACTGTAATAAAAAAGAACACTGGGCCAAAGAGTGCCCCCAAAAGAAGCAGCCACGCCAGCCCGCCGTGCTGACTCTAGAAGAGGACTAGGAAATTCGGGGCTCAGATCCCCTCCCCCAGCTCAGAGTAAAATTTGAAGTTGAGGGGAACACAGTGAACTTTGAAGTGATTACAGGAGCAGTATACTCAGCCCTTAAGACTTCACTGGCCCCCCTATCAATTAAATCGTCCCTAGTTCAAGGGGCTAATGGCAGTAGATATCAGGCTTGGACAACTAAGATGAATATGGACCTCGGAAAGGAAAAAGTCCACGACTCTTTCCTAGTAATCCCAGAATGCCCGGCCCCATTGATGGGCAGGAATATGCTTACCAAACTCTGGACTAGAATAACCTTTAACCCTAATGGTCCCCAAGTGGGGGTTCTAAAGCCTGCAGTATTAACTCCCATAGTAACATCTTTGACTATGTCTGCAGAAGATGAACATCAACTCTTCGCGCCCCCTAGGACTGATCAAACAGGCAAACTACCCCAGAAATGGATAAAAGATTATCCTAATGCCTGGGCAGAAACTGCTGGGTTAGGTCTAGCCATCAACAACCTCCAATAGTAGTAGAATTAAAAGCCTCTGCGTCTCCAATTAGTGTTAAACAATATCCTCTAAGCAAAGAAGCTAAGGATGGGATAAGGCCCCATATTCATAAATACCTGGGTCTTGGGGTCCTAAGGCCCTGTCAATCAGCCTGGAACACCCCCCGGTACCAGTAAGAAAGCCAGGAACTGGGGACTACCGTCCTGTTCAAGACCTAAGAGAGATTAAACAACAGAGTGCAGGACATTCACCCCACAGTACCCAATCCATATAATTTGCTTAGCACTCTGAATCCGGAGCAGAAATGGTACACTGTGCTGGACTTAAAAGATGCTTACTTCTGCTCGCCTCTACATAAGGACTGTCAGTTGCTGTTAGCTTTAGAGTGGATAGACCCAGAACCTGGAACATCTGGCCAACTAACCTGGACTAGACTCCCACAGGGGTTCAAAAAATCCCCCATTCTCTTTGATGAAGCCCTCCACAGAGACATCAATGACTTCAAAACTGCACACCCCGAAGTCACCCTACTCCAATAGTGGATGATCTTCTACTGGCAGCCAACACCAAGGAGACCTATGAGTCTGGGACCCAAGCACTATTATTCGAGCTTGCTCGGCTTGGATATATGGCTTCTGCCAAAAGGCCCAAACTTGTCAGCAAGAAGTAATCTTCCTGGGTTATTCTCTTAGGGGTTGCAAACGATGGCTCCCTGAGCCCAGAAAAAAAACCGTTTTGCAGATACTGCCCCCATCTAATAAGAGAAAACTCAGAGAGTTTCTTGGGACTGCCAGCTTTTGCAGGTTATGGATTCCTGGGTTCGCATCTCTGGCTGCCCCTTTATACCCGCTGATAAAGGGGGATGCCCACTTCCAATGGACCCCTGAGCACCAACAAGCTTTTGATAATGTCAAAAAAAGGTGCTGCTATCTGCTCCGGCCTTAGCACTCCCAGATGTAGAAAACCCTTCACTCTCTATATCGAGGAAAAGAAAGGAATAGCACGGGGAGTGCTCACTCAGTCTTTGGGACCTTGGAAAAAGCCAGTAGCGTATTTATCCAAAAAACTGGACCCATTGGCTAGCGGGTGGCCCCATTGCTTAAGTGCTATAGCAGCGGCAGCCTTTCTAATAAAAGATGCTCATTAATTAACGTTGGGACAGAAGCTAACCATTATAGCCCCCATGCCCTGGAGAGCATCATCTGTTAGCCTCCAGAGAGGTGGCAATCAAACTCCAGAATAAACCACTACCAGAGCCTCTTGCTTGACAAAGACAGAATAACGCTGGGACCCCCTGCTCCACTCAACCCACCTACACTGCTGCCAGAAGAATCATCAGGACCCGTCACTCATGAGTGTCAACACATACTGGCAAGGAAACCAGTATACAACAAGACTTGAAGGATCAGCCACTGCCTCGCCCTGAAGTCGTATGGTTTACGGATGGCAGCAGCTTCCTCCAAGATGGTAAGCGGCGGGCTGGAGCAGCAGCAGTTAGCAAAACTGATTTCATCTGATACTCTGGTCTCCCAGAAGGGACATCAGTCCAAAAAGCAGAACTGATTGCCCTTATGAAAGCATTGGAACTAGCAACAGGGAAAAGGGCCACCATATAAACTGATAGCCACTATGCATTTGCCACTGTTCATATGCTCGGGACTATTTACCAACAATGCGGGCTATTAACCTCTGCCGGGAAAAAAATAAAAAATAAAGATGAGATCCTCCACCTTGGCTCAGCAGTGCAGGGCCATAAGGAACTAGCTATAGTGGACTGTCCCGGGCACCAGAAGAGAAACAACCCTGTGGCAGTTGGAAACAGAAGGGCAGATGAGGAAGCTTAATTGGCAGCCCTAAACAGAGTGACTCTGTTAACTTTTTCCACACCGGGGGGGAACAAAAATCAGGAGACTTGGCTGCCCCGGAACATTCAGGCAACTTATCATCTGAGGAGACAGATACAGAAATCTGGGACCCTACAGAGCCAAGTTTACAATTTCCAAAATCCCACCTTTATGTCAAAGACGTACACCAGCTAAACCACTTAGGCTCAAAGAAGTTATAGGCACTCTTAAAGGACCGAAGAAAGGACTTATTATTGACTGACTCAAAGAGGAAAAAATAGCTGAGCAGGTGACTAGAGCTTTTCAAGTCTTCCAATTAGTTAATACTTTCCCATCCAAGATTCCTGCAGGGAAGCGCATACGAGGAACCAGACCAGGACAATTCTGGGAAGTGGACTTTTCTGAAATTAAGCCAGCAAGGTATGGACTTAAATATCTCCTAGTCTTTGTAGATACTTTTTCAGGATGGGTCGAAGCCTTCCCCATGAAGAAAGAAACAGCTCAGATGGTGGTCAAAAAGATCCTAGAAGACAGTTTTCCAAGGTTCGGCCTGCCTAAGGTAATAGGGTCTGATAACGGACCAGCATCCGTGGCCCAGGTAAGTCAGGGATTTTCCAGGACCCTGGGGATTACTTGGAAGTTATATTGTGCTTATAGACCCCAGAGCTCAGGACAGGTAGAAACGATGAATAGAACCATCAAAGAGACTTAACGAAATTAATCTTGGAGACCGGCATAAAAAATTGGACTATGCTCCTACCTCATGTACTTTTTCGTGCAAGAAATACCCCTCCGCCCCTTTGTGTAACCTCACCCCTTATGAAATTCTCTACGGTGCCCCTCCTCCATTAAGGGACCTAACCCCAACTCTGAGATTAATGATTCCTTTCACACACCCTTGCTAGACAGACTTAAAGCCCTTGAACAAACCCAGCACCCAGCAATACCTGTGGAAACAGTTGGCCACTGCTTATCATCCTGGAGACGAGGGAACTCCACATCGATATCAAGTGGGAGACTTCGTCTACATGAGACAGTATCGGGTGTCATCCCTGGAACCCTGCTGGAAAGGACCATACCAGGTGCTGCTTATAACACCTACAGTGGTGAAAGTGGATGGGATCACTTCCTGGATCCATGCCTCCCATCTCAATCCTGTGCCCTGTCCATACTCTGGCTGGAAACTGGAACAGACTGGTAACCCTCTCAAGTTGCATGTCTGTGGTGTGGGTAGGGCTATGGATTCTTCCCCTGACCACCAGCAGTCCTAATCCCCATCAGCCTGTTCAGCAACAATGGCAAGTTATAAATCCTACTGGGCAAGTAGTGTGGTCTATTTCACATACAGCCCCCTTATGCACTTGGTGGCCATCTCTCCACCCGGACATTTGTCAGCTTGCCATAGGCCTCTCTGACTGGGATCTCCCTGACATAGTGGACCCCACACAGATCCCACTAAAGCCCAAACCAACTTACCCCATGAATTATTGATGTCATCTCCCCAGCTCAGGTGTAAACTAGCCAGTCTTGTTTATTAAGTGTGCCCAGCTGATTTCTGAAATCGCAAACAGGCCCAAACCTGTGGAGGACCCAGTGACTTTTATTGTAGATCTTGGGGTTGTGAACACACGGGAGCTACATTGTGAAACCCAAACTCCCCAGACAGTATGATTCGGTAGGATGAAATGACATCTGGATTGATCCCAATAAATGTGCCGCTATCCAAGTGGTGTCAAAAACTTGCTGTGGAAAAAATAGTCTATGTTACCCCCTCAATATAACTTTCACTTCCAAAGGAAGGGGCTACCTCAGAACAACATGGCCTATGGGAAATACTTGGGGAATGCGATTCTATATTAATGGCCCTGGCTATGACTTTGGTCTCTGGTTCACCATTCGGCTTAAAAAGGAAGAAAATCCCACAGCAATAGGGCCCAATCCATTCAAGTCTGGAATTAAGCCTCCTAAACCTCCCATGCCTAGATCTACCAAAACCCCTCTACCATCTCATACTTCGCAGTTTCCGTCTTTGCCTACTTCCCCAGTCCAGAGTACAGCTGACTCCTCCCCCTGGGAACTAATTAAAGGAACCTTTATGGTACTGAACTCCACACAGTCAGAACTCCTTGCATTTCAGCCCAGGTATTTGACAGCTCTGTACATTATTGTGTAATGGTGGAGATACCCCCCAGGGTGCTCTATCATGATCCAGAATCCTTTGAAGGTCTACTAGGTGGACAAACAGCCCGATTTTGCCGGGAGCCAGTGTCCCTTACTCTAGCCATCCTATTGGGGCTAGGAGCTGCTGCAGGAGTGGGTACAGGAACAGCTGATATGATCCATGGGTCACAACAAATGGACTGATTAGAAACAGCAATAAATCAAGACTTGAAGACGTTAGAGACCTCCATCACAGTTTTGCAGGAATCCTTAACCTCTCTCTCTAAAGTTGTTTTACAGAACAGGTGAGGATTAGACCTCCATTTAATAAGGGAGGGGGGCCTCTGTGCTGTACTGAGAGAAAAATGCTGTTTTTATGCTGACCATACTGGAGTTGTAAAATAATCCATGAGTAAATTGAGAAAATGCCTTGAAGAGCACCAGAGAGAAAGGGAGATTCAAAAAGTGTGGTTTGAGTCATGGTTTACCTTGTCCCCCTGGTTAACTACACTCCTATCAGCCTTAGCTGGACCCCTGATCATGCTTATGGTGTTGATAACTGTGGGACCTTGTTTGCTTAACCTCATAGTTTCCTTTCTCCAGGCTCAGATTGGGCAGGTAAAACTCATGGTAATCAGACAGAAATACACTTCACTGGCAGAAATAGAATGTGAGACCCCACAAAAATTATGATTCATTACTTTTAAAAGGAGAAATGAAAGAATTAAAGAAATTAAAATTGAAACGTAAAGAACCAGGTTTTGTAAAGTTTACAAGCTGTGCTCAGAACCTTAAATTCCTGTGTCAGTGAAGACAATTCCCGGAACTGCCCATTAGATGTGTTGAAATCTTTCCTGAGCACCTAGTTACTTAACAACCCCTTCCCAGAAACCGTGCATCTCAGCACGTATACATCTCAGGGCTTCAACCAATCAGTTTAAATGTATACCCCTTCTCAGGGCTGACCAATCACCCCCTGCCCGAACTGTTCCCGCCAATGAATGTGCTAATCATGTTTTAGAGTTGTTATTTGATTTTCCCACAGTATATGATATTTGCTAAAGGAGGCTATGATGTATATAAAGTCCCTGCACTCTCTAAAGATTGTATATAATCTCTTCTCAAGTTGTTCTCGGGGCTCTTTGTTCTTTCCTCCTCTGAAGTGAGCTTTGAGCCCCAGCATGCTGGACCCCCAATAAACCATTTGCTGTGGCATGAGACAATAGGTGCTTGGGTTTTCTCATGTCTCCAAATCACATAAAGAATCTATACCTGACAGTCAGTAAGCCTCAAATTGGAGAAGCAGTGCAGTATTAGCGGCAGGGCTTTTTGATCACTCCTGATTCAAAGGAAGGGTGTTCAGGCCACCCAATGCCCTTCTGGACTTCAAATATTACCTAGATTTCTGTTTTCATACTTATATTTCACCAGTATATTCTTGTAAATATCGCAGGTTCCCAATACCATAATTCATCCTGCAGAATGATTCCTAAACCAAATCGAACCTGTTATTACCCTTAACCATGCAATATTTCCTCAATATAACTTAACAGAAGAACAAGGATATTGTTGGTCTTACAATACAGGAATGTAGGGGATCTTCCTCCTGCTGAGAACCTCAAAGTTCCGTGCAGAAATGATCCCTGAAGAAGATGTAGACACCTATGAAAGACCTGAGAGAGCAAAAGTCAACTTCCATGTAAAACAACCTGGTCAAAATAAAGGGATGTGTCTGAAAGCCTCTCTCTTCTTAATGTAGATTAAATCGACCAAACCAGGCCTGTGTGGAGAGCTGTTCCCGGGTGCCTATGGTTGATATACCATTCTATCTTGTGAAAGTGTCACAGGAAGTATGGGCAGCCTCCATCTCATGGGACCCTTGGAAGCAACTGTTAGGAAAAAGTGGTTGCCAACCCAGTGACCTCATTCAGTTCGTGAAGGAAGTGACCTATCACACTTCCTTGGTGATGGAACTCTCTGAACTCGGGATCCAGGAAGCCAGGCACCCAGAGCCAGTCCCAGTCCCAGTCCCAGTGGTCTCATTTGTTTGGATTTACCAAGGACAGAGTCAGTCTTTCTTAGTACCTACTGAAGTGAGAATGGCCAAATGCCAGGAGAGCTCTGAAGAGGGGCCTTTTCTGAGAAAGCAGGTAGTGGCTCAACCATGGCTCCTGACAACTTCACAGAGTTGGCAAAGAAGTCCAGGTCTGAGATAGGACAGGCCATTTTGGTGGAACATAGTATGGCCCACCAGTCAGAGGACACTCAGGATACTCACAGACATACTTGGGGGAAGGAGATTCCGTTGTGGGTGTCTGTGTGAGTTTGTGGTTTTGTCTCATGTTCTGAGAATAGGTAGGAAAGGCGGTTTGTTTGTTTAGACTGGAATGTTTCTAGAAAGTCGTTTGACAACGCGAGTGTTTCTATGTCTGTGTATCCCACTGAATCCGTTTTTGTAGACATTTGAAAAGAGAATTCATCAATGGTTGTGTCCTGTCTAGTAGAAAGCTTCCCAGCATTCATCTTGCCAAATTAAAGAATAAAGAGCTGCTTGCCTTATGGATGGGCAACACCTATTATCTTCTTAAGTTCCTCTTTTCTTCTTGAATACTGGCCACTCTCCAGAATAGCCTCATGGTATTATTTCCAAGATATGTACCACCTCCAAGCTCTGTGACATGATCATGTACTGGATAGCTGAAGGGAATGAGAGCATCTCAGAAAACTCAGATATCAGTGCGACCAGTAAAGTCTCAGTGGAGAAATACTACTTTGGACTTTTGCTTACCTATTGTTCTGTTGTCCTGAATGTCAGGAACGTGTTTGCCTCAGGCCACCCCTGTGTGAAACCTGAAGAAATCAGTTTTCAAATGGAAAATGATGGGCGTCACCTGTGGCTCTTTGCTTAATTGCTTTGGAAATGGATGTGGCTGAATCAGCCTCTTTGCCCTCTGTGAGGCAGTGGCTTAGATTCTCAGCACCTGATGGATCTAAAGAAAGTTTCCAAGTGTGCATCCAAAACCAAAATGGCCAAAAGAGCAGTCATTGTGGATGAAGTCTCTCGCCTTCCTCTGTAAGCTTCCTGACCTCCATCAAGTGAGAATAGGGATCCGTTGGGTCAAACCAGTTCTTCAAAGCTCTGCAGAGGCTAGCCAATAGGTGCTTGGGTTTTGTCAAGACACCAATTCACATAAAGAATCTATACCAGTCAGTTGGCCTCAAACTGGAGAAGCAGAGCAGTATTAAAGAAGGGCTATTTGATCACTCTTGGTTCACAGGAATGGTGTCTAGTCCACTCTGACTTTAGGCAAATGAGGGGCAAGGGAGCTTATTTTGGACACTGTCTTGGGCTGCGCCCGTCATGGAAACCTCTAGCTAGAGGTTATTCAGAGTGTCTATGTTGAAGAAGATGAGGGCCATGTGGGAGTTTTTTGGTTTTAATTGTGGTCAATTGTTGGTGGTTAGAAGAGAATCCTGGGTCCACCTGGGCTGGAATTCTGGTGCGATTCCCCTTAAAGACTGATTCCTGGAACTGACCTCAGAGAAGTATTGCCATTAATTGTGTTGGGATTTTAGGCGGCCATGCATGAGAGTCGCCATTGGAAACTGAGATCTAAGCCTGGGGTGGCTATTCACCAAGCACTGTCAATCTCAGCCAGGACATCACATGATTTTATTCTGAAAGACTTGGCAGCCATTGTTGAGAGTCAAAACACACATGGACCTCACATTGTAGACCTCAATGGGCCTGGCTTCATGTGGCCTTTTGGCCACTCTTTGGGAAGACTTGCCTCTGAAAATTCTCCAGAGTTTTCCTTGAAATGTGCTTCCTAAAAATTTAATGGTTCCTGAATGAATTGAAACCCACAGTTTCTCCAACTTCATCCTTGAAAAATGTCTAGATAAATACCATAAAATTTTTGAAATTTCCACGACCAGGTGGCACTGGAGAACCTTTGGATGTCCTGTTGCTGATCAAGAGTGTACCAGACAGTGCCTTCCTTGACTGGGTTTCATGAAAATGGTGTAGAACAGAGCTGCCAGTATGGTGGAGCCTGTTGAGTAGTGGGCCCAGAGCTGTGGTGTGCAGTTGTGTGATAAAATATCTGTGGTGGGGTCATGTGGATCTTACTTTGGCTTCCAAAGGCTTGTGACTGACATGGTGCAGCCAGCATACCTTTGTATATTAAGCCATCTTGTTAGATGGAGAGTTTTCAGGGCAATGTTCAGAATCAAGTTGCTATGGTCAAGGGGGCAAGCAATGTGGCGTAGAAGCCTGGTTGGTGCATTCTCCTGCAGACCCTTACACACCACACGTGACAGAACTCCCTCCAGCACTGTGTCCCAGTGGAACTCCTTGTATTTTGTGAAGCAAATACCAAACTCCCAGTGCAGCAACAAGAAACACAAAAAAATTGGAGAATGACCAAATGGCTTCACAGTCTACACGGAAAGATTCTTAGACCCCAGTGGCCACAGTAAACCCACAAAGAGAGAATTCAGCACTGCTACCTCATGTTCATTGGAAAATAAGAAACCATGTCCTCCATGTAACAGATGCATACACAGCTTTGATGGTCTCACTAAAAAGGAAGCTAAAGCTCCTGAAAACAACATATATTTCAAGTGTACAACCTCAAAGACAGTTTCCCAGATGTCTTGAGGCCTGCACACTTCCATGTTTGTGGAGTTTTTACAGTCTCCATTACTTTTGGAAACTCCTCTACCACCTCCAGTGTTGTGAACTCCAGAGCATTTTCCATTCCAGATATTTATTCCTAGATTTTCTAACTCTTCTCCTCTAATTGTATCTTACTTGGGGCTAAGGTAATGTCAAGGCATTGTTCTGGATGAGAGTGGGAAGATTTTTTTGTAGCACATATTTGCATACACATTGGATTCATTTTCCAATTATTCATTCAAAATACTGAATCCCTCATAGTAACCCACTCCCTACTAGACTCTGACTACAAATCCTATTATGATGGATAAAAATAGACCAAACCAAATTGAAATACAAGTAGTTCAGAGGATGCAAGGTTAACATTTGGACGTTCCTTTTGCATTATATATGGTAGGAGTTTTAAATCTAGTCATTTTTTTGTTGAAACACTTCTCCATGTGTTTTTAAAGTTAACAAATATGTGAATTCATGTCTCCATTTCTCTGTAGCCTATTCAGCACATATATTTTTATATGCACATATAGAATCCTACCTGGTACCACACGTACATTCTTGTGAGGTGGCTCACTTGGCAGATACAAATTGTGAGAAGAGATCACTCCTGTTAAACACTGTTGAAACGGAAAATTCAACCTATGAGTGAGTATCCTAGCTGAACAACATTATACATAAATTCATGTTCAGTAAAATGAATATTTTTAGATCTGTGGATGATATATATTTCATGGTGAATTTCATTTGGCTTGTATATTAATACTTTTTAATTTCTGTGTGTGTATTTTAATATATATATATATATATATATATATATATATATATATATATATACTCTCCAGAGTTTTCAAAATATGAAATAAATGTATCTTATTATGTACTCCCTAAATTCATTAATATTTAAGTGCGTATTTATAATCAACTTTTCATAAGATTATTCTAAGACATATTCATCCTCCTGAAATACGTATTTGTTTCCTAGTACTGAAAACTAAGTTAAGTGAATTGTGCATATATATCCTAATATTTTTACACTAATTGACCCAGGTTAATATAAATGCAAGTAGATTTCTATAGGACATGATGTGTATTTTGACGTTCATTTTTTTTTCAACACTTGTACATTACTATTTCCTCAGTTTATGCACATCATAAGATATATATTTCATCCACAAGTTCACAAATTTAAAGGCTTTTGTTTCACTTTCAATCACTTCCTGCTTCAGAACACATGTATTCCTCCAGGTTACATGACTGGTCTTTTCATGAGACTTCTTTCCAAACACATTATTTTCGATTTCCACAATTACTTTTGAAGCAAAACTCACACATTCTTCATGATAAACCATAACCCTAATATTACCATTAGATGTATAACTGGTTTGAATGAATTGATATATATCAATATAAGGTTTCCTGTATATTTTCAGATATCAATTTGAACCATTATTTAAGTTGGAACCAGTTATATTATTTATTCACAGTATGGTCTATTCATGCATTATTTCTATATTCATAGACACAGTGTACACCTATTTGTATTCAAAATACTAATTTACACGTCTTCAAAATACTGTTCCTAGAAATGGTGAAAGAAATACTCATGTCACCTGATCTACATATACATTTTATCACAGTAATATTCTGGAAACAAAAAGCAAATGTCACACTTATGATTGTACTAAAGCCTAAATGGAAATTGAACATGGATTACTAAAATCATCCATGTCCAGTTTGCCTATTGCTCTCAAATGTGGATCCTATTGGTGACTACATATTTGTTTCTTCCTAAGATTATATATTCAACCTCAAACCTGTTGAAAATGTCTAATCCTATTACTCACCTTATACTTTGCCTGATTTCCTAATGTCTCTATTGATATATATTTTCCCCAGTTCATCATTGTGACTGCCTCTTAACATGTGCTGACATTTACATTCACTCTCTACATGAAACCCTATTGCTAAAGACCATTTTGTCCAAATCCTATACTCACTCATCTTTCTAAAACTACCGTCTATCTTTCTAATCCTACCGACTATCCCTTTTTGACTGCATGTTCTCTTCGACATTCAATCATCCAAGGTACAATATCCTATACCATTGTATATTGATTTATCTGAGACATCTGTGCAGAAATTAATTCAAAGCTAAGTATCCCAATCAAGGCCCCAATGCCCTTCTGGGCATCAAATTCTCACCTAGATTTCTGTTTTCATACCTATATTTCAACTGTATATTTTGTAAATATCACATGTTCCCATAACCATTATTCATCCTGCAGAATTATTCCTAACCCAATTGAACATGTTGTTAACCCTAACCATACACTGTTCCCTCAATCTAACTTTACAGAAGATCAGGGAGAGAGTTGGTCTTCCAATACTGGATTGTAGGGTATCTTCCACCTGATGAGAACCTCAAAGGTCCATGCAGAAATGATACATGGAGAAGAAGGCAGCTATGAAGGACCTGAGAGAGCAAAAGTCATTTTCAATGTTAAACAACCGGGTCAGGATGAAGAGATGTATCTGAATCAGCCTTTCTCTTCTTAATATAGAGAAGATGGACCAAACCAGGCCTGTGAGAAGAGCTGTTCCCGGGTGCCTATTGTTGATATACCATTCTAACTTGTGAAACTGTCACAGAAAGTAGGGGCAGTCTCCATCTCCTGGGACCCTTAGAAGCAAATATCAGTACACACTTCCTTGGTGATGGAACACTCTGAACTTGGGATCCAGGAAGCCAGGCACCCAGAGTAAGTCCCAGTCCCAGTCCCAGTGGTCTCAATTGTTTGGATTTACCAAGGACAGAGTCAGTCTTTGTTGGTACCTACTGAAGTGATAATGGCCAAATGCCAGGAGACCTCTGAAGAGGAGCCTTTTCTGAGAAAGCAGGTAGTGGCTCAACCATGGCTCCTGACAACTTCACAGAGTTGGCGAAGGAGACCAGATCTGAGACAGAACAGGCCATTTTGGGGGAACATAGTATGGACCACCAGTCAGAGGACACTCAATATATTCACCAACATACTTGGGGGAAGGAGGTGCCGTTGTGGGTGTTGGTGTGAGTTTGTGGTTTTGTCTCTTTTCTGAGAATAGGTAGGAAAGACTGTTTGTTTGTTTGGACTGGAATGTTTCTAGAAAGTCGTTTGACAACGCGAGTGTTTCTATGTCTGTGCATTCCACTGTATCTGTGGTTGTAGACATTTGAAAAGCGAATGCATCAATGGTTGTGTCCTGTCTAGTAGAAAGCTTCCCAACATTCATACTGCACAATTTAAGAATGGAGAGAGGCTTGCCTTATGGATGGGCAACACCTACTATCTTCCTAAGTTCTTGTTTTCTTCCTGAATACTGGCCACTCTCCAGAATAGCCTCATGGTTTGGTTTCCAAGATATGTACCACCTCCAAGCTCTGTGACATGGCCATGTACTGGATAGCTGAAGAGAATAGAAGCATCTCAGAAAACTCACATATCAGTGTGACCATTAAAGTCTCAGTGGAAAAACACTGCACTGGGCCTTTTGCTTACCTATTGTTCTGTTTTCCTAAATGTCAGGAAGATCTTTGCCTCAGGAAACCCCTTTGTGAAGCCAGAAAAAAAGAGTTTTCAAATGGAAATGAAGGGGCATCACCTGTGGCTCTTTGCTTAATTGCTTTGGAAAGAGATGTGGCTGAATCATCCTCTTTGCCCTGTGTGAGGCAGCGGCTTAGATTCTCAGCACCTGATGGATCTAAAGAAAGTTTCCAAGTGTGCATGCAAAACGAAAATGGCCAAAAGAGCAGTCATTGTGGATGAAGTCTCTCGCCTTCCTCTGTAAGCTTCCTGACCTCCATCACGTGAGAATAGGGATCCTTTGTGTCAAATCAGTTCTTCAAAGCCCTACAGAGGCTAGCACATAAGGGCTTGTGTTTTCTCATGACACCAATTCACATAAAGAATATATACCAGACAGTCAGTAGGCCTCAAATTAGAGAAGCAGAGCAGTATTAAGAGCAGGACTATTTGATCACTATTGGTTCACAGGAAGGGAGTCCAGGCCACCCTGACTTTAGGCAAATGAGGGGCAAGGGAGTTCATTTGGAAAACTGTCTTGGGCTGTGCCCCTCATGGAAACCTCCAGCCAGAGGTTATGAAGAGTGTCTATGTGGAAGAAGATGAGGGCCATTTGGGAGTGTTTTGGTTTTAATTGTGGTCATTTGTTTGGTGGTTGGATGAGATGCCTTGGTCCACCTGGGCTTGAACTCTGGTGTGATTCCCCTTACAGATTGAGTTCAGGAACTGACCTCAGAGAAGTATTGCCATGAATTGTGTTGGGATTTTAGGAGACCACGCATGAGAGTTGCCTTTGGAAACTGAGATCAATGCCCAGGGTGGCTTTCCACAGAGCATTGTCAATCTCTGCCAGGGCATCACATTATTTTATACTGAAAGACTTGGCAGCCATCGTTGACAGTCAAAACACACATGGGCCTCACATTGTAGACCTCAATGGGCCTGGCTTCATGTGTCTTTTTGGCCACTCTTTGGGAAGCCTTGCCTCTGAGAATTCTCCAGAATTTCCTTGAAATGTGCTTCCTCAAACATTAATGGTTCCTGAATGAATTGAAACCCACAATTTCTCCAACTTCATCCTTGAAAAATGGCTAGATAAATACCATGAAATTTTTGAAATTTTCATGACCAGGTGGCACTGGAGAACCTTTCAATGTCCTCTTGCTGATGAAGTGTGTACCAGACAGTGCCTTGATTGACTAGGTTTCATGAAAATGATGTAGAACAGAGATACCAGTATGTTGGAGCCTGCTGAGTAGTGGGCCCAGAGCTGTGGTGTGCAGGTGTGTGATAAAACATCTGTGGTCGGGCCATGTGTATCTGCCATTGACTTCCAAATGGCTTGTGGCTGACATTGTGCAGCCAGGAATCACTTATATGTCTGATAACTCTCCATATAAGGCATCTTGTTATATGGAGATGTTTCAGGACAATGTTCAGAATCAGGTGCAATGGTCAAGGGGACAAGCTATGTGGGATAGAAGCCTGGTTGATGCATTCTCCTGCAGACCCTGACCCATCTCATGTGAAAGAACTCCCTCCAGCACTGTGTCCCAGCTGAATTCCTTGTATTTTGTGAAGCAAATAACAAATTCCCAGTGCAGCAGCAAGAAACACCACGAAAAGTGGAGGATGACCAAATTGCTTCACAGTCCACACGGGGAGTCACTTAGCCTTCAGTGGCGACAGTTTACCTACAAAGAGTGAATTCAGCACTGCTGCCTCATGTCCTTTGAAAAACAAGAAACCATGCCCTCCAGGTCACATAGATGCAGATCCAGCTTTGATGGTCTCATTAGAAAGAAAGCTAAAGCTCCTGACAACAACATATATGTCAAGTGCCCATCGTCAGAGGCAGTTTCTAAGGAAGTCTTCAGGCTGGCAGAGCTCCTTGTTTGATAGCATTTACCTATTAGACCAGGATGCAAGAAAAGACCACTGACTCCAATTAAAATCAAGTTAAAGCAAGCTTATATTTTCCACTGCCCAGGTGGCCTCTCCCTCCCAAAACAGTGGGAACAAGACAGCCACCCAAATTTCCTACAGCCCAGGTTTATAACCCAGAATTTTACACTACAGGGGGGTTAAAATATCAGAACTTTGACAAGCATCAAACTAATCGTAGTTTATATATATATATATATATATATATATATATATATATATATATATATATATATATATATATTTGCTGGCCCCAACATCAGAATTTATGAAGACCATTAGAGCCCCAGAGAGGGTCATTGACTGGCCAGGGAAGGCCAGTATTTATGAGGTGTCAATAAAGTTTCATAGAGGGCTGTTCCTGGTCAAAGAGCCAGGCATGGGTGAGTTCAAGGCCACGGGCAGGCATTGCAAGCAGGTTCAGAATTTGGTGTAATTTATAGTCAAGCCAAAATTTTCTTTTCATGGCTTTGTGGCAAGATGGATCCCAATTTTAATAAAAGATCAGGTTGGGTCTTTCATTCCCCCCTTTTCTAATGTGTCCCTTTCAAATCTTTGATAGGGTAGGGGAAGAGCACTGAGGGAATTTTAATACCTCACGTAACAGTCTCCATATTTTTTGAACTCACACAAAACCAGTCTCCCTGATTTTACCTGACTTAATTAGTTACTTAAAATGAAAGTCTATTTATTTTTGGCTCCATTGTTGTAAGAAGAGTGGCGTCACTCATTTTGGCTTCTTCTGAGCTGAGAGAGGGTGACATGAGGGGGCACAGCATGAGGGACATGAGTTGCCTTTTAGAAGTCAGTTCGGTTTGAAGTCTGGTTGTGGTAGAACAGTTTGTAAAGTCATCTGGGGATGGGTTCTTCTATGAGAGAAACAAAAACCATGAGTACTGAATAAATGTTGCAGCTGCTGAAACAAGTCACTGTATAGATGTCCCCTCATCTGTCTTCAATATCCCCAGTTATTAAGACTTTCAACTTAATATTTAACTTTTAGTGTCACAGTTGTCCCACCCCATAAGATACAGTTTAATAATTTAATGTCATCTGATCTTGCAAATTCCTTTTACTAGTATGACCTCTGTGTGTAATAGAGAAACCTTTAATTCTGTTAGTCAGGGCTGGATAATCATACTAGCAAACACCAAGCCTACCTGTGTAGGTTAGGAATATCTGTAGGCCTTAAACAAAAAACTTCTGCCTCTGGTAGCTCCTCTTGATAGTCTCTTTTTATTCTCATCAGGCATTCCTCTCTGAGAATCTTGAGGCTACCATAAAGTGTATACGTTAAAATATTATTATAACTATTATTATTTAAAATGCCCAGGAATGGCTGTATTTTGGGTTTATCTGTCTTTGCTAAGAGTTTAAGATGAAGCAGTAAAACTGACTTTTGTTTCTATCTATTGTTAACAGTCAGCTGAGATTTTATGGGAGTCATTTCTGGGGAAACTTGAGAGCAGCTTCTCAGTTCTGCTAGTGCCATTTGCGCTAGGTGATTCCAGGTCTTGCTTGACCATGTGGCTTCTCTCAGAAGCATCAGGAATATCTCCCTTCTCTGATGACTCTCTTCTTCGTAGAAAATGCACTGATTGGCTTTCTGTTCTCCAGTGGCCTCATTAATCTTCCTGATCAGGTGTTTATGTGGCTGAGAGTTGCAAAGTTCTTTAGAGAAGTCTCCTGTTCCCTGGATACAAACTGACTCAGAGGTCAAGAGCCAAAATTTGTTTTATTGTCCCTTTTCATTTAAATTAAATTTTAAATCCTAATCTTAAACATCCAGCAAATAAATTTTAACAGCCTTATATTAAGAGTACTTTGCTTTAATGTCTATAATTTAAAATTATTTATCTTTTTATTATTTGGGATCTGTATTTTTCTGTCTTGTAGGTGATGCCTTATTATCTTAAATTAACCAATGTTGTGTTCAAAAGCAACTCTTTTGTAAAACACTAACAGGGAATCTTTAGTTAACTTATAAGGAAATTACAAAATAAAATTAACAAGAGTAAAAATACTTAGTTCGTGTAATAGCTACCTTGAATTTTTGGCTGAGTTATAAATTATATCCCCTTTTTGAGATCCTAGTAATCTTGACAGAAAAAAAAAAAAAAAACTTCTGAACGTAACTTTAAATTAAATAACATCTGACCTACTGCTTTCGTCGTTATTCTCACATGTTGTAAGATGAGACACAGAGCCTTATCTCAGGTAAGGCAGGGCTCTATATAAATCTTAAGTCTTTTAGTTCTAAAGCTGATCTTTTTTTTTAAATATCATCTTACACAGTTTACATAAATTGTTTGAGGTCACATGAACATTAGCTAACACCATATGATATCACATTTAAAACATGAATTAAAGAAAGGCTGAAAGTTTTTAACCTTTACATAGATTAGGAGCTCATTAACTTAAAAATATATTTAAATTTTCCCCAATGTAAAAAGTAACTTAAAACTTTACATATCTTATTGATAACAAGTAAATAAATCCCCAATATATATATATATTTTTTTACCATACAACTTCAGAACACCAGCTTGATGTAATGCTCTTTTAAAGTTTCTACCTTACAGACTTGTATACCTGGAAGATATGAGCACATTAATAGCATCACAATGACATTGATGTTTTTACATTAACCAAATTTAGCTTTTAAAGAAATTCCAGTACAGTGCTCTAAAATAACAGTTCTTATTTAATCAGTTGTTTAATTTTTATGGTTGCTTGCTCTAGAAAAATAAAAATAAACACAATGTTATGGGTAAACTTTTGTTTTCAGAAATTTGTGTCGCTTTATCACATGACTGATTTTTACAATCTTATACAAACTTTAGAACAAACTTATACAGACCTTACTAAATCAATCAGATATCTAACAAAAGTACTCATGAATGAGTAATCCCATATCAAATTTACTTCACTTATTTATCAAAATATTAGAGAAATGTATTGAACAGTGTAAACCATTTTTTTGTTAAAGGAAAAGTCCTAGAACCAAGGCATATTAGACATTTTATAGACATTAATATTTTATTAGATTTTTGAGCAGCTAGAAAAACTTGTAAGCTTAAATTTAAAGACATTTATTGTTATTTGTTTATCCAAATTTAAAGTGAACCATTTAACTCACGTGAATTAAAGATCTTCGAATGCACTTTTTAAAATTTGTTTTTATGAGTGCTTTTTTTAATGATCGCTCCTTATATATGTTAATTTGTATATCATATATATGATATACGAACATATGGATATATGGACATACAACACATAACAAAAGTGTGCACAAATAATAATAGTAAGGCCTTGTAGCTTTTCACAGGTGAAATCTCCATTGTAATGTTTCAGAACTCCACTGTTGGTCAAAGATAGAACTGATGAGAAAAATATTAACCTAGTTCTCTAGGATCAAAATAATGAGCTCAAAAAAAATACAGAATCTAAGGAAAAAAATGAGAGTCCTAGAAAAAATGACTGGCCAGTAATTAGTAAATACCATACGATTTACCTTTTTTTTTTCCCACTTAGACATCAGATCAGTCTCCTACTGAGCTTGTAGGCTTCTTTCATTTACATTTCAACATAAGTCCTGGCTGAGTTCTGGAAGGAGCTGGACAAAACTGCTATTCTGAGCGGACACCTCAGGCCTAAGGCACTTTAACCATAATTTTCAGGTGAGGATGTTAAAAATTATGATACAATTTTAAGATACAATTCAAAATTTTATACCTTAACATCTTGTTTTGTCAACAGATACCATACTATGATTTACTATCCTTGTCCAAATTAATGCACTGACACACTGTGACATTTACCCAGGCTACCCAATTAAAAATTGGTGAAAAAAAAGACTAAATGATTGGGAAGTTACTTGCCAACTTGGAAGTAGAATTCTTTAGTTTTCCATTTTAAGTATTTAAGTTCTCTGGCATGAATTATCTGAAATCATAAACTAAAAAATTACCTAAACCCGACTTTTAACTGCAAGATTGAGCAATGCTACAAAAACCCATCCAGATACCATATTGTTACAATAAAACATCATCATTTAGACACACATTCAGCTAAGATCATTCCCAAGAAACAATTTATAATATCAACACATTATTGCACATGTCTTAAATGGCCAGAAACAAAGACAAAAGACAGACAGAAAGGAGCTCCAGACTATGGCTGACAGGACAGAAGCCTTTAAAACAGCAGATAAGAGAAAAATCTCCTACACCAGTGGCATGATAGATGTCCCCACAAGGGCATCAGATGTTTTCACAGAGGGGCAACCTGAAATGTAATATCAAAGGTCTCCATGGTGACTTTACTGCATTTAGTGTCTCCTTTTTCTTTTTCTCTTTTTTAAGAAAACAGAGGTGGCATAATACTTACAGTGCAGGGAAGGAAGGAGGGAATTTACTGAAGCAACAGGACTTCGGCAGCTGCTTGGAGTCCCTCAGTCCCGTCTTTTACTTAAACAGGATTAGCTCCTCTGGTTTGGTTCCACCCCAAGCACGCTGAATCTCCTAACATTTCAGTAGTCAGCTCTCAAAAATTCCGGGGTCGGGGGGGTATCAAAATTTGTAACTTAAATTTCGGTTCTGGACCTTGAAGCCAATTAATACCAATTTAATATAAGGACAGGGTTTGAGAAAAAGTAAAAGGGAGGTTTACTGCTTTGCTAACAAAGGATAAAAACAGGGGACTCTGTCAAAAGTTGTGACTCTCTTGATCTGGAGGGACAAGGGGTTTTAAAGGAGCTTCACTTGTTAACCTAGGAGATACTCAGTTATTAGGTCTCCAGCAGGCATTGCCCTCTGCAGTGGGTGTGCTCCAGACAGCCAGCTAGGGGCTTCTCTCATCCTGCTTAACAAAGGGGGGTATAGTGCATCCCATTTCTTTAAAACACAGTCCAAAGGGGTGACAGGCTTACATGCTTTATTACCCATTTTCGCGTCCAATATCCTTAAGTTTTTACCACAGAAATCACACAACAAAACGCACAAAAACAAACAAATAAAAAACATTTAGAACACAGAACAAAACACACACAAAAAAACAGAAACTCGGCGAATAAACAGAAAACCAGAGGAGCAATGCAGCGTCTTGCTAAAGCTCCGGGGTAGGAGCTCCTGCGTGCCAGTCGGCACCTCTCTACACTTTCAGAGGTATTCCCTACAGAAAAGAACAGAGGAAAGAAGGATTCCTATTACTGTCCCGGACAGGAGTATATGTGAGCCTTCCCAGGCCACCTCTCTGTCATCAGAAGAGAACTCCCTTAACCGGATATCAGATGTTATAAAGGCGCCTCTTACCTATGAAGGCCTCCTCCACCAGGTGCTTGATAATAGTTTTAGTGCGATGGTTCACTGCAGTGATCCACGGACTGAAGGCTCATTCCAAGGCCTTGGAACTTGGCTCTCCAGCCTGGAGTCCTGGAGGATAGGCCAGCTTCAGAATTTCCAGCAGTATGGCTTTGTGATCTGGTCGGTCATGTTGCTGGGGAACTCCAAAATGTTAGTCCAGGACACAAGAAAAGACCACTGACTCCAATTAAAATCAAATTAAGGCAAGCTTAATATTTCAAGCAGCCAGGCTGCCTCTCCCTCTCAAAATGGCGGGAACAAGACAGCAACCCCACCTTTCCTACAGCCCAGCTTTATAGCCCAGAAAGTTACACAAAAGGGGGGTTACAGAAAACAGAACTTTGACAAGCATCACACTAATTGTAGTTTACATTTGTTTTTTCTGGCCCCAGCATCAGAAATTATGAGGACCATTAGAGCCTCAGAGAGGGTCATTGTCTGGCCAGGGAAGGCGAATATTTATGAGGTGTCATTAAAGTTTCAGAGAGGGCCGTTTTCTGGTCAGAGAGCCAGGCATGGGTGAGTTCAAAACATGGTCAGGCATTCTAAGCAGGTTCAGAATTTGCAGTAATTTATAGTAAAGCAAAAATTATCTTTTCATGGCTTTGTGGCAAGATGGCTCACAATTTTAATGAAAGATCATGTTGGGTGATCAACCCTGTCCCCTACTTTTGGAAAATCCTCTACCACCTCCAAGGTTGTGAACTCCTGAGCATTTTCCATTCCAGATATGTATTCACAGAATTTCTAACTCTTCTTCTCTAATTGCGTCTTACTTGGGGCGAAGTTAATGTCAAGCCATTGTTCTGGATGAGAGTGGGAAGAATATTGTGCAGCACATAATTGCATACACATTGGATTCACTTTCCAATTTTCCAATTGAAATACTGAATTCCTGACAATAACCCATACCCTTCTAGACGCTAACTACAAATACTAATATGATGGAGAAAAATAACCCAAACGGAATTGAAATACAAGCAGTTCAGAGGAGGCATGGTGTATATTGGACTTGCCTTTTGCAAGATAAAAGGTAGGTGTTATAAATCTAGTCATTTTTTAATTGAAATAGTTTTATATGTGTATTAAAGTTAACAAATATGTGAATTCCTATCTCCCTTTCGCTGTAACCTATTCAGCACATTAATTTTTATATACACATATAGAATCCTACCTGATATCACACGTACATTTTTGTGAGGTGCCTGACATTGCAGATACAAATTGTGAGAAGAGATTACTCCACCTAAATGCTGTTGGAACTGAAAATTCAAGCTAATGGTGAGCTTCCTAGTTGAATAACATTATACATAAATCCATGTTCAGTAAAATGAATATTTTTGGATCTGTGGATGATATATATTTCATGGTGAAATTCGATTGGCATATATAATTCTACTTTTGAATGTCTTTGTTTGTGTGTGTGTTTGTGTGTGTGTGTGTATATATATATATATATATATATATATATATATATATATATATATATATATATATAAAATAAATCTCCAGATTTTTCAAAATATGAAATATATGTGTCTTATATACACTCCCTAAATTCATTCATGTTCATGTATGTGGATTAATAATCAACTTTTCACAAGATTATTCTCAGAAATATTCATCCACCTGAAATACATATTTGTTTCCTAGTACTGAAAACTAACTTCAGTGAAAGGTGCAAACAAATCCTAGTATTTCTAAATTAACTGACCTAGTTTAACATCAATGCTAGTAGATTCCTATGGGACATGATGTGTATTTTGACATTAATTATTATTCAACACTGGTACATTACTATTTCTTCAGTTTATGCACATCATAGGATATATATTTCATCCACTACTTAGCAAATTTATAGGCATTTGTTTCACTTTCAATCACTTCTTGCTCCAGAACACATGTATTTCCCTATGTTTCTTGACTGGTCTTTTCATGAGACTTTTTTCAAATATATTATTTTCAATTTCCATGATCAATTTTTAAGCAAAACTCACACATCCTTCATGATAAAACATAACCCTAAGATGACCATTAGATATATAACTGGTTGGAATGATTGATTGTGCATCTTTATAACATTTCTTATATATTTGCAGATATCCATTCAATCCATTATTTAAAGTGGATCCAGTTATATTATTTATTCCCAGTATGGTCTATTCATGCGTTATTGCTATATTCATAGACAGAGGGTATACCTATTTGTACCCCAATACAAATTTATATGTCTTCAAAATATTGCTCCTGGAAATGGTGGAAGAAATACTCATGTCACGTGATATACATATACATTTTATCACAGAAATATTCTGGACACAAAAAGCAAAGGTCACACTTTCAATTGTACCAATGCCTAAATGGAAAGTGAGCATGGATTACTAAAAACATCTATGTCCAGGTTGCCTAATGCTCTCAAATGTCAATCCTATTGGTGACTACATATTTGATTCTTCCTAAGATTATATATTCAACCTCAAGCCTGTTGAAAATGTCTAATCCTATCACTCACTTTGTACTTTGCTTGATTTCCTAATGTCTTTATTGATATCTGCTTTCCCTCATATTTTCCCCAGTTCATCATTGTGACTGACTCTTCACATGTGCTGACATTAACACTCACTCTCTAACCGAAACCCTATTGCTAAAGAACTTTTTGTCCAAATCCAATACTCACTCTTCATTCTAAACCTAACTACTACCTTCCTCATCGTACTGAATATCGCTTTTTGACTGGATGTTCTCTTCAACATTCAATCATCCAAGGTACAAGGTCCTATGCCATTGTATATTGATTTATCTGAGACAACTGTGCAGCACATAACTCAAAGCTAAGTATACCACTTAAGGGTCCAATTCCCTTCTGGGCTTCAAATCTTTCCTAATTTTCTGCTTTCATACTTATATTTCACCTATATACTCTTGTAAATATCGAAGGTTGCCAATACCATTATTCATCTCGCAAAATGATTCCTAACCCAAATCAAACATGTTATTAACCCTAAACATACACTGTTCCATCAATATAACTTACAGAAGAGCAGGGACAGAGTTGGTCTTACAATATAGGAATGTAGGTGATCTTCCACCTTCTGAGAACCTCAAAGATCCATGGAGAAATGATCCTTGGAGAAGATTTATGCAGCTATGTTGGACCTGAGAGAGCAATAGAAATCTTCCATGGCAAACAACCTGGTCAGGATGAATTGATGGGTCTAAGTAAGCCTCTCTTTTCTTATTGTAAAGAAGTTGGAAGAAACCAGGCCTGTGTGGAGAGCTGTACCTGGGTGCCTAAGGTTGATATTCCATTCTAACTTCTGAATGTGTCAAAGGATGTTGGGGCAGCCTCCATCTCATGGGACCCTTGGAAGCAACTGTTAGGACAAAGTGGTTTTCAAGGCAGTGACCTCATTCAGTTCCTGAAGGAAGTGACCTCTCCTCACTTCCTTGGTGATTGAATTCTCTGAACTTGGGATCCAGGAAGCCAGGCACCCAGAGCCAGTCCCAGTCCTAGTCCCATTGGGCTAACTTGTTTGCTTTTTCCAAGGACAGAGTCAGTCTTTCTTGGTACCTACTGATGTGAGGATGGCCAATTGCCAGCAGAGCTCTGAAGAGGCACCTTCCCTGAGAAAGCAGGTAGTGGCTCACCGCTGTCTCCTGACAACTTCACATAGTTGGCCAAGGAGACCAGATCTGAGAGAGGACAGGCCATTTCGGGGGAACATAATATGGCCCACCAGTCAGAAGACACTCTGGATAGTCACAGACCTACTTGGGGGAAGGAGGTGGCTTTGCCGTTGTGGGTGTGAGTTTGTGGTTTTTTTCTCATGTTCTGAGAATAGGTAGGAAAGGCGTTTTTTTCTGGTGTGGAGTGGACTGTTTCTAGTAAGTCCTTTGACATTGTGAGGGTTTCTATGTCTGTGTATCCCACTGTATCAGTGGTTGTAGACATTAGAAAAGAGAATGCATCAATGGATTTGTTTTCTCTAGTAGAAAGCTTCCCCACATTAATACTGCCCAATAGATTAATGGACTTCACTTTGCCTTATGGATGGGCAACACCTACTGTCTTCTTAAGTTACTGTTTTCTTCGTGAATTCTGGCCACTCTACAGAATACGCTCATGGTTTTGTGTCCCAGATATGTAACACCACAAGGCTCTGTGACATGGCCATGTACTGGATAGCTGAAGAGATTGAGAGCATCTCAGAAAACTCAGATATCAGTGTGACCAGTAAAGTCTCAGTGAAGAAACCCTTCTTGGGCCATTTGCTTACTTGTGTTTCAATTACCCTGAATTTCAGGAAGGTCTTTGCCTCATGCCAACCCTTTGTGAAGCCTGAAGAAAACTGTTTTCATATGGAAATGAATGGGCTTCACCTGTGGCTCTTTGCTTAATTGCTTTGGAATGGGATGTGTCTGAATCAGTCTCTGGTCCTTGTGTGAGGCTGTGACTTAGATTCTCAGCACCCAATGGATCTAAAGAAAAATCCCATGTGCTTCCCAAACCGAAATGGCCAAAAGAGAAGTCATTGTGGATGAATTTTTTTGCCTTCTTGTTTTAGGTTCCTGACCTCCATTAAGTGAGAATAGGGATTCTTTGGATTAAATGAGTTCTTCAAATCCCTGCAGAGGCTTGCCCATATGTGCTTGGGTTTTCTCATGACTCCAAATCACATAAAGAATCTATACCTCACAGCCAGTAGGCCTCAAATTGGAGAAGCGGAACACTTTAACAGCAGGAATATTTGATCACTCCAGGTTCACAGGAGGAGTGTCCAGGCCACCATGATTTTAGGCAAATGAGGGGCAAGTGAGCTTATTTTTTACACTTTCTTAGGCTGTGCCCCTCATAGAAAACTCCAGCCAGAGGTTATGATGAGTGTCTATATGGAAGAAGATGAGGGCCCTGTGGGAGTGTTTTGATTTTAATTGTGGTCATTTTTGTGGTGGTTGGAAGGAATGACTGGTTCCACCTGGGCTTGAACTCTGGCGTGATTCCCCTTAGAGACTGAGTTCTGGAACTGAACTCAGAGAAGTATTGCCATGAATTGTGTTGGAATTTTAGAAGGCCATGCATGAGACTCACCCATGGAAACTGAGATCTAGGCCCAGGGTGTCTTTCCACAAAACAATGGGAACCTCAGCCAGGATATCACATGATTTTATTCTGAAAGATTGGCAGGTATAGTTGAGAGTCAAAACACATATGGACCTCACATTGTAGGCCTCAATTTGCCTGGCTTCATGTGACCTTTTGGCAACTCTTTGAGAAGCCTTGCCTGTGAGTGTTCTCCAGAGCTTTCATTGAAATGAGCTTTCTCAACACTTAATGGTTCCTGAATGATTTGAAACCCACAGTGCCTACAACTTAATCTTTGAAAAATGGCTAGATAAATACCATGAAATTTTTGAAATTTCCATGACCAGGTGGCACTGGAGAATCTTTGGAAGTCCTGTGGTTGATCATGTGTATACCAGAGAATGCCTTGTTTTACTGGGTTTTATGAAAATGGTGTAGAACAGAGATGCCAGTAATTTGTATCCTGCTGATTAGTGGGCCTAGAGCAGTGGTGGGCAGGTGTGTGATAAAACACCATGGTGGGGCCATGTGGATCGGCCATGGGCTTCCAAATGGATTATGACTGACATAGTGCAGAAATCAGACACTTATATGTAAAGGCATTTTTTATATGGAGAGGTTCAGGGCAATGTTCAGAATCAGTTTACTATGGTTATTGGGGCAAGCTGTGTGGGATAGAAGCCTGGTTGGTGCATTCTCCTGCAGACCCTGACCCACCACACGTGACAGAACTCCCTTCAGCACTGTATCCTAGTAGAACTCCTTGTATTTGGTGAAGCAAATACCAAATTCCCAGTGCAGCAGCAAGAAACACCACGAAAAGTGGAGGATGACCAAATGTCTTCACAGTCCACACGAGGAGACACTTAGCCTCCAGTGGCCACAGTTTACATACAAAGAGAGAATTCAGCACTGCTGCCTCATGGTCATTGGAATATAAGAAACCATGTCTTCCAGGTCACATAGATGCAGACCCATTTTGATGGTCTCACTACAAAGGAAGTTAAAGCTCATGACAACAACATATATTTCAAGTGCCCAACCTCAGAGGCAGTTTTCCAAGAAGTCTTAGGCCAGCAGAGCTCCATGTTTGTGGAGTGTTTACACTGTTCTTTACTTTTGGAAACTCCTCTACCACCACCAAGGTTGTGAACTCCCGAGCATATTCCATTCCAGATATGTATTCACAGATTTTCACACTTTTCTACTCTAATTGTGTCTTACTTGGGCCAAGGTAATATCAAGGCATTGTTCTGAATGTGAGTGGGAAGATTTTTGTGTAGCACATATTTACATACACATTCGATTCATTTTTCAATTTTCTATTTGAAATACTGAAGCCCTGAAACTAACACATACCCTACTATACTCTGACTAATAATTCTAATATGATGGTGAAAAATAACCCAAACAGAATAGAAATACAAGCAGTTCAGAGGAGGCATGGTGTATTGTTACAATTGCCTTTTGCATTATATAGTGTAGGAGTTATAAATCTAGTCATTTTTTTGTTGAAATAGTTCTACATGTGTTTTTAAAATTAACAAATATGTGAATTCCTGTCTCCCTTTCTCTGTAGCCAATTCAGCACATGTATTTTTATATGCACATATAGAATTCTACCTGGTACCACACGTACATACTTGTGAGGTAACTGAATTGGCAGATGCAAATTGTGAGAAAGGATAACTCCTCCTAAATGCTGTTGGAACTGAAAATTCAACCTATGGGTGAGCTTCCTAGTTGAATAACATTATACATTAATCCATGTTCAGTAAAATGAATATTTTTCGATCTGTGGATTATATATATTTCATGATGAATTTTGATTGGCATATATATTGCTACTTTTTTTCTTTTATTGGTTGCTTAAAACATTAAAAATCTCTTGACATATAATATTTCATACATTAGATTCAAGTGGCTTATGAACTCCCATTTTTAGCCCAAATAGAGATTACAGAATCACATCGATTACACATCCACATTTTTACATAATGCCCTATTAGCTACTGTTGTATTCTGCTACCTTTCCTATACTCTACTATCTCCCCTCCCCTTCCTTCCGATCTTCTCTTTTTTCCCCATCTACTGTAATTTATTTCACTCCATGTTTATTTTCCCATTCCACTCACAACAATATGTAATTTTGTGTAACAATGAGGGTCTCCCTCCATTACCATGCAATTTCCCTTTTCTCTCACTTACCCTCCCACCTCATGTCTCTGTTTAAAGTTAATCTTTTCTTCCTGCTATTGCTCCCTGCTCTGTTCTTAGTTGCTCTCATTATATCAAAGAAGACATTTGGTATTTATTTTTTAGGGATTGGCTATCTTCACTAAGCATAATCTGCTCCAGTGCCATCCATTTTTCTGCAAATTTTATGATTTTGTCATTTGTTAGTGCTGCGTAATACTCCATAGTGTATAAATGCCACATTTTTTTATCCATTCATCTATTGAAGGGCATCTGGGTTGGATCCACAGTGTATCAATTGTGAATTGTACTGCTATGAAAATCCATGTGGTAGTATCCCTGTATTACTCTCTTTTAAGGTCTTCAGGGAATAGTCAGAGAAGGGCAATAGCTGAGTCAAATTGTGGTTCCATTCACAGCTTTCCCAGGAATCTCCATACTGCTTTCCAAATTGGCCACACCAGTTTACAGTCCCACCAGCAATGTACAAGAGTATCTTTTACCCCACATCCTTGCCAGCACTTGTTGTTGTTTGACTTCATAATGGCTACCAATTTACTGGAGTGAGATGGTATCTTAGGGTGATTTTGATTTGAATTTCTCTGACTGCTAGAAATGGTGAGCATTTTATTATGTACTTGATGAATGATTGTATGTCCTCCTCTGAGAAGTGTCTGTTCAAGTCCTTGACCCATTTGTTTATTGGGTTATTTGTTATCTTATTGTCTAATTTTTTGAATTCTTTGTATATTCTGGATATTAGGCCTCTATCTGAAGTGTGAGGAGTAAAAATTTGTTCCCATGATGTATGCTCCTTATTTACCTCTCTTATTCTTTCTCTTGCTGATAAAAAACTTTTCAGTTTAAGTAGTCCCATTTGTTGATTCTTGTTATTAACTCTTGTGCTATGGATGTCATATAAAGGAATTTGGAGCCCGATCCCATAATATGTAGATCAGAGCCAACTTTTTCTTCTATCAGACACAGAGTCTTTGATTTGATATCTAGCACCTTGATCCACTATGAGTTAACTTTTGTGCATGGCGAGAGAAAGGAATTCAGTTTCATTTTGTTGCACATGGATTTCCATTTTTCCCAACACCATTTGTTGAAGATACTATATTTCCTCCATTGCATGCTTTTAGCTCCTTTATCAAATATAAAATAGTTGTAGCTTTTTGGATTAATCTCTGTGTCCTCCATTCTGTACCATTGGTCCACCCGCCTGTTTTGGTACCAGTACCATGCTGGTTTTTTTTTAATTAATTTTATTGTAGGTTGTTCAAAACATTTCATAGTTCTTGATATATCATATTTCACACTTTGATTCAAGTGGGATATGAGCTCCCATTTTTACCCCATATACAGATTGCAGAATCACATCAATTGCACAACCATTGATTTACATATTGCCATTCTGGTGACTGTTGTATTCTGTTGCCTTTCCTATCCTCTACTATCCCCCCTCCCCCTCCCCTCCCCTCTTCTCTCTCTACCTCCTCTACTGTAATTCATTTCTCCCCCTTATATTTTTCCTCCTTTCCCCTCATTTCCTCTTGTATGTAATTTTGTATACCCCTGAGGGTCTCCTTCCATTTACATGCAATTTTCCTTCTCTCTCCCTTTCCCTCCCACCTCTCATCCCTGTTTAATGTTAATCTTCTTCTCATGCTCTTCGTCCCTACTCTGTTCTTAGTTAATCTCCTTATATCAAAGAAGATATTTGGCATTTGTTTTTAAGGGATTGGCTAGCTTCACTTAGCATAACCTGCTCTAATGCCATCCATTTCCCTCCAAATTCTATGATTTTGTCATTTCTTAATGCAGAGTAATATTCCATTGTGTATAAATGCCACATTTTTTATCCATTCTTTTATTGAAGGACATCTATGTTGGTTCCACAGTCTTGCTATTGTGAAATGTGCTGCTATGAACATGGATGTAGCAGTGGCCCTATAGTGTGCTCTTTTTAGGTCTTTAGGGAATAGACCGAGAAGGGGAATAGCTGGATCAAATGGTGGTTCCATCCCGAGCTTTCCAAGAAATCTCCATACTGCTTTCCAAATTGGGTGCACCAATTTGCAGTCCCACCAGTAATGTACAAGAGTACACTTTTCCCGACATCCTCGCCAGCACTTGTTGGTGTTTGACTTCCTAAAGGCTGCCAATCTTACTGGAGTGAGATGGTATCTTAGGGTGGTTTTTATTTGCATTTCTCTGACTGCTAGAGATGGTGAGCATTTTTTCATATACTTCTTGATTGATTGTATGTCCTCCTCTGAGAAATTTCTGTCCAGGTCCTTGGCCCATTTGTTGATTGGGTTATTTGTTATCTCATTGTCTAATTTTTTTAGTTCTTTGTATATTCTGGATATTAGGGCTCTGTCTGAAGTGTGAGGAGTAACGATTTGTTCCCAGGACGTAGGCTCCCTATTTACCTCTCTTATTGTTTCTTTTGCTGAGAAAATAACTTTTTAGTTTGAGTAAGTCCCATTTGTTGGTTATAGTTATTAACTGTTGTGCTATGGGTGTCCTATTTAGGAATTTGGATCCCGATCCCACAGTATGTAGATCATAGCCAACTTTTTCTTCTATCAGACGCCATGTCTCTGATTTGATATCAAGTTCCTTGATCCACTTTGAGTTAACTTTTGTGCATGGTGAGAGAAAGGGATTCAGTTTCATTTTGTTGCATATGGATTTCCAGTTTTCCCAACACCATTTGTTGAAGATGCTAGCCTTCTTCCATTGCATGCTTTTAGCCCCTTTATCGAATATAAGATAGTTGTAGTTTTGTGGATTGGTTTCTGTGTCCTCTATTCTGTACCATTGGTCCACCCGCCTGTTTTGGTACCAGTACCATGCTGTTTTTGTTTCTATTGCTCTGTAGTATAGTTTGAAGTCTGGTATAGCTATACCGACTGATTCACACTTCCTGCTTAGCAATGTTTTTGCTATTCTGGGTCTTTTATTTTTCCATATGAATTTCATGATTGCTTTCTCTATTTCTACAAGAAATGCCATTGGGATTTTGATTGGCATTGCATTAAACCTATTGAGAACTTTTGTTAATATCGCCATTTTGATGATGTTAATTCTACCTATCCATGAACAGGGTATATTTTTCCATCTTTTAAGATCTTCTTCAATTCTCTCTTTAGGGTTCTGTAGTATTCATTGTATAAGTCTTACACCTCTTTTGTTAGGTTGATTCCCAAGTACTTTATTTTTTCTGAGGATATTGTGAATGGGGTGGTTGTCCTCATATATATTTTAGAGGATTTGTCGCTGATATACAGGAATGCCTTTGATTTATGCGTGTTGATTTTATATCCTGCCACTTTGCTGAATTCATTTATTAGCTCTAATAGTTTCTTTGTAGACCCTTTTGGGTCTGCTAGGTATAGAATCATGTCATCTGCAAATAGTGATAATTTGAGTTCTTCTTTTCCTATTTTTATGCCTTTAATTTCTTTTGTCTGTCTAATTGCACTGGCCAGTGATTCGAGAACTATGTTGAACAGAAGTGGTAAGAGAGGACATGCCTGTCTTGTACCAGATTTTAGAGGGAATGCCTTCAGTTTTTCTCCATTCAGAATGATGCTAGGCTGAGGCTTAGCATAGATTTCTTTTACAATATTGAGGTATGTTCCTGTTATCCCTAGTTTTTCTAGAGTTTTGAACATAAAGGGATGCTGTACTTTGTCGAATGCTTTTTCCGCATCTATCGAGATGATCATATGGTTCTTATATTTAAGCCTATTGATGTGGTGAATAACATTTATTGATTTTCGTATATTGAACCAACCTGGCATCCCAGGGATAAATCCTACCTGATCATGGTTCGCGAGAAGTTTATTGAGCATTTTTGCATCTAGGTTCATTAGAGATATTGGTCTGTAGTTTTCTTTCTTTGGAGTGTCTTTGTCTGGTTTAGGAATCAGGGTGATGTTGGACTCATAGAATGAATTTGGAAGTTCTCCCTGTTTTTCATTTTCCTGAAATAGCTTGAAAAGTATTGGTATTAGTTCCTCTTTAAAGGTTTTGTAAAACTCTGCTGTATACCCATCCGGTCCTGGGCTTTTCTTAGTTGGTAGTCTTTTGATGGTTTCTTTATTTCCTCAGTTGATATTCGTCTGTTTAGGTTGTCAATATCCTCCTAACTCAATCTGGGCAAATCATATGACTTAAGAAATTTATCGATGCCTTCACTATCTTCTAATTTATTGGAGTATAAGGATTCAAAATAATTTCTGATAATCTTCTGTATTTCTGAAGTGTCTGTTGTGATATTGCCTTTTTCATCCCATATGCGAGTAATTTGAGTTCTCTCTCTTCTTCTCTTCATTAGCGTGGCTAAGGGTCTGTCAATTTTATTTATTTTTTCAAAGAACCAACTTTTAGTTTTGTCAATTTTTTCAATTGTTTCTTTTGTTTCAATTTCATTAATTTTTGCTCTGATTTTAATTATTTCTTGTCTTCTACTTTTTTGCTGTTGTTTTGCTCTTCTTTTTCTAGGACATTGAGTTGAAGTATTAGATCATTTATTTGTTGGTTTGTTTCTTTTTTTAAGGAATGAACTCCAAGCAATAAATTTTCCTCTTAGTACTGCTTTCAATGTGTCCCATAGATTCCGATATGTTGTGTCTGTGTTTTCATTTATCTCTAAGAATTTTTTAATATCCTCCTTGATGTCTTCTATAACCCATTTATCATTCAGTAACCTATTTTTCATTCTCCAATTGATGCATGATTTTTCCTTACTTCTTTTATCGTTGATTTTCAATTTCATTTCATTATGTTCAGATAAGATGCATGATATTATCTCTACTCCTTTATATTGTCTAAGAGTTGCCCTGTGACATAATATATGATCTATTTTTGAGAAGGATCCAAGTGCTGCTGAGAAAAAAGTGTAACTGCTTGATCTTGGGTGGTATATTCTATATATGTCAATTAAGTCTAGGTTATTAATTATGTTATTGAGTTCTATAGATTCCTTATTCAACTTTTCTTTGTAAGATCTATCCAGTGGTGAGAGAGGTGTGTTGAAGTCTCCCATAATTATTGTATGGTGGTCTATTAGACTCTTGAACTTGAGAAGAGTTTGTTTGATGAACATAGCTGCACCATTGTTTGGGGCATATATATTTATGATTGTGATGTCTTGTTGGTGTATGGTTCCCTTGAGCTGTATGTAGTGTCCCTCTTCATCCCTTTTGATTAACTTTGGCTTGAAATCTATTTTATTTGATATGAGTATGGACACTCGTGCTTGTTTCCGAAGTCCATAAGAGTGATATGATATTTCCCAACCTTTCACCTTCAGTCTATGTATGTCTTTTCCTATCAAATGCGTCTACTGAAGGCAGCATATTGTTGGGTCTTGTTTTGTGATCCATTCTACTAGCCTGTGTCTCTTAATTCGTGAGTTTAAGCCATTAACATTTAGGGTTATTATTGAGATATGGGTTGTTCTTCCAGTCATATTGGTTTATTTATGTTACTAAACATGGTTTGTTTTCCTCTTTGATTATTCCCCCTCTTTACTGTACTCCCTCCCGCTGTTGGTTTTCATTGTTATTTTCCATTTCCTCTTCCTGCAATGTTTTGCCGAGGATGTTTTGAAGAGATGGTTTTCTAGCTGCAAATTCTTTTCACTTTTGTTTATCATGGAAGGTTTTAATTTCATCTTCCATACTGAAGCTTAATTTTGCTGGATACACAATTCTTGGTTGGAACCCATTTTCTTTCAGTGTTTCAAATATGTTATTCAAGGATCTTCTAGCTTTCAGAGTCTGTGTTGAAAGATCAGCTGTTATCCTGATTGGTTTACCCCTAAATGTAGTCTGCTTCCTTTCTCTTGTAGCTTTTAAAATTCTCTCCTTATTCTGTATGTTGGGCATCTTCATTATAATGTGTCTAGGTGTGGATCTCTTATGATTTTGCACATTCGGCGTCCCGTAGGCTTCTAGGATATGGGATTCTGTCTCATTCTTCAAGTCTGGGAAGTTTTCTCGTATTATTTCATTGAATAGATTGCTCATTCCTTTTGTTTGGAACTCTATACCTTCCTGTATCCCAATGACTCTTAAGTTTGGTCTCTTTATGTTATCCCATATTTCTTGAATGTTCTGCTCATGGTTTCTTAACAGCTTTGCTGAGCTGTCTATGTTCTTCTCCAGTTGAAATACTTTGTCTTCATTTTCTGATGTTCTATCTTCTAAGTGTTCTACTCTGCTGGTAGTATTCTCAATTGAGTTTTTAATTTGGTTTATTGTTTCCTGCATTTCCAGGATTTCTGTTTGTTTGTTTTTTATAACCTTGATCTCCCTGTATAATTGATCTTTTGCTTCTTGTATTTGTTTATGTAATTCATTTTCGAAGTGCTCGAAGTGGTCTTTCATTGTCTGATTATGCTGTCTAATGTCTTCCTTGAGACTCCAGATAATCTGAAGCATGTATATCCTGAATTCTTTATCTGACATTCCATCTGCTGCAGATATTACCTCTTCTAAAGTTGAGTTGACCTGCATTGCTTGTGGTCCTTTCTTTCCTTGTCTTTTCATACTGATCGCGTTTCTTTCTGCTTGGTGAAACTGTATTGTTATTGATTTTCCCCCTATATATTTATATTGCTCTTATATAGTTGCAAAGTCTCCCTCGCAGGCTTTGGCGGTGGTTCTGCCCCTCCTCCAATTGGGGCAATGTGCCTACTACGCCGGCAGGCTGCTGTGCCTCTACTTTCAGTGGGCCTGTTCTTTCGGTGGTCACAGGTTCGCCTCCCTTGCAGGCGTGAGAAGCGGCTCTGCACCTCCGCTGGCCGCTAGGCCTGTTCTGTCTGTCGTTTGCAGGTCTGTCTACCTAACAGGTGCTGGTGGCGGCTCTGCCCCTCCCCCAAACGGGGTGATGTGTCAGACGGCCACTGGGCCTGTTTTATCAGTGGTCACGGTATCGCCTACCTTGCAGGTGGGTGGGGCAGCTGTGCCCCTCTGCAGGTTTCTGGGCCTGACCTGCCGGTGGGTCGCAGATCATTCATTTTTTAGTTCTAGTAGTTTTTGTACACCTTTTTGTGTCTTCTATGTATAGAATAATGTCACCCGAAAATAGTGATAATTTGCGTTCTTATTTTCCTATTTTTATGCCTTTTATTTGTTTAGTATGTCTAATTGCTCTGGCCAGTGTTTCGAGAACTATATGGAATAGAAGTGGTGATAGAGGGCATCCCTGTCTTGTTCCAGATTTTAGAAGAAATGCCTTCAATTTTTCTCCATTCATAATGATGCTAGCCTGAGGCTTAGCATAGATAGCTTTTACAATGTCGAGGTAACTTCCTGTTATCCCTATTTTTTCTAATGTTTTGAACATAAAGGGATGCTGTACTTTGTCAAATGCTTTTTTTGCTTCTATCGAGATGATCATATGGTTCTTATCTTTAAGTCTATTGATGTGGTGAATAACATTTATTGATTTCCGTATATTGAACCATCCTTGCATCCCAGCTATGAATCCTACTTGATCATGGTGCATAATTTTTTTGATGTGCCTTTGTATTCGATTCACCAGAGTTTTATTGAGGATTTTTGCATGTAGGTTCATCAGATATATTGGTCTGTAGTTTTCTTTCTTTGAGGTGTCTTTTTCTGATTTCGGAATCAGCGTGATGTTGGCCTCATAGAATGAATTTGGAAGAGCTCCCTCTTTTTCTCTATGCTGAAATAACTTGAAAAGTATTGGTATTAAATCTTCTTTAAATGTTTTGTAAAACTCCGCTGTATAGCCATCCGTTCCTGGGCTTTTCTTGGTTTGTAGTCTTTTGATTGCTTCTTTTGTTTCATCCATTGACATTGGTCTGTTTAAATTGTGTGTATCCTTCTGACTCAGTCTGGGAATATCATATGACTTAAGAAATTTATCGATGTCTTCACTATATTCTATTTTATTGGAATATAGGTTTTCTAAATAATTTCTAATTGTCTTCTGTATTTCGGAAGCATCTGTTGTAATATTGCCTTTTTCATCCCATATGTTAGTAATTTGAGTTCTCTCTCTTCTTCTCTTCATTAGCATGCCTAAGGGTCTGTCGAACATATTTATTTTTTCGAAGAACCACCTTTTAGTTTTGTTAATTTTTTCAATAGTTTCTTTTGTTTCAATTTCGTTGATTTCTGCTCTGATTTTAATTATTTCTTGCTTTCTGCTACATTTTTTGTTGTTTTGCTCTTCCTTTTCTAGGGCTTTGAGTTGAAGTGTGAGCTCATTTATTTGTTCGTTTTTACTTTTTTTCAGGAATGACCTCCAGGCGATGAATTTCCCTCTTAAAACTGCTTTCATTGTGTCCCATAGATTCTGATATATTGTGTCTGTATTTTCATGTATCTCTAAGAATTTTTTGATTTCCTCCTTTATATCTTCTGTAACCCACTGATCATTCAGTAACATATTGTTCATTTTCCATGTGATGTAGGATTTTTCCTTCCTTTTTTTATCATTGGTTTCCAGTTTCATTCCATTATGATCAGAAAAAATTCATGGTATTATCTCAACCCCTGTATATTTACTGAGGGTTGCCCTATGAAATAATATATGGTCTATTTTTGAGAAGGATCCACGTGCTACTGAGAAAAAAGTATATCCACTTGATGATGATTGATATATTCGATATATGTCAGTTAAGTCTAGGTTATTGATTGTGATATTGAGTTCTATAGTTTCTTTATTCACTTTTGTTTGGAGGATCTGTCCAATGGTGAGAGAGGTGTGTTGAAGTCACCCATAATTATTGTGTTGTGGTCTATTTCATTCTGGAACTTGAGGTGAATTTGTTTTTTGAACATTGCAGCACCATTATTTGGTGCATAAATATTGATAATTTTTATGTCTTGTTGATGAATGGTTCCTTTTAACAGTATATAATGTCCTTTCTTATCCCTTTTGATTAAATTAGTCTTGAAGTCGATTTTATTCGATATGAGCATGGCCACCCCTGCTTGCTTATGGGGAGCGTTGCATGGTATATTTTTTCCAAAACTTACACCTTCAGCCTGTGTATGTCTTTTCCATTCAGATGTGCCTCCTGGAGGCAATATATTGTTGGATTCATTTTTAATCCAAGTTACCAGCCTATGTCGCGTTATTGGAGAGTTTAAGCCATTAACATTTAGAGTCACTATTGATATATGGTTTGTACTGCCGCTCATGATTGATGATTCATCTTTTTTTTTTTAATTTAGTTTGTTTCTGCATGATTAGCTTTTCCCCCACCCTCAGTCATTACTGAGGCACTTCCCACTGATGGTTTTGGTTGTTGATTTTCATTTCTTATTCGTGTATTGTTTTGCTCAAGATGCTTTGCAATGCTGGTTTTCTGGCTACAAATTTTTTTTACCTTTTGTTTATCATGAAATATTTTTATTTCATCGTCATACCTGCAGCTTAATTTTGCTGGATACAGAATTCTTGGTTGGCATTCATTGTCTTTCAGTGTTTGAAATACGTTGCTCCAGGATCTTCTCGCTTTCAGCGACTGTGATGAAAAATCCATTCTCAACCTTATTGGTTTACCCCTTAATGTAATCTGCCTCCTTTCTCTTAGAGCTTTTAATATTTTCTCTTTGTTTTGTATATTGGATATCTTCATAACAATGTGTCTTGGTGTTGGTCTACTGTGATTTTGTGTTCTCCGTGTCCTGTAAGCATGTCCAATTTGTATATCTATTTACTTTGTATTTCTGGAAATATTTCTGTAATTATTTCATTCAATAGATTACTAATTCCCTTGGTTTGAATCTGTGTACCTATCCAGATGACTCATTAATTTTTTTTTTTATGTTATCCCATATCTCTTGGATGTTTTACTCATGATTTTTTACCAGCCTTTCTGTGTTGGCTAGATTCATTTCAAGATGATATATTTTGTCTTCATTATCTGACATTCTGTCTTCTACTTGCTCCACAGTGTTAGTGATACTCTCAATTGACTTTTTAATTTGGTTTATCGTTTCCTTCATTTCTAGAATTATTGTTTGATTTTTTTATAATCTCTATCTCCTGATAAAGATGCATAACTTCTTCTTTTATCTGTTTATGCAATTCATTTTCAATGTGTTCTTTCACTGTTTGGATTTGCTGTCTCGTATCCTCTTTAAGTTTCAATTCCATCTGTCTAAGGTATTCCTTGAGTTCTTTATATGACCATTTTTCTGATGACTATAGGTCCTCCTGAATATTTTGGCTGTCCTTCGTTGTTTGTACTTATTTTCTTCCTTGATTTTTTGTGCTGCTCATGTTACTTCTTGCTCTGTTTGACTGTTGAGTTACTGCTTACTCTTATAAATTTATTTGATGCTTGGAAGAAAAGATATTAGAAGGAAAGGGAAGAAGTCACTAAAGAGAATGAGAGTAGGCAGGTAGAATTCGAGGAAGGGGAAATCAGAAAATTGAAAAGAAATGATAAGACAAAAGAAAAAATAGAAAAGAAAGAAAGAAAGAAAAAAATTTAAAAATAATGATCATTTAAAAGATGTAAATTAAAGTTTAAAATAATAATAATAATAAAATAAAAATATTTAAAAAATGAAAACATATTAAAAAGTTAAAGTACAACAACAAAAAATATGAATTTACATAAAGAATCTAAACCCCACACTCAGTAGGCCTCAAGTTGGAGAAGTAGAGCAGTATTAACGCCAGGCCTATTTTTTCACTTCTGTTTCACAGGAAGGCAGTCCAGGCAACCCTGATGTTAGGCAAATGAGGGGCAAGGGAGCTTATTTTGGACACGGACGTGGGCTGTGTACCTCATGGAAACCTCCAGCCGGAGGTTATGATGAGTGTCTACATGGAAGAAGATGAGGGCCATGTTGGGGTGTTTAGGTTTTAACTGTGAACATTTGTATGGTGGTAGGAAGAGATGACTGGGTACACCTGTGCTTGAACTCTTGTGTGATTCAACATAGAGACTGAGTTCTGGAATTGACCTCAGAGAAGTATTGCCATGGATTGTGTTGGGCTTTTAGAAGGCCATGCATGAGAGTCGCCCTTGGAAAGTGAGATCTACGCCCAAGTTGGCTTTCCACAGAGCAAAGGGAATCTCAGCCAGGATATCACATGATTTTATTCTGAAAGACTTGGCAGCCATAGTTGAGAGTGAAAACACACATGGACCTCACATTGTAGACCTCAATGGGCCTGGCTTCATGTGACCTTTTGGCCACCCTTTGGGAAGCCTTGCCTCTGAGAGTTCTCCAGAGCTTTCATTGAAGTGAGCTTACTCAACATTTAATGGTTAATGAATGAATTGAAACCCACAGTGCCTACAACTTCTTCCTTGAATAATGGCTAGATGAATACCATGAAATTTTTGAAATTCCCAAGACTAGGTGTCACAGGAGAACCTTTGGATGTCCTCTAGCTGATCATGAGAATACAAGACATTGCCTTTATTGACTGGGTTTCATGAAAATGGTGTATAACAGAGATGCAAGTAAGTTGGAACCTGCTGAGTAGTGTTCCTAGAGCCGTGGCGGGCAGGTGTGTGATAAAATATCTCTGGTGTGGCCATGTTTATCTGCCATTGGTGTCCAAATAACTTGTGACTGACATTTTGCAGCCAGTAGACCCTTATATGTAAAAGAATCTTGTTATATGGAGAGGTTTCAGGGCAATGTTCAGAATCAGGTTGCTATGGTCAATGTTGCAAGCTATGTGGGATAGAAGCCTGGTTGGTGCATTCTCCAACAGAACCCAACCCACCACAACTGAAAGAACTCCCTACAGCACTGTGTCCCAGTTGAACTCTTTTTATTTCATGAAGCAAATACCACGCTCCTAGTGCAACAGCAAAAAACACCACAAAGAGTGGAGGATGACCAAATGGCTTCACAGTCCAGATGAGGAGACACTTGCCCTCAGTGGCCACAGTTTACCTACAAAGAGAAAATTCAGCACTGCTGCCTCATGTTCATCGGAAAATAAGAAACCATGTCATCCATGTAACATAGATGCAGACCCAGCTTTGATGGTCTCACTACAAAGGAAGCTAATGCTCCTGACAACAAAATATATTTCAAGTGCTCACCCTCAGAGGTAGTTTCTCCAGATGTTAGGCCAGCAGAGCTTCATGTTTGTGGAGTGTTTACCCTGTCCCTTACTTTTGGAAACTCCTCTACCACCTCCAAATTTGTGAACTCCTGAGCATTTTCTATAACAGGAATGTATTCACAGATTTTCTAACTCTTCTCCTCTAATTGTGTCTTACATGGGACGAAGGTAATGCCAAGGCATTGTTCTGAATGAGAGTGGGAAGATTTTTGTGTAGCACATATTTGCATACACATTGGATACATTTTCCAATTTTCCATTCGAAATACTGAATCCCTGACACTAACAAATTCCCTTCTAGACTTTTACTTCTAATCTTAATATGATGGAGAAAAATAACCCAAACAAAATAGAAATACAAGAGGTTCACAGGAGGCATGGTGTATAGTTGGACTTGCCTTTCCTATGATAAATGGTAGGTGCTATAAATCTAGCAAATTTTTATTGAAACAGTTCTTTATGTGTTTTAAAAGTTAACAAATATGTGAATAACTGTCTCCCTTTCTCTGTAGTCTATTCAGCACATGTATTTTTTTATGCACATATTGAATTCTACCTGGTATCACACATACATTTTGTGAGGTGGCTGACTTGGCAGATACAAACTGTAAGAAAAGATCACTCCTACTAAACGCTGTTGGAACTGAAAATTCAACATATGGGTCAGCTTTCTAGTTGAACAACATAAATTGATGTTCAGGAAAATGAGTATTTTTGGATCTGTGGATGATATATATTTCATGGTGAATTTCAATTGGCATACATAATGCTACTTTTTAATGTCACTCTCTGTGTGTGTATCTATCTATCTATCTATCTATCTATCTATATATATATATGTATTCACTCTCCAGATTTTTCAAAATATGAAATGTATTTGTCTTATTTTACACTCCCTAAATTCATTCATATTTATGTATGTGGATTTATAATCAACTTTTCACAAGTTTATTCTCAGAAATGTTCATCCACCTGAAATACATATTCGTTTCCAGTACTGAAAACTAACTTCAGGGGATCATATGATGGCAGCGAAAGGAGTGCATCAACCCCATATACAGCATCACTGTGCAAGAGAATGACGAATTTCCAGCAAAATTTGGGTGCTCCAAAACCTAGTGGAAGTATTTCCATCTCATGAGGATTAGCTACGGGGCTCAAACGTGAGTGATTTGTCCGCATAGAGCGTCATGCTGCTTATTCAGCAAATCGCCGTGCGGCTAGAGTCTGTGGCGCATGCTGGCAAACAATGAGATAGCAACACAAATATACAGTGGTGCGGATTCTGTGGGCTCCAGCCAGCTGTACAATCACTGTGCTCATTGCTGAATTCTGGGTTTGAGACCGGGGAAGGACGCGGTCCAATTCGGTTTTCCACACCAGTCAGACCACAGAGGAAGCCAGGGGCCACCATCTTGGAGAGCTGACGTCACCATTCCTGTTTTCAACTCATAGCAGCTCATTCAGCTATAGAACAGGTAATCTCAGGCTGCCATTCGCCTGTGTCTCGGAGACAAATTACTCAGGCCTGTTCCTATCAGAACATACACCAAGCCCAGAGCGGCCGAATTCTGGCTCCTGGAACTGATCAGGCCCAGGGCTAAAGAACCCGCGGAAACTCCTTCTCGGTCTAGGTCTTGTTGAATACTGTGGAGGTAAATACCTACCTAGCCTTCATAGGCAGTGGCAACAGGATTGAGACGGGGCTTGTGAGGGCTGGTCAGGACTCACCCATTGCTTTGGTCATCCGGCAAAGGGAACGAAATGCTGCCATTCGCCTGGGATACCAACATGTTAGAGATCTGATGTCATCACAAAGTGGTGGAGGAGATAACTTCATCAATACCAGCGGTGACAGAAACAGTTGGTCTCCTGGTAAAAAAAGTGAGTCACAAACACCCGAGTCTCTCTCACTTTGTCTTCAAGCCAGAGGGGCAGAGCAGAGCCGCCGCCCATGCCCGGCACAGGCCCAGCGACCTGCAGGCGTGGTAGTCATGTCATCCCAATTGGAGTAGTGACAGAGCAGAGCTGCTGCCCGTGCCTGGAACAGGCCCATCAACCAGCAGGCGTGGTAGTCACGTCACCCCAATTGGAGTAGGGGCAGAGCAGAGCCACCGCCTATGCCCAGAACAGGCCCAATGACCCGCTGGTGTGGTAGACACGGCACCCCTATTGGAGTAGTGGCAAAGCAGAGCCTTCTCCCGCGCCCAGTACAAGCCCAGCGGCCCACCAGCGTGGTTGTTAGGTCACCCCAATAGGAATAGGGGCAGAGCAGAGCCACTGCCCAAAACAAAACAGTTTCAACAAGCAGAGAGAAACGCGAGCAGTATGAAAAGACAAGGAAATAAAGGACCACAAGCAATGCAGGTCAACACAACTTTAGAAGAGGTAATAGCTGCATCAGATGGAATGTCAGATAAAGAATTCAGGATACTCATGCTTTAGATGATCTGGAGTCTCAAGGAAGACATTAGACAACAAAATCAGACAATTAAAGATCACTTTGACAATGAATTACATAAACAAATCCAATAAGCAAAAGATCAACTATATAGGGAGATAGAGGTTGTAAAAACAAACAAACAGAAATCCTAGAATTGCAGGAAGGAATAATCCAACTTAAAAACTCAATTGAGAATACTACCAGGAGAGTAGAACACTTAGAACATAGAACATCAGACAATGAAGACAAAGTATTTCAACTTGAAAAGAACATAGACCACTCAGCAAGACTGTTAAGAAACCACGAGCAGAATATCCAAGAAATATGGGATAACATAAAGAGGCCAAACTTAACAGTCATTGGGATACAGGAAGGTATAGAGGTCCAAACCAAAGGAATGAGCAACCTATTCAATGAAATAATACGAGAAAACTTCCCAGACTTGATAAATAAAACAGAATCCCAAGTCCTAGAAGCCTACAGAACGCCGAATGTGCAAAATCATAAGAGAGCCACAACTAGACACATTATAATGAAGATGCCCAACAAACAGAAAAAAGAGAGAATTTTAAAAGCTACAAGAGAAAGGAAGCAGATTACGTTTAAGGGTAAACCAATCAGGATAACAGCTGATCTTTCAACACAGACTCTGAAAGCTAGAAGATCCTGGAATAACATATTTCAAACACTGAAAGAAAATGGGTTCCAAAAAAGAATTGTGTATCTAGCGAAATTAAGCTTCAGTATGGAAGATGAAATTAAAACCTTCCTCGATAAACAAAAGTGAAAAGAATTTGCAGCTAGAAAACCATCTCTTCAAAACATCCTCGGCAAAACATTGCAGGAAGAGGAAATGGAAAATAACAATGAAAACCAACAGTGGGAGGTAGGACATTAAAGGGGGGAAAATAATCAAAGAGGAAAACAAACCATGTTTAGTAACATAAATAAACAAATATGGCTGGAAGAACAACCCATATCTCAATAATAACCCTAAATGTTAATGGCTTAAACTCACCAATGAAGACACACTGGCTAGTAGAATTGAACAAAAAACAAGACCCAACAATATGCTGCCTACAGGAGATGCATTTGATAGGAAAATGCATACATAGACTGACGGTGAAAGTTTGGGAAAAATCATATCACTCATATGGACTTCGGAAACAAGCAGGAGAGTCCATACTCATATCAAATAAAATAGATTTTGAGCCAAAGTTAATCAAAAGGGATAAAGAGAGACACTACATACTGCTCAAGGGAACCATACACAAACAAGAGACAGCAATCATTAATATATATGCCCCAAACAATGGTGCAGCTATGTTCATCAAACAAACTCTTCTCAAGTTCAAGAGTCTAATACACCACAATACAGTAATCATGGGAGACATGAACACACCTCTCTCATCACTGGACAGATCTTCCAAACAAGGAATAAGGAATAAGGAAACTATAGAACTCAATAACACAATTAATAACCTAGACTTATTTGAGATATGTAGAATATAACACCCAACATCAAACAGTTACCTTTTTTTCTCAGCAGCACATGTATCCTTCTAAAAAATGATCATATATTATGTCACAGGGCAACTCTTAGACAATATAAAGGAGTACAGATAATACCATGCATATTATCTGATCATAATGGAATGAAACTAAAAATCAATGATAAAAGAAGGAAGGAAAAATCATGCATCACTTGGAGAATGAACAATAGGTTACTGAGTGATCAATGGGTTATAGAAGACATCAAGGAGGAAATTTAAAAATTCTTAGAGATAAATGAAAACACAGACACAACATATCGGAATCTATGGGACACATTGAAAGCAGTTCTAACAGGAAAATTCATTGCTTGGAGTTCATTCCTTAAAAAAAGAAACAACCAACAAATAAATGATCTCATACTTCATCTCAAAATCCTAGAAAAAGAAGACGAAAGAAACAGCAAAAGAAGTAGAAGGCAAGAAATAATTAAAATCAAAGCTGAAATTAATGAAATTGAAACAAAAGAAACAATTGAAAAAACTTGACAAAAGTAGAAGTTGGTTCTTTGAAAAAATAAATAAAATTGACAGACCCTTAGCCATGCTATGAAAGAGAAGAAGAGAGAACTCAAATTACTAGCATAAGGGATTAAAAAAAAAAAAAATCACAAGAGATATTTCTGAAATACAGAAGATAATCAGAAATTATTTTTAATCCTTATACTCCAAACAAATAGAAGACAGTGAAGGCATCGATAAATTTCTTAAGTCATATGATATGCCCATATTGATTCAGGAGGATATAGACAACATAAACAGACCAATATCAATTGAGGAAATAGAAGAAACCATCAATCCACTACCAACTTCGATAAGCCCAGGACCGTATGGGTATACAGCAGAGTTTAACAAAACCTTTAAAGAGAAACAAATACCAATATTTTTCAAGGTGTTTCAGGAAATTGAAAAAGAGGGAGATTCTTCCAAATTCATTCTACGAGGCCAAGATCACCCTGATTCTTACACCAGACAAAGACACTTCAAAGAAAGAAAACTACAGACCAATATCTCTAATGAACCTACACGAAAAAATCCTCAATAAAATTCTGGCGAATTGGATACAAAAACATATCAAAAAAATTGTGAATCCTGATCAAGTAGGATTCATCCGTGTGATGCAAGGCTGGTTCAATATACGGAAATCAATAAATGTTATTCACCACATCAATAGACTTAAAAATAAGAACCGTATGATCATCTCGGTAGATGCAAAAAAAGCATTCTATAAAGTACAGCATTCTGTTATGTTCAACACTCTAGAAAAACTAGTGATAAGAGGAACATACCTCAATATTGTAAAAGCAATTTATGCTAAGCCTCAGGCTAGCATCATTCTGAATGGAGAAAAATTGAAGGTATTCTCTCTAAAATCTGGAACAAGACAGGGATGCCCTCTCTCACCACTTCTGTTCAACATTGTTCTCGAAACACTAGCCAGAGCATTTAGACAGACGAAAGAAATAAAAGGCGTAAAAATTGGAAAAGAAGAACTTAAATTATCAGATCACATGATTCTATGTCTAGCAGTCCCAAAAGGGTCTACAAAGAAACTAATAGAGCTAATAAATGAATTCAGCAAAGTGGCAGGATGTAAAATCAACATGCATAAATCTAAGGCATTCCTGCATATCAGCGACAAATCCTCTGAAATAGAAATGAGGACAACCACTCCATACACAATATCCTAAAAAAAAATAATAATAATTAGGAATCAACCTAACAAAAGATGTGAAAGTCTTATACAATGAAAACTACAGAACCCTAAAGAGAGAAATAGAAGAAGATCTTAGAAGATGTAAAAATATATCCTGTTCATGGATAGGCAGAACTAATATCATCAAAATGGTGATATGACCAAAAGTTCTCAATAGATTTAATGCAATGCCAATCAAAATCCAAACGGAATTTTTTCTAGAAATAGAGAAAGCAATCATGAAATTCATATGGAAAAATAAAAGACACAGAATAACAAAAACAACACTAAGCAGGAAGTGTGAATCAGGCGGCATAGCGATACCAGACTTCAAACTATACTACAGAAAAATAGTAACAAAAATACCATGGTAATGGTACCAAAACAGGCAGGTGGACCAATGGTTCAGAATAGAGGACACAGAAACCAAGCCAGGAAACTACAACTATCTTATATTTGATGGAGGGGCTAAAAGCATGCAATGAAGGAAAATAGCATCTGCAAAAAATGGTGCTGGGAAAACTTGGAATCCATATGTAACAAAATGAAACTGAATCCCTTTCTCTCGCCATGCACAAAAGTTAACTCAAAATGGATCAAGGAGCTTGATATCAAATCAGAGACATGGCGTCTGATAGAACAAAAAGTTGGCTACAATTTACATACTGTGGGGTCGGGCTCCAAATTCCTGAATAGGACACCCATAGCACAAGAGTTAATAACTAGAATCAACAAATGGGACTTACTCAAACTAAAAAGTTTTTTATCAGCAAAAGGAACAATAAGAGAGGTAAATAGGGAGCCTAAATCCTGGGAACAAATCTTTACTCCTCACACTTCAGATAGAGCCCTAATATTCAGAGTATACAAAGAACTCAAAAAAATAGACAATAAGATAACAAATAACCCAATAAACAAATGGGCCAAGAACCAGAACAGACACTTCTCAGAGAAGTACATACAATCAAAAAACAAGTACATGAAAAAATGCTCACCATCCCCAGCAGTCAGAGAAATGCAAATCAAAACCACCCTAAGATACCATCTCATTCCAGTAAGATTGGCAGCCATTATGAAGTCAAACAACAACAAGTGCTGGTGGGGATGTGGAGAAACAGGTACACTTGTACATTATTGGAGGCACTGCTAATTGGTAGAGCCAATTTGGAAAGCATTATGGAGATTTCTTGGAAAGCTGTGAATGGAACTACCATTTGACCCAGCTATTCCTCTTCTCGGTCTATTCCCTAAAGACCCTAAAAGAGCATGCTACAGGGACACTGCTACATTGATGTTCATAGCAGCACAATTCACAATAGCAAGACTGTGGAACCAACCTAGATGCTGTTCAATAGAAGAATGGATAAAAAAAATGTGGCACTTATACACAATGGAGTATTACTCTGCTTTAAAAAATGACAAAATCATAGAATTTGCAGGAAAATAGATGGCATTAGAGCAGATTATGCAAAGTGAAGCTAGCCAATCCCTAAAAAACAAATGCCAAATGCCTTCTTTGATAAAAGGAGAGTAACTACGAACAGAGTAGGGATGAAGAGCATGAGAAGAAGATTAGTATTAAATAGGGATGAGAGGTGGGAGAGAAAGGGAGAGGGAAGGGAAATTGCATGGAAATGGAAGTAGACCCTCAGGGTTATACAAAATTACATAAAAGAGGATGTGAGGGGAAAGGGAAAAATAATACAAAAGGGAGAAATTTATTACAGTAGAGGGGGTAGAGAGAGGAGAGGGGAAGAGAGCAGAGGGGAGGAGGGATAGTAGAGGATAGGAAAGGCAGCAGAATACAATAGACACTAGTATGGCAATGTGTCAATCAATTGATGTGTAACTGATGTGATTCTGCAATCTGTATACGGGGTAAAAATGGGAGTTCATAACCCACTTGAATCAAAGTGTGAAATATGATATATCAAGAAATAAATAATGTTTAGAACAACCATAAAAAATTAAAAAAAAAAAAGAAAACTAACTTCGGTGAATGAGGCACGCGAATCCTAATATTTCTACAGTAACTGACCAAGTTTAACATCAATGCAAGTAGATTCCAATGGACATGATGTGTATTTTTACGTTAATTTTTATTCAAAACTGGTACAATTTCATCAGTTTATGCACATCATAGGATATATATTTCATAAAAAATTTAGCAAATTTATAGGCATTTGTTTCACTTTCAATCACTTCCTGCTTCAAAACACATGTATTCCTCCATATTTCTTGACTGGTCTTTGCATGAGAATTCTTTCCGAACACATTATTTTCGATTTCCATAATCACTTTTGAAGCAAACTTCACACACTCTTCATGATAAATCAAAACACTAATATTACCATTAGATGTATAACTGGTTGGAATGAATGAATATATATCAATATAAGATTTATTGTATATTTTCAGATATCAATTCAATCCATTATTTAAAGTTGGAACCAGTTATATTATTTATTCACAGTATGGTGTATTCATGCTTAATCTCTATATTCATGGACACAGGGTACACCTCTTTGTACCCCCAATACAAATTTTACGTCTTCAGTATATTGCTCCCAGAAATGGTGGTAGAAATACTCATGTCACCTGATCTACATATAGATTTTATCACAGTAATATTCTGGACAAAAAATGTAAAGGTCACACTTATGATTGTACCAAAGACTAAATGGAAAGCGATCATGGATTACTAAAAACATCCTTGTCCAGGTTGCCTAATGCTCTCAAATGTCAATCCTATTGGTTACTACATATTTGTTTCTTCCTAAGATTATATATTCAAACTCAACCCTGGTGAAAATGTCTACTCCTATCACTCACTTAATACTTTGCCTGATTTCATAATGTCTCTATTGTTATCTGCTTTTCTACATATTTTCCCAATTTCATCATAGTGACTGACTCTTCATATGTGCTGACATTTACATTCACTCTCTATACGAAACCCTATAGCTAAAGAATTTTTAGTCCCAATCCTACACTCACTCTTCTTCCTAAACCTACCGACTATCTTCCTAATTCTACTGACTATCCCTTTGGATTGGATGTTCTCTTCTACATTCAAACATCCAAGGTACAAGGTCCTATGCCATTGTATATCAAATTGTCTGAGACATCTTTGCAGAATATAATTCAAAACTAAGTATCCCAATTAAGGGCCCAATGCCCTTCTGGGCTTCAAATCATACCTAGATTTTTGTTTTCATACTTATATTTCACCTCAATGTTCTTGTAAATATCGCAGATTCCCAATACCATTATTTATCACACAGAATGATTGCTAACCCAAATCGAACCTGTTATTAAGCCTAAACATACACTGTTTCCTCAATCTCATTTTACAGAAGAGCAGGGATAGAGTCGTTCTTACAATACAGGAAAGTAGGGGACATTCCACCTGCTGAGAACCTCAAAGGTCCATTCAGAAATGATACCTGGAGAAGATGTAGGCAGCTATGAAGGACCTGAGAGAGCAAAAGTCATCTTCCATGGCAAACAACCTGGTCAGGATGAAGGGATGTGTCTGAATCAGCCTCTCTCTTTTTATTGTAGAGAAGATGGACCAAACCAGGCCTGTGTGGAGAGCTGCTGCTGGGTGCCTATGGTTGACATACCATTCTACCTTGTGAAAGTGTCACAGGAAGTAGGGGCAGCCTCCATCTCATGGGACACTTGGAAGCAACTGTTAGGACAAAGTGGTTGCCAAGGCAGTGACCTCATTCAGTTCCAAAGAAAGTGATATACCTCATTTCCTTGGTGATGGAACTCTCTGAACTTTGTATCCAAGAATCCAGGCACCCCGAGGCAGCCCCAGTCCCAGTGGACTCACTTGTTTGGATTTACCAAGGACAGAGTCAGTCTTTCTTGGTACCTACCGATGTGAGGATGGCCAAATGCCAGGAGAGCTCTGAAGAGGGACCTTTCCAGAAGAAGCAGGTAGTGGCTCACCCCTTTTTCTTGACAACTTCACAGAGTTGGCCAAGGAAACCAGATCTGAGAGAGGTCAGGCCATGTTCTGAGAATAGGTAGGAAAGTTGGTTTGTTTGGTTTGGAGTGGATTGTTTTTAGTAAGTCGTTTGACCAGGCGAGTGTTTCTATGTCTGTGTATCCCACTGTGTCCATTGTTGTAGACATTAGAAAAGAGAATGCATTAATGGATGCGTCCAGTCTACTATAAATCTTCCCATAATTCAACCTGCCCAATTTATGAATGGACTGCAGCTTGTCTTATCGAGAGGCAACACATTCTATCTTCCTAAGTTCCTGTTTTCTTCCTGAATTCTGGCCACTCTCCAGAATAGGCTCATGGTTTTGTGTCCAAGATATGCACCACTACAAGCTCTGTGACATGGCCATGTACTGGATAGCGGAAGAGAATGGCCAGCCTTTCAGAAAACTCAGATATCAGTGTGAACAGAAATGTCTCAGTGGAAAAACCCCGCTTTGGGCCTTTTGCTTACCTATTGTTCTGTTGCACTGAATGTCAGGAAAGTCTTGGTCTCAGGCCACCCCTTTGTGAAGCCTGAAGAAAGAGTTTTCAAATGGAAATGAATGGGCATCACCTGTGGCTCTTTGCTTAATTGCTTTGTAAAGGGATGTGGCTGAATTAGCCTCTTGGCCTGTGTGTGGCTGTGTCTTACATTCTCAGCACCTGATGGATCTAAAGAATGATCCCATGTGTGCATCAAAAACCATAATGGCAAAAAGATCAGTCATTGTGGATGAAGTCTCTTGCCTTCCTCTGTTAGGTTCCTGACCTCTGTCAAGTGAGAAAATGGATTCTTTGGGTCAAAAGAGTTCCTCAAAGCCCTGCAGAGGTGCTTGGGGTTTCCAATGACTCCAAATCACAAAGAATCTATACCTGAAAATTAGTAGGCCTCAAATTGGAGAAACAGAGCATTATTAATGACAGGCTTATTTGATCACTCCTGGTTCACAGGAAGGGTGTCCAGGCCACCCTGACTTTAGGCAAATGAGGGGCAAGTGAGCTTATTTTGGACACTTTCTTGGGCTTCGCCCCTCATGAAAATCTTCAGCCAGACATTATGATGAATGACAATATGTAAGAAGATGAGGGCCATGTGGGAGTCTTTTCGTTTTAATTTTGGTCATTTGTGTGGCGGTTGGAAGAAATGACTTTGTCCACCTGGGCTTGAACTCTGGTGTGATTCCCCTTAGAGACTGAGTTGTGGAACTGACCTTAGAGAAGTATTGCATTGAATTTTGTTGGGATTTTAGGAGGCCACGCATAAGAGTCACCCTTGGAACTGAGATCTAGGCCCAGCGTTGCTTTCCACAGATTTTTCAATTTCTGAAAGAAGTGACCTCACCTCACTTCCTTGGTGATGGAACTCTCTGATCTTGGGATCCAGGAATTCAGGCAAAAAAGCCAGGGCCAGTTCCAGTCCGAGTGGTCTCATTTGTTTGGATTTACCAAGGACAGAGTCAGTCTTTCTTGGTACCTACTCATGTGAGGATGGCCAAATGGCAGGAAATCTCTGAAGAGGGGCCTTTCCTGAGAAAACAGTTAGTGGCTCACAGCTGGCTCCTGACAATTAAATAGAGTTGGCCATGGAGTCCAAATCTGAGACAGGAGTGGCCATTTCGGGGGAACATAGTATGGCCCATAAGTCAGAGGACACTCAAGATAGTCAAAGACCTACTTGGCAGAAGGAGGTGCCTTTGTAGGTTTGGTTGTGGTTTTGTGGTTTTGTCTCATGTTCTGAAAATAGGCAGGGAAGTCGGTTTGTTTGGTTTGGAGTGAACTGTTTCTAGTAAGTCGTTTGGCAAGGCGAGTGTTTCTATGTCTGTGTATCCCACTGTTATCTATGGTTGTAGACATTAGAAAAGATATTGGATCAATGGATATGTCCTGTTTAGTAGAAAGCTTCCCAGAATTCATTCTGCACAATTTATGAATGGACTGCGGCTTGCCTTATCAATTGGCTACACCTGCTATCTTCCTAAGTTCCACTTTTCTTCCTGAATTCTGGCCACTCTCTAGAATAGGCTCATGGTTTTTTGTGCAAGATATATACCACCTCCAAGCTCTGTGACATGGCCATGTACTGGATAGCTCAAGGGAATGGCGAGCATCACAGAAAACTCAGAAATCACTATGATCATTAAAGACTCAGTGGAGAAACCCTGCTTTGGGCCTTTTGGTTACCTATTGTTCTGTTGCCCTAAATGTCAGGAAGGTCTTTGCCTTAGGCCACCCCTTTGTGAAGCCTGAAGAAAACAGTTTTCAAATGGAAATGAATGGGCATCACCTGTGGCTCTTTGCTTAATTGCTTTGAAAAAGATGTGTCTCATTCAGACCATTGGCCCTGTGTGAGGCTGTTGCTTAGTTTCTCATCACCTGATGGATCTAAAGAAAGATTCCATGTGTACATACAAAACCAAAGTGGCAAAAAGAGCAGTCATTGTGGATGAAGTCTCTCGTCTTCCTCTGTAAGGTTCGTGACCTCCATCAAGTGAGAATAGGGATCCTTTGTCTCAAATGAGTTCCTCAAAGCCCTGCAGATTCTATCCCCTAGGTGCTTGGGTTTTATCATGACTCCAGTTCACATAAAGAATCTAAAACCCACAGTCAGTAGTCTTCAAATTGGAGAAGCGGAGCAGTATTAATGGCAGACCTATTTGATCACATCTTGTTCACAGGAAGTGTGTACAGCCACCCTCAGTTTAGTCAAATTAAGGGGCACGGGAGCTTATTTTTGACACTGGCTTGGGCGGAGCCCCTTATGGAATCCTCCAGCCAGAAGTTATGATGAGTGTCTATATGGAAGAAAATGTGGGTCATGTGGGAGTGTTTTGGTTTTAATTGTGGTCATTTGGGTGGTGGTTGGAAGTGACGACTGGGTCCACCTGGGCTTGAACTCTGGTGTGATTCCCCTTAGATACTGAGTTGAGGTACTGACCTCAGAGAAGTATTGCCATGAATTGAGTTGGGATATTAGGAGGCCACGCATGAGATTTGCCCTTGGAAACTGAGATCTAGGCCCAGGTTGGCTTTGCACAGAGCACTAGGAATCTCAGCCAGGGTATCACATAATTTTATTCTGAAAGACTTGGCAGCCATAGTTGAGAGTCAAAACACACATGGACCTCACATTGTAGACCTCAATGTGCCTAGCATCATGTGATCATTGGCCACTCTTTAGGAAGCCATGCTTATGAGAGTTCTCCAGAGCTTTCATTGAAATGAGCATCCTCACCATTTAATGGTTCCTGAATGAAGTGAAACCCACAGTGCCTTCAACTTCATCCTTGAAAAATGGCTAGATAAATACCGTGAAATTTTTTTAAATTTCCATGACCAGGTGGCACTGGAGAACCTTTGGATATCCTGTTGCTGACTATGAGTATACCAGACAGTGCCTGATGGACTGGGTTTCCAGAAAATGGTGTAGAGCAGAGATGCCAGTAATTTGGAGCCTGCTGAGTAGTGGGCATAGAGCTGCAGTCGGCAGGTGTGTGATAAATCATCTGTGGTGGAGCCATGTGGATCTTCCATTGGCTTCCAAATTGCTTGTGACTGACATGGTGCAGCGAGCAGACCCTTATATGTAAAGGCGTATTTTTATTTGTAGAGTTTTTAGGGCAATGTTCAGAATCACGTTGCTATGGTCAAGAGGCAAGCTATTTGGGATAGAACCTTGGTGGGTGCATTCTCCTGCAGACCCTGACCCACCACACGTGAGAAACTCCCTCCAACACTTTGGCCCAGGTGGACTCCTTGTATTTTGTGAAGCAAATACCAAACTAACAGTGCAGCAGCAAGAAACACCACAAAATGTGGAGGATGACCAAATGGCTTCACAGTCCACACGGGGAGACACTTAGCCCCCAGTGACCACAGTTTACCTACAAAGATTGAATTCAGCACTGCTGACTCATGTTCATTGGAACATAAGAAACCATGTCCTCCAGGTCACATAGATGCAGACCCAGCTTTGATGCTCTCATTACAAAGGAATCTAAAGCTCCTGACAACAACATATATTTCAAGTGCCCAACCTCAGTGGCAGTTTCTGAAGAAGTCTTTAGGCCAGCAGAGCTCCATATTTGTGGAGTGTTTACCCTGTCCCTTACTTTAGTAAACTACTCTACCACCTCCAATGTTGTGAACTTTTGAGCATATTAAATTCCAGCTATGTATTCCCAGATTTTCTAACTCTTCTCCTCTAATGATGTATTACTTGGGGCGAGGGTAATGTCAAGGCATTGTTCTGGAAGAGAGTGAAATATTTCTCCATGTGTTTTTTTTTTCAATTATTTTATTTCATATTATTTTTTTATTTTTTTAATTGGGTGTTCAAAACATTACAAAGCTCTTGACATATTATATTTCATACATTAGATTCAAGTGGGTTATGAACTCCCATTTTTATCCCAAATACGGATTGCAGAATCATATGTGTTACACATCTGCATTTTTATAATGCCCTATTAGTAACTGTTGTATTCTGCTACATTTTCTATCCTCTAGTATCCCCACTCCCCTCCCATCTTCTCTCTCTACCCCATCTACTGTAATACATTTATATCTTTGTTAATTTTCCCATTCCCCTCACAACCTCTTATATGTAATTTTGTGTAACAATGAGGGTCTCCCTACATTACCATGCAATTTCCTTTATCTCTCTCTTTCCGACCCCCACCTCATGTCTCTGTTTAATGTTGATCTTTTCTTCCTGCTCTTCCTCCCTGCTCTGTTATTAGTTGCTCTCATTATATCAAAGAAGACATTTTTATTTGTTTTTTGGGGTTTGGCTAGCTTCACTAAGCATAATCTGCTCTAGTGCCATCCATTTCCCTGCAAATTCAATGATTTTGTCATTTTTTAATGATGCATAATACTCAATGGTGCATAAATGCCACATTTTTTTATCCATTCATCTACTGAAGGGCATCTGGGTTGGTTCCACAGTCTAGCAATTTTGAATGGTGCTGCTATGAACATCAATGTGGCAGTATCCCTGTAATATGATCTTTTAAGGTCTTCAGGGAATAGTCTGAGAAGGGCAATAGCTGGGTCAAATGGTGGTTCCATTCCCAGCTTTCCCAGGATTCTCCATACTGCTTTTCAAATTTGCCACAACAGTTTGCAGTCCCACCAGAAATGTACAAGAGTACCCTATTCTCCACATCCTCGCCAGCACTTGTTGTTTGACTTCATAATGGCTGCCAATCTTACTAGAGTAGGATGGTTTCTTAGGGTGATTTTAATTTGCATTTCTCTGACTGCTAGAGATGGTGAGCATTTTTTCATTTACTTACTGATTGATTGTATGTCCTCCTCTGAGTAGTGTCGGTTCAGGTCCATGGCCCATTTTTTGATTGGGTTATTTATCATCTTATTGTCTAATTTTTTGAGTTCTTGGTATACTCTGGATATTAGGGCTCTATCTGAAGTGTAAGGAGTAAAAATTTGTTCCCATAATTTAGGCTCCCTATTTACCTCTCTCATTTTTTATCCTGCTGAGAAAAAACTTTTCAGTTTAAGTAAGTCCCATTTGATGATTCTTGTTATTAACTCTTCTGCTATGGGTGTCCTGTTAAGGAATTTGGAGCCCGGCCCCACATTATGTAGATCGGAGCCAACTTTTTCTTGTATCAGATACAGAGTCTCTTATTTGATATCTAGCTCCTTGATCCACTTTGAGTTAACTTTTGTGCATGGCAAGAGGAGGGGATTCGGTTTCATTTTGTTGCATATGGATTTCCATTTTTTACAACACCATTTGTTGAAGATGCTATATTTCCTCCATTGCATGCTTTTAGCTCCTTTATCAAATATAGCATAGTTGTAGCTTTGTGAATTAGTCTTTGTGTCCTCTATTCTGTACCATTGGTCAACCTGCCAGTTTTGGTACCAGTGCCATGCTGTTTTTGTTAATATTGCTCTGTAGTATAGTTTTAAGTCCGGTATCGCTATACCGCCTGATTCACACTTCCTGCTAGAATTGCTTTTGCTATTCTGGGTCTTATATTTTTCCATATGAATTCCATGATTGCTTTATCTATTTTTACAAGAAATGCCATTGGGATTTTGATTGGCATTGCATTGAACCTATAGAAAACTTTTGGTAATTTCGCCATTTTGATGATGTTAGTTCTGCCTATCCAGGAACAGGGTATATTTTTCCATCTTCTAAGATCTTCCTCTACTTCTCTTTTTAGGGTTCTGTAGTTTTCATTGTATAAGTCTTTCACCTTTTTTGTTTGGTTGATTTTTAAGTATTTAATTTTTTTGAGGGTATTGTGAATGGAGTGTTTTTCCTCATTTCTGTTTCAGGAGGTTTGTCGCTGATATACAGAAATGCCTTTGATTTATGCGTTTTGATTGTATATCCTGCCACTTTGTTGAATTCATTTATTAGTTCTAGTAGTTCTTTTGTAGACCCTTTTGGGTCTTCTATGTATAGAATCATGTCACCAAGAAATAGTGATAATTTTCGTTCTTATTTTCCTATTTTTATGCCTTTGATTTCTTTCGTCTGTCTAATTGCTCTGGCCAGTGTTTTGAGAACTATATTGAATAGAAGTGGTGACAGAGGGCATCCCTGTCTTGTTCCAGATTTTAGAGGGAATGCCTTCAATTTTTCTCCATTCATAATGATGCTAGCCTGAGACTTAGCATAGATAGCTTTTACAATGTCGAGGTTAGTTCCTGTTATCCCTATTTTTCTAATGTTTTGAACATAAAGGGATGCTGTACTTTGTCAAATGCTTTTTCTGCATCTATCGAGATGATCATATAGTTCCTATCTTTAAGTCTATTGATGTGATGAATAACATTTATTGATTTTCGTATATTGAACCATCCTTGCATACCAGGGATGAATCCTACTTGATCCTGGTGAACAATTTTTTTGATTTGCCTTTGTATTCGATTAGGCAGATTTTTATTGAGGATTCTTGCATCTAGGTTAATCAGATATATTGGTCAGTAGTTCTCTTTCTTTGAGGTGTCTTTTTCTGGTTTTGGAATTAGGGTGATGTTGGCCTCATAAAATGAATTTGGCAGAGCTCCCTCTTTTTCTATTTCCTGAAATAACTTGAAAAGTATTGGTATTAATTCTTCTTTAAAGGTTTTGTAAAACTCCGCTGTATAGCCATCCGTTCCTGGGCTTTTCTTGGTTGGTAGTCTTTTGATTGCTTCTTCTATTTCATCCATTGATATTGGTCGGTTTAAATTGTGTGTATCCTCCTGACTCAGTTTGGGCAAATCATATGACTTAAGAAATTTATCGATGTCTTCACTATTTTCTATTTTATTGGAATAATGGTTTTCAAAATAATTTCTAATTGTCTTCTGTATTTCTGTAGCATCTGTTGTGATGTTGCCTTTTTCATCCCATATGTTAGTAATTTGAGTTCTTTCTCTTCTTTTCGTCTTTAGCATGGCTAAGGGTCTGTTGATCTTATTTATTTTTTCGAAGAAGCAACTTTTAGTTTTGTTAATTTTTTCAATAGTTTCTTTTGTTTCAATTTTGTTGATTTCCACTCTGATTTTAATAATTTCTTGCCTTCTGCTAAATTTGCTGTTGTTTTGCTCTTCCTTTTCTAGGGCTTTGAGATGAAGTGTGAGCTCACTTATTTGTTGGTTTTTCCTTTTTTTTCAGGAATGACCTCCAGGCGATGAATTTCCCTCTTAAAACTGCTTTCATTGTGTCCCATAGATTCCGATATGTTGTGTCTATAATTACATTTATCTCTAAGAATTTTTTGATTTCCTCCTTTATGTCTTCTGTAACCCATTGATCATTCAGTAACATATTGTTCATTTTCCATGTGATGTAGAATTTTTCCTTCCTTCTTTTATCATTGATTTCCAGTTTCATTCCATTATGATCAGATAAAATGCATGTTATTATCTCCACACCTTTATATTTACTGAGGGTTGCCCTATGGCATCATATATGGTCTTTTTTTGAGAAGGATCCATGTGCTGCTGAGAAAAAAGTATATCCACTTGATGATGGTTGATATATTCTATATATGTCAGTTACATGTTGGTTATTGATTGTGATATTGAGTTCTATACTTTCTTTATTCAACTTTTGTTTGGAGGATCTGTCCAATGGTGATAGATGTGTGTTGAAGTCACCCATAATTATTGTGTTGAGGTCTATTTCATTTTGGAGCTTGAGGAGAATTTGTTTCATGAACATCGTAGCACCATTATTTAGTGCATAAATATTGATAATTGTTATGTCTTGTTGGTGAATGGTTCCTTTTAACAGTATATAATGTCCTTCCTTATCCCTTTTGATTAACTTAGTCTTGAAGTCGATTTTATTTGATATGAGGATGTCCACCCCTGCTTGTTTATGAGGATAAGTGTGCATGGTGTATTTTTTCCCAACCTTTCACCTTCAGCCTGTGTGTCTTTGCATTTCAGATGTGTCTCCAGGAGGCAACATATTGTTGGATTTGTTTATTTAATCCAAGTTACCAGCCTATGTCGCTTTATTGGAGAGTTGAAGCCATTTACATTCAGAGTTACTATTGATGTATGGTTTGTACTGCCAGCCATGTTTGATTATTTATCTTTTTTTAAATTTAGTTTGTTTCTCCATGATAAGCTTTCATCCTGCCTCTGTCATTACCAAGGTACTTCCCACTGATGGTTTTGGTTGTTGTTTTTCATTTCTTTCTTGTGTAGTGTTTTTCTCAAGACGCTTTGTAAAGCTTGTTTTCTGGCTTCAAATTCTTTTAGCTTTTGTTTATCATGAAAGATTCTTATTTTATTGTAGTACCTGATGGTTAATTATGCTGGATACATAATTCTTGGTTGGCATCCATTGTCTTTTAGTGTTTGAAATACGTTTTTCCAGGATCTTCTCGCTTTCAGCATCTGTGATCAAATATCCGTTGTTAACCTTATTGGTTTACCACTGAATGTATTCTGCCTCCATTCTCTTGTAGATTTATTATTTTCTCTTTGTTCTGTATATTCGATATCTTCATAACAATGTGTCTTGGCATTCGTCTACTGTGATTTTGTGTGCTCTTGTCCTGTATGCATCTACAATTTGTATATCCATTTCCTTTTTTATTTCTGGAAAGTTTTCTGTAATTATTTCATTCAGCAGTTTTCTCATTCCCTTGGTTTGAGTCTCTGTACCTTCCTCTATCCTGATGACTCGTAAGTGTGGTTTTATTTATGTTATCCCAAATCTCTTGGATGTTTTTCTTGTGATTTTTTTGCCAGCCTTTCTGAGTTGGCTGGACTCATTTCAAGATGATATATTTTGTCTTCATTATCTGACGTTCTGGCTTCTACTTGCTCCACTCTGTTAGTGATACTCTCAATGGAGTTCTTAATTTGGTTTATCATTTCCTTCATTTCTAGAATTATTGTTTGATTTTTTTTATAATCTCTATCCACTGATAAAGATGCTTAACTTTTTCTTTTATATGTTTATGTAATTCATTTTCAATGTTTTCTTTTACTGTTTGGATTTTCTGTCTCGTATCTTCTTTAAGTTTCCATTCCATCTGTCTAAGGTATTCCTTGAGTTCTTTATATGACCACTTTTCTGATGAATCCTGGTCCTCCTGAATATTTAGGGTGTTCTTCGTTGTTTGTTCTCCTTTTCTTCCTTGCTTGTTTATGCTGCTCATGTTACTTCTTGTTCTGTTTGACTGCTGAGTTACTGTTTACTCTTATAAATTTATTTGATGCTTGGGAGGAAAGATTTTAGAAGGGAAGGGAAAAAGTCACTAAAAAGAATGAGAGTAGGCAGGTAGAATGCAAGGAATGGGAAATAAGAAAATTGAAAAGAAATGAAATACAATAGAAAAAATAGAAAATAAAGAATGAAAATGATTTTTTTAAAAAAATGATAATGATAATATAAAATTAAAATTAAAATTTTAAAAAATAATAATAACAAAATAGGGGAGGGGAGGGGGGATTGCAGAGGAAAGGAAAGGCAGCAGAATACAACAGTTACTAGTATGGTATTATGTAAAAATGTGGATGTGTAACCCATGTGATTCTGCAATCTCTACTTGGTTTAAAAAAGGGAGTTCATAACTCACTTGAAGCTAATGTATGCTAATGTATGAAATATGATATGTCAAGAGCTTTGTAGGGTTTTGAACAACCAATAAAAAATAAAATAAAATAAAATTATTTTGCCATTTAAAAAAAAAAAGAAAATAATTTTGAAGTTTATCTATGATCCAGGGGCAAGTTAAATGAAACAGTTTCCAGTTGTTAAGTCACCAAAAAATTTATTATTTCATGTGTTATTTATTTGCTTTGTAGTATGTTTAAATTTTATTTTTGGAAAGTTTTTAACCTTATTAAATTTGTTTATTTGTTGTGGGGGAAACAATTGTATATAGGTTAAGTATTGTTTATCAAAAATGCTTAGAACAAGAAGCATTTCAGATTTTGGATTTTTTTGGAATTATGGAATATTTATACACACATAATCTTGGGGATAAGACTCAAGTGTAAATATGAAATTCATTTATATTTCATACATGCCTTAGACCCATAGCCTGGAGGAAATTTCATACAACATTTTTAGTATACCTGCATTTTGACTGTAACCTGTCAAATGAAGCCAAGTAGGATACTTTTCACTTGTCACATTCCAGTACTAAAACACGTTAGATTTGGCATTTTAGATTTGGGATTTGGGGATTAGGGGTGCCCAGTTTCCAGAGGGCAAATTCTATTTTTCTACTAAAGTAAACTCATTTATCATAGTAAGTTGTCCTAAGTTAATTATCTTTGTATCCACAAAATTCCTAAAACTTATTGTGGTGCCTATATTTCTCCTTAAAATCATATTTCAAACATTTAATCTTGCTTCATTGAATAAAAACAAATCATATTTTCATCTAATTTTTAGATTCTTTAATTAATTAACACAATTTCTGTCTTATTAAAGGTTCTTTCACTTAAAATACATATTTTACATTGATATTAATAATAGATTTTCTGGAATTATCAATAAAATTTTTATACAATAGCTTTTGCTCCCTGTATTTTCAAACACCACTTAACTTGTGTGTTTGTGTTGCAAACAACTTAGAGCTGATTTTGTATTTTTACTTCAAATGACATTTTCTACACACTTTCATTTATTTTTTATAATTTATTCTTTTTTACTAGTTTTTTTAGTTGTTGATGGATCCTTATTTAATTAATTAATTTATATGCAGTGCTGAGAATCCAACCAGTGCCTCACACATGCTAGACAAGTGCTCTACCACTGATCCACAACTCTAGCCCACTCCAGTTTATTCTTAAAATTCACATTTTTTTTTAGTTTATGTATAGGTATTTTTTTATTGGCTCTACACAGCACTGGTATACTATCATATTTCTTTTTTTAATTGGTTCTTTTTATACATAACATTAAGATTATACATAACATTAAGATTCATTTTGGCATAATTATAAAAGCATGAAATATAATTTGCTCTAATTCAGTCCCCAGTACTTCCTCTTTTTCTCCTTTCCTCCCTCTTTCTGTTCCCTTCCCTCCACTCTACTGATCTTTCCGCTATTTACTTTTAGTTTGGGGGGATTGTGCAGGTGTGTGTTGTGTGTATACATAATGGTGAGATCCAATACGTTTTTTCCCTTTCATTTGTTGTTTTATGGTAATACCGTGTGATTATTTTTATAGTGTTTAAGTTTTTTTATGAGGATTTTGGAAAATAAAAGCAATAAATTTGTGTTCTCAGATGGTCATCATGAACCGGAAAAAAAAATAAAATAAAATAAAAAATTTTAAAACATTTTTTAAAAGTTAAAGAACAGCAACAAAAAAAATGAAAATAAAAGAAAACAAAAAAAACAAAAACAAAAACAAAAAAAACAAATTAAAATAATAATAATAACAATAAATGCAGTCATAGATTGCAATAAACTTCTTTTCCAGTACGTAGAGCTGTGCCCACTGGGCCAAGCTTCTCCTTTCAATAAGTGGGAACCAATCACTGTGCAGCAGCTCTTCCTCCCAGACTGGGTGGGTGTCCAATCCTGAGTGCCTAGGACCTTCTTTTGTGTTTCCTCAAGCCAGGCCCCACTCACCTGTGACACTCACCACAATACTGGCTACATGCCAGGTCTGCTGCTCCTAGGAGCCCTGTTTTCATGAACGCCTGGGAACACTCTCCCTGTTTGTCTCCCTCAGACCCTAAGTTTGTAGAGCTTAGGCCTGAGAACCCCCAGCGAATTTGCTTGCACTCCGGAAGCCATGCCCCCAGAAGCTGGAGCAAGAGACTTCAGTTTTCAGCACTGGTGGGAGCGGTGGCCAGGAGGTCTGCACCACGAGTCCCGTGCCACTCCTAATTCCCTTGGTCTGGCTATCGCGCTCAAGGGAGAGCTTGGAGGGGCTCTTAAGATTTCCCCACAAGTTCGCAAATTTACAGGAATTTGTTTCACTTTCAATTACTTCCTGCTTCAGGACACATGTATTCTTCCATGTTTCTTGACAGGTCTTTTCATGAGAGTTCTTTCAAGACACATTACTTTCAATTTCCATAATCACTTTTGAAGCAAAACTCACATAAACTTTATGATGAATTATAACTCTGATATTACCATTAGATGTATGACTGGTTGGAATTAATGATTGCATAACGATATAGGATTTCTTATATATTTTCAGATAAAAATTCAATCCATTATTTAAAGTGGAACGAGTTATATTATTTATTCACAGTATGGTCTATTCATGCATTATCTCTATATTCATAGACGCAGTGTACACTTCTTTATACCCCCAATACTAATTTATATGTCTTCAAAATATTGCTCCCTGAAATGTTGGAAGAAATACTCATGTCACCTGATCTACTTATACATTTAATCACAGAAATATTCGGAACACAAAATGCAAAGCTCACACTTATGTTTGTACCAAAGCCTAAAAGGAAAGTAAACATGGATTACTAAAAACATCCATGTCCAGCTTGCCTAATGCTCTCAAATATCAATCCTATTGGTGACTACATATTTGTTTCTTCTTAAGATTATATATTCAAACTCAACCCTACTGAAAATGTCTAATCCTATCCCTCACTTTATACATTGCCTGATTTCATTATGGCTCTATTTCTATCTGTTTCCTACATATTTTCCCCAGTTCATCATTGTGACTGACTCTTCACATGTGCTGACATTTACATTCACACTCTAATCGATAACCTATTGCTAATAAACGTTTGTTCCTAATCCTATACTCATTCTTTTTCTAAACCTACCGACTATCTTCCTAATCCTACCGACTATCCTTTTTTGACTGGATATTCTCTTCTACATTCAATCAAGCAAGGTACAAGGTCTTATGCCATTGTATATTGATCTATCTGAGACCTCTGTGCAGAATGTAATTTTATTCTAAGTATCACAATCAAGGGTCCAATGCCCTTCTGGGCTTCAAATGTTACCTAGATTTCTAGTTTCACACTTATATTTCACATATATATTCTAGTAAATATCGCAGTTTAAAATACCATTATTCATTCTGCAGGATGATTCCTAAACCAAATCCAACATGTTATTGACCCTAAACATACACTGTTCCCTCAATCTAACTTTACAGAAGAGCAGGGACAGAGTTGGTCTTACAATACAGGAATGTAGGGGATCTTCCACCTGCTGAGAACCTCAAAGGTCCATGCAGACATGATCCCTGGAAAAGAGGTAGGCAGCTATGAAGGACCTGAGAGAGCAAAAGTCATCTTCCATGGCAAACAACCTTGTCAGGATGAAGGGGTGTGTCTGAATCAGCCACTTTCTTCTTAATGTAGAGAAGATGGACCAAACAAGATCTGTGTGGAGAGCTGTTCCCGTGTGTCTATGGTTGATATACCATTCTAACTTGTGACAGTGTCACAGGAAGTAGGGGCAGCCTCCATCTCATGGGACCCTTGGAAGCAGCTATTAGGACAAAGTGTTTGCCAAGGCATTGACCTCATTCAGTTCCTGAAGGAAGTGACCTACCTTACTTCTTTGGTGATGGAACTCTCTGAACTTGGGATCCAGGAAGCCAGGCATCCAGAGCCAGTCCCAGTCCCAGTACCAGTGGGCTCACTTGTTTTGTTTTACCAATGACAGATTCTGTCTTTCTTGGTACCTACTGATGTGAGGATGGCCAAATATCAGGGGAGCTCTGAAGACGGGCCTTTCCTTAGTAAGTAGGTAGTGACTCACCGCTGGCTCCTAACAACTACACAGAGTTGGCCAAGGAGACCAGATCTGCCACAGTACAGGCCATTTCGGGTGAACATAGTAGGGCCCGCTAGTCAGAGGACACTCTGGATATTCAGAGACTTACTTGGGGGAAGGAGGTGCTTTGTGTTTGTGGGTGTGAGTTTGTGGTTTTGTCTCATTTTCTTAGAATAGGTAGGAAAGCTGGTATGTCTGGTTTGCAGTGGACTGTTTCTAGATAGTCTTTTGACAAGGCAAGTGTTTCTATGTCTGTGTATAACACTGTGTCCGTGGTTGTAGACATTAGAAAAGAGAATGCATCAATGAATGTGTCCTGTCTAGTAGAAAGCTTCCCAGCATTCATCCTGCCCAATTTATGACTGCACTGCAGGTTGCCTTATCGATGGGCAACACCTACTATCTTCCTAAGTTTCAGATTTCTTCCTGAATTCTGACCAATCTGCAGAATAGTCTCATGGTTTTGTGTCCAAGATAGGTACCACCCCAAGCTCTGTCACATGGCCATGTACTGAATAGCTGAAGGTAATGGCGAGCTTCTTAGAAAACTCAGATATCAGTGTGACCAGGTAAGTCTCAGTGGAGAAACCATGCTTTGTGCCTTTTGCTTACCTATTTTTCTGTTTCACTGAATGACAGGAAGGTCTTTGCCTCAGGCCACCCCTTTGATAAGCATGAAAAAAACAGTTTTCATATGGAAATGATTGGGCATCACCCGTGGCTCTTTGCTTAATTGCTTTGAATGGGATGTGTCTGAATCAGCCTCTTGGCCCTGTGTGAGGCTGTGGCTTATATTTTCAGCACCTGATGGATATAAAGAAAGATCCCATGTGTGCATCCACAACTAAAATGGCAAAATTCAGTCATTGTGGATGATGTCTCTCTCCTTCCTCTATTAGGTTGCAGACAATCATCAAGTGAGTATAGGGATCCTTTGGGTCAAATGAGTTTTTCAAAGCCATGCAGAGGTGCTTGGGTTTTCTCATGATTCCACTTCACATAAAGAATCTAAACCCCACAGTCAGTAGGCCTCAAATTGGAGAAGCAGAGTAGTTGTAATGGCAGGCCTATTTGATCACTCCTGGTTCACAGGAATGGTGTCCAGGCCACCCTGACTTTAGGCAAATGAGGGCCAAGGGAGCTTATTTTGGACACTCTCTTGCGCTGCACCCCTCATGAAAATCTCCAGCCAGAGGTTAAAATGAGGGTCTATGTGGAAGAAGATGAGGGCCATGTGGGAATGTTTTGGTTTTAATTTTGGTAATTTGTGTGGCAGTTGGAAGGGATGACTGGGTCCCCCTCGGCTTGTACTCTGGTGTAATACTCCTTAGAGACTGAGTTGTAGAACTGACCTCAGAGAAGTATTGCCATGAATTGTGTGGGGATGTTAGGAGGCCACGCATGAGAGTCGCCCTTGGAAACTGAGATCTATGCCAAGGGTGGCTTTCCACAGAACACTGAGAATCTCAGCCAGGATATCACATGATTTTATTCTGAAAAACTTGGCAGCCATAGTTGAGAGTCAAAACACACATGGACCTCACATTGTAGACCTCAATGGTCCTGGCTTCATGTGACCTTTTGGCCACTATTTGGGATGCCTTGCCTGTGATTGTTCTCCAGAGCTTTCATTGAAATGAGCTTCCTTAACATTTAATGGTTCGTGAATGAATTGAAACCCACAGTGACTACAACTTCTTCCTTGAATAATGGCTAGATAAATACCATGAAATTTTTGAAATTTCAATGACCAGTTGGCACTGGAAAACCTTTGGATGTCCTGATGCTGATCATGAGTATACCAGACAGTGCCTTGATTGACAGGGTTTCATAAAAATGGTGTAGAACAGAGATGCCAGTTAGTTGGTGCCTGCTGATTAGTGGGCCTAGAGCAGTGGTGAGCAGATGTGTGACAAAACATCTGTGGTGAGGCCACGTGGAACTGCCATTGGCGTCCAAATGGCTTGTGACTGATATGGTTTCAGCCAACAGACCCAGTAGGTAAAGGCATCTTGTTATATGGAGAGGTTTCAGGGAAATGTTCAGAATCAGGTTGCTATGGTCAAGGGGGAAAGCTATGTGGGATAGAAGCCTGGTTATTGCATTCTCCTGCAAACCCTCACCCACCACACGTGACAGAACTCCCTCCAACAATGTGTCCCAATTGACCTCCTTTATTTCGTGAAGCAAATACCAAACTCCCAGTGCAGCAGCAAGAAACACCACTAAAAGTGGAGGATGAACAAATGTCTTCCCAGTTAGCACAGGGAGAAACTTAGCCCCAGTGTCCACAGTTTAGCTACAAAAAAATAATTCAGCACTGCTGCCACATGTTCAATGAAAAATAAGAAACCATGTCTTACAGGTCACATATATGCAGAACCAGCTTTGATGGTCTCTCTATAAAAGAACTAAATCTCCTGAAAACAACATGTATTTCAAGTGCCCAACCTCAGAGGCAGTTTCTCAAGAATTTTTTAGGCCAGCAGAGCTCCATGTTTGAGGAGTGTTTACCTTTTGCCTTACTATTTTGAACTCTGCTACCACCTCCAAGGTTGTGAACTCCTGAGCAAATTCCATTCCAGATATGTATTCACAGATTTTCTAACTCTTCTCCTCTAACTGTATCTTACTTTGGTAAAAGATAATGTCAAGGCATTGTTCTGGATGAGACTGGGAAGATTTTGGGGTAGCACATATTTGCATAGACATTGGATTCATTTTTCAATTTCCCTTTAAAACACTGAATCTCTAACCCTAACCAATTCCAAACTAGACTCTGACTACTAATCCTAATATGATGGAGAAAAATAACAAAAAACAGAAAAGAAGTACAAGCAGTTCAGAGGAGGCAAGGTGTATACTTGGACTTGCCTTTTGCATAATATAGGGTAGGAGTTATAAATCTTGCAAATTTTTTTTGAAATAGTTCTCCATGTGTTTTTAAAGTTAACAAATATGTGAATTCCTTTCTCCCTTTCTCTGTAGCCTATTAAGCACATGTATTTTTATATGCACATATAGAATTCTACCTGGTACCACACGTACATTCTTGTGAGGTGGTTGACTTGGCAGATACAAATTGTGAGAAGAGATCACTCCTCGTAAATGCTATTGGAACTGAAATTTCAAACTATGGGTGAACTTTCTAGTTGAACAACATTATACATCAATCCATGTTCAGTATAATGAATATTTTTGGATCTGTGGATGATATATATTTCATGATGGATTTTGATTGGCATATATATTGTTAGTTTTTAATGTCTCTCTCTCTGTCTCTCTCTCTCTCTCTCTCTCTCTCTCTCTCTCTATATATATATATATATATATATATATATATATATATATACTCTCCAGATATTTCAAAATATGTAATATATGTGACTTATTATACACGCCCTAAATTCATTCATATTCATTTATGTGGATTTATAATCAACTTTTCACAAGATTATTTTCCAAACTATTCATCCACCTGAAATTCATATTTGTTTCCTAGTACTGACAACTAACTTCAGTGAATGGTGTATACAAATCCTAATATTTCTACAGTAACTAACCCAGTTTAACATCAATGCAAGTAGATTCCTATGGGACATGATATGTATTTTGACGTTCATATTTATTCAACAGTGGGACATTATTATTTCTTCAGTTTATGCACATCATAATATATATATTTCATCCAAAAGTTCAAAAATATATAGGAATTTGTTTCACTTTCAATCACTTCCTGCTTCTGAAAACATGTATTCCTCCATGTTTCTTTACTGCTCTTTTCATGAGACTTCTTTCCAAACACATTATTTTCGATTTCCATAATCAATTTTGAAGCAAAACTCACACACTCTTCATGAAAATCCTAATACTAATATTATCATTGATGTATAACTGGTTGTAATGAATGTCTGTATATCAATATTTGATTTCCTGTATTTTTTCAGATATCAATTCAATCCATTATTTATAGTGGAATGAGTATATGTTTTATTCAGAGTATGTTCCATTCATGCATTATCTGTATATTCATAGAAACAGGGTACACCTGTTTGTACCCCCAATACTAATTTATACGTCTTCAAAATATTGCTCCCAGAAATGGTGGAAGATATACTCATGTCACCTGATCTACATATATATTTTATTACAGTAATATTATGGACACAAAATGCAAAGATCACACTTATGATTGTACCAAAGCCTAAATGGAAAGTGAGCATGGATTAGTAATAACATCCATGTCCAGGTTGCCTAATGCTCTCAAATGTCAATCCAATTGGTGACTACATATTTGTTTCTTGCTAAGATTATATATTCAACCTCAACCCTGTTGAAAATGTCTAATCCTATAACTCACATTATACTTTGCCTGATTTCCTTTTGTCTCAATTGATATTTACTTTCCTACATATTTTCCCCAGTTTATCATTGTGAATGACTCTTCACATGTGCTGACATTTACATTCACTCTCTACCCGAAACCCTATTGCTAAAAAAGATTTTGTCCAAATCCTATACTCACTCTTCTTTCTAAACCTACTGACTATCTTCCTAATCCTATCGACTATCCCTTTTTGACTGCATGTTCTCTTCGACATTCAATCATCCAAGGTAAAGGTCCTATGCCATTGTATAGCGATTAATCAGAGACATCTGTGCAGAACATAATTCAAAGCTAAGTATCCTACCCAAGGGCCCAATACACTTCTGGGCTTCAAAACTTACATAGATTTGGGTTTTCAAACTTATATTTCACCTATATATTCTTTTAAATTTCGCAGGGTCCCAATAACATTATTCATCCCGCAGAATGATTCCCAACCGAATTCGAACCTGTTATTAACCCTAACCATACGCTGTTCCCTCAATCTACCTTTACAGAGGAGCAGGGATAGAGTTGGTCTTACAATACAGGAATGTAGGGGATCTTCCACCTGCTGAGAACCTCAAAGGTCAATGCAGAAATGATCCTTGGAGAAGTTGTAGGCAGCTATGTAGTACCAAAGAGAGCAAAAGTCTTCTGACATGGTAAAGAACCTGGACAGGATGAAAGGATGTGTCTGAATCAGCCTCTCTCTTCTTAATGTAGAGAAGATGGACCAAAGCAGGCCTGTATGGAGAGAAGTTCCCCGGTGCATATGGTTGATATACCATTCTAACTTGTGACAGTGTCACAGAAAGTAGGAACAGCCTCCATCTCATGAGACCCTTGGCAGCAACTGTTAGGACAAAGTGGTTGCTAAGGCAGTGACCTCATTCATTTCATGAAGAAAGTGACTTCACCTAACTTACTTGGTGATGGAACTCTCTGAACTTGGGATTCAGGAAGCCAGGCATCCAGAGCCAGTCCCAGTAACAGTCCTAGTGGGATCACATGTTTGGTTTTACAGAGAAAAGGGCAGAGAGAGTCTTTTTTGGTACCTACTGATGTGAGAATGTCCAAATGCCAGGACAGCTCTGAAGAGGGCCCTTTCCTAAGAAAACAGGTAGTTGGTCATCGCTGGCTCCTGACAACTTCACAGATTTGGCCACGGAGACCAGATCTGAGACAGGGCAGGCCAGTTCAGGGTAACAATATGGTCCACAGTCAGAGGACACTCCGGATTGTCACAGACATATTGGGGGAAGGAAGTGCCTTTGTGGGTGTGGGTTTGAGTTTGTGGTTTTGTCTCATGTTCTGAGAATAGGTAGGAAAGGCGATTTGTTTGGTTTGGAGTGGACTGCTTCTAAAAAGTCGTTTGACAAGGTGAGTGTTTCTATATCTGTGTATCTCACTGTGTCCGTGGTTGTAGACATAAGAAAAGAGAATGCATCAATGGATATGTCCTGTCTAGAAGAAAGTTTTCCATCATTCATCCTACCCAATTTATGACTGGACTGCAGGTTGCTTTATGGATGGGCAACCCCTACTATCTTCCTAAGTTCCTGTTTTCTTCCTAAATTTTGGCCACTACCCAGAATAGGCTCATGGTTTTGTGTCCAAGATATGTAACACCTCCAAGCTCTGTGACATGGCCATGTACTGGATAGCTGAATGGAATGGCGAGCATCTCAGGAAACTCAGATATCAGTGTGACCAGGAAAGTCTCAGTGGAGAAATACTGTTTTGGGCCTTCTGCTTACCTATTTTTCTGTTGCCCTGAATGTCAGGAAGGTCCTTACCTCAGGCCACTCCTTTTTGAAGCCTGAAGTAAACAGTTTTTAAATGCAAATGAATGGGCATCACCTGTGGTGCTTTGCTTAATTGCTTTCAAAAGGGATGTGTCTGAATCAGCTGCTTGCCTCTGGGTCAGGCTATGGATTAGATTCTCAGCACCTGATGGATATAAAGAAAGTTCCCATGTGTGTATTGAAAACGAAAATGGTAAAAATATCAGTCATTGTGGATGAAGTTTCTTGCCTTCCTCTGTTAGGTTCCTAACCTCCATCAAGTGAGAATAGGATCCTCTGGGTCAAATGAGTTCTTTGAACTCCTGCAGAAGTGCTTGGGTTCTCCCATGATGCCAAATCACATAAAGAATCTATACCTGACAGTCAGTTGGCCTCAAATTGGAGAAGCAGAGCAGTATTAAAGGCAGGCCTATTTGATCACTCCTGGTTCACAGGAAGGGTGTCAAGGCCACCCTCATTTTAGGCAAATGACGGGCAAGGGTGCATATTTTGGACATTGCCTTGGGCTGCGCTCCTCATGGAAACCTCCAGCAAGAGTTTATGATGAGTGTCTATGGAAGAAGGTGAGGGTCATGTGGGAATGTTTTGGTTTCAATTGTGGTCATTTGTGTGGCGGTTGGAAGAGATGACTGGGTCCACATGGGCTTGAACTCGGGTGTGATTCTCCTTCGAGACTGAGTTCTGGAACTGACCTCAGAGAAGTATTGCCATTAATTGTGTTGGGATTGTAGGAGGCCACGCATGAGAGTCACCCTTGAAACCTGAGATTGGGCCCTGGGTGGCTTTCCACAGAGCACTGAGAATCTCAACCAGGATATCACATGATTTTATTCTGAAAGACTTGGCAGCCATAGTTAAGAGTCAAAACACACATGGACCTCACATTTTAGACCTCAATGGGCCTGTCTGCATATGACATTTTGACCACTCTTTGGAAAGCCTTGCCTGTGAGAGTTCTCCAGAGCTTTCATTGAAATGAGCTTCCTCACCATTTAATGGTTCTTGGATGAATGAAAACCCCAAAGTGCCTCCAACTTCATTCTTGAACAATGGATAGATAAATACCATGAAATTTTTGAAATTCCCAATGACCAGGTGGCACTGGAGAACCATTGGATGTCCTATTGCTGCTCATGAGTGTACCAGACAGTGCCTTGATTGACTGGAGTTCTTGAAAATGGTGTGGAACACAGATGCCAGTAAGTTGGAGCCTGCTGAGTAGTGGGCCTAGAGCAGTGGTGTGCAGTTGTCTGATAATATATTTGCGGTGTGGCCATGTGGGTGTGTCATTGGCTTCCAAATGGCTTGTGACTGACTTGGTGCAGCCAGCAGAAAATTATATTAAAAGGCATCTGGTTATATGGACAGGTTTCAGGGCAATGTTCAGAATCAGGTTGCTATGGTCAAGGGAGCAAGAAATGTGGGATAGAAGCCTGGTTGGTGAATTCTCCTGAAGACCCTGACCCACCACACCTTACAGGACTCCCACCAGCACTGTGACCCATTTGAAATCCTTGTATGTTGTGAAGCAAATACAAAACACCCAGTGCAGCAGCAAGAAACACCACGAAAATTGGAGAATGACCAAATGGCTTCAAAGTCCACACAGGGAGACACTTAGCCCCCAGTGGCCACAGTTTATCTACAAAGAGAGAATTCATCACTGCTTCCTCATGTTCATTAGAAAATAAGAAACCATATCCTCCAGGTCACATAGATGCAGACCCAGCTTTGATGGTCTCCGTACACAGGGAGCTAAAGCTCCTGACAACAACATATTTTTCAAGTGTCCAACCTCAGAGGCAGTTTCTCAAGAAGTCTTAATGCCAGCATAGCTCCATGTTTGTGGAGTGTTTACACTGTCCCTTACTTTTGGAAACTCCTCTACCACCTCCAAGGTTGTGAACTCCTGAACATTTTCCATTCCAGGTATGTATTCACAGATTTTCTAACTCTTCTTCTCTAATTGTGTCTTACTAGGGGCGAAGATATTGTCAAGGCATTGTTCTGGATGATAGTGGGAATTTTTTGTAGCACATATTTGCTTACACATTGGATTTATTTTCCTATTTTCCATTTGAAATACTGAATAACTGACACTAACCCATACCCTAATAGACTCTTACTACTAATCCTAATATGATGGAGTAAAATAACCCAAACAGAATAGAAATGCAAGCATTTCAGAGGAGGCATGGTGTATAGTTAGACTTGGCTTTTGCATGATAAAGTGTAGGTGTTATAATTCAAGTTAATTTTTAATTGAAATAGTTCCATGGGTACTTAAAGTAAACAAATATGTGAATTCCTCTCTCCCTTTCTCTGTAGCCTATTCAGCACATGTATTTTTATATGCACATATAGAATTCTACCTGGTACCACAGGTACACTCTTGTGAGGTGGCTGACTTGGCAGATAGAAATTGTGAGAATAGATCACTCCGCCTAAACGCTGTTGAAACTGAAATTTCAAACTATGGGTGAGCTTCCTAGTTGAACAACATTATACATAAATCCATGTTCAGTAAAATGAATATTTTTGGATCTGTGGATGATATATATTTCATGGTGAATTTCGATTGGCATATGTATTACTAATTTTTAATGTCTCTCTGTGTGTGTGTGTGTGTGTGTGTGTGTGTATATATATATATATATACACACACACACACACACACACTAAATTTTTTTAAAATATAAAATATATGTGTCTTATTATACACTCCCTAAATTCATTCATATTCATGTATGTGGATTTAGAGTTAACATTTCACAAGATTATTCACGGAAATATTCATCCACCTGAAATACATATTTTTTCCTAGAAATGAAAAATAACTTCAGTGAATGGTGGATACAAATCCTAATATTTCTACAATAATTGATCCAGTTTGTCATCAATGCAAGTAGATTCCTATGGGACATGATGTGTATTTTGATGTTCATTTTTATTCACCACTGGTATGTTACAATTTCTTCAGTTTATGCACATTATAGGATATATATTTCATCCATACGTTAGCAAAATTATAGGCATTTGTTTCACTTTCAATCATTTTCTGCTTTAGAACACATGTAATCCTCCATGTTTCTTGACTGGTTTTTTCATGAGACTTCATTCCAAACATATTATTTTCGATTTCCATAATCAAATTTGAAGCAAAACTCACACACCCTTCTTGATAAAGTATAACCCTAATATTACTATTAGATGTATAACTGGTTGGAATGAATGATTGTATATCAATATAAGATTTCTTATATATTTTCAGATATCAAATCAATCCATTATTTAAAGTGGAACCAGTTATATTATTTATTCACACTATTGTCTATTCATGCATTGTCTCTATATTCATAGACACAGAGTACACCTCTTTGTAAACCCAATACTAATTTATACGTCTTCAAAATTTTGCTCCCAGTAATGGTGGAAGAAATACTCATGTCATCTGATCTACATATACATTTTATCAGAGTAATATTCTGGACACAAAAAGAAATGGTCACACTTATGTTTGCACGAAAGCCTAAATGTAAAGTGAACATGGATTACTAAAACCATCCATATCAAGTTTGGCTAATGCTCTCAAAATTCAATCCTATTTGTGACAACATATTTGTTTCTTCCTAAGATTATATATTCAAACTCAACCCTGTTGAAAATATCTAATCCTATCTCTCACTTTATACTTTTCCTGATTTCATAATGTCTCTATTTATATCAGCTTTCCTACATACTTTCCGCAGTTCATCATTGTGACTGACTCTTCAATTGTGCTGACACTTACATTCACACTCTAATCCAAACCCTATTGCTAAGGAACTTTTGTTCCAAATCCTATACTCACTCTTCTTCTTAAACCTACTGACTATCTTCCTAATCCTACCCATTATCCCTTTTTGACTGGATGTTCTCTTATACATTCAATAATCCAAGGTACAGGGTCTAATGCCATTGTATATCGATCTATCTCAGACATCTGTGCAGAACATAATTCAACGCTAAGTATCACAATCAAGGGCCCATCCCCATTCTGCACTTCAAATCTTACTTAGATTTCTGTTTTCATACATATATTTCACCTATATATACTTATAAATGTCGCAGGTTCCCAGTACCATTATTCATCCAGCAGAATGATTCCTAATTCAAATTGAACATATTATTAACCCTAACCATACACTGTTCCCTCAATCTAACTTTACAGAAGAGCAGGGACAGAGTTGGTCTTACAATACAGGAATGTAGGGGATCTTCCACCTCCTGAGAACCTCAAGGTCCATGCAGAAATGATCCCTGGAGAAGATGTAGACAACTATGAAGGACCTGAGAGAGCAAAAGTCAGCTTCCATGGAAAACAACCTGGTCAGGATGAAGGGTTGTTTATGAATCAGCCTCTCTCTTCTTAATGTAGAGAAGATGGACCAAACCAGGTTGGTGTGGAGAGCTGTTCCTAGGTGCCTATGGTTGATATACCATTCTACCTTGTGAAAGTGTCACAGAAAGTAGGGGCAGCCTCCATCTCATGGTAGTCTTGGAAGCAACTGTTAGGACAAAGTGGTTACCAAGGCAGTGATCTGATTCAGTTCCTTAAGGAAGTGACCTCACCTCACTTCTTTGTTGATGGAACTCTCTGAACTTGGTATCCAAGAAGCCAGGCACCAAGAGGCAGTCCCAGTCCCAGTGGTCTCACTTGTTTGGACTTACCAAGGACAGAGTCAGTCATTCTTGCTACCTACTGATGTGAGGACGGCCAAAACCAGGAAAGCTCTGAAGAGGGGCTTTTCCTGAGAAAGTAGGTAGTGGCTCACTGCTGGCTCCTGACAACTTCACAGAGTTGGCCAAGGAGACCAGATCTGAGACAGGACAGGCCATTTCATTGGAACATAGTATGGCCCACCAGTCAGAGGACACTCCGGATAGTCACAGACCTACATGGGGGAAGGAGGTGTCTTTGTGGGTGTGGGTGTGGGTTTGTGGTTTTGTCTCATATTCTGAGAATAGGTAGGAATGGCGGTTTGTTTGGTTTGGAGGGAACTGTTTCTAGTAAGTCATTTGACAAGGCGAGTGTTTCTATGTCTGTTTATACCACTGTGTCCCTGGTTGTAGACATTAGAAAAGAAAATGCATCAATTGGTGAGTCCTGTCTAGTAGAAAGCTTCTCAGCTTTCATCCTGCACAATTCATGAATGGACTGTGGCATGACTTATCGATGGGGAACACCTGCTAACTTCTTAAGTTCCTGTTTTCTTCCTGAATTGTGTGCACTCTCCAGAATAGGCTCATAGTTTTGTGTCAAATATATGTACCACCTCAAATCTCTGTGACATGGCCATGTACTGGATAGCTGAAGGGAATGGCGAGCATCTCAGAAAGCTCAGATATCAGTGAGACCACTAATGCCTCATTGGAAAAACTCTGCTTTGGACATTTTGCTTACCGATTCTTCTGTTGCCCTGAAAGTCAGGAAGGTCTTTGCATCAGGTGTGTCATGTGGGAGTGTTTTGGTTTTAATTGTGGTCATTTTTGTGGCCGTTGGAAGACATGGATATGTCCACCTGGGCTTTAACCCTTATGTGATTCCCCTTAGAGACTGAGTTCTGGAACTGACCTCAAAGAAGTATTGCCGTGTATTGTGTTGGGATTTTAGGAGGCCACGCATGAGAGTCGCCCTTGGAAACTGAGATCTAGGCCCAGGGAGGCTTTCCGAAGAGCACTGAAAATCTCAGGAAGGACATCACATGATTTTATTCTTAAAGACTTGGCAGCCATCGTTGCAAGTCAAAACACACATGGACCTCACATTGTAGACCTCAAATGCCTGGCTTAATGTGACCTTTTAGCCTGTCTTTGGGAATCCTTGCCTGTTAGAATTCTCCAGAGCTTTCATTGAAATGAGCTTCTTCTCCATTTAATGGTTCCTGAATAAATTGAAACCCACAGTGCCTTCAACTTCATCCATGAAAAATGCCTAGATAAATATCATTAAAGTTTGGAAATTCCCATCACCTGGTGGCACTGGAGAACCTTTAGGTGTCCTATTACTGATCATGAATGTACCAGACAGTGCCTTGATTGACTGGGTTTCATGAAAATGGTGTAGAACAGAGATGCCAGTAACTTGGAGCCTGATGAGTAGTCGGCCTAGAGCAGTGGTGTGCAGGTGTGTGTTAAAACATCTGTGGTGGGCTGATGTGGATATGCCATTTGCTTTCAAATGCCTTGTGACTGATATAGTGCAGCCCCCATACCCTTGTATGTAAAGGCATCTTGTTATATGGACAGGTTGAAGGGCAATGTTTAGAATCAGATTGCTGTGGTCAAGGGGGCAAGCTATGTGGGATATAAGCCAGGTTGGTGCATTCTCCTGCAGACCCTTACCCACCACACATGACAGAACTCCCTCCATCACTGTGTCCCAGTTGAACTTCTCGTATTTTGTGAAGCAAATACCAAACTCCCAGTGCAGCTGCAAGAAACACCACGAAAAGTGGAGGATGACCAAATGGCTTCACAGTCCACACTGCAAGACACTTAGCGCCCAGTGGCAACAGTTTACCTATAAAGAGAGAATTCAGCCCTACTGCTTCATGTTCATAGGAAAAAAAGAAACCATGTCCTCCAGGTCATATAGATGCAGACCCAGCTTTGATGGTCTCACTACAAAGGAAGCTAAAGCTCCTGTCATCAACATATATTTCAGGTGCCCAATCTCAGAGGCAGTTTCTCAAGAAGTCTTTAGGCCAGCAGAGCTCCATGTTTTTGGAGTTTTTACCCTGTCCTTTACTTTTGGAAACTCCTCTACAACCTCGAAGGTTGTGAACTCCTGAGCATTTTCCATTACCGATATGTATTCACAGATTTCTAACTCTTCTCCTCTAATTATGTCTTACTTGGAGTGAAGGAAATGTCAAGGAATTGTTCTGAATGAGACTGGGAAGATTTTTGGGTAGCACATATTTGCCTACACATTGGATTCATTTTCGAATTTTCCATTCGAAATACTGAATCCCTGACTGTCAGGGGTAGAAGGAATTCTTCTTCAAAGAACAGCCTGACACTTACAAGAAACAGCCCCCAGGAGACATCCTGTCTGGAAGACATCCTGTAGCCATATATGTCCCTGAGACATCCTGTGGCCATCTTTCTTCCAGAAACATCCTGAAGTTATCTCACCTTGTGAAGACATCCAGGAACTGCTGATAAGAGAGCTTTCCCATATCCAGCATATTAATACCCATGTGTGAACAATAAAATTTTGCAGCTTGATCAGAACTCCTGTGTTGCTCTCATCTCTCATGCCTCTTGTCCCTTCATTCCTCCCCATCTAGGTTCGCTGACCACGTTGATGTGTCCTGCCGGCCGGGACATCTGGCGCCCACCGACTGGGGCTCAAGCCTTTGACTGAGGGGGAACCCCTTCCTCCTGGAAGACTTGGTCAAGAGGAGCTCACGATCGCCTCAGCAGACACCACCCGGAGACATATCCAGGAGGAAAGTGGGGATGATGCACGGTGAGTGACGCACCATGTGACAAGCAGTATCGTCACATGATTTGTTTATTTCAGGCCTCAAGGAGTCCTTCAAGACATGAGGGGCACATGTTAAGAAAAAGGACTTAAAATTTTTCTTTTCATACATAGGAGAATTGTGTCCATGGTTTCCTCTTGAAGGGACCATTGATGGCAAAAATGGCTTTGAGTAGGAGACTGTTTAAAAGATTATTATGAATCCTTTGGCCCAGAAAAAATGCCAGTTCCCACCTTTTCTTACTGGAACTTAATTAATGAAATTCTTAAAAGTTTTCGCTTTGACAATGGTACCTTACAACTTGTCAGGATTGGGGAAGAGATTATGCAAAAGACCTCTCGTCCCCCCTCTGCATGCCCATCATTAGTATAGACATAGAACCTTCTCAGTCTTCCCAGGACCCTGAGAACCTTCCTGGTCCCCCTCAAAATACGACCCTAATTAATAAGGCTCCAATGATTAAAAACCACCTTTATCCAGTTTTAAATCCCAGAGACACATTGACCCCTGGGGAGGACGCTATCTTGGAGAAGGAAGCAGCTCTCTACCATTCAGAACACCCGCGACCTCTCAGGACCGTGCCACAGCCTATAGGATTTACCAAGCGAAGGTGAAAGCACCTATGTAAAACATCTTGCCTTTGAAAATGCTAACCCAGCATGTCAGAATGTTCTTCAACCACATAAGGATAAAGGGAAACTTTCTGAAGTTATTAGACTCTGTGCAGACGTGGGTGCAGCCCATGCCATGGGTCTGGCTTTAGGGACCGCCTTTACCAAGGCCTTTCACAATCCTGGCTCACGTACTTGCTTTACTTGTAAACAACCTGGCCATTTTGCATGTGAGTGTCCCACAGGCAAACAAAGCCTAGGAATAGCGTCTCCTCAAACTGGGGCTTAACCGCCCCCAGCTACCCTTTTCCATAGAAGTGGTAAAGGTCATCACTGGGCCAGTGAGTGTAGATCTAAGACAAATGCCCTCACACAGCCTATTTCTTCCTACTTCTCGGGAAACTCCCTGCGGGGCCAGCCCCCGGCCACCACATCCCCCACGACAAACACAGGAGCAATAAAGTTTGTTCCCTCCTAAACTCCCAACCTACCACAAAATCCTTCTCCACAATTGCCTCCCTCCAACTAGCCACCCCAGGCAGCACAAAATTGGACCTCTGTGCTGCAACAAATACAATATTAGACCCAATGCAAGGGCCCCAGATAATACCCAATGAAATTATGGGTCCCCCTCCATCTCATACATGTGCCCTTAATCTTGGAAGAACCTCCACTACCATACAAGGTGTTCAGGTCTTCGTTGGCATTAATGATAATGATTTCACTGGAGAAATAAAAATACTGGCCACTGCTATTAATGGAGTTACCGCCATCCCAGCAGGAACAAGACTTGCACAATTAATTCTCCTTCCCTTGGATTCAGGAGGCATTTCCAAAACCCAAACCTACCTCGGGGGACTGCCTTCTTGGGCTTCTCTGATGTGTATTGGGTTCAGCCCATTTCTCACAATAGTCCCACCCTTACCTTACTTACTGAAGGAAAGGAATTCCAAGGAGTTCTAGATATTGGAGCTGATGCCACAATTATTTCTCAAAAATACAAGCCATCAGGTTAGCCCCTCACTCCATCCTTGACTGACCTTAAAGGGATAGGAAAATAAAAAAATCCTCTGGTCAGCTCTAGGTCTATTAGCTGCACTTATAAAGATGGTAATAAGTCAACTGTCACTCCTTTCGTTGATTCTGACCTCCCTGTTAACGTATAGGGAGGAGATATTTTGAGTTATTGGAAGTTATTCTCGCCAGTCCCAATTCCATGGTGACTCATCAAATGCTTCCTATGAATTTTGTTCCTGGTACAGGCCTGGGGATACTGAAACAAGGACTGGTGGAGGCTATACAACCCATACAAAAACAAATACATGTGGACTTGTGTATTCAGATTTTTAGTGTCAGTCCCTGACCCTCCTGTACCCCATGCAGATAAAATTATTTGGGAGACTCAGACTCCTGTGTTGGTGGATCAGTGGCCCCTTACCCAAGAAAAATTGGAGGCTGCCTCCACGTTAGTGCAGGAACAGCTTGCAGCCGGCCATGTAAAGCCCTCAACCTCATCATGGATTACTCCTATTTTTATTATCAAGAAAAAATCAGGCAAGTGGTGCCTTTTACAATATTTGTGTGCCATTAATAAAGTTATGCGCCCGATGGGAGCACTACAGCCAGGCATTCCCACACCAGTGGCGATTCCAAAAAACTATTGTAAAATGGTTATTGACTTAAAAGATTGCTTTTTTACCATCTTTTTACATCCTGAGGATAGACCCTATTTTGCCTTTAGTCTCCCTCACATTAATTTTCAGGGCCCTATGCAGAGATTTCAATGGAAGGTTCTTCCCCAAGGTATGGCCAACAGCTCTAGTCTTTGCCAAAAACACGTTGCTCAAGCAGTAGACCCTGTGAGAGAGCGATGAGCAAAAAATTATATTTTACATTATATGGATGATTTGTTAATTGCTGCACCTAATACCCATGACCTTAATAATTGTTACTTGGACTTTTACAAAACCTCACTACCTTGGGACTACAGATAGCTCCAGATAAGTTTCAAACACAGGACCCTTATACCTATTTGGGCCTTAAACTTCAAGATAATCAGATCCAAATTCCTAAAATACAACTATGTGTTTACCATCTTCACACACTTAATGATTTTCAAATATTACTGGGGGATATTCAATTGCTAGGAACATATTTAAAATTACCCACTTGTGTACTTTTGCCCCTTAATGATATTTTGATAGGTGATTCCCACCCCTCCTCCCCTCAAAAGCTTACTCCCGAGGCATGACATGCATTAAACCAAGCCACAGAAGCCATTGCCCAAAAGTTTGTTACACAAATTTCTTATAACCTTCCTCTGGTTCTGGTTATTTTCCACACTCCTCATACACCCACAGGAATATTTTGGCAGCGAGATCCACATTTTAAAAATAAAGGCTGCCCCTTGCTTTTGGTCCTTGTATCCACCACATCCTCCAAGGTTATTACTGTTTATCTTGCTCAGGTAGCTTCTCTTATTTTTAAAGGTCGTTTGCTTTCTCGACAACAATTTGGCAAAGACCCTGATAATATTTTAATTCCATATACTAAGGACCAAACCCTTACTACAATTTTTACTAGAGACATGGATCAATGGGGTATTGCCCTATCAGGCTTTTTGGGAACAATTCATAACCACATCCCCAATGACCCCGTTTTAAATTTTGTCCAGTTACATTCATTTATTTTTCCCAAAATTACTCAAAAGGCTCCCATTCCTCAAGAACTTACTGTCTTTACAGATGGTTCCAGTAATGGCCGTGCAGTCTTTGTTGTCAATAACAAGCCTACCACCTTTGATACTGTCTATCAGTCAGCTCAGTTTTTGGAATTGTTCACCATAACACAAGTTTTCATAAAGTTTTTTTGATAATCTTGTTAATATTTATACAGACAGTGCCTACATTGCTCTTTCTGTGCCCCTGCTGGAGATTTCACCCACCATTATGGCTTCTTCCAATTCCCCCTTTCTGTTTCACCAGCTTCAGCAGCTAATTCAGGCCAGAAAACATGCATTTTCCTTAGGACACATCATGACACACTCTGACCTTCTGAGCCCTCTAACACAAGGTAATGCCCAAGCTGATGCAGCAACACGTTCCATCTTTCCAATTTTTGTTGGCTCCATTCAAAAGGCCATGGAGTTACAAAATCTTCACCATCTAAATTCCCAGAGCCATCGATTACTTTGGAAAATTACCAGGCAACATGCATGAGAAATAGTAAAAGCATGCCCTGGTTGCACTGTCTCCCTCCCCATTCAACACTTGGGAGTTAACCCCCGAGGATTACAGCCCAATCAGGTTTAGCAAATGGATGATATTCATTTTCCTGAATTTTGAAAAACCAAATATATATACGTTTCTATAGATACTTTCAGCGGCTTTAGTTTTGCATCACCACATTCTGGAGAGGCTACCAAAGTTGTCCTTTCTCATCTTGTTTCAGCCTTTTTCGTAATGGGTAAACCAATACATATTAAAACAGATAAATGACCTGCATATACCAGTGCCAAGTTTAAACAGTTTTGTGCTACCTTGCAATTTTGTCATACTACTGAAATTCCATACAACTCTCAGGGCCAAGGCATGTGGAACTTGCCCAGCTTAGCTTAAAGACTTAGCTATCCCGTCTTAAGGCTTCCGCCCTTGTATTTACCACTCCCAGGGATGGCCTTAACCATGCATTATTTGCCCTTATTTTTCTTACCTTAGACAGTGAAGGCCATTTGGCCACAGACAGACACTGGCATCCTTCGTCCAATTCTGTTCGCTCGCCTGTTATGTGGTGCAATCCCATTACAAATAAATGAAAACGCCCAGATCCTATCCTCATCAGGGGATGAGGCTCAGCTTGTGTTTTGGACCAAGAGCAAGCATCCCCAAGATGGTTACCAGAATGCCTGGTTAAACAGGTAAATTACTTACCTCAACCCAGGGACGGAGGCCCTCCCCCTGAGGACAAATTTTCCTCCATTTCAGATACAGCCAAGAATCTGTGCGAGGATCCTGCTTAAGGCACTTCTGCTGAACAGGTTTGAACACGGAGACCTTGGACCTCCAATTTCCAACATCATGGAGTACCTTTTTGCCCCCCCCCGTGAATGCAAAGGAGGATTTTGGACTGAGGCTCCCACTAGTTGGACCCAGACTGCTGACTGCATGACTAAGGTGACTTACCTCCGTGCCAAGGTTGACCATAATCTCGGAGGAGTTCATCAGCCTAAATGGGTATGTGTTAACAAGCCAAAGATTATTCCCCCTAGTACAAGTAAAGCTCTCCAAAATTGTTCTGCAACTTGTACGCATACCCAGGCGATGCATGTCTCTTGTAATGTGTCGGCTTCACTTTGTGTTAATAAACAGGGAGAACAATTTTTTGAAGCCTCCCTAACTAAAACTCATGCAGCAGGGGGACCACTATTCATTATACCCCCATTCTCTTTGACCATGGAGGAGATGGCAAATACACCAAGCTACAGTCAGCTGGATGCCAAGGCACTGTCGGAAAAGGTTCCTACTGGCCCATTAAGGCCCCTACAGGGGTCTCTGATGGTGGAGGACCCACTTATTCTGTCAAGCATCCTCAGATAATCAAACTTTTGAAACCCCAAATCCCTGAGCTCACATATCATCCCTTAATGTAGCCTAAATCCCAGTTCCCAGGTTTAGATACCAATACATTAGATATTTTGCAAACTACATTCTCCTAGCTTAATAATTCGAACCCCACCCTTGCTGGTGATTGCTGGCTCTGCATGACAGCAGGGGCAATCATGCCTATGGCAGTTCCTATTAATTCTATCATGGACAATGATAATACATGCCAACCCGGATTTCCCTTTAAAGTACAGCCTATAGGCACTTTTACATTATTTCTTTTAGGCGCGATGCAGAATAATACCTATGATACTGATGTTCGACTTACTTCCTTTGGAAATTGCTCAACAGTATAAAATTATTCCTCACCCACCCCATCTCTTTGTTCCTCCAATGGCACAGTTTTTATGTGTGGAGGAAACTCGGCCTTCCCACGCTTCCAGCGAATTGGACCATTGGTTGTGTTCTTGCTTTATTACTCCCTGATATAACTATTGTCCCAGGAGATGAACCTCTACCAATTTCTAGCCTAGACACTTTAGTCAAAAGACATAGGTGGGCAATACAGGCTTTACCACTCATTGCCAGCCTTGGAATAACAGCTGCTGTGGGCACAGGTACAGTGGCTTAGGCACGGCTATTCACTCTTACCATCGCCTGTCTCAACAACTTATAAATTATGTACAAACTTTATCAGGAACCTTTAAAGATTTGCAGGACCAAATAAATTCCCTGGCAGAAGTGTTCCTTCAAAACAGACGGGGCTTAGATTTGCTGACAGCTAACCAGGGTGGTATTTGCTTAGCCTTAGGGGAACGATGCTGCGTTTATGCCAATAAATCAGGCATAGTACGCATTAAAATTAAGCAGCTTCAAGAAGATCCAGAAAAGAGACAAAGGGAACTATTTGAAAATCCCCTCTGGATTGGGCATAATGGATTTCTACCCTACCTTCTTCCCCTATTAGTCCCTTTGTTGGGTTTACTTTTAATGGTGTCCATAGGCCCCTGCATTATAAAGAGGCTGGTACAATTTATTAAAGAACAGATTAATATTTTGATTTCTAAGCCCATACAGGTCCACTATCATGGTCTGGAGATGGAAGACAGCACTGCCAACATTTAAAAGAATGTTCAACCCTTCTCACAGGCTTATTAAGTTTACATCCCCACAGATCTCTCTTTCTTACAGAAAACTATAAGTAACAGCTCTGAGCAACCATCTTCTACCCTTGCAATAAGGGTTCGTTCTCCATGGGCCCCTCCGCTTCGGGGAGGACACACCCTTGGAATGAGCACGTTAGGCCATAATAACGGAGGGTCCAGGAAGGACTGCAGGAGGATGGATCCACGGATCCCCAAACACAAGACCTCTGAATGACACGCTCTGGTGCATGGTGGTTGGCATGCTATCCCCTCAAAGACGTCTCCTCCAAAAACATGCCAAAGCCAACACGAAATCTCCTAGGAAAGATGCTCGCTCAAATCAGGAGATATTCTAAGGCATCCTAGAGAAACAGAGCCACTATCACCCCCTAAATCCATGGCCTGTAAGGTATGGTCGAATATTTTATATAACAAAAGGGGAGATGTCAGGGGCTAGAAGGAAGTTCTCCTTCAAAAAATAGACTGACACAAGAAACATCCCCCTGGGACACAACCTGCCTGGGAGACATCCCACAGCCATCTATCTCCTTTTGACATCCGGCTACCATCTGTCTACCTGAAACATCCTGAGGTTATCTCACCCTGTGAAGACATCCAGCAACTGCCGATAAGAGAGCTTTCCCATCCGCAGCATATAAATACCCTCTGAGAATAATAAAAGTTTGCAGCATGATCAGAACTCCTGTCTTGCTGTCATCTCTCGTGTCTCTTGTCCCTTCATTCCTCCCCAACTAGGATCGACACCCAAGTTGATGTGTCCTGCCAGCCGGGCCATCTGACACTAACCCATACCCTCCTAGACTCTGATGACAAATCCTAATATGATGGAGAAAAATAACCCAAACAGAATAGAAATACAAGCAGTTCAGAGGAGGCATGGTGTATAGTTGCACTTGCCTTTTGCATGATATAGGGTAGGTGTTATAAATCTAGTTAATTTTTAATTGAAATAGTTCTCCATGTGTTTTTAAAGTTAACAAATATGTGAATTCCTGTCTCCCTTTCTCTGTAGCCGATTCAGCACATGTATTTTTATATGCACATATAGAATCCTACCTGGTATCAGATGTACATTCTTGTGAGGTGGCTGACTTGGAAGATACAAATTGTGAGAAGAGATCACTCCTCCTAAACGCTGTTGGAACAGAAAATTCAACCTATGGGTGAGCCTCCTAGTAGAACAACATTATACATAAATCCATGTTCAGTAAATTAAATATTTTTGCATCTGTGGATGATATATACTTCATGATGAATTTCGATTGGCATATATATTGCTACATTTTATTGCCTGGGTGTGTGTGTTGTGTGTGTGTGTGTGTGGGTGTATATATATATATATATATATATATATATATATATATATATATATACACTCTCCAAATATTTCAAAATATGAAATATATGTGTCTTACATATACTACCTAAATTCATTCATGTTCATGTATGTGGATTTATAATCAACTTTTCACAATATTATTCTCAGAAATATTCATCCACCTGAATTACATATTTGTTTTATAGTACTGAAAACTAACTTCAGTGAGTGGTGCATACAATCCTAATATTTCTACAGTAACTGACCCAGTTTAACATCAATGCAACTAGATTCCTCTTGGATATGATGTCTATGTTGAAGTTCATTTTATTCAACACTGGTACATTACTATTTGTTCAGTTTATACACATCATAGGATATATATTTCATCAACAACTTCAATAATTTATAGGATTTTGATTCACTTTCAATCATTTCCTGATTCAGAACACATGTATTCCTCCAGGTTACTTGATTGTTTTTTCATGAGACTTCTTTCCAAACGCTTTTTTTTTTTGATTTCCATAATCATTTTGAAGAAAAACTGACACACTCTTCATGATAAACCATAACCCTAATATTACCATTAGATGTATTTCTGGTTGGAATGAATGATTGCATATAAATATACGATTTTCTGTTTATTTTCAGATATCAATTCAATCGAATATTTAAAGTTGGAACAAGTTATAATATTTAATCACAGTATCGTCTATTCATAAATTATCTCTATGTTCATAGACACAGAGTAAATCTATTTGTAACCCCAATACTAATTTTTTCATCTTCAAAATGTTGCTCCCAGAAATGGTGGAAGAAATACTCATGTCACCTAATCTACATATACATTTTATCACAGTAATATTCTGGACACAAAAAGAAGAGGTCACACTTATGATTGTATCAAAGCCTAAATGAAAAGTGAGCATAGATTACTGAAAACATTCATGTCTAGTGTGCCTAATGCTCTCAAATGTCAATCCTATTGGTAACTACATATTTGTTTCTTCTTAAGACTATATTTTGAAGCTCAACCCTGTTGCAAATGTCTAATCCTATCACTCAATTTATACTTTGCCTGATTTCCTAATGTCTCTATTGATGTCTGCTTACCTAAATATTTTCCCCAGTTCACCATTGTGACTGACCCTTCACGTGTGCTGACATTTACATTCACTCTCTACCCGATACACTATTGCTAAAGAACTTTTGGTCCAAATTCTGTACTCAGTCTTCTTCTGAAACTTATCGAATATCTTCCTAATCCTACCGACTATCCCTGTTCTAGTGGATGTTCACTTCTACATTCAATCATCCAAGGTACAAGGTCCTATGCCATTGATTATCGATTTATCTGAAACACCTGTGCAGAACGTATATCAAAGCTAAGTATCCCAATCAATAGCGCAATGCCCTTCTGGGCTTCAAATCTTACCTAGATTTTTGTTTTCATACTTATATTTCACCTATATATTCTTATAAATATCACAGGTTCCCAATACCATTATTCATCAATTAGAATAATTCCTAACCCAAATCAAACCTGTTATTAACCCTAACCATACACTGTTCCCTCAATCTAACTTTACAGAAGAGCAGGGACCAAGTTGGTCTTACAATACAGGAATGTAGAGAATCTTCCACCTGTTGTAAAACTCAAAGGTCCATGAAGAAGTGATCCCTGGAGAAGATGTAGGCAGCCATGAAGGACCTGAGAGAGCAAACGTCATCTTCCATTGCAAACAACCTGGTCAGGATGAAGGGTTGTGTCTGAATCAGCCTCTCTGTTCATAATGTAGAGAAGATGGACACAAACAGTCCTTTTTGGAGACCTGTTCCTGGGTGCCTATGGTTCATATACCATTCTAACTTGTGAAAGTGTCACAGGAAGTAGGAGAAGCCTCGATCTCATGGGACCCTTGGAAGCAACTGTTAGGACAAAGTGGTTGCCAAAGCAGTGACCTCATTCAGTTCCTGAAGGAAGTGACCTCACCTCACTTCCTTGGTCATGGAACTCTCGGTACTTGGGATCCAGGAAGCAAGGTACCAAGAGCCTGTCCCAGTCCCAGTCCCAGTGGGCTCACTTGTTTGGATTTACCAAGGACAGAGTCAGTCTTTCATGGTACCTACAGATATGAGGATGGCCAACTGCCAGGAAAACTCAGAAGAGGGGCCTTTCCTGAGAAAGCAGATAGTGGCTCACCGCTGGCTCCTGACAAGTTCACAGAGTTGGTGTTTTCCGGGGAACATAAGTTGGCCCACCAGTCAGAAGACACTCTGGATAGTCACAGACATACTTTGTAGAAGGTGGTGCCTCTGTGGTTGTCGGTGTGGGTTTGTGGTTTTGTCTCATGTTCTGAGAATAGGTAGGAAAGGTGGTTTGTTTGGTTTGGAGTGAACTGTTTATAGTAAGTCGTTTGGCAAGCAAGTGTTTCTATGTCTGTGTATCCCACTATGTGCATGGTTTTAGATATTAGAAAACTGAATGCATCAATTGTTGTCTCCTGTCTAGCAGAAAGCTTCCCAGCATTCATCCTGCCGAATTTATGAATGGATTTCAGCTTGCCTGATCGATGGGCAACATGTGGTATCTTCCAAAATTCCTGCATTCTTCATGAATTCTGGCTACTCTCCAGAATAGGCTCATGGTTTTGTGTCCAAGATATGTAGCAGTTCCAAGCCCTGTGACATGGCCATGTACTGGATAGCTAAAGGGAATGTCGAGCATCTCAGAAAACTCAGATATAAGTGTGACCATGATAGTCTCAGTGGAGAAACCCTGCTTTGGGCCTTTTGCTTACCTATTGTTCTGTTGCCCTGAATGTCAGGAAGGTCTTTGCCTCAAGACATCCGTTTGTGAAGCCTGAAGAAAACAGGTTCAAATGGAAATGAATGGACATCACCTGTGGATATTTGCTTAATTCCTTTGAAAATGGAAGTGTCTGAATCAGCCTCTTGGCCCTGTGTGAGGCCGTGGCTTAGATTCTCAACCCCTGAAGAATCTAAAGAAACATCACATGTGTGCATCCAAAACAAAAATGGCCAAAAGTGCAGTTATTGTGGATGAAGTCTCTCCCCATTCTCTGTAAGGTTCCTGACCTCCATCAAGTTAGAATAGGGATCCATTGGGCCAAATCATTTCTTCAAATCCCTAAATTGCTTGAGTTTTCCCGTGACTACAATTCACATAAAGAATCCAAACTGCACAGTCAATACGCCTCAAATTGGAGAAGCAGAGAAGTATTAACAGCAGGCCTATTTGAACACTCCTGGTTCACAGGAATGGTGTCCAGGCCACCCTGAATTTAGGCAAATTAGGGGCAAGAGAGATTATTTAGGAGACTGTCTTGGGCTTCGCCCCTCGTGGAAATTTCCAGCGATAGGTTATGATGAGTGTCTATATAAAAGAACATGAGGGCCATGTGGGATTGTTTTGGTTTTAATTGTGGTTGTTAGTGTGGTGATTGGAAGAGAAGACTGGGTCCACCTTGACATGAACTCTGGTGTTTTTCCCCTTAGAGACTGAGTTCTGGAACTGACCTCAGAAAAGTATTGCCATTAATTGTGTTGGGATTTTAGAAGGCCATGCATGAGAGTCGCCCTTGGAAACTGAGATCAAGGCCCAGGGTGGCTTTCAACAGAGCACTGGGAATCACAGCCAAGATATCACATAATTTTCTTCTGAAAGACTTGGCAGCCGTAGTTGAGAGTCAAAAGTCACATGGACCTCACATTGTAGAACTCAATGGGCCTGGCTTCATTTGACCTTTTGGCCATTCTTTGGGAAGCATTGCCTGTGAGATTTCTCCAGAGCTTTCATTGAAATGAGCTTCGTCAACATTAATGGTTCTGGAATGAACTGAAACTCACAGTGCCTCCACCTTCATTGTTGAAATATGGCTAGAAAAATACAATGAAATTTTTGAAATTTCCATGACCAGCTGGCACAGGAGAACCTTTGGATTTCCTGTTGCTGATCATGAGTATAACAGACACTGCCTTGATTGACTGGTTTTAATGAAAATTGTGTAAAACAGAGATGCCAATAAGTTGGAGCCTGATTATTAGTGGGCCTAGAGCAGTGGTAGGCAGGTGAGTGATAAAACATGTCTGGTGGGGCCATGTGGATCTGCCATTGGCTTCCAAATGGCTTGTGACTGACATGATGCAGCCAGCAGTCCCTTCTAAGTAAAGGCATCTTGTTATTTGGAGAGGTTTCAGGGCAATGTTCAGAATCGATTTGCTATCGTCAATGGGGCAAGCTATGTGATATAGAAGCATGGTTGGTGCATTCTCCTGCAGAAATTGAAATACCACACGTGACAGAACTACCTCCTGCACTGTGTCCCAGTTGAACTCCGTGTATTTCATGAAGCAAATACCAAACTCCCATTGTAGCAGCAAGAAACACCATGAAAATTGGAGGATGAACAAATGGCTTCACAGTCCACACAGGGAGACACTTAGAACCCAGTGGCCACAGTTTACCTACAAAGATCAAATTCAGGACTGCTGCCTCATGTTCATTGGAAAATAAGAAACTATGTTTTACAGGTCACATAGGTGCAGACCCAGCTTTGATGATCTCACTACAAAGGAAGCTAAAGCTCCTGATAACAACATATGTTTCAAGTGACCAAACTCAGAGGCAAATTCTCAAGAAGTCTTTAGGCCAGCAGAGCTCCATGTTTGTGGAGTGTTCACCCTGTCCCTTACTTTTGGAAACTCCTCTACCACCTCCAAGGTAGTGAACTCCTTAGCATATTCCATTCCAGATAAGTATTCACTGATTTTCTAACTCTTCTCCTCTAATTATGTCTTACTTGGGGCGAAGATAATGTCAAGCCATTGTTCTGGAGGAGTGGGAAGATTTTGTGTAGCACATATTTGCATACACATTGGATTCATTTTCCAATTTTCCATTCGAAATACTGAATCCCTGACTCTAACCCCTACCCTACTAGACTCTGACTACTAATCGTAATATGATAGAGAATAAAAACTCAAACAGAATAGAAATACAAGCAGTTCAGAGGAGGCATGGTGTATAGTTGGAATTGCCTTTTGCATTATATAGGTTAGAAGTTATAAATCTAGTCAATTTTTTGTTGAAATAGTTCTCCGTGTGTTTTGAAAGTTAACAAATATGTAAATTCCTGTCTCCCTTTCTCTGTAGCCTATTCAGCACATGTAATTTTATATGCACATATAGAATCGTACCTGGTATCACACGTACATTTTTGTGAGGTGACTGACTTGGCAAATACAAATTTTGAGAAGAGATCACTCCTCCTAAATGCTGTTGGAACTGAAAATTCAACCTATGGGTAAGCCTCCTAGTTGAACAACATTATACATAAATCCATGTTAAGTATATGAATATTTTTGGGTCTGTGGATGATATGTATTTCATGATGAATTTCAATTGACATATATATTGCTAGTTTTTAATGTCTGTGTGTGTGTGTGTGTATATGTATATATATATACATATATATATATATATATATATATATATATATATATATATATATTTATATATATATACTCTCCGGATTTTTCAAAATATGAAATATTTGTGTCTTATTATGCACTCCCTAAATTCATTCATATTCATGTATGTGGATTTATAATCCACTTTTTAAAAAATTAATCTCAGAAATATTCATCCACCTGAAATACATATTTTTTCCTAGTACTGAAACAGTTTTCAGTAAATGGTGCATCCATATCCTAATATTTCGGCATTGCAAGATGACTGTGAAGACAGTGTATCACACCCAGTGTACCCTGCCACTGCGCAGGTGAATAACGAGTTAGAACGATGAAAAACTATCTTGTTAGGATCTTACAGGAAAATGGGTGTTTACCGAAATCTAGAAGAATGATTTCCACCACCGAGGTCCGGTAATTGAGTCTCAAACACAAGCCACATGTGCAACCGGAGATCCATTCTGATTTATCCGCGTGACCTGCCCCGTGTCTACAAATGGTGAGGCACCACCGAGAAGCGACCAGCAAGCAGGGAGAAACGTTGCTGCAGATTCTGTGGAATCCTGCTGGCTGAGCATCCACTGAGCCCCCAGCTGAATTTGGGATTTCAGACGGGAAAGTTAGCAGTACATTTCTATCCCCCAAAGTGGAAACTCCACAAAGGAAACCAGCAGCCACCATCTTGGAGAGCTGAAGTAACCACCACCACTCCCAGACAGATTGCAACAATAAAACAGGTGTGTGTTTCTCAGCTCATCTCACATACAGAGGAAAATTCGCATAAAATCTCTCCTAGGCTTTTGGGGGAGGGATAATCAGAGCAAGTCTGCATAAAGACTGGGGGAAAACTAGAGGCACCTGACCTTCATCTCCCCTTCCCATCAGCGGCAAAAATGAAACTTGTCTAGCCAGTGCTGGGCGAGGGGCAAGCGGAAAATATTAAAACAATAGAGTTCCAGGGTTCACAATAGACACCCTCCCCACCCAACAAACGGCAGACCCGGAGAACAGTTTGAGCTGCCGAGAAGCATCACTCAGGAGAAATCTGGTCTAGCAGGAGAAATCAGGACTAGCAGGATAAACCAGGGGACTAGAGGCCAGGCCCTCCTGACTGGGTGGCTGGAGAACGCCAGACCGCTGCCAGTGTGACTGGGCAACTGGAGACCACCTTCCTGCCGGTGCCAGCCCACCTGCTGACGGCATGTCTTGATGGCTGGAGAACGCTCGCCTGCCGACGACCGAACGCGCAACTGTGTGGCTAGAGATCACCCACCCGCCGGCGACAGCCCATCCGCTGCCCGCGCTCCTGGGTGGCTGGAGACTGCCGGCATGCCAGCGACCGGGAGCTGAAACCAACAAGAGACAATCCAGTCCAGCCCCCCAATTCGGACACTCCGGCAAGGAGCCTGGGGCCCACCACAGCAGAGAGGTGACATCACTGGAGCTCGGCTGTCAGAATTCCTTAACAGCGAAATCCACTTAAGCAGGCATAGTCTAGCAACACAAAGGAGAGAAAACAGAGATATATAAACCCATAACAAATCTATAGAAGAGAGCAGAAACACAGCAATAAAATAGAGCCAGAAAATAACATGAACATCATGAAAAAACAAGGGGAAAAAAAGGTGTAGAAACAATGAAGGACAACTTAATACTACAGGAGAACCTAGAAGCATCAGAAACAGGGATAGGGAAAAAACTTAAGTCATACCTAACTCAGATGGAAAGGAATAATAGAGAAGACATGAGGCAGCAAGTCCAAGAAATAAAAGTATATTTTGAAAATGAATTAAACAACCAAATTCAAATGGCAAAGAACAAGGTTTACCAGGAGATAGAGATCTTTTAAAAAATCATACAGTAATTCTAGAAATGCAGGAAACTATAAACCAAATTAAAAACTCAAACAAGAATATTTCAAATAGACTAGATCAAGTAGAAGTCAGAACATCAGATAATGAAGACAAAGTTTGTCAACTTGAAAAGAATATAGTCAACACAGAAAACATGCTTAAATCCCATGAGCAACTCTTCAAGAGATATGGGATGTCATAAAAAAACCAAAATTGGGAGTCATCGGGATAGAAGGAGGCATAGAGATTCAAACCAAAGGAATGGACAACATATTAAATGAAATAATTCTAGAAAACATCCCAGAGATGAAAGATGGAATCGATTGCCATATCCTGGAAGCCTACAGGACCTCAAACATTCAAAACCATAATAGACAAACTCCAAGACATATAATTATGAAGATAGCCAACATACAGAACAAGGAGAGAATATTAAAAGCTACGAGAGAAAGTAGGCAGATAACATTCAGGGGTAAACCAATTAGGTTAACAATTGATTTTTCATCACAGACTTTGAAAGCGAGAAGATCTTTGAACAATGTATTTCAAACACTGAAAAATAATGGATTCCAACCAAGAATACTGTATCCAACAAAATTAAGCTTCAGATTTGACAATGAAATTAAGTCTTTCTTGATAAACAAAAGCTAAAAGAATTCGCAGACAGAACACCAGCACTGCAAAGCATTTTGAGCAAAATACTACAAGAAGAGGAATTGAAAAATAGTGCCCAAAACTAACAGTGGGAGGTATCTCAGTAAAGGGGTAAGAAAATAACCAAAAAGTAAAAACTACCCAAATTAAAATAAATAAATAAATAAACATGACTGGAAGTATAAATCATATTTCAATTGTAACCTTAAATGTTAAAAATCTAAACTCACCAATCAAGAGACATAGGCTAGTAACCTGGATCAAAACAATAAATCCAACAAAATGCTGCCTTCAGGAGACTCTTTTGATAGGTAAAGACATACACAGGCTGAAAGTGAAAGGTTGGGAAAAATCTTACCACTCACATGGCCCTCGGAAGCAAGCAGGAGTGGCCATACTCATATCATATAAAATCAACTTCAAACCTACGTTAATCAAAAGGGATAAAGTAGGACACTATATATTGTTAAAAGGAACCATCCACCAACAAGACATAACAATTATCAATTGGTATGCACCAAACAATTGAGCTGCAACGCTTATAAAACAAACTCGCCTCAAGTTCAAGAGTCAAATAGACTACAACACAAAAATTATGGGTGACTTCAACACACCGCTCTCGCCATTAGACAGATCCTCTATAAAAAACTGAATAAAGAAACTATAGAATTCAACAGCACAATCAATAACCTTGACTTAACCGACATATATAGAATATATCAACCATCATCAAGTGGATACACTTTATTCTCAGCAGCACATGGATCCTACTCCAAGTTAGACCATATATTATGCCATTGGGCAACTCTTAGTAAATATAAAGGCGTGGAGATAATACCATGCACCATATCTGATCATAATGGAATGAAACTGGAAATCAATGAGAATAGAAGGAAGGAAAAATCCTACATCACATGTAAAATGAACAATATTCTACTGAATGATCAATGGGTTACGGAAGACATAAAGGAGGAGATAAAAAAATTCTTAGAATCAAATGACAATACAGACACAACATACTGGAATCTATGGGACACAAAGAAGGCAGTTTTAAGAGGGAAATTCATTTCTTGGAGTTCTTTCCTCAAAAAAAGAATAAAACAACAAATAAATAAACTCACAGTACACATCAAAAACCTAGAAAAGGAAGAGCAAAACAACAGCAAATGTAGTAGAAGACAAGAAATAATTAAAATTGGAGCAGAAATCAACGAAACTGAAACAAACAAAAAAAAAACATTGAAAAAATTGATAAAACTAAAAGTTGATTCTTTGAAAAAATAAATAAGATTTACAGGCCCTTAGCCATGCTAAGGATGAGAAGAAGAGAGGGAACTCAAATTACTAACATACGGAATGAAAAAGGCAATATCACAACAGACAGTACACAAATACAGAAGATAATTAGAAAGTATTTTGAAATCCTATATTCCAATAAAATAGAAGATAGTTATAATATCGATAAATTTCTTAAGTCATACGATCTGCCCATATTCAGTCAAGAAGACACACACAATTTTAACAGACCAAAAACAAAGAAAGAAATGGAAGAAGCCATCAAAAGACTACCAATCAAAAAAAGCCCTGTACCTGATGGGTATACAGCAGAGTTCAACAAAACCTTCGAAGAAGAATTAATACCAATACTATTCAAGCTATATCAAGAAATGGAATAATAAGGAGCTCTTCCAAATTCATTCTCGGAGTCCAAAATCACCCTGATCCCAAAACCAGACAAAGACACTTCAAAAAAGAAAACTACAGACCAATATCTCTAATGAAGTTGGATGCAAAAATTCTCAATAAAATCCGTGTGAATTGAATACAAAAACATATCAAAATAGTTGTGCACCATGATCAAGTAGGATTCATCCCTGGAATGCAAGGCTGGTTCAATATACGGAAATCAATAAATGCTATTCACCACATCAATAGACTTAAGGACAAGAACCATATGATCATCTCGATAGATGTAGTAAAACATTCAACAAAGTTCAGCATCCCTTTATGTTCGAAACACTAGAAAAACTAGGGATAACAGGAACTTACCTCAACATTGTAAAAGCTATATATGCTAAACCTCAGGCTAGGATCATCCTAAATGGAGAAAACTGAAGGCATTCCCTCTGAAATCTGGAACAAGACAGGGATGCCCTCTATCACCACTTCTATTCAATTTAGTTCTTGAAATACTAGCCAGAGCAATTAGACAGACAAAAGAAATTAAAGGCATAAAAATAGGAAAAGAAGAACTTGAATTATCGCTATTTGTGGATGACATGGTAATATATTTAACAGACCCAAAAGGGTCTACAAAGAAACTGCTAGAGTTAATAAATGAAGGATATAAAACCAACACGCATAAATCAAAGGCATTTCTGTATATCAGCAACAAAACTTCTGAAATGGAAATGAGGAAAACCACTCCATTCAAAATATCCTCAAAGAAAATAAGATACTTGGAAATCAACCTAACAAAAGAGGTGAAAACCACAGAACCCTAAAGAGAGAGATAGAAAAAGATCTTAGAAGATGGAAAAATGTACCCTGTTCATGGATAGGCAGAACTAAATTCATCAAAATGGCGAAATTACCCAAAGTTCTCTACAGGTTTAAAGCAATGCCAATCAAAATCCCAACGGCATTTCTTGTAGAAATGATAAAGCAATCATGAAATTCATATGGAAAAACAAAAGACACAGAATAGCAAAAGGAATTCTAAGCAGGAAGTGTGAATCGGGAGGTATAGCGATACTAGAGTTCAAACTTTACTACAAAGCAAGAGTAACAAAAACAGTGTGGTACTGGTACCAAAACAGGCAGGTGGACCAATGGTATAGAATGGAGGACAGAGAAACCAATCCACAAAATTACAACTTTCTTATATTTGATAAAGTGGCTATAAACATGCAATGGATGAAGGATAGCATCTTCAACAAATGGTGCAGGGAAAATTAGAAATCCATGTGCAACAAAATGAAACTGAATCCCGTTCTCTCACCATGCACAAAAGTTAACTCAAAATAGATCAAGGAGCTAGATATCAAATCAGAGACACTGCGTCTCATAGAAGAAAAAGTTGGCTATGATCTATATACTGTGGGGTCGGGCTCCAAATTCTTTAATAAGACATCAATAGCCCAAGAGTTAATAACAAGAATAAACAAATGGGACTTACTTAAACTAAAAAGTTTTTTCTCAAGAAGAGAAACAATAAGAGAGGTAAATAGAGAGCCTACATCCTGGGAACAAATTTTTACCCCTCACACTTCAGATAGAGCCCTAATATCCAAAATATACAAAGAACTCAAAATATTAAACAATAAGATAACAAATAACCCAATCAACAAATGGGCCAAGGACCTAAACAGACACTTCACAGAGGAGGACATACAATCAATCAACAAGTACATGAAAAAATGCTCACCATCTCTAGCAGTCTGAGAAATGCAAATCAAAACCACCCTAAGATACCATCTGACTCCAGTAAGATCAGCAGCCATTATGAAGTTAAACAACAATAAGTGTTGGCGAGGATTTGGGGAAAAGGATACACTTGTACACTGCTGGTGGGACTGCAAATTGGTGAGGCCAATTTTGAAAGAAGTATGGATATTCCTGGAAAAGCTGGAAATGGATCCACCATTTGACCCAGCTATCACCCTTCTTGGAATGTTCTCTCAGGATCTTAAAATAGCGTACTATAGGGATACTGCCACATCAATGATCATAGCAGCACAATTCACAATAGCTAGACTGTGGAACCAACTTAGATGCCCTTCAATAGATTAATAGATAAAAAAAATGTTGCATCTATACACAATGGAGTATTACACAGCACAAAAAATGACAAAATCATAGAATTTGCAGGGAAATGGATGGCATTAGAGCATATTATGCTAAGCGAAGCTAACCAATCCTTAAAAAACAAATGCCAAATGTCTTCTCTGTTATAAAGAGAGCAAATAAGAACAGAACAGGGAGGAAGAGCATGAGGAAAAGATTAACATTAAACAAAGACGAATGGGGGGAGAGAAAGGGAGAGAGAAGGGAAAGCTTATGAAAATTGTAGGAAACTCTCAATGTTACACAAAATTGCATATAAGATGTTGTGAGGGGAAGTGAGGGGGAAACAATGGAGAGAATTGAACAATAGCAGATGAGGTAGAGAGGGAAGATGGGAGGGGAGGAGAGGGTGGATAGTAGGGGATAGGAAAGGTAGCAGAATACAACAGTCACTAATATGCCATTATGTAAAAATGTGAATGTGTAACCGATGTGATTCTACAATTCGTATTTGGGGAAAAAATGGAGTTCATAACCCAATTGAGTCAAATGTATGAAAGATGATATATCTTGAGCTTTGTAATGTTTTGAACAACCAATAAAAATAAATAAATAAATAAAGGTTTAAAATTTAGTGGGAAGAAATCAGCTAAAAATGGGTTCAGATGTATTCATTTTGCTATACAGAAACTTTGTTTTGTGAATATCACAAATTTATTTTACCAGAAAATGCACATAAATTGAGATTAAAGGATAATTCACCTAACTTCATGAAAAATTCATAGCATTTTCTACACTTTTCATATTTCATTTTTTTCGTGAATATTTTGTCATGGACAAGGTCTAGTCTTAGGCTATTCTTCCAGAATACTACCTCATCTGACAAGTTCGTACAATGTGTTGGATTGTTCTTTTCATCTTTTATTTAATAGTTTCTAGCTGATAATGTGTATTTTTTCTTATCTTTATTTGGACATACAAACCTAACTATATCTTTGCATTTTATGTTTTACTGGGGAAGAGACTCATCAAAAGCTCTTTGTTATATGTATCAACAATCAAACATCTAGAGCATACAATTATTCTTAATTTTGCATGAAAATAAATTTGTACCATTTTTCTTATAAAGATGTAGTATTATTAATAATGTCCCTACTGTAATAAGTAACTACTTACAAGAAGAATTAAACAATTGACTTTATATCAATTTTGAACATGAAAAGTACTAAAATAAGTATTTGGCAATTAATACACAATTGATAGAAATTGAAATCACAAGAAAGCCATTTAAAATGTCAGTGCATATGGTCCTTAAATAATATTTTGTTCAAATAAAATTTCTCTAATTCATAAGAGTTAATATGCCACATTACAGCTTAATGTGATATAAAACTTTAAATTATCAGTATTGATAAATAAGAATGATACCTGTTTACTTAAATATGTTTATTTGATTTTCACTGTAAGATGTTAATTATGGAAGAATTGAGAATTAAGAAAGACTTGGTCTATATTATTTCTAACAGGAAAATCAAAGTACTTTTAAATATATATATATATATATATATATATATATATATATATATATATATATATATATATATATAAAATATATGTAATGCATATGCATGAATATAGATACATATGTATAATAAATGTATTGTAATATATCTATCAGGTGATTATAATTTTTAAATTTTCTCAAGAAAAAGAATGACTATAAAAAACAGTCTTAAATTTAAATTTCATAGCATACTACTGTTTGTAATGACATGAGAGAAAAATAGATATGGAGGGGAAACCAAAAAGGAAGGGAGAGAAGGGGGAAAATGAGGAAGAAAGTGAGTAAAGAAGAGGGACATGAGTGTATGATGTTAAGATAGAAGTGGAGGGGCTGGGTTTGTGGCTCAGAGGTAACATGCTTATCTAGCATGTGTGAGGCACATGGTTCTATTCTCAGCACCACATACAAATAAACAAAATGAAGGTCAATCAACAACTGAAAAAATAAAAAAAGAAAAAAGAAGAAATATTACGAAAATTCCAAGCTTTGATGAATGTTAAATAAAAAAAATATGTTACATAGCCTTATGTAATTTCTAGACTATCCAAAATAGTCACTAAATGTTAGATTATTAGTGCTATAACTAAAAATCCATTGATCTTTCCTCTACATTCTGTGGCATGCTAGTGCTAAAATAAATTGTATTATTAATTCCCCCCCAAATCCTAATATTTCTACAGTAACTGACCCAGTTGAACATCAATGCAAGTAGACTCTATGAGACATGATGTGTATTTTGACGTTCATTTTTATTCAACACTGGTACATTACTATCTTCAGTTTATGCACATCATAGCATATATGTTTCATCAAAATTTCTCAAATTTATAGGCATTTGTTTCACTTTCAATCACTTCCTGCTTGAGAACACATGTATTCCTCCATGTTTCATAACTGCTCTTTTCATGAGACTTCTTCCCAAAAACATTATTTTCGATTTCCATTATCACATTTGAAGCAAAACGCACAAACCCGTCACAATAAACCATAACACTAATATTACCATTAGATGTATAACTGGTTGGAATGAATGGTTGTATATCGATATAAGATTTCTTACTTAGTTTCAGATATCAATTCAATCCATTATTTAAAGTGGAACCAGTTATATTATTTATTCACAGTACAGTCTATTCACGAATTATCTCTATATTCATAGACACAGGTACACCTCTTTGTACCCCCAATACTAATTTATACGTCCTCAATATATAGCTCCCAGAAATGGTGGAAGAAATACCCATGTCACCTGATCTCCATATACATTTTATCACAGTAATATTCTGGACATAAAAAGCAAAGGTCACACTTATGATTGTACAAAACCTAAATGGAAAGTGAACATGGATTACTAAAAACATCCATGTCCAGGTTGCCTAATGCTCTCAAATGAAAATCCTATTGGTGACTACATATTTGTTTCTTCCAAAGATTATATATTCAAACTCAAACATGTTGAAAATGTCTAATCCTGTCACTCACTTTATACTTTGCCTGATTTTGTAATGTCTCTATTGATATCTGCTTTCCTACATATTTTCCCCAGTTAATCATTGTGACTTCCTCATCACATGTGCTGATATTTACATTCACTCTCTTAGCGATACCCTAGTTCTAAAGAACTTTTGTTCCAAATCCTACACTCATTCTTCTTCCTAAACCTACCGACTATCTTCCTAATCCTACCGACTATCACTTTTTGACTGGATGTTCTCTTCTACATTCAATCATCCAAGGTGAAAGGTCCTATGCCATTGTATATCGATTTATCTGAAACATCTGTGCAGAATGTAATTCAACGCTAAGTATCCCAATCAAGGGACAAATGAAGTTCTGGGCTTCAAATCTTACTTAGAGTTCTGTTTTCGTACATATATTTCACCTCTATATTCTTATAAATATCACAGGTTCCCAATACCATTATTCATCCAGCAGAATGGTTCCTAACCCATATCGAACATGTTAATAACACTAATCATACACTGTTCCCTCAATCTAACTTTACTGAGGAGCAGCGACAGTGTTGGTCTTACAATACAGGAATGTATGGGATCTTCCACCTGCTGAGAACATCAAAGGTACATGCAGAAATGATCTCTGGAGAAGATGTAGGCAGCTATGAAGGACCTGAGAGAGCAAAAGACATCTCCATGGCAAAGAACCTGGTAGGATGAAGGAATGTGTCTGAATCAGCCTCACTCTTCTTAATGTAGAGTAGACCAAACCAGGCCTGTGTGGAAAGCTCTTCCCAGGTGCGTATGGTTGATATACCATTCTAACATATGAAAGTGTCACAGGAAGTAGGGGCAGCCTCCATCTCATGGGACCCTTGGAAGCAACTGTTAGGACAATGTGGTTGCCAAGGCAGTTACCTCATTCAGTTCCTGAAAGAAGTGACCACACCTCACTTCCTTGATGATGAAAGTCTCTGAACTTGGGATCCAGGAAGCCAGGCACCCAGAGCCATTACCAATCCCAGTCCCAGTGGTCTCACTTGTTTGAATTTACCAAAGACAGAGTCAGTCTTTCTTCTTACCTGTTAAGGTCTGTAAACAAGTCAGATTGGCACCTGTTATTTTGCCAGAGAAATGTTAGAGTCTGTAAAAAAAGTCTGAATGGCGCCTGGCAAAATGCCAGAGGGAGTGGTTTGTGAAGTAACAAAAGTGAGCCATTAAGTGTGGAGATTCCTTATTGTTTGACTGCTGTATCTATTTCATGCTAATTAGATAGGCTGTGTAAAATGTATAAATACCGCTCTTATTCAACAATAATTGGCTTCCACTCCTGCTGCATCAGTCTACCCAAGTTGTTCGTCACCCCCCCGGTTATTTTGCCCAGCCAGCCGGGCTGCGGCACTTACCTACAGATGTGAGGATGGCCAAATGCCAGGGAAGCTCTGAAGATAATTCTTTTCTGATAAAGCAGGTATTGGCTCACCGCTGACTCCTGACTACTTCACAGAGTTAGCAAAGGAAAGCAGATTTGAGACAGGACAAGCAATTTTGGGGAACATAGTATGGCCCACCAGTCAGAGGACACTCTGGATAGTCACAGACCAACTTGGAGGAAAGAGTTGCCTTTGTGGGTGTGGTTGTGGGTTTGTGTATTCCACTGTGTCTGTGGTTATAGACATTAGAAAAGAGAATGCATCAATGGAATTGTTCTGTCTAGTAGAAAGCTTCTCAGCATTCATCCTGCCAAATTTATGAATGGACTACGGCTTTCCTTATGAATGGGCAACACCTGCTATCTTCCTAAGTTCCTGTTTTCTTCCTGAATTCTGGCCACTCTCAAGAATAGGCTCATGGTTTTGTGTAAAAGATATGTACCACCTCCAAACTCTATAACATGGCCTTGTACTGGATAGCTGAAGGGAATGGAGAGGAACTCAGAAAACTCAGATATCAGTGTGACCAGTAAAGTGTCAGTGGAGAAACACTGATTTGGGCCTTTTGTTTACCTATTGTTCCGTTGCCCTGAATGTCTGGAAGGTCTTTGCCTCAGTCCACCCCTTTGTGAAACCTGAAGAAAACAGTTGTCTAATGGAAAATAATGAGCATCACCTGTGGCTCTTTGCTTAATTGCCGTGGAAAGGGATGTGTCTGAATCAGCCTCTTGGCCCTGTGTGAGGCTGTGACTTAGATTCTCACCACCTGATGAATCTAAGGAAAGATCTCATGTGTGCATCCAAAACCAAAATGGAAAAAGAGCAGTCTTGTGGATGAAGTCTCTCGCCTTCCTCTGTAAGGTTCCTGACTTCTATCAAGTGAGAATAGGTATCTTTGGTTCAAAAAGTTTTTCAAAGCCCAGCAGAGGCAAGCCCATAGGTGCTTGGATTTTCTCATAACTCCAATTCACATAAAGAATCTAAACCCCACAGACATAAGGCTCAAATTGGAGAAGCAGAGCAGTATTAATGGCAGGCCTAATTGATCACTCCTTGTTCACAGATAGGTTGTCAAGCCACCCTGACATTAGACAAATGAGGGTAGGGAGCATATTTTGGATACTGTCTTCAGCTGCACCCCTCATGGAAACTTCTAGCCAGAGGTTATGATGAGTGTCTATGTGGAAGTAGTTGAGAGCCATGTGGGAGTGTTTTGGTTTTAATTGTGGTCATTTGTTTGGCTGATGGAAGAGATGACTGGGTCCACCTTGGCTTGAACTCTGGTGTGAGTCTTCTTAGAGACTGAGTTCTGGAAATGACTGCAGAGATGTATTGCCATGAATTGTGTTGGGATTTTTGGAGGCCACACATGGTAGTGGCCTTTGGAAACTGAGATCTAGGCCCGGGGGGCTTCCCACAGAGCACTGGGAATCTGAGCCAGAATATCACATGATTTTATTCTGAAAGACTTGACAGCCATAGTTGAGAGTAAAAACACACATGGACCTCACATTGTAGACCTCAATGGGCCTGGCTTCATTTGATCTTTTGGCCACTCTTTGGGAAGTCTTGCCTGTGAGAGTTCTCCAGATCTTTCATTGAAATGGGCTTTCTCACCTTTTAATGTTTCCAGAATGAATTAAATCCCACAGTGCCTCCAACCTCATCCTTGAAAAATGGCTAGATAAACATCATAAAAATTTGAAATTCCCATCACCAGGTGACACTGGATACACTTTGGATTTCCTGTTGCTCATCATGAGTGTACCAGACAGTGCCTTGATTGACTGGGTTTCATGAAAATGGTGTAGAACAATGATGCAAATAAGTTAAAGTCTGCTGAGTAGTGGGCCTAGAGCAGTGTTTTGCAGGTCTGTGATAAAACTTCTGTGGTGGGGTCATGTGGATCTGCCAAAAGGCTTGTAACTGACATGGTGCAGCCAGCAGACCCTTGTATGTAAAGGCATCTTGTTGAATGGAGAGGTTTCAGGGCAATGTTCAGAATCAGGTTGCTATGGTCAAGGGGGCAAGCTATGTGGGATAGAAGCCTGGTTGGTGCATTCTCCTGCAGACCCTGACACACAACACGTGACAGATCTCCCTCCAGCACTGTGACCCAGTTGAATTCCTTGTATTTCCTGAAGCCAATACCAAACTCCCAGTGCAGCAGCAAGGACACCATGAAAAGTGGAGGATGACCAAATGGCTTCACAGTCCACACGGGGCCACACTTAGCCTTCAGTGGCAAGAGTTTACTTACAAAGAGAGAATTTAGCCTTGCTGCCTCACGTTCTTTGGAAAATAAGAAACCATGTTCTGCAGGTCACATAGATGGAGACCCAGCTTTGGTGGTCTCACTAGAAAGGAAGCCATAGGTCCTGACTACAACATATACTTCAAGTGGCCAACCTCAGAGGCAGGTTCTCCAGAAGTCTTTAGGCTGGCAGATCTCCATATTTGTGCAGTATTTACCCTGTCCCTTACTTTTGGAAACTCCTCTACCACCTCCAATATTGTGAACTCGTAACCATGTTCCATTCCTGATATGTATTCACAGATTTTCTAAATCTTCTTCTTTTATTTTGTCTTACTTGGGGCAAAGATAGTGTCAAGGTATTGTTGTGAATGAGAGTAGGAAGATTTTGTGTAGCACATATTTGCATACACATTTGATTCATTTTCCTATTTTACATTCAAAATACTGAATCCCTGACACTAACCCATACCCTACTAGACTCTGACTACTAACCCTAATATGGTGGAGAGAAATAATGCAAACAGAAGTGAAATACAAACAGTTCAGAGGAGGCATGGTGTATAGTTGGATTTGCCTTTTGCATGATAAAGTGTAGGTGTTATAAATCTAGTCAATTTTTAATTAAAATAGTTCACCATGGGTTTTTGTAGTTAACAAATACGTGAATTCCTGTCTCCCTTTCTCTGTAGCCTATACAGCACATGTATTTTTATATGCCCTTTCTCTGTAGCCTATTCAGCACATGTATTTTTATATGCACATATAGAATCCTACCTGGTATCACACGTACATTTTTGTGACTTGGCTGACTTGGAGATACAAATTGTGAGAAAAGATCACTCCTCCTAAAAGCAGTTGGAACTGAAAATTCAACCTATGTGTGAGCTTCCTAGGAGAACAACATTGTACATAAATCCATGCTCAGTAAAATAAATTATTTTGCATCTGTGGATGTTATATATTTCATGATGAATATTGATTGGCTTATATATTGGTACTTTTTAATATCTCTGTGTGGGTTTTGGGTGTGTGTTTATATATATATATATATATATATATATATATATATATATATATATATATATACACACTCTCAAGATTTTTCAAAATATGAAATATATGTGTCTTATATACACTACCGAAATTCATTCATGTTCATGTATGTGGATTTATAATAAAAATTTCACAAGATTATTCTCAGAAGTATTCATTTACCTGAACTACATATTTGTTTTCTAGTACTTAAAACTAACTTCAGTGAATGTGCATACAAATACTAATATTTCTACAGTAATTGACCCAGTTTAACATCAATGCAATTAGATTCCTATGGGACATGGTGTGTATTTTGATGTTCATTTTTATTCAACATTGGTTCGTTAATATTTCTTCAGTTCATGCACATCATAGGATATATATTTCATCCACAAATTCACAAATTTATAGGCATTTGTTTCTCTTTCAATCACTTACTGCTTCAGAACACATGTATTCCTCCAGGTTTCTTGACTGGTCTTTTAATGAGACTTCTTTCCAAACACATTATTTTCGATTTCTATAATCACTTTTGAAGCAAATCTCACACAATCTTTATAATAAAACATAACGCAATTATACAATTAGATGTGTAACTGGTTGGAATGAATGATTGTATATCAATATAAGTTTTTGTGTATATTTTCACATATCAATTCAATCCATTATTTAAAGTGGAAACAGTTATATTATTTATTCACAGTATTGTCAATTCATGCATTAATTCTATATTCATAGACACAGAGTACAAATCTTTGTACCGCCAATAATAATTTATACATCTTCAAAATATTGCTCTCAGAAATGGTATAAGAAATACTTATGTCACCCAATCTACATATACATTTTATCACAGTAATATTCTGGACCCAAAATGCAAAGGTCAAACATATTATTGTACCAAAGCCTAAATTGAAAGTGAGCATGGATTACTAAAAACATCCATGTACATGTTGCCTAATGTTCTCAAATGTCAATCCTATTTGTGACAACATATTTTTTTCTTCCTTAGATTATATATTCAAACTCAACCCTGTTGAAAATATCTAATCCTATCACTCACTTTATACTTTTCCTGATTTCTTAATGTCTCTATTGATATCTGCTTACCGACATATTTTCCCCAGTTCATCATTGTGACTGACTCTTCACATGTGCTCACATTTAAATTCACTCTCTATCCGAAACCCTATTGCTGGAGAACTTTTGTCCAAAACCTATACTCACTCTTCTTTCTGAAACTGAATATCTTTCTAATAATTTCAACTATCCCTTTTTGACTAGAAGTTCTCTTCAACATTCCATCATCCAACGTACAAGGTCCTATGCCATTGTACTGAATTTATCTGAGACATCTCTGCAGAAAATAATTCAAATCTAAGTATCCCAATCAAGGGCCCAATGCCCTTCTGGGCTTCAAATCTTACCTACATTTCTGTTTTCATACTAATATTTCACCTATATTTTCTTGTAAATATTGCAGCTTCCCAATCATTCCTGCAGAATGATTCCTAATTCATATCGAACATGTTATTAATCCTAACCATACACTGTTCCCTCAATCTAACTTTACAGAAGATTAGAGACAGAGTTGGTCTTTCAATATAGGAATGTAGCAGATCTTCCACATGCTAAGATCCTCAAAGGTCCATACAGAAATGATCCCTGGAGAAGATGTATGCAGCTATGAAGGACCTGAGAGAGAAAAAGTCATCTCCATGTAATGGCTCACCGCTGGCTCCTAATAACCTCACAGAGTTGGCCAAGGAGACCAGATCTGAGACAGGACAGGCCATTTCTGGGAACATAGTATGGCCCACCAGTAAGAGGACACTCCGGATAGTCACAGACCTACTTGGGGGAAGGAGGTGCCTTTGTGGGTTGGGTGTGAGTTTGTGGTCTTGTCTCATTTTCTGAGAATAGGTAGGAAAGGCAGTATGTTCATTTTGGAGTGGATGGTTTCTAGAAAGTCGTTTGACAAGGAGTGTGTTTCTATGTCTGGGTATCCCACTGTGTTCGTGGATGAAGACATTAGAAAGAGCATGCATCAATGGATGTGTTCTGTCTAGTAGAAAGCTTCCCAGCATTCATCCTTCCCAATTTATAGATGGACTTGGCTTGCCTTCTGGATGGGCAACACCTACTGTCTTCCTAAGTTCCTGTTTTCTGCCTGAATTCTGGCCACAAACCATAATAGGCTCATGGTTATGTGTCCAAGATATGTACCACCTCCAAGCTCTGGGACATGGCCATGTACAGGATAGCTGAAGGGAATTGGAGCATCTCAGAAAACTCAGATATCAATGTGACCAGTAAAGTCTCTGTGGAGAAACCCTGCTTTGGGCCTTTTGCATACCTATTCTTCTGTTGCACTGAATAACAGGAAGGTCTTTGATTAGGCCACGCCTTTGTGAAGCCTGAAGAAAACAGTTTTCAAATGGAAATGAATGGGCATCACCTGGGGCTCTTTGCTTAATTGTTTGGAAAGGGATGTGTCTGAATTGGCCACTTGGCCCTTTGTGAGGCTGTGGCTTAGATACTCAGCACCTAATGGACCTAAAGAAAGATCCCATGTGTGCACCCAAATCCAAAATGTCCAAAAAGCATTTATTGTGGACTACGTCTCTCGCCTTCCTCTGTAAGGTTCCTGATCTCCATCAAGTGAGAATAGGGATCCTTTGCATCAAATGAGTACTTCAAAGCCTTGCAGAGTCTAGCCCACTGGTGCTTGTGATTACTCATGACTCCAGTTCACATAAAGAATCTAAATCCCACAGTCAGTAAGCCTCAAATTGGAATTGTGGAGCAGTATTAAAGGCAGGGCTCTATGATCATTCCATGTTCAAAGGAAGGGTGTCCAGGCAACCCTGACTTGTGACAAATGAGGTGCGAGGGTGCTTATTTTGAACACTGTGTTGGTCTGTGCCCCTCATGAAAACCTCAAGCCAGAGGTTATTATTAGTGTCTATATGGAAGAAGATGAGTGCCATGTGGGAGTCTTTTGTTTTTAATTGTGGTCATTTGTGTGGCGGTTGGAAGAGATGTCTGGTTCCACCTGGGCTTGAACTCTGGTGTGATTCCCCTTAGAGACTGAGTTGTGGAACTGTCCTCAGAGAAGTATTGCCATGAATTGTGTTGAGATTTTAGGAGGCCACACACGAGATTCGCCCTTGGAAACTGAGATCTAGGCCCAGGGTGGCTTTCCACAGAGCATAAGTAATCTCAGCCAGGATATCACACGATTTTATTGTCAAAGACTTGGCAGCCATAGTTGAGAGTCATAACACACATGGAGCTCACATTGTAGACCTCAATGAGCCTGGCTTCATGTGACCTTTTGGCCACACTTTGGGAAGCTTTGCCTGTGATAGTTCTCCATTTCTTTCGTTCAAATGAGTTTCCTCGCCATTTAATGGTTCCTGAATGATTGGAAACCCACAGTGCCTCCAACTTCATCCTTAAAAAATAGCTAGATAAATACCACCAAATTTTTGAAATTCCCTTGACCAAGTGGCACTGGAGAAACTTTGGATTCCTGTTGCTGATTATGAGTATACCAGACAGTGCCTTGATTGACTTGGTTTCACGAAAATGCTGTAGAACAGAGATTCCAGTAATTTGGAGCCTGCTGAGTAGTTGGCCTAGAGCAGTGGTGGGGAGGTGTCTGAAATAACATCTGTGGTGAGACCATGTTTATCTGCCATTGGCTTCCAAATGGCTTGTGACTGACATTTTGCATCCAGCAGACCCTTGTATGTAAAAGCATCTTGTTATATGGAGAGGTTTCAGGACAATATTCAGAATCAGGTTGCTATGGTCAATGGGGCAAGCTCTGTGGGAAAGAAGCTTGCTTGGTGCATTCTCCTGCAGACCCTGACCCACCACATGTGACAGAATTCCCTCCAGCACTTTGTCCCAGTGGAACTCCTTGTATTTCAAGAAACAGATACCAAACTCCCAGTGCAGCAGCAAGAAACACCACAAAAAGTGGAGGATGAAAAAATGGCTTTACAGTAAAGACGAGGAGACACTTAGCGCGCAGTGGCTACAGTTTACCTACAAAGAAAAAATTCAGCACTGCTGCCTCATGTTCATTGGGAAATAAGAAACAATGTCCTCCAGGTCACATAGATGCAGACCCAGTTATGATGGTCTAACTAGAACGGAAGCTAAACCTCCTGACAGCAACATATATTTCAAGTGCCCAAACTCAGAGGCAGTTTCTCAAAAGTCTTTAGGCCAGCAGAGCTCCATGTTTGTGGAGTGTTTACCCTGTCCCTTACTTTTGGAAACTCCTATACCACCTCCAAGTATATGAACTCCTGAGCATATTCCATTCCAGATATGTATTCACAGATTTTTGTAAATCATGTCCTCTAATTGTGTCTTACTTTAAGCGAAGATGATGTCAAGGCATTGTTCTGGATGAGAGTGGTAACATTTTTTTGTATCACATATTTGCATAAATATTGAATTTATTTTCCTATTTTCAATTCGAAATACTGAATCCCTGACACTAACCCAAAACCTACTAGACTCTGACTACTAATCCTAATATGATGGAGTAAAATAACCCACACAGAATAGAAATACAACCAGTTCAGAGGAGGCATGGTGTATAGTTGTACTTTCCTTTTGCATGATAAAGGGTTGGTGTTATAAATCTTGTCAATTTGTAGTTAAAATAGTTCTCTATGTGTTTTTAAAGTTAACAAATATGTGAATTCCTGTCTCCCTTTCTCTGTAGTTGATTCAGCACATGCATTTTTATATGCACATATAGAATACTACATGGTATCACACGTACATATTTGTGAGGTAACTGACTTTGCAAATACAAATTGTTAGAAGAAAACACTTCTTCTAAATGCTGTTGGAACTGAAAATTCAACCTATGGGTGAGCTTCCTAGTTGAACAACATAAATCCATATTTAGTAAAATCAATATTTTTGGATCTGTGGATGATATATATTTCATGGTGAATTTCGATTGCCATACATAATGCTACTTTGTAATGTCTGTATTTAGGTGTGTGTGTGTGTGTGTGTGTGTGTGTGTGTGTGTGTGTGTATTCACTCTGCTGATTATTCAAAATATAAAATATATGTGTCTTATTATACACTAACTAAATTCATTCATATTCATGTATTTGGATTTATAATCAACGTTTGAGAAGATTATTCTCAGGAATATTTTTCCACCTGAAATACATGTTTGTTTCCTAGTACTGAAAACTAACTTCAGGGGATCATATTATGGCAGCGATGGGAGTTCATTACCCACCTGTACCGCGTCACTTTGCAGGAGAAGGACGAGTTAGAACGGCTAAAATCTATCTTATTAGAAATTTCCAGGAAAATTGGTGTGCTCCAAAACCTACAGGAAGGATTTCCATTGCACAAGGACCAGCTACGGGGACTCAAACACCAGCAATTTGTCCTCACGGAGGGTCACGCTGCTTATTTAGCAAATCGCCCCACGGCTAGTGTCTGCAATGCGCGCTGGGAAACGACGAGAGAGCAACACAAAGATACAGTCTGTGGATTATGCGGGCTCCTGCCATCTGGGCAATCACTGTGCTCAGTGCTGAATTCTGGGTTTGAAATGGGGGAAGGAAGCGGTCCAATTCGGTTTTCCACACCGGTGAGACCACAGAGGAAGATAGTGGTCACCATCTTGGAGAGCTGATGTCACCATCCCTGTTTTCGACTGATCACAGCTCATTCAGATACAGAATAGGTAATTTCAGGCTGCCATTCGCCTTCATCTTGCAGACAAATTACTCAGTGTCAGTGCTAAAGAACCCATGAAAATTGCTTCTTGGATCGTTCTCCTATCAGAACATACACCGAGCCCGGAGCGGCTGAATTCCGGGTCCCGGAACTGCTCTGGCCCAGGGCTAAAGAACCTGCAGAAACTGTTTCTTGGTCTGGGTCCTGCTGAATACTGTAGAGGTAAATGCCAACTGAGCCTTCATAGACAGTGGCAACAGGATTGAGACGGGGCTTGTGAGGGCCAGTCAGGACTCACCCGTTGCTTTAGTCACCCGACAAAGGGAATGAAATGCTGCCATTTACATGGGATACCAACATGGCAGACATCTGATGTGATCACAAAGCAGTGGAGGAGATAACTTCATCGATACCAGCGGCGAGAGAAATAGTTGGTCTCCTGGTAAAGAAAGTGAGTCACAAACATCTGAGTCTCTCTCATTTTGTCATCAAGCCAGAGGTGCAGAGCAGAGCTGCCACCTGTGCCTGGAACAGGCCCAGCGACCCACCGGCGTGGTAGTCACGTCACCCCAATTGGAGTAGGGGCAGAGCAGAGCCGACACCCATGCCTGCAAGGTAGGCAGACGTACGACCGACCGGCAGAACAGGCCTAGCGGCCGGTCAGCATGGTAGACAGATCACCCCAATTGGAGGAGCAGCACAGCCGCCAACCGCACCTGCAATGGAGACTTTTCCACAATACAAGAGCAATATAAATATACAGGGGGAAAATTACAAAAACACAACAGTTTCACCGAGCAGAAAGAAACGCAAGCTGTATGAAAAGACAAGGAAAGAAAGGACCACAAGCAATGCAGGTCAACTCAACTTTAGAAGAGGTAATAGATGCAGCATATGGAATGTCAGATAAAGAATTCAGGATATACATGCTTCAGGTGATCTGGAATCTCAAGGAAGACATTAGACAGCAAAAATCAGTCAATGAAAGATCACTTCGACAATGAATTACATAAAAAAATCCAAGTAGCAAAGATCAACTATACAGGGAGATAGAGGTTATAAAAAACAAACGAACTGAAATCTTAGAAACGCAGGAAGTAATGAACCATCTTAAAAACTCAATTGAGAATACTACCATCAGAGCAGAATACTTAGAAGATAGAACATCAGACAATGAAGACAAAGTATTTCAACTCAAAAAGAACACATACAGCTCAGCAAGACTGTTAAGAAACCATGAGCAAAACTGCAAGAAATATGGGATAACATAAAGAGAATAAACATAAGAGTCATTGGGATACAGGAAAGTATAGAGGTCCAAACCAAAGGAGTGAGCAATCTATTCAATGAAATAATAGGAGAAAAATTCCTAGACTTGAAGAATGAGACAAAATCCCAAATCCTAAAAGTCTACAGGATGCCGAACGTGCAAAATCATAAGAGATCCACACCTAGACACATTGTAATGAAGATACCCTACATACAGAATAAGGAGAGAATTTTAAAAGCTACAAGAGAAAGGAAGCAGATTATAGTTAGTGGTAAACCAACCAGGATAACAGCTGATCTTTCAACACAGACTCTGAAAGCTAGAAGATCCTTTAATAACATATTTCAAACACTGAAAGAAAATGGGTTCCAGCCAATTATCATGTATCCAGCGAAATTAAGCTTCAGATGGAAGATGAAATTAAAACCTTCCACGATAAACAAAAGTGAAAAGAATTTGCAGCTAGAAAACCATCTCTTCAAAACATCCTCGGCAAAACATTACAGGAAGTGGAAATGGAAAATAACAATGAAAACCAACAGTGGGAGGTAGGACATTAAAGGGGGGAAAATAATCAAAGAGGAAAACAAACTATGTTTAGTAACATAAATAAACAAATATGGCTGGAAGAACAACCCATATCTCAATAATAACCAAAAATCTTAATGGCTTAAACTCACCAATTAAGAGACACAGGCTAGTAGAATGGATCACAAAACAAGAACCAACAAAATGCTGCCTACAGGAGACGCATTTTATAGGAAAAGACATACATAGACTGAGGGTGATACTTGGAAAAATCGTATCACTCTTATGAACTTCGGAAACAAGCAGGAGTGTCCATACTCATATCAAATAAAATAGATTTCAAGCCAAAGTTAATCAAAAGGGATAAAGAAGGACACTACATACTACTCAAGGGAACCATACGCCAACAAGACATAACAATCATAAATATATATGCCACAAACAATGGTGCAGCTTTGTTCATCAAACAAACTCTTCTCAATTTCAAGAGTCTAATAGACCACAATACAGTAATCATGGGAGACATGAACACACCTCTCTCACCACTGGACAGATCTTCCAAACAAAAGTTGAATAAGGAAACTATAGAACTCAATAACACAATTAATAACCTAGACTTAATTGACATATATACAATATACAACCCATCATCAAGAAGTTACACTTTTTTCTCAGCAGAACATGGATCCTTCTCAAAAATACATCATATATTATGTCACAGGGCAATTCTTAGACAATAAAAAGGAGTAGAGATAATACCATGCATTTTATCTGATCATAATGGAATGAAATTAAAAATCAACGATAAAAAAAGGAAGGAAAAATCATTCATCACTTGGAGAATGAACAATAGGTTTCTGAATGATCAATGGGTTATAGAAGACATCAAGGAAGAAATTAAAAAATTCTTAGAGATAAATGAAAACACAGACACAATATATCGGAATCTATGGGACACATTGAAAGCAGTTCCAAGAGGAAAATTCATTGCTTGAGTTCATTCCTTAGAAAAAGAAAAAACCAACAAATAAATGATCTCATACTTCATCTCAAAATCTTAGACAAACAAGAGCAAACAACAGCAAAAGAAGTAGAAGGCAACAAATAATTAAAATCAGAGAAGAAATTAATGAAATCGATACAAAAGAAACAATTAAAAAAATTGACAAAACAATACATTGGTTTTTTGAAAAAATAAATATAATCGACAGACCCTTAGCCATGCTAACAAAGAGAAGAAGAAAGAGAACTCAAATTACTAGCATATGAAATGAAAAAGGAAATATAACAAGAGACACTTCAGAAATACAGAAGAAAATCAGAAATTATTTTGAATTAATATACTCCAATAAAATAGAATATAGTGAAGGCATTGATAAATTTCTTAAGTCATATGATGTGCCCAGATTGAGTCAGGAGGATATAGACAACTTAAACATTCCAATATCAATTGAGGAAATAGAAGAAACCATCAAAATACTACCAACTAAGAAAAGCCCAGGACCGTATGGGTATAGAGCAGAATTATACAAAACCTTTAAAGAAGAACAAAAACCAATACTTTTCAAGGTATTTCAGGAAAAATGCAAAAATCCTCAAAAAAATTCTGGCGAATCAGACACAAAAACATATATATAAAAAAAATGTGCACCATAATCAAGTAGGATTCATTCCTGGGATGCAAGGCTGGTACAATATACGGAAATCAATAAATGTTATTCATCACATCAATAGACTTAAAAATAAGAACCATATGATCATCTGGAGAGATGCAGAAAAAGCATTTGACAAGGTACAGCATCACTTTACGTTCAAAACTCTAGAAAAACTAGGGATAACAGAATCATACCTCAATATTGTAAAAGCAATCTTTGCTAAGCCTCAGGCTAGCATCATTCTGAATGGAGAACAATTGAAGGCATTCCCCCTAAAATCTGGAGCAAGACAATGATGCCCTCTCTCACCCCTTCTGTTCAACATAGTTATCGAAACACTGGCCAGAGCAATTAGAAAGACTAAAGAAATTAAAGGCATTAAAATAGGAAAAGAAGAACTCCAATTATCGCTATTTGCAAAAGACATGATTCTATACCTAGCAGACCCAAAAGGGTCTACAAAGAAACTATTAGAGGTAATAAATGAATTCAGCAAAGTGGCAGGATATTAAATCACCACGCATAAATCAAAGGCATTTTTGTATATCAGTGACAAATCCTCTGAAATGGAAATGA